>NC_136613.1:2422353-3054853 GCF_933228915.1 Telmatherina bonti
AGCAAGGCAGAAGAGAAGATAGTGAACTTGGAAAACAAAGTTCAGGAACTATCAAGATACAAACGTAGATGGAATCTGCGTCTGAGAGGGCTTCCAGAGACTGAGGGAGAAGACGTGAGAGCACGACTGATTGAAATATGCCAAACTGTGGCTCCTCAACCCAAAGATAAGTTCCAGAATGTGATCAATTCAGTTCACAGGCTTGGTAGGAAAACTCTCCACCAAACGCCTCCCCGCGATATCCTTCTGCAGTTTTCAATGAGGCATTTTCGAGACACCGTATGGAAGCTGTACAAAAATTCAGAGTACCTGAAGCAGAGGAAGGTCCGGTTTAAAGAAGACCTTTCTCCTGAGGATCCAGAGATCATGAAGGCACGAGAGGAGAAGAAGTTAGCTTTCTTCGTTGGAGGAAGAGCCTTTATTGACAACAAAGAGATTCATTGAAAGGCACGGCTCAGATCATCGCTTTGGAGTCTGGCTTGTTTTGGTTGATTGCTGCAGATTGATCTGGTCTGACTGTTAGTAATAACTGCTAGCTTCTCTTCAGGCAGTACAGACTTTCTTTTGTTTTACTTTTCTGAGTTGAAATTTCAGTTCTAAACTTTCTTTCTGGTAATACTTGGGGCTTAAGAGACTTTACAAAGCAGAAAGCTTTATTTTCATATGCAAAAAACTTTGATGCAGACTTTTGTTTTATCCAAGAAAGTCACTCAGTGGAAACTGACTATATTCTGGAAATCCCAGTGGGGGGGAGACCTTTGGATGTCGCATGGAAACCAGCATTCGGGAGGAACGATGACTCTGGAGGAAAGATTGCTTCTGTTCTTACTGATAAAAATGGACACTTTATATTGTTAACTGTTTATTTATCAAATCAATTTTACTGAGTGGGAAATGTCTACGGTATAACATGACAGAGAAAACAAGGAGTTGTTAATGATCCTAAGTTCACATATGAATTCTTCTGTTAAACATTTTGTGAAGGTAAAAATGATTTTCAGACTTTAATGCTCCAGTTAATGACCAGATTGATCTATTCCCTCGTAGAAACAGAAAAAATAGTTTTCTAGTTAACTTCATGACTGAAAATGGCTTGATAGATGCATGGCCATCAAATGACCCGAATCGTACAGAATATACCTGGAGTAACAAATCTGGCGCCTCCCAGTCAGGAAGAGACCTTTGGCAGGTACCAGACTCCACGTTGAACCCACCATATAAGACTGAAATGAACCTCGAAATGATCATAAAACCATAATCCTTACATTAAATTTTTCTTCATGTGATGTGAAGAAAAAACGAACCCTGGCTACTGGAAATGAAACAATCAGCTTTTAATTAATGAGACATTAAGACTGAAAATAAAGGATTTAATCTCAGAATATTGGAATTTGGCAGAACAAGAAGAATCTTATGGTAAATATTGGGAGCTCCTAAAATTTGAGTTGCAAAATCTCTTAAGAAAAACTTGTGCGGATCTTAAAAGAGATGGGATGAAAGAGGAAAATGATTTGACGACAGAATTAATCTGTCTTCAATTCCACCTGAAAATTTGTCCGAGGAGCAGAGAATCCAGTTGAACTCCTGGACCAACTGTATATAACTAAAGCCAAAGGGGCTTTGGTGCGATCAAGGGCCAAGTGGATTGAAAAGGTTTAACAGAATTCCAGTTACTTTTTCAAATGAGAAAAACAGGGACAAAAAAGGAATAGTATAGACAAATTGTGTTTAGATGGAAAGGTTATTGATAATCCAAAAGAAATTGCTACGATATGCGAAAATGATTTTAAATGTGTATATGAATCAACACTGTCACTAGAAGATGTTCACCATTTCTTTGGTGCTATGAGTAATGTCAGCATTATTAGTGAAGGAGATAAATCAACATGCGACAAACCAGTAACTCTTAATGAAGTGAAACGAGATGAAACAGATGAATCTCCCGGGACAGATGGCTTATCCTCTGAATTTTATCAACACTTCTCAGAGGAACTAGCTCCTTTCCTCATAAAAGTAGTTCTTGAAAGCTTTGAAACTGGAAAATTGCCAAAGTTTAATCACTTTAATTCCAAAACCACATAAAGATAGCTTGTTATTGGATGATTGGCGTCCTGTTTCCATTTTAAACAATGATTACAGAATCCTTGCTATCTGCTGAACAACTAAAGTTAGTTCTAGATAATATCATAGATGAGTCTCAGAATGGATTCAAGCCTAACAGGTACACAATTGACAATATTAGATTGGTATTTGACATTCTTGATTACTCCGATTTACTACAGGATGACAGTTTTATTCTGTTCTGAGATTTCCACAAAGCATTTGACTTTCTAGAACATAAGTTTATGTTTGCAGCACTTGCATTTTTTTGGCTTTGGGGAACAGTTTATTAAATCTATAAAAACTCTTTATACTTCTGCAAACAGTTCAATCAAACTTCCACATGGAAGTACCAAAAGGTTTGATTTGAATAGATGGATACGTCAGGGTGTCCAGTTTCTCCATATCTTTTCTTACTCCCAATGCAAATACTGGCCACTCATATTAAAAACAGGGAGCTAAAAGGTATTTCTGTTGCAGGGAGGGTTGTCGCTCTAAGCCAGCTAGCAGACGACACTACCCTCTTTTTACAGGATAAAACCCACATAAATGTTGCTGTTAAAATTCTTACTGCTTTTTCTAAAGCTTCTGGCCTGAAACTAAACATGTCGAAGTGTGACTTGTTCTCCATTAAACCATGCAAGGACATAGAAATGTCAGGAATTCCCATCAAACCTAAAGTTAAATACCTGGGAATATCTATTTTCAAAGATGAAAATTTGAGGACTAGTGAAAACTTTAATCCCCTAATAACAACTATGAAATAAAAATTTGCGATGTGGATCCAGAGGGATCTTCGTATAACCGGCTGTGTCCTGCTGTCTGAAGCTGAAGGGTTGTCCAGACTCGTGTCTGCCAGCTCTGCATTAAATGTTCCAAAAGATGTGTGTTCGACTGTTGACAAAACTCTTTTTAATTTCATCTGGAAAAGAAAAGTCCATCAAATCTGCAAGAATGTCATGATTAATGATTTAAACTCTGGTGGTTTTAATGCTTTAGATTTTTACACACTACATTCTTCCTTTAAAATAAAATGGATCAAAAGGTGTTTGTTAAATCCAAAGTCATTATGGACTTTTATCCCCCATCACGTTTTTTAACCCTTAGGTCGTCTTAACTTTCTATTAAGGTGCAATTCCAATATAGATAAAATACCCATTAAATTATCCAACTTTCACAGGCAAATGCTTCTTTCCTGGTCTCTAGTATACAAACATAACTTTTCTCCACACTCTTCTTACATCTGGAATAATCATGATATTTCTTTTAAACACAAGTCTCTGTATTTAAAAACATGGGTGGAACATGGGATTCTGCTTGTTAACCAGTTGCTTAATAGGGATGGTCATTTACTTACATATTATGAGTTTCTTGAAAAATTCCATTTTCCTGTTTCTCCTAGAGAATTTGCCGTTGTAATGATGCCGATCCCTCAGGAAGCAAACATCTGGTCTCATCTGCATCTAGAACTCAGAGCCCTTTTGTGGTGGAATTATGCGTATACTGTAGTTTTAATATGTTACTCATTTATTAAGTTATATTAAGATATATATTCTGCATAGTTAGAGTAGTTCAGTAAGCTTGCTTTAGTAGATTCATGAATAAAACTAAGTGTTCTGTTCAAGGCCTGTTTCAGCTTTGACTGTCGTTATCTCCAAGCTAGCAGTTGTTTTGACTAGTGCTGCCAGGCAAAGGTTGTTTGTGTCTGCTTAAAGAACACTTTAGCACTCTGAGCAGGGGCAGAGCTCTCGAGATCTCTCGCCCGCAACATCTGTACATGGCCAATAAATTGAACAGAAAACAGTTGATTTATAGATTTATTTCTCATCGGATAAATTCCACGACAATTTGGTGTCAGAAGTGGGATCCCATGTGTTTCTGCCGGGACTGGACTGAGGGGCAGGCTGCCGGAATCCAAACAGATTCATCTTCAAACCTCGAATAGGCCTTAAGAGTGACGAGGGCCACAGTCACCGGTTTCGGTCGAGCACGACGGGATCTCAACTCACCTGTGGATTTATCTGGTGAGAAGTATCCATCCATCCATCCATCTTCTGCCGCTTATCCGGGGTCGGGTCGCGGGGGCAGCAGCCTAAGCAGGGAAGCCCAGACTTCCCTCTCCCCAGCCACATTTGCCAACTCTGCGGGGGGGATCCCGAGGCGTTCCCAGGCCAGCCGAGAGATGTAATCCCTCCAGCGTGTCCTGGGTCTTCCCCGGGGTCTCCTCCCAGAGGGACGTGCCTGGAACACCTCACCAGGGAGGCGTCCAGGAGGCATCCTGACCAGATGCCCGAGCCACCTCAACTGGTTCCTCTCGATGCGAAGGAGCAGCGGCTCTACTCTGAGCCCGGCCACCCTGCGGAGGAAACTCATTTCAGCCGCCTGTATACGAGATCTCCTTCTTTCGGTCACGACCCACAGCTCATGACCATAGGTGAGGGTAGGAACGTAGATCGACTGATAAATCGAGAGCTTCGCCTTCTGGCTCAGCTCCTTCTTCACCACGACAGACCGGCGCAGAGCCCGCATTACTGCAGACGCCGCACCGATCCGTCTGTCGATCTCACGCTCCATCCTTCCCTCACTCGTGAACAAGACCCCGAGATATTTAAACTCCTCCACTTGAGGCAGGACCTGACTCCCGACCCGGAGAGGGCAATCCACCCTATTCCGGCTGAGGACCATGGTCTCAGATGTGGAGGTGCTGATTCTCATCCCAGCCGCTTCACACTCGGCCGCGAATCGCTCAAGCGAGAGCTGGAGATCACGACCAGATGAAGCCAACAGGACCACGTCATCCGCAAAAAGCAGGGACCCAATCCTGAGGCCACCAAGTCGGATCCCCTCAACCCCTCGGCTGCGCCTAGAAATTCTGTCCATATAAGTTATGAACAGAATCGGTGATAAAGGGCAGCCTTGGCGGAGTCCAACCCTCACCGGAAACGAATCCGACTTACTACCGGCAATGCGGACCAAGCTCTGACACCTGTCGTACAGGGACCGGATAGCTCGCACAAGGGGGTCCGGTTCACGTTTAACACTACCTCTGAGCCCCTTTTGCAGTATCCTCCTCCTAGTCGATATCGGGGTGGTACTTTTAATAACTCCTGTTGTCATGTGAGGTTATTTGTGTATGTTCTGGGCCCTCGCCGGGACCCGTTAGTAGATTTTTCTCTTTGCAGTGATGTCGCATCGTCGCTTGGCTGTGTCACGGTGGCTGTAGGGATGTGGACCCAAATGCAGGAGTCGGGAAGCCAGTATGCAGAAATCAGACATAATTTTTATCCATGACAAAGTGAAGGCAAAACCAACAAATGAACCAGCAACACAAGACAAAAACTGAGGGGTATAAATACACAGAACACAATGAGACAGGTGAAGTAATTAACAAAATGAAACCAGGTGAACTCAATAACAGGAAATCAATGAAGCTAAACAAGAACCGAGGGAACTAAACAGGAAAACTACAAAATAAAACAGGAACCCTGAAAACAAAGCAAAGGGAAAAACCCAAATCATGACAGGCTGAGTCCTATGCTGATTTTCCTGTTGTCGGTCTTTTCCCGGGTCCCAAGTCTGAACTTGAGAAGTAAGTGGATGATTGCTTTGAGATGATGACTGGCATGTCTGCTCAGAGTAATAATTGGATATTGCTGGCTGAGCAGGTAGAAGTGTTTGTTGGAGTTGCCTGTGTGGTCTGCCTGGGGCCCGGACCTGTGCTGCATATAGTTACCCCTCCACCTGAGTTTGACTCCACCTGTATGATTGTTTACTCTCTTCTGAAAACCCTATCCCTTTCAGATATGTATTTCCTTGGATGTTCCTTTCCTTGTTACCCGCACACAGTCCCCTCCTCTCTGGTTCAGGTGTGACGACGTGAGATTTTACTTGCTTCATGAGCTCCTCTCCGGGTTCTGATTTTGTTGGGGTTTTGGTCCATGCTTGGTGTGACAGTGTTTATGCTGTTAATTTTCTGTGGCCTGCGCCGGCCTTTGGTGGTGGTACGGTGGTCTGGTTCTTAGGGGCGTGCTGCCATCGAAGTGGGCTGGTATATATGCCCCTGTCACCCTTCTCTTGCCTACAGTTGTCTTCCTGGGTTTCCCATCTGCCCCCTTATCCGGTCACTCGGTCCAGACACTCTGTTCATCCTGACGACTCAGCTGCTTCTGCCTATGTCAACGCTATTGGGGTTCCATTGCAGTACTTGCTGCCCTTTTTGTTCTGTGTTTGCTGTGTCGTCCCGTGTATCAGAGCCTTGTTGGTTGGGCTGATTGACTCTGCCTTAGGATGTCGCATTCCTCGGCTTGTTTATTACTCTCCCTGCTTCGGATCTCCCTCACTTTGATCCTTTTTCCTTCTTTTTTGATAGTGATGGCTTTTCTGATTCTGACTCTGACACGTGAGTGTTTTTCCTTTCAGGATGTTTTATGACGGATTTTCTTCAACCCTGCCAGGAGTGACCATTCTGATGTTTTAGTTTCCTGCATCTCTTTGGGTAGTTAGTGTTATTTTATGGGTTTGTTTTGTTGCTTTGTTATGTTCATGAATTGTGTTTCTTTTGTGTTGATCCTGAAAGGATCAAAAGGGGGGAATGTGGTGGAATTATGCGTATAGTGTGGTTTTAATATGTTACTCATTTATTAAGTTATATTAAGATATATATTCTGCATAGTTAGAGTAGTTCAGTAAGCTTGCTTTAGTAGATTCATGCATAAAACTAAGTGTTCTGTTCAAGGCCTGTTTCAGCTTTGACTGTTGTTATTTCCAAGCTAGCAGTTGTTTTGACTAGTGCTGCCAGGCAAGGGTTGTTTGTGTCTGCTTAAAGAACACTGTAGCACTCTGAGCAGGGGGAGAGCTCTCGAGACCTCTCGCCCGCAACATCTGTACATGCCCAATAAATTGAACAGAAAACAGTTGATTTATAGATTTATTTCTCATCGGATAAATTCCACGACACCTTTCTTAGTCCAAAAACTAAGAACAAATGCATTAGAGAATTCATTCAAAGAGATGTGAGTTGTAAACCTGCCTCTGTTTTTATCTGGAATAATGAATATCCTGGTATAAACTGGAAAAAGGTCTGGTCCCTTCCCAGACAATTCTTTATTACCAACAAAGTGCGAGAAGTGTCTGAAAATTCTACACAGGTGCTATCCAGTTAATGCTTTTCTGGCAAAAATCCATAAAAATGTTGAAAATCTCTGCTCCTTCTGTCAACAAGCAGATGAAACTACATGTCATCTTTTCTGGGAGTGCTACCATTGTCAAGTCTTCTGGAATTCTGAATCTGTACCTCAGTAGGAAGCTGGAGTATCAAGTTAGAAAGAAGCCTGATTATGTTTTATTTGAGTGTTTTATTTGTCACCTTCCACACAAAATAAGATTTGTAATTAACCTCTTCACTCTACTTGCTAAATTTCACATACATTTTTGTAAATTTGCAAAGCAAAAACCAAATATGTCAGTTTTCCTATGTTATGTCCATATGTACATGAAGTCATTGAAACTTTGCACTAATTCAAAAACTGTGAAAACCAGAATGATCTATGATGCTGCCCCTGAGCTTGAGTTGTGAGTTATGGAATTTTCCTGTATATCTGTTGGATTGTATTATAAATACATTTCAATAAAAAAAAAAATAAATAAAAACATTGAAGCTCGGTGGGCGGTTCCTACCATCACCATCTTGGCAGCATCATGCGCGTCGTCTTGCCCGGAAAATACAAATATGGACAAAGAGGTGGAGCTGAGAGGGGAGCTGTGAGCGTCATGGTGGATGATTGACATCGAGTGAACTCCAAGCTTTCTGTAGCTAAGAGCTAACCGAGCTAACCCGGAGATAACAGGAGCTAACCGAGCTAACCCGGAGATAACAGGAGCTAACCAAGCTAACCCGGGCGAGGGTCGCCACCCATCCCGTAAAACACGGACTCGTCCTTTAATTGACAAACAAACTTTGCGTCCCGGATTGAACCAACACGGGATGCACTTTGTTCCGTATTTTCATAACTTTCCAGCAGCTACACATGTCAGCCACACATATCAACACTCAATCTAAAAATAATTAACTAAATAAAACACAGAAAATGCAACAGCCAGCAAAAATGTTCTTTTCGTGCAGAATCTGCAGGTGCAGCCTCCTCCCCTCTGCACCTGCGTGTCGGACAGTCACGATTGCCTAGAGACAGACACGACTCATGCATGCCTCAGAAGACACGCGCCTTTAAAAAAGTTCAACTGTTCCTGGTTCTGGAGCTCCTGGAAATAAAAAGTGAAACAGACTGAAGAGATGCAGTGTCAGTGGAGATGTTTCTAAGTCAGACTGTACAACGTGTCAGTGACTGTTCAGTCGGTGGACAGTCTGACAGCATCAGGATATCACGATCATTTATTTCTATACCGTAGGCATAGAATTACAATTACATTAGCCAATATAAAATATCATATATAGCCATTAAAAACGTCATTTCAATGGATGAAAAGCTAATAAATCCACATAAAAATATATATAGCCTAGTTATAGGGAAACGTTTATTTTTAAATGCATTTCCTGCATTAAAATGTTCAGAGCTTTATGTTTTTCAGTACATTTTTAGGGAAACTGTAGAAAGTGATCATTCAATAAATTAGCCTTTTTTTTTTTAAATTAGAGTTGTAACCCTGTGATGACATGGGTTCACTTCAAGTCATGAAGCAGCAAACG
This sequence comes from Telmatherina bonti, assembly GCF_933228915.1. Classification (NCBI taxonomy): domain Eukaryota; kingdom Metazoa; phylum Chordata; class Actinopteri; order Atheriniformes; family Telmatherinidae; genus Telmatherina; species Telmatherina bonti. The sequence continues at coordinate 2,431,157 of NC_136613.1, forward strand.
GAAACAGGCCAATATGGAGGATTAAACAACTAGGAGCTGCATTTCACGTCACGACATGGGGCATGACGTCATCCCCATGGTCCCACACTGTAAATATTTTATAACAAACGATTATTTCCGTTCCTTTTTTTCTTTTATTGTTGTCAATTAGCACGTTTCTCTCATTCACCTGTCAAAAATCAGCTGATCTGAACCAGCTGATTAACGCGTTGCTATGGTAACGCCGTAAGGGGATGATAAGACAGTAATTGAACTTGTCCATCTATTAGTGACCACGGTATAGATGATCATCCCATTCCTCCCCTCTTACAGGATGCAAGTGAAGTTACACAGGTGTTATTTTATGTAAAGTTCAATGTTGCACACTACACACAGAGATCTCCATTAAGGTTAATTAATTACACAATAGCTTTAAGTATTGTGCATATTTATATACAGTATTTTCCTCATGTTAGTAGAGATCCTTGTAATCACAGCTTTATGTTGTCTAATTAGCAAAACTTTATATCCAACAATGCTGCACAGCAAAGACTGTAAGACTGTGTTCATTTTTATTCCTGCTGTAAACATGTTTATTCCTGCTGCAAATATGTTTATTACTGCTGTAAACATGTTTATTCCTGCTGTAAACATGTTTATTCCTGCTGCAAATATGTTTATTACTGCTGTAAACATATTTATTCCTGCTGCAAACATGTTTATTCCTGCTGTAAACATGTTTATTCCTGCTGCAAACATGTTTATTCCTGCTGTAAACATGTTTATTCCTGCTGCAAACATGTTTATTCCTGCTGTAAACATGTTTATTCTTGCTGCAAACATGTTTATTCCTGCTGTAAACATGTTTATTCCTGCTGCAAATATGTTTATTCCTGCTGTAAACATGTTTATTCCTGCTGCAAACATGTTTATTCCCGCTCTAAACATGTTTATTCCTGCTGTAAACATGTTTATTCCTGCTGTAAACATGTTTATTCCTGTTGCAAATATGTTTATTACTGCTGTAAACATGTTTATTCCTGCTGCAAACATGTTTATTCCTGCTGCAAACATGTTTAATCCTGCTGCAAACATGTTTATTCCTGCTGTAAACGTGTTTATTCCTGCTGCAAACATGTTTATTCCTGCTGCAAACATGTTTAATCCTGCTGCAAACATGTTTATTCCTGCTGTAAACATGTTTACTCCTGCTGCAAATATGTTTATTACTGCTGTAAACATGTTTATTCCTGCTGCAAACATGTTTAATCCTGCTGCAAACATGTTTATTCCTGCTGTAAACATGTTTACTCCTGCTGTAAACATGTTTATTCCTGCTGTAAACATGTTTATTCCTGTTGCAAATATGTTTATTCCTGCTGTAAACATGTTTATTCCTGCTGTAAACATGTTTATTCCTGCTGCAAATATGTTTATTACTGCTGTAAACATGTTTATTCCTGCTGTAAACATGTTTATTCCTGCTGTGAAGTTGGTCTTTTTAACATGGGAGTCTATGGGGATTTGCTCTGTTTTGCAGCCCCTAGTGGATGAAGGAACTGCAGTTTTATGCACTTCCGCGTCGGCTTCACTTTAACCGCCAGAGGTTGCCGCTTGGGTTGGACCATAGACTGTATGTAAAGGTTGGACCTACACCTTACAGATAAATGCATTGGTGGCGCATGGAGATCCATCCAAGATGGCGGCGCGATGAGACGTCAGCTGGAAGCGTGGTATTATGCAGCGTCTATGATATGTATGTCTATGTATATGATGCCCATGATAGACATTGTAGTCTATGGGAACCGCGGGTGGGGTCACGTGACCGGGGTTTCCGGTTAGAACGTGCTGACGTCAGCAGCGGAGTATTGACGCCAAACGTCTCGCGTATCGTGATGTGAGCGCGCGCAGCAGCTGCAGGTACAAACTTTGTTCTCCGTGGTTCTGATGCTAACATGCTATGTGGCTAACGCTGCCCGAAGTAACCAGCCCGGTCCCGGGTTGGAGTTGTGGTTCTGGGCTGAAACAGCAGAACTGGACCAGGTTCGGTCGGGTCTGGTGTCGGAACGCTTTACCTCCCGCTGCTTCTGCGGTTTAACGGGCGGATTAACAGATTACATCCCTCATCCAGAACACCTGATGACAGTTAAGGTTCTGTTAGAAAAGTTCTGACACGGTTCTGTTCCGGATCAGGCTTAATTTCTGATGTTTTACTTTAGAAGTTCAACTGCTGATGGTTTGTGGATGTTTGGTTCTGATGAACCCAGACACAGTTCTGAGCCCCACACCAGGTCAAGTCTATGTCCCGTATCTGAACCAGAACCAGTCGTCCCAGGATCCTGGAAGGACTTCAGGAGGTTCTGGAGGGGATCCATCCCTCCACCAGACCCGTTTCCACTGGTCCAAAGTTCAATTCTGAAAGCCACGTTTCCATGGAAACCATTTTTGATGAGGCAGAAGGGTCAGCTGGAGGTCCAGATGCCTCTCAGGTCCTGGATCTGTTCTGGGTTCTGATCAGAAACTAAAGAAACAGGACCAAATGTTTCCTTATTTAATCCATCCATCCATCCATTCATCATTTCATAAAATTGTCTGTGTCTCAGCATGGAGTCTGACCTGATTGGCTGGCAGCAGCAGAAGGCGGGGCTTGAGCAGGAGGTGTGTCGTCTGCAGGAGGAGCTGGCAGAGAGTCGAGCAGAGAGGGAGGAGCTGGAGTCCAGGAGTCGAGCTCTAAATGACAGGGTGAGGAGGAGGAGGTCATGTGATCATCAGCATCAGCGGACGTTTACATGTCTATCTCTGTCTCCAGTTGTGTCAGATGGTGTCTCCGTTGCTCGGCGTGTCTCTGCATGATGAGGAGGAGCAGAGGAGGTGGAGGAGGAGGCTCAGGGAGGGGAGGGAGAGGGAGGCCCGCCAGGCGCTGTTGATTCACCGCTTGCAGAACAAGGTGAGGCCACAGACAGGGGGCGGAGCCTCTGAACCTAAATACGCTGGTCTCAAATAGCAGAAGAACAAAGGTACCTTTCCTTCACACACGCCAGGTGGTTCATCAGGTGTCTCGTGTGAACCAGGTGGTTCATCAGGTGTCTCGTGTGAACCAGGTGGTTCATCAGGTGTCTCGTGTGAACCAGGTGGTTCATCAGGTGTCTCGTGTGAACCAGGTGGTTCATCAGGTGTCTCGTGTGAACCAGGTGGTTCATCAGGTGTCTCGTGTGAACCAGGTGGTTCATCAGGTGTCTCGTGTGAACCAGGTGGTTCATCAGGTGTCTCGTGTGAACCAGGTGGTTCATCAGGTGTCTCGTGTGAACCAGGTGGTTCATCAGGTGTCTCGTGTGAACCAGGTGGTTCATCAGGTGTCTCGTGTGAACCAGGTGTGATCACGTCTTGGACCCATGCGACCAACCAGAGCATCATGTGATCCAGGTAAAACTGCAGCGTGTCTCCTCTAGTTCTGACCCGCAGCGTGTCGTGCAGGTGATGGAGTACCGGGACCGGTGCCAGCATTTGGACCTTCAGCTGCTGGACCAGAACACCAGGCTTCAGCTCTCTGAGGTCAGTGCTGGTTCTCCAGTACCAGATTCTTGTTCACTACAGAACCATCACTTTTGGTCTGTTTGCAGATCGGAGATGAACACAGCCGCTCCCTGGAGAGCGCCCTCATCAGGCTGGAGGAGGAGAAGCAGAGGTGTGTTCTCACTAAACACCGCCGAAGCCACAGCATAAACAAACGGCCCCTAAACGCAGCACAGAGACCACATCTGGTGCACATGTTGCAGGATTAGTATCCGGTCTGTGGATGAGAGCCCTCTGATTGGTTGAAGGGAACCAATCAGTGAGGACGGAGGCGGCAGGATGCTAATGACTTCTTTCCGAGTCCACGTTGGGTCCTGTTGGTGCTGCGTTTAGGTTCTGTTTGCAGGAACCTCTGGTTCTGGTTCTTCAGGTTGGATTGGGTTCTCATGTGTCCGCAGGTCTGTCAGTCTGGCTGACACCAACTCGCTGCTCCGCGAACAGCTCAGCCAATCAGAGAAGGCCACCCAAGCCCTGAAGGAAGACCTCCAGAAGCTAACAGCTGATTGGACGAGAGCTGTAAAGGAGGCGGAGCAGAGAGAGGCTGACTGGCAGAGAGAGGAGGAGGTGTGTGGTTTGACAAACCCCGAGATCCACTGAAGCAGAAGCACGGTGGAAGCTCGGGGGAAGAGAGGTGGTAGCTCGGGGGAAGAGAGGCGGAAGCTCGGGGGAAGAGAGGCGGAAGCTCGGGGGAAGAGAGGCGGAAGCTCGGGGGAAGAGAGGCGGAAGCTCGGGGGAAGAGAGGCGGAAGCTCGGGGGAAGAGAGGCGGAAGCTCGGGGGAAGAGAGGCGGAAGCGAGGGGGAAGAGAGGCGGAAGCGAGGGGGAAGAGAGACGGAAGAGAGGTGGAAGCTCGGGGGAAGAGAGGCGGAAGCGAGGGGGAAGAGAGGCGGAAGCGAGGGGGAAGAGAGGCGGAAGCGAGGGGGAAGAGAGGCGGAAGCGAGGGGGAAGAGAGGCGGAAGCGAGGGGGAAGAGAGGCGGAAGCGAGGGGGAAGAGAGGCGGAAGCGAGGGGGAAGAGAGGCGGAAGCGAGGGGGAAGAGAGGCGGAAGAGAGGTGGAAGCTCGGGGGAAGAGAGGCGGAAGCGAGGGGGAAGAGAGGCGGAAGCGAGGGGGAAGAGAGGCGGAAGCGAGGGGGAAGAGAGGTTGAAGCGAGGGGGAAGAGAGGCGGAAGCGAGGGGGAAGAGAGGCGGAAGCGAGGGGGAAGAGAGGCGGAAGCGAGGGGGAAGAGAGGCGGAAGCGAGGGGGAAGAGAGGCGGAAGCTCGGGGGAAGAGAGGTGGAAGCTCGGGGGAAGAGAGGCGGAAGCGAGGGGGAAGAGAGGTGGAAGAGAGGGGGAAGAGAGGTGGAAGCTCGGGGGAAGAGAGGTGGAAGCTCGGGGGAAGAGAGGCGGAAGAGAGGGGGAAGAGAGGTGGAAGCTCGGGGGAAGAGAGGTGGAAGCTCGGGGGAAGAGAGGGGGAAGAGAGGTGGAAGAGAGGGGGAAGAGAGGTGGAAGAGAGGCGGAAGCTCGGTGGAAGCTCGGGGGAAGAGAGGTGGAAGAGAGGGGGAAGAGAGGTGGAAGAGAGGGGGAAGAGAGGGGGAAGAGAGGGGGAAGCTCGGGGGAAGAGAGGTGGAAGAGAAGGGGAAGAGAGGTGGAAGAGAGGGGGAAGAGAGGTGGAAGAGAGGTGGAAGAGAGGTGGAAGAGAGGTGGAAGAGAGGCGGAAGAGAGGCGGAAGAGAGGGGGAAGAGAGGGGGAAGAGAGGTGGAAGAGAGGTGGAAGCTCGGGGGAAGAGAGGTGGAAGCTCGGGGGAAGAGAGGGGGAAGAGAGGTGGAAGCGAGGGGGAAGAAAGGCGGAAGCGAGGTGGAAGAGAGGTGGAAGAGAGGTGGAAGAGAGGGGGAAGAGAGGGGGAAGAGAGGTGGAAGCTCGGGGGAAGAGAGGGGGAAGAGAGGGGGAAGAGAGGTGGAAGAGAGGTGGAAGCGAGGGGGAAGAAAGGCGGAAGCTCGGGGGAAGAGAGGTGGAAGAGAGGTGGAAGCTCGGGGGAAGAGAGGTGGAAGAGAGGGGGAAGAGAGGTGGAAGAGAGGGGGAAGAGAGGGGGAAGAGAGGTGGAAGAGAGGGGGAAGAGAGGTGGAAGAGAGGTGGAAGAGAGGGGGAAGAGAGATGGAAGAGAGGGGGAAGAGAGGCGGAAGCGAGGGGGAAGCGAGGGGGAAGAGAGGTGGAAGAGAGGGGGAAGAGAGGGGGAAGAGAGGTGGAAGAGAGGTGGAAGAGAGGGGGAAGAGAGGGGGAAGAGAGGTGGAAGAGAGGTGGAAGCTCGGGGGAAGAGAGGCGGAAGCTCGGGGGAAGAGAGGCGGAAGAGAGGTGGAAGCTCGGGGGAAGAGAGGTGGAAGCGAGGTGGAAGAGAGGTGGAAGAGAGGCGGAAGCTCGGTGGAAGCTCGGTGGAAGAGAGGTGGAAGAGAGGTGGAAGCGAGGTGGAAGAGAGGTGGAAGCGAGGTGGAAGAGAGGCGGAAGCGAGGGGGAAGAGAGGCGGAAGCGAGGGGGAAGTGAGGCGGAAGAGAGGTGGAAGAGAGGTGGAAGAGAGGTGGAAGAGAGGTGGAAGCGAGGTGGAAGAGAGGCGGAAGCGAGGGGGAAGAGAGGCGGAAGCGAGGGGGAAGAGAGGCGGAAGCGAGGGGGAAGAGAGGGGGAAGAGAGGCGGAAGCGAGGGGGAAGAGAGGCGGAAGCGAGGGGGAAGAGAGGCGGAAGCGAGGGGGAAGAGAGGCGGAAGCGAGAGGGAAGAGGCGGAAGCGAGGGGGAAGAGAGGGGGAAGAGAGGCGGAAGCGAGGGGGAAGCGAGGGGGAAGAGAGGCGGAAGCGAGGGGGAAGAGAGGCGGAAGCGAGGCGGAAGAGAGGCGGAAGAGAGGCGGAAGAGAGGCGGAAGCGAGGGGGAAGAGAGGCGGAAGCGAGGGGGAAGAGAGGCGGAAGCGAGGGGGAAGAGAGGCGGAAGCGAGGGGGAAGAGAGGCGGAAGAGAGGCGGAAGCGAGGGGGAAGAGAGGCGGAAGAGAGGCGGAAGCGAGGGGGAAGAGAGGGGGAAGAGAGGCGGAAGAGAGGGGGAAGCGAGGCGGAAGAGAGGGGGAAGCGAGGCGGAAGAGAGGGGGAAGAGAGGCGGAAGCGAGGGGGAAGAGAGGCGGAAGCGAGGGGGAAGAGAGGCGGAAGCGAGGGGGAAGCGAGGTGGAAGAGAGGGGGAAGCGAGGCGGAAGCGAGGGGGAAGCGAGGCGGAAGCTCGAGGGAAGAGAGGCGGAAGAGAGGTGGAAGAGAGGTGGAAGAGAGGTGGAAGAGAGGGGGAAGAGAGGGGGAAGAGAGGTGGAAGAGAGGTGGAAGAGAGGCGGAAGAGAGGGGGAAGCTCGGGGGAAGAGAGGCGGAAGCTCGGTGGAAGAGAGGCGGAAGAGAGGCGGAAGAGAGGCGGAAGAGAGGCGGAAGCGAGGTGGAAGAGAGGCGGAAGCGAGGTGGAAGCGAGGTGGAAGCGAGGTGGAAGAGAGGGGGAAGAGAGGCGGAAGCGAGGGGGAAGAGAGGCGGAAGCGAGGGGGAAGAGAGGCGGAAGCGAGGGGGAAGCGAGGCGGAAGAGAGGGGGAAGAGAGGCGGAAGCGAGGGGGAAGAGAGGCGGAAGCGAGGGGGAAGAGAGGCGGAAGCGAGAGGGAAGAGGCGGAAGCGAGGGGGAAGAGAGGGGGAAGAGAGGCGGAAGCGAGGGGGAAGAGAGGCGGAAGCGAGGGGGAAGAGAGGCGGAAGCGAGGGGGAAGAGAGGCGGAAGAGAGGCGGAAGCGAGGGGGAAGAGGCGGAAGCGAGGGGGAAGAGAGGCGGAAGCGAGGGGGAAGAGAGGCGGAAGCGAGGGGGAAGAGAGGCGGAAGCGAGGGGGAAGAGAGGCGGAAGAGAGGCGGAAGAGAGGCGGAAGAGAGGCGGAAGCGAGGGGGAAGCGAGGGGGAAGAGAGGGGGAAGAGAGGCGGAAGAGAGGCGGAAGAGAGGCGGAAGCGAGGGGGAAGAGAGGGGGAAGCGAGGCGGAAGCGAGGGGGAAGCGAGGCGGAAGAGAGGCGGAAGAGAGGCGGAAGCGAGGGGGAAGCGAGGGGGAAGAGAGGGGGAAGAGAGGCGGAAGAGAGGGGGAAGAGAGGCGGAAGCGAGGGGGAAGAGAGGGGGAAGCGAGGCGGAAGCGAGGGGGAAGCGAGGCGGAAGAGAGGCGGAAGAGAGGCGGAAGAGAGGCGGAAGCGAGGGGGAAGAGAGGCGGAAGCGAGGGGGAAGAGAGGCGGAAGCGAGGGGGAAGAGAGGCGGAAGCGAGGGGGAAGAGAGGCGGAAGCGAGGGGGAAGAGAGGCGGAAGCGAGGGGGAAGAGAGGGGGAAGCGAGGGGGAAGAGAGGCGGAAGAGAGGGGGAAGCGAGGCGGAAGAGAGGCGGAAGAGAGGCGGAAGCGAGGGGGAAGCGAGGCGGAAGAGAGGCGGAAGCGAGGCGGAAGAGAGGGGGAAGAGAGGCGGAAGAGAGGGGGAAGAGAGGCGGAAGCGAGGGGGAAGCGAGGGGGAAGAGGTGGAAGCGAGGGGGAAGAGAGGTGGAAGCGAGGGGAAGCGAGGGGGAAGAGAGGCGGAAGCGAAGGGGAAGAGAGGCGGAAGCGAGGGGGAAGAGAGGCGGAAGCGAGGCGGAAGAGAGGTGGAAGAGAGGTGGAAGCGAGGTGGAAGAGAGGCGGAAGCGAGGGGGAAGAGAGGCGGAAGCGAGGGGGAAGAGAGGTGGAAGAGAAGGGGAAGAGAGGTGGAAGAGAGGGGGAAGAGAGGTGGAAGAGAGGTGGAAGAGAGGCGGAAGAGAGGCGGAAGAGAGGGGGAAGAGAGGGGGAAGAGAGGTGGAAGAGAGGTGGAAGCTCGGGGGAAGAGAGGTGGAAGCTCGGGGGAAGAGAGGGGGAAGAGAGGTGGAAGCGAGGGGGAAGAAAGGCGGAAGCGAGGTGGAAGAGAGGTGGAAGAGAGGTGGAAGAGAGGTGGAAGAGAGGGGGAAGAGAGGGGGAAGAGAGGTGGAAGCTCGGGGGAAGAGAGGGGGAAGAGAGGGGGAAGAGAGGTGGAAGAGAGGTGGAAGCGAGGGGGAAGAAAGGCGGAAGCTCGGGGGAAGAGAGGTGGAAGAGAGGTGGAAGCTCGGGGGAAGAGAGGTGGAAGAGAGGGGGAAGAGAGGTGGAAGAGAGGGGGAAGAGAGGGGGAAGAGAGGTGGAAGAGAGGTGGAAGAGAGGGGGAAGAGAGGTGGAAGAGAGGTGGAAGAGAGGGGGAAGAGAGGGGGAAGAGAGGGGGAAGAGAGGTGGAAGAGAGGGGGAAGAGAGGTGGAAGAGAGGTGGAAGAGAGGTGGAAGAGAGGGGGAAGAGAGATGGAAGAGAGGGGGAAGAGAGGCGGAAGCGAGGGGGAAGCGAGGGGGAAGAGAGGTGGAAGAGAGGGGGAAGAGAGGGGGAAGAGAGGTGGAAGAGAGGGGGAAGAGAGGGGGAAGAGAGGGGGAAGAGAGGTGGAAGAGAGGTGGAAGCTCGGGGGAAGAGAGGCGGAAGCTCGGGGGAAGAGAGGCGGAAGAGAGGTGGAAGCTCGGGGGAAGAGAGGTGGAAGCGAGGTGGAAGAGAGGTGGAAGAGAGGCGGAAGCTCGGTGGAAGCTCGGTGGAAGAGAGGCGGAAGAGAGGTGGAAGCGAGGTGGAAGAGAGGCGGAAGCGAGGGGGAAGAGAGGTGGAAGAGAGGTGGAAGCTCGGGGGAAGAGAGGTGGAAGCGAGGTGGAAGAGAGGTGGAAGAGAGGCGGAAGCTCGGTGGAAGCTCGGTGGAAGAGAGGTGGAAGAGAGGTGGAAGCGAGGTGGAAGAGAGGCGGAAGCGAGGGGGAAGAGAGGCGGAAGCGAGGGGGAAGTGAGGCGGAAGAGAGGTGGAAGAGAGGTGGAAGAGAGGTGGAAGAGAGGTGGAAGCGAGGTGGAAGAGAGGCGGAAGCGAGGGGGAAGAGAGGCGGAAGCGAGGGGGAAGAGAGGCGGAAGCGAGGGGGAAGAGAGGGGGAAGAGAGGCGGAAGCGAGGGGGAAGAGAGGCGGAAGCGAGGGGGAAGAGAGGCGGAAGCGAGGGGGAAGAGAGGCGGAAGCGAGAGGGAAGAGGCGGAAGCGAGGGGGAAGAGAGGGGGAAGAGAGGCGGAAGCGAGGGGGAAGCGAGGGGGAAGAGAGGCGGAAGCGAGGGGGAAGAGAGGCGGAAGCGAGGCGGAAGAGAGGCGGAAGAGAGGCGGAAGAGAGGCGGAAGCGAGGGGGAAGAGAGGCGGAAGCGAGGGGGAAGAGAGGCGGAAGCGAGGGGGAAGAGAGGCGGAAGCGAGGGGGAAGAGAGGCGGAAGAGAGGCGGAAGCGAGGGGGAAGAGAGGCGGAAGAGAGGCGGAAGCGAGGGGGAAGAGAGGGGGAAGAGAGGCGGAAGAGAGGGGGAAGCGAGGCGGAAGAGAGGGGGAAGCGAGGCGGAAGAGAGGGGGAAGAGAGGCGGAAGCGAGGGGGAAGAGAGGCGGAAGCGAGGGGGAAGAGAGGCGGAAGCGAGGGGGAAGCGAGGTGGAAGAGAGGGGGAAGCGAGGCGGAAGCGAGGCGGAAGCTCGAGGGAAGAGAGGCGGAAGAGAGGTGGAAGAGAGGTGGAAGAGAGGTGGAAGAGAGGGGGAAGAGAGGGGGAAGAGAGGTGGAAGAGAGGTGGAAGAGAGGCGGAAGAGAGGGGGAAGCTCGGGGGAAGAGAGGCGGAAGCTCGGTGGAAGAGAGGCGGAAGAGAGGCGGAAGAGAGGCGGAAGAGAGGCGGAAGCGAGGTGGAAGAGAGGCGGAAGCGAGGTGGAAGCGAGGTGGAAGCGAGGTGGAAGAGAGGGGGAAGAGAGGCGGAAGCGAGGGGGAAGAGAGGCGGAAGCGAGGGGGAAGAGAGGCGGAAGAGAGGGGGAAGAGAGGCGGAAGCGAGGGGGAAGAGAGGCGGAAGCGAGGGGGAAGAGAGGCGGAAGCGAGAGGGAAGAGAGGCGGAAGCGAGAGGGAAGAGGCGGAAGCGAGGGGGAAGAGAGGGGGAAGAGAGGCGGAAGCGAGGGGGAAGAGAGGCGGAAGCGAGGGGGAAGAGAGGCGGAAGCGAGGGGGAAGAGAGGCGGAAGAGAGGCGGAAGCGAGGGGGAAGAGGCGGAAGCGAGGGGGAAGAGAGGCGGAAGCGAGGGGGAAGAGAGGCGGAAGCGAGGGGGAAGAGAGGCGGAAGCGAGGGGGAAGAGAGGCGGAAGAGAGGCGGAAGCGAGGGGGAAGAGGCGGAAGCGAGGGGGAAGAGAGGCGGAAGCGAGGGGGAAGAGAGGCGGAAGCGAGGGGGAAGAGAGGCGGAAGCGAGGGGGAAGAGAGGCGGAAGAGAGGCGGAAGAGAGGCGGAAGAGAGGCGGAAGCGAGGGGGAAGCGAGGGGGAAGAGAGGGGGAAGAGAGGCGGAAGAGAGGCGGAAGAGAGGCGGAAGCGAGGGGGAAGAGAGGGGGAAGAGAGGGGGAAGAGAGGGGGAAGAGAGGCGGAAGCGAGGCGGAAGCGAGGGGGAAGCGAGGCGGAAGAGAGGCGGAAGAGAGGCGGAAGCGAGGGGGAAGAGAGGCGGAAGCGAGGGGGAAGAGAGGCGGAAGCGAGGGGGAAGAGAGGCGGAAGCGAGGGGGAAGAGAGGCGGAAGCGAGGGGGAAGAGAGGGGGAAGCGAGGGGGAAGAGAGGCGGAAGAGAGGGGGAAGCGAGGCGGAAGAGAGGCGGAAGAGAGGCGGAAGCGAGGGGGAAGCGAGGCGGAAGAGAGGCGGAAGCGAGGCGGAAGAGAGGGGGAAGAGAGGCGGAAGAGAGGGGGAAGAGAGGCGGAAGCGAGGGGGAAGCGAGGGGGAAGAGGTGGAAGCGAGGGGGAAGAGAGGTGGAAGCGAGGGGGAAGCGAGGGGGAAGAGAGGCGGAAGCGAAGGGGAAGAGAGGCGGAAGCGAGGGGGAAGAGAGGCGGAAGCGAGGCGGAAGAGAGGTGGAAGAGAGGTGGAAGCGAGGTGGAAGAGAGGCGGAAGCGAGGGGGAAGAGAGGCGGAAGCGAGGGGGAAGAGAGGCGGAAGCGAGGGGGAAGAGAGGGGGAAGAGAGGTGGAAGAGAGGGGGAAGCGAGGGGGAAGAGAGGTGGAAGCTCGGGGGAAGAGAGGGGGAAGAGAGGGGGAAGAGAGGTGGAAGAGAGGTGGAAGCGAGGGGGAAGAAAGGCGGAAGCTCGGGGGAAGAGAGGCGGAAGAGAGGTGGAAGCTCGGGGGAAGAGAGGTGGAAGAGAGGGGGAAGAGAGGTGGAAGAGAGGGGGAAGAGAGGTGGAAGAGAGGGGGAAGAGAGGTGGAAGAGAGGTGGAAGAGAGGGGGAAGAGAGATGGAAGAGAGGGGGAAGAGAGGCGGAAGCGAGGGGGAAGCGAGGGGGAAGAGAGGTGGAAGAGAGGGGGAAGAGAGGTGGAAGAGAGGGGGAAGAGAGGGGGAAGAGAGGTGGAAGAGAGGTGGAAGCTCGGGGGAAGAGAGGCGGAAGCGAGGGGGAAGAGAGATGGAAGCGAGGGGGAAGAGAGGCGGAAGCGAGGGGGAAGAGAGGCGGAAGCGAGGGGGAAGAGAGGTGGAAGCTCGGTGGAAGAAAGGCGGAAGCGAGGTGGAAGCTCGGGGGAAGAGAGGCGGAAGCTCGGGGGAAGAGAGATGGAAGCGAGGGGGAAGAGAGGGGGAAGAGAGGCGGAAGCGAGGGGGAAGAGAGGCGGAAGCGAGGGGGAAGAGAGGTGGAAGCTCGGTGGAAGAAAGGCGGAAGCGAGGTGGAAGCTCGGGGGAAGAGAGGCGGAAGCTCGGGGGAAGAGAGGCGGAAGCTCGGGGGAAGAGAGGTGGAAGAGAGGGGGAAGAGAGGTGGAAGAGAGGTGGAAGCTCGGGGGAAGAGAGGTGGAAGAGAGGTGGAAGAGAGGTGGAAGCTCGGGGGAAGAGAGGTGGAAGCTCGGGGGAAGAGAGGTGGAAGCTCGGGGGAAGAGAGGTGGAAGAGAGGTGGAAGAGAGGTGGAAGCTCGGGGGAAGAGAGGCGGAAGAGAGGTGGAAGAGAGGGGGAAGAGAGGTGGAAGCTCGGGGGAAGAGAGGTGGAAGCTCGGGGGAAGAGAGGCGGAAGAGAGGTGGAAGAGAGGGGGAAGAGAGGTGGAAGCTCGGGGGAAGAGAGGTGGAAGCTCGGGGGAAGAGAGGTGGAAGCTCGGGGGAAGAGAGGTGGAAGCTCGGGGGAAGAGAGGTGGAAGCTCGGGGGAAGAGAGGCGGAAGAGAGGTGGAAGAGAGGTGGAAGCTCGGGGGAAGAGAGGTGGAAGCTCGGGGGAAGAGAGGTGGAAGAGAGGTGGAAGAGAGGTGGAAGCGAGGTGGAAGCGAGGTGGAAGCTCGGGGGAAGAGAGGTGGAAGAGAGGTGGAAGAGAGGGGGAAGAGAGGTGGAAGCTCGGGGGAAGAGAGGCGGAAGCGAGGTGGAAGAGAGGCGGAAGCGAGGTGGAAGAAAGGCGGAAGCGAGGTGGAAGAAAGGCGGAAGCGAGGTGGAAGCTCGGGGGAAGAGAGGCGGAAGAGAGGTGGAAGCTCGGGGGAAGAGAGGTGGAAGAGAGGTGGAAGAGAGGTGGAAGAGAGGTGGAAGCGAGGTGGAAGAGAGGGGGAAGAGAGGTGGAAGAGAGGTGGAAGAGAGGTGGAAGCGAGGCGGAAGCGAGGGGGAAGAAAGGCGGAAGCGAGGGGGAAGAGAGGCGGAAGCTCGGGGGAAGAGAGGCGGAAGCTCGGGGGAAGAGAGGCGGAAGCTCGGGGGAAGAGAGGCGGAAGCGAGGGGGAAGCGAGGCGGAAGCGAGGCGGAAGAGAGGGGGAAGCGAGGTGGAAGCTCGGGGGAAGAGAGGGGGAAGAAAGGCGGAAGCGAGGGGGAAGAGAGGTGGAAGCGAGGGGGAAGAGAGGTGGAAGCGAGGTGGAAGAGAGGGGGAAGAGAGGTGGAAGAGAGGTGGAAGAGAGGTGGAAGAGAGGTGGAAGAGAGGGGGAAGAGAGGGGGAAGAGAGGTGGAAGAGAGGGGGAAGCTCGGGGGAAGAGAGGCGGAAGCTCGGTGGAAGAGAGGCGGAAGCGAGGTGGAAGAGAGGCGGAAGCGAGGTGGAAGCGAGGTGGAAGCGAGGTGGAAGAGAGGGGGAAGAGAGGCGGAAGCGAGGGGGAAGAGAGGCGGAAGCGAGGGGGAAGAGAGGCGGAAGCGAGGGGGAAGCGAGGCGGAAGAGAGGGGGAAGAGAGGCGGAAGCGAGGGGGAAGAGAGGCGGAAGCGAGGGGGAAGAGAGGCGGAAGCGAGAGGGAAGAGGCGGAAGCGAGGGGGAAGAGAGGCGGAAGCGAGGGGGAAGAGAGGCGGAAGCGAGGGGGAAGAGAGGCGGAAGCGAGGGGGAAGAGAGGCGGAAGCGAGGGGGAAGAGAGGCGGAAGCGAGGGGGAAGAGAGGCGGAAGAGAGGCGGAAGAGAGGGGGAAGAGAGGCGGAAGAGAGGCGGAAGCGAGGGGGAAGCGAGGGGGAAGAGAGGGGGAAGAGAGGCGGAAGAGAGGCGGAAGAGAGGCGGAAGCGAGGGGGAAGAGAGGGGGAAGAGAGGGGGAAGAGAGGCGGAAGCGAGGCGGAAGCGAGGGGGAAGCGAGGCGGAAGAGAGGCGGAAGAGAGGCGGAAGCGAGGGGGAAGAGAGGCGGAAGCGAGGGGGAAGAGAGGCGGAAGCGAGGGGGAAGAGAGGCGGAAGCGAGGGGGAAGAGAGGCGGAAGCGAGGGGGAAGAGAGGGGGAAGCGAGGGGGAAGAGAGGCGGAAGAGAGGGGGAAGCGAGGCGGAAGAGAGGCGGAAGAGAGGCGGAAGCGAGGGGGAAGCGAGGCGGAAGAGAGGCGGAAGCGAGGCGGAAGAGAGGGGGAAGAGAGGCGGAAGAGAGGGGGAAGAGAGGCGGAAGCGAGGGGGAAGCGAGGGGGAAGAGGTGGAAGCGAGGGGGAAGAGAGGTGGAAGCGAGGGGGAAGAGAGGCGGAAGCGAGGCGGAAGAGAGGGGGAAGAGAGGCGGAAGCGAAGGGGAAGAGAGGCGGAAGCGAGGGGGAAGAGAGTGGGAAGCGAGGGGGAAGAGAGGCGGAAGCGAGGGGGAAGAGAGGCGGAAGCGAGGGGGAAGAGAGGGGGAAGAGAGGCGGAAGAGAGGTGGAAGAGAGGTGGAAGAGAGGCGGAAGCGAGGGGGAAGAGAGGCGGAAGCGAGGGGGAAGAGAGGGGGAAGAGAGGCGGAAGAGAGGTGGAAGAGAGGGGGAAGAGAGGGGGAAGAGAGGTGGAAGCTCGGGGGAAGAGAGGGGGAAGAGAGGCGGAAGCGAGGGGGAAGAGAGGCGGAAGCGAGGGGGAAGAGAGGGGGAAGAGAGGTGGAAGAGAGGTGGAAGAGAGGGGGAAGAGAGGGGGAAGAGAGGTGGAAGCTCGGGGGAAGAGAGGGGGAAGAGAGGTGGAAGCGAGGGGGAAGAAAGGCGGAAGCTCGGGGGAAGAGAGGTGGAAGAGAGGTGGAAGCGAGGCGGAAGAGAGGCGGAAGCGAGGGGGAAGAGAGGGGGAAGCGAGGCGGAAGAGAGGGGGAAGAGAGGCGGAAGAGAGGGGGAAGCGAGGCGGAAGAGAGGGGGAAGAGAGGCGGAAGAGAGGCGGAAGCGAGGGGGAAGAGAGGGGGAAGAGAGGTGGAAGCGAGGGGGAAGAGAGGTGGAAGCGAGGGGGAAGCGAGGGGGAAGAGAGGTGGAAGCGAGGCGGAAGCGAGGGGGAAGAGAGGGGGAAGAGAGGCGGAAGAGAGGGGGAAGAAAGGCGGAAGCTCGGGGGAAGAGAGGCGGAAGCGAGGGGGAAGAGAGGCGGAAGCGAGGGGGAAGCGAGGCGGAAGCGAGGCGGAAGAGAGGGGGAAGCGAGGTGGAAGCTCGGGGGAAGAGAGGGGGAAGAAAGGCGGAAGCGAGGGGGAAGAGAGGTGGAAGCGAGGGGGAAGAGAGGTGGAAGCGAGGGGGAAGAGAGGTGGAAGCGAGGTGGAAGAGAGGGGGAAGAGAGGTGGAAGAGAGGGGGAAGAGAGGTGGAAGAGAGGTGGAAGAGAGGTGGAAGAGAGGTGGAAGAGAGGTGGAAGAGAGGGGGAAGAGAGGTGGAAGAGAGGGGGAAGAGAGGTGGAAGAGAGGCGGAAGAGAGGCGGAAGAGAGGCGGAAGAGAGGCGGAAGCGAGGGGGAAGAGAGGCGGAAGCGAGGGGGAAGAGAGGCGGAAGCGAGGGGGAAGAGAGGCGGAAGCGAGAGGGAAGAGGCGGAAGCGAGGGGGAAGAGAGGCGGAAGCGAGGGGGAAGAGAGGCGGAAGCGAGGGGGAAGAGAGGCGGAAGCGAGGGGGAAGAGAGGCGGAAGCGAGGGGGAAGAGAGGCGGAAGCGAGGCGGAAGCGAGGAGGAAGCGAGGCGGAAGAGAGGGGGAAGCGAGGCGGAAGCGAGGGGGAAGAGAGGCGGAAGCGAGGGGGAAGAGAGGCGGAAGCGAGGGGGAAGAGAGGCGGAAGCGAGGGGGAAGAGAGGCGGAAGCGAGGGGGAAGAGAGGCGGAAGCGAGGGGGAAGAGAGGCGGAAGCGAGGGGGAAGAGAGGCGGAAGCGAGGGGGAAGAGAGGCGGAAGAGAGGCGGAAGCGAGGGGGAAGAGAGGCGGAAGAGAGGCGGAAGCGAGGGGGAAGAGAGGGGGAAGAGAGGCGGAAGAGAGGGGGAAGCGAGGCGGAAGAGAGGGGAAGCGAGGCGGAAGAGAGGCGGAAGCGAGGGGGAAGAGAGGCGGAAGAGAGGGGGAAGAGAGGGGGAAGCGAGGTGGAAGAGAGGGGGAAGCGAGGTGGAAGCTCGGGGGAAGCGAGGCGGAAGCTCGAGGGAAGAGAGGCGGAAGCTCGGTGGAAGAGAGGTGGAAGAGAGGTGGAAGAGAGGGGGAAGAGAGGTGGAAGAGAGGGGGAAGAGAGGCGGAAGCGAGGGGGAAGAGAGGCGGAAGCGAGGGGGAAGAGAGGTGGAAGCTCGGGGGAAGCGAGGCGGAAGCTCGAGGGAAGAGAGGCGGAAGCTCGGTGGAAGAGAGTTGGAAGAGAGGTGGAAGAGAGGTGGAAGAGAGGGGGAAGAGAGGCGGAAGAGAGGCGGAAGCGAGGGGGAAGAGAGGCGGAAGCGAGGGGGAAGAGAGGCGGAAGCGAGGGGGAAGAGAGGCGGAAGCGAGGGGGAAGAGAGGCGGAAGAGAGGCGTAAGCGAGGGGGAAGAGAGGCGGAAGAAAGGCGGAAGCGAGGGGGAAGAGAGGTGGAAGCGAGGGGGAAGAGAGGCGGAAGAGAGGCGGAAGCGAGGGGGAAGAGAGGCGGAAGAGAGGCGGAAGCGAGGGGGAAGAGAGGCGGAAGAGAGGCGGAAGCGAGGGGGAAGAGAGGGGGAAGAGAGGCGGAAGAGAGGGGGAAGCGAGGGGGAAGCGAGGCGGAAGAGAGGCGGAAGCGAGGGGGAAGAGAGGCGGAAGAGAGGGGGAAGAGAGGGGGAAGCGAGGTGGAAGAGAGGGGGAAGCGAGGTGGAAGCTCGGGGGAAGCGAGGCGGAAGCTCGAGGGAAGAGAGGCGGAAGCTCGGTGGAAGAGAGGTGGAAGAGAGGTGGAAGAGAGGGGGAAGAGAGGTGGAAGAGAGGGGGAAGAGAGGCGGAAGCGAGGGGGAAGAGAGGCGGAAGAGAGGCGGAAGCGAGGGGGAAGAGAGGCGGAAGCGAGGGGGAAGAGAGGCGGAAGCGAGGGGGAAGAGAGGCGGAAGCGAGGGGGAAGAGAGGCGGAAGCGAGGGGGAAGAGAGGCAGAAGCGAGGGGGAAGAGAGGCGGAAGAGAGGCGGAAGCGAGGGGGAAGAGAGGCGGAAGAGAGGCGGAAGCGAGGGGGAAGAGAGGGGGAAGAGAGGCGGAAGAGAGGGGGAAGCGAGGCGGAAGAGAGGCGGAAGAGAGGCGGAAGCGAGGGGGAAGAGAGGCGGAAGAGAGGCGGAAGCGAGGGGGAAGAGAGGCGGAAGAGAGGCGGAAGCGAGGGGGAAGAGAGGCGGAAGAGAGGGGGAAGCGAGGCGGAAGAGAGGGGGAAGCGAGGCGGAAGAGAGGCGGAAGAGAGGCGGAAGCGAGGGGGAAGAGAGGCGGAAGCGAGGGGGAAGAGAGGGGGAAGCGAGGTGGAAGAGAGGGGGAAGCGAGGTGGAAGCTCGGGGGGAAGCGAGGCGGAAGCTCGAGGGAAGAGAGGCGGAAGCTCGGTGGAAGAGAGGTGGAAGAGAGGTGGAAGAGAGGTGGAAGAGAGGGGGAAGAGAGGGGGAAGAGAGGTGGAAGAGAGGCGGAAGAGAGGGGGAAGCTCGGGGGAAGAGAGGCGGAAGCTCGGTGGAAGAGAGGCGGAAGAGAGGCGGAAGAGAGGCGGAAGAGAGGCGGAAGAGAGGCGGAAGAGAGGTGGAAGCGAGGCAGAAGCGAGGTGGAAGCGAGGTGGAAGCGAGGTGGAAGAGAGGGGGAAGAGAGGCGGAAGCGAGGGGGAAGAGAGGCGGAAGCGAGGGGGAAGAGAGGCGGAAGCGAGGGGGAAGAGAGGCGGAAGCGAGGGGGAAGCGAGGCGGAAGAGAGGGGGAAGAGAGGCGGAAGCGAGGGGGAAGAGAGGCGGAAGCGAGGGGGAAGAGAGGCGGAAGCGAGAGGGAAGAGGCGGAAGCGAGGGGGGAAGAGAGGGGGAAGAGAGGCGGAAGCGAGGGGGAAGAGAGGCGGAAGCGAGGGGGAAGAGAGGCGGAAGCGAGGGGGAAGAGAGGCGGAAGCGAGGGGGAAGCGAGGCGTAAGAGAGGCGGAAGAGAGGCGGAAGCGAGGGGGAAGAGGCGGAAGCGAGGGGGAAGAGAGGCGGAAGCGAGGGGGAAGAGAGGCGGAAGCGAGGCGGAAGCGAGGGGGAAGCGAGGCGGAAGAGAGGCGGAAGAGAGGCGGAAGCGAGGGGGAAGAGAGGCGGAAGCGAGGGGGAAGAGAGGCGGAAGCGAGGGGGAAGAGAGGCGGAAGCGAGGGGGAAGAGAGGCGGAAGCGAGGGGGAAGAGAGGGGGAAGCGAGGGGGAAGAGAGGCGGAAGAGAGGGGGAAGCGAGGCGGAAGAGAGGCGGAAGAGAGGCGGAAGCGAGGGGGAAGCGAGGCGGAAGAGAGGCGGAAGCGAGGCGGAAGAGAGGGGGAAGAGAGGCGGAAGAGAGGGGGAAGAGAGGCGGAAGCGAGGGGGAAGCGAGGGGGAAGAGGTGGAAGCGAGGGGGAAGAGAGGTGGAAGCGAGGGGGAAGCGAGGGGGAAGAGAGGCGGAAGCGAGGCGGAAGAGAGGGGGAAGAGAGGCGGAAGCGAAGGGGAAGAGAGGCGGAAGCGAGGGGGAAGAGAGTGGGAAGCGAGGGGGAAGAGAGGCGGAAGCGAGGGGGAAGAGAGGCGGAAGCGAGGGGGAAGAGAGGGGGAAGAGAGGCGGAAGAGAGGTGGAAGAGAGGTGGAAGAGAGGCGGAAGCGAGGGGGAAGAGAGGCGGAAGCGAGGGGGAAGAGAGGGGGAAGAGAGGCGGAAGAGAGGTGGAAGAGAGGGGGAAGAGAGGGGGAAGAGAGGTGGAAGCTCGGGGGAAGAGAGGGGGAAGAGAGGGGGAAGAGAGGCGGAAGCGAGGGGGAAGAGAGGCGGAAGCGAGGGGGAAGAGAGGGGGAAGAGAGGCGGAAGAGAGGTGGAAGAGAGGGGGAAGAGAGGGGGAAGAGAGGTGGAAGAGAGGGGGAAGAGAGGGGGAAGAGAGGCGGAAGAGAGGGGGAAGCGAGGCGGAAGAGAGGGGGAAGCGAGGCGGAAGAGAGGCGGAAGCGAGGGGGAAGAGAGGCGGAAGAGAGGGGGAAGAGAGGCGGAAGAGAGGCGGAAGCGAGGGGGAAGAGAGGGGGAAGAGAGGCGGAAGAGAGGGGGAAGCGAGGCGGAAGAGAGGGGGAAGCGAGGCGGAAGAGAGGCGGAAGCGAGGGGGAAGAGAGGCGGAAGAGAGGGGGAAGAGAGGGGGAAGCGAGGTGGAAGAGAGGGGGAGCGAGGTGGAAGCTCGGGGGAAGCGAGGCGGAAGCTCGAGGGAAGAGAGGCGGAAGCTCGGTGGAAGAGAGGTGGAAGAGAGGTGGAAGAGAGGGGGAAAGAGAGGTGGAAGAGAGGGGAAGAGAGGCGGAAGCGAGGGGGAAGAGAGGCGGAAGAGAGGCGGAAGCGAGGGGGAAGAGAGGCGGAAGCGAGGGGGAAGAGAGGCGGAAGCGAGGGGGAAGAGAGGCGGAAGCGAGGGGAAGAGAGGCGGAAGCGAGGGGGAAGAGAGGCGGAAGAGAGGCGGAAGCGAGGGGGAAGAGAGGCGGAAGAGAGGCGGAAGCGAGGGGGAAGAGAGGGGGAAGAGAGGCGGAAGAGAGGGGGAAGCGAGGCGGAAGAGAGGCGGAAGAAGAGGCGGAAGCGAGGGGGAAGAGAGGCGGAAGAGAGGCGGAAGCGAGGGGGAAGAGAGGCGGAAGAGAGGCGGAAGCGAGGGGGAAGAGAGGCGGAAGAGAGGGGGAAGCGAGGCGGAAGAGAGGGGGAAGCGAGGCGGAAGAGAGGCGGAAGAGAGGCGGAAGCGAGGGGGAAGAGAGGCGGAAGCGAGGGGGAAGAGAGGGGAAGCGAGGTGGAAGAGAGGGGGAAGCGAGGTGGAAGCTCGGGGGAAGCGAGGCGGAGCTCGAGGGAAGAGAGGCGGAAGCTCGGTGGAAGAGAGGTGGAAGAGAGGTGGAAGAGAGGGGGAAGAGAGGGGGAAGAGAGGTGGAAGAGAGGCGGAAGAGAGGGGGAAGCTCGGGGGAAGAGAGGCGGAAGCTCGGTGGAAGAGAGGCGGAAGAGAGGCGGAAGAGAGGCGGAAGAGAGGCGGAAGAGAGGTGGAAGCGAGGCGGAAGCGAGGTGGAAGCGAGGTGGAAGCGAGGTGGAAGAGAGGGGGAAGAGAGGCGGAAGCGAGGGGGAAGAGAGGCGGAAGCGAGGGGGGAAGAGGAGGCGGAAGCGAGGGGGAAGAGAGGCGGAAGCGAGGGGGAAGCGAGGCGGAAGAGAGGGGGACGAGAGGCGGAAGCGAGGGGGAAGAGAGGCGGAAGCGAGGGGGAAGAGAGGCGGAAGCGAGAGGGAAGAGGCGGAAGCGAGGGGGAAGAGAGGGGGAAGAGAGGCGGAAGCGAGGGGGAAGAGAGGCGGAAGCGAGGGGGAAGAGAGGCGGAAGCGAGGGGAAGAGAGGCGGAAGCGAGGGGGAAGCGAGGCGTAAGAGAGGCGGAAGAGAGGCGGAAGCGAGGGGGAAGAGGCGGAAGCGAGGGGGAAGAGAGGCGGAAGCGAGGGGGAAGAGAGGCGGAAGCGAGGGGGAAGAGAGGCGGAAGCGAGGGGGAAGAGAGGCGGAAGAGAGGCGGAAGAGAGGGGAAGAGAGGCGGAAGAGAGGCGGGAAGCGAGGTGAAGCGAGGGGGAAGCGAGGGGGGAAGAGAGGCGGAAGAGAGGCGGAAGCGAGGGGGAAGAGAGGGAGGGGAAGCGAGGGGGAAGAGAGGGGGAAGCGAGGGGGAAGCGAGGGGGAAGAGAGGCGGAAGAGAGGCGAAGCGAGGGGGAAGAGAGGGGGAAGAGAGGCGGAAGAGAGGGGGAAGCGAGGCGGAAGCGAGGGGGAAGCGAGGGGGAAGAGGCGGAAGAGAGGCGGAAGAGAGGGGGAAGCGAGGCGGAAGAGAGGCGGAAGCGAGGGGGAAGCGAGGTGGAAGCGAGGCGGAAGAGAGGCGGAAGCGAGGCGGAAGAGAGGGGGAAGCGAGGCGGAAGAGAGGCGGAAGAGAGGGGGAAGAGAGGCGGAAGCGAGGGGGAAGCGAGGGGGAAGAGAGGTGGAAGCGAGGGGAAGAGAGGTGGAAGCGAGGGGAAGCGAGGGGAAGAGAGGCGGAAGCGAGGCGGAAGCGAAGGGGAAGAGAGGCGGAAGCGAGGGGGGAAGAGAGGCGGAAGCGAGGCGGAAGCGAGGGGGAAGCGAGGCGGAAGCGAGGGGGAAGAGAGGGGGAAGAGAGGCGGAAGCGAGGGGGAAGAGAGGCGGAAGAGAGGCGGAAGCGAGGGGGAAGAGAGGCGGAAGAGAGGCGGAAGCGAGGGGGGAAGGAGAGGCGGAAGAGAGGGGGAAGCGAGGCGGAAGAGAGGGGGAAGAGAGGCGGAAGAGAGGCGGAAGCGAGGGGAAGAGAGGGGGAAGCGAGGGGGGAAGAGAGGGGAAGCGAGGCGGAAGAGAGGCGGAAGCGAGGGGGAAGAGAGGCGGAAAGAGAGGGGGAAGAGAGGGGGAAGCGAGGTGGAAGCTCGGGGGAAGCGAGGCGGAAGCTCGAGGGAAGAGAGGCGGAAGCTCGGTGGAAGAGAGGTGGAAGAGAGGTGGAAGAGAGCGGAAGAGAGGGGGAAGAGAGGTGGAAGAGAGGGGGAAGAGAGGCGGAAGCGAGGGGGAAGAGAGGCGGAAGCGAGGGGGAAGAGAGGCGGAAGCGAGGGGGAAGAGAGGCGGGAAGCGAGGGGGAAGAGAGGCGGAAGAGAGGCGGAAGCGAGAGGGGAAGAGAGGCGGAAGAGAGGCGGAAGCGAGGGGGAAGAGAGGCGGAAGAGAGGCGGAAGCGAGGGGGAAGAGATGGGGAAGAGAGGCGGAAGAGAGGGGGAAGCGAGGCGGAAGAGAGGGGAAGCGAGGCGGAAGAGAGGCGGAAGAGAGGCGGAAGCGAGGGGGAAGAGAGGCGGAAGCGAGGTGGAAGAGAGGGGGAAGCGAGGTGGAAGCTCGGGGGAAGCGAGGCGGAAGCTCGAGGGAAGAGAGGCGGAAGCTCGGTGGAAGAGAGGTGGAAGAGAGGTGGAAGAGAGGTGGAAGAGAGGTGGAAGAGAGGGGGAAGAGAGGGGGAAGAGAGGCGGAAGAGAGGGGGAAGCTCGGGGAAGAGAGGCGGAAGCTCGTGGAAGAGAGGCGGAAGAGAGGTGAAGAGAGGCGGAAGAGAGGCGGAAGAGAGGTGGAAGAGAGGCGGAAGCGAGGTGGAAGCGAGGTGGAAGCGAGGTGGAAGAGAGGGGGAAGAGAGGCGGAAGCGAGGGGGAAGAGAGGCGGAAGCGAGGGGGAAGAGAGGCGGAAGCGAGGGGGGAAGAGAGGCGGAAGCGAGGGGGAAGCGAGGCGGAAGAGAGGGGGAAGAGAGGCGGAAGCGAGGGGGAAGAGAGGCGGAAGCGAGAGGGAAGAGGCGGAAGCGAGGGGAAGAGAGGTGGAAGAGAGGGGGAAGAGAGGCGGAAGCGAGGGGGAAGAGAGGTGGAAGAGAGGGGAAGAGAGGCGGAAGCGAGGGGGAAGAGAGGCGGAAGCGAGGGGGAAGAGAGGCGGAAGCGAGGGGGAAGAGAGGCGGAAGCGAGGGGGGAAGCGAGGCGGAAGAGAGGGGGAAGAGAGGCGAAGCGAGGGGGAAGAGAGGCGGAAGCGAGGGGGAAGAGAGGCGGAAGCGAGAGGGAAGAGGCGGAAGCGAGGGGGAAGAGAGGGGGAAGAGAGGCGGAAGCGAGGGGGAAGAGAGGCGGAAGCGAGGGGGAAGAGAGGCGGAGAAGCGAGGGGGAAGAGAGGCGGAAGCGAGGGGAAGCGGAGGGGCGGAAGAGAGGCGGAAGAGAGAGGCGGAAGCGAGGGGGAAGAGAGGCGGAAGCGAGGGGGAAGAGAGGCGGAAGCGAGGGGGAAGAGAGGCGGAAGCGAGGGGAAGAGAGGCGGAAGCGAGGGGAAGAGAGGCGGAAGCGAGGGGAAGAGAGGCGGGAAGCGAGAGGGAAGAGGCGGAAGCGAGGGGGAAGAGAGGGGGAAGAGAGGCGGAAGCGAGGGGGAAGAGAGGCGGAAGCGAGGGGGAAGAGAGGCGGAAGCGAGGGGGAAGAGAGGCGGGAAGCGAGGCGGAAGCGAGGGGGAAGCGAGGCGGAAGAGAGGCGGAAGAGAGGCGGAAGAGAGGCGGAAGCGAGGTGGAAGAGAGGCGGAAGAGAGGCGGAAGAGAGGCGGAAGCGAGGGGGAAGAGAGGCGGAAGCGAGGGGGAAGAGAGGCGGAAGCGAGGGGGAAGAGAGGCGGAAGCGAGGGGGGAAGAGAGGCGGAAGCGAGGGGGAAGAGAGGCGGAAGCGAGGCGGAAGCGAGGGGGAAGAGAGGCGGAAGAGAGGGGGAAGAGAGGCGGAAGAGAGGCGGAAGCGAGGGGGAAGAGAGGCGGAAAGCGAGGGGAAGAGAGGCGGAAGCGAGGGGGAAGAGAGGCGAAGCGAGGGGGAAGAGAGGGGGAAGAGAGGCGGAAGAGAGGGGGAAGCGAGGCGGAAGAGAGGGGGAAGCGAGGCGGAAGAGAGGGGGAAGAGAGGCGGAAGCGAGGGGGAAGAGAGGCGGAAGCGAGGGGGAAGAGAGGCGGAAGCGAGGGGGAAGAGAGGCGGAAGCGAGGGGGAAGAGAGGCGGAAGCGAGGGGGAAGAGAGGCGGAAGCGAGGGGGGAAGGAGAGGCGGAAGAGAGGGGGAAGAGAGGCGGAAGAGAGGCGAAGCGAGGGGAAGCGAGGGGGAAGAGAGGCGGAAGAGAGGCGGAAGCGAGGGGGAAGAGAGGGGGAAGAGAGGGGAAGCGAGGGGGAAGCGAGGCGGAAGAGAGGGGGAAGCGAGGCGGAAGAGAGGCGGAAGCGAGGGGGAAACGAGGCGGAAGCGAGGGGGAAGAGAGGGGGAAGCGAGCGGAAGCGAGGCGGAAGCGAGGGGGAAGCGAGGCGGAAGCGAGGGGGAAGAGAGGGGGAAGAGAGGCGGAAGCGAGGGGGAAGAGAGGTGGAAGCGAGGCGGAAGCGAGGGGGAAGAGAGGCGGAAGAGAGGCGGAAGCGAGGGGGAAGAGAGGGGGAAGAGAGGCGGAAGAGGAGGGGGAAGCGAGGCGGAAGCGAGGGGGAAGAGAGGCGGAAGAGAGGCGGAAGAGAGGCGGAAGAGAGGGGGAAGCGAGGCGGAAGAGAGGCGGAAGCGAGGGGGAAGCGAGGTGGAAGCGAGGCGGAAGAGAGGCGGAAGCGAGGCGGAAGAGAGGGGGAAGCGAGGCGGAAGAGAGGCGGAAGAGAGGGGGAAGAGAGGCGGAAGCGAGGGGGAAGCGAGGGGGAAGAGAGGTGGAAGCGAGGGGGAAGAGAGGCGGAAGCGAGGGGGAAGCGAGGGGGAAGAGAGGCGGAAGCGAGGCGGAAGCGAAGGGGAAGAGAGGCGGAAGCGAGGGGGAAGAGAGGCGGAAGCGAGGCGGAAGCGAGGGGAAGCGAGGGGGAAGCGAGGGGGAAGAGAGGGGGAAGAGAGGCGGAAGCGAGGGGGAAGAGAGGCGGAAGCGAGAGGGAAGAGAGGCGGGAAGCGAGAGGGAAGAGAGGCGGAAGCGAGGGGAAGAGAGGCGGAAGCGAGGGGGAAGAGAGGCGGAGAGCGAGGGGGAAGAGAGGCGGAAGCGAGGGGGAAGAGAGGCGGAAGCGAGGGGGAAGCGAGGGGGAAGAGAGGCGGACGCGAGGGGAAGAGAGGCGGAAGCGAGGGGGAAGAGAGGCGGAAGCGAGGGGGAAGAGAGTGGGAAGAGAGGCGGAAGAGAGGGGGAAGCGAGGCGGAAGAGAGGGGGAAGAGAGGCGGAAGAGAGGCGGAAGCGAGGGGGAAGAGAGGTGGAAGCGAGGGGGAAGAGAGGTGGAAGCGAGGGGGAAGCGAGGGGGAAGAGAGGTGGAAGCGAGGCGGGAAGCGAGGGGGAAGAGAGGGGGAAGAGAGGCGGAAGAGAGGGGGAAGAGAGGCGGAAGCGAGGGGGAAGCGAGGGGGAAGAGAGGCGGGGAAGCGAGGCGGAAGCGAGGCGGAAGCGAGGGGGAAGCGAGGGGAAGCGAGGCGAAGCGAGCGGAAGCGAGGGGGAAGAGAGGGGGAAGAGAGGCGGAAGCGAGGGGGAAGCGAGGCGGAAGCGAGGGGGAAGAGAGGCGGAAGCGAGGGGGAAGCGAGGCGGAAGCGAGGGGGAAGAGAGGCGGAAGAAAGGGTGAAGAGAGGTGGAAGAGAGGTGGAAGCGAGGTGGAAGAGAGGCGGAAGCGAGGGGGAAGAGAGGCGGGAAGCGAGGGGGAAGAGAGGCGGAAGCGAGGGGGAAGAGAGGGGGAAGAGAGGCGGAAGCGAGGGGGAAGAGAGGCGGAAGCGAGGGGGAAGAGAGGCGGAAGCGAGGGGGAAGAGAGGCGGAAGCGAGAGGGAAGAGGCGGAAGCGAGGGGGAAGAGAGGGGGAAGAGAGGCGGAAGCGAGGGGGAAGAGAGGCGGAAGCGAGGGGGAAGAGAGGCGGAAGCGAGGGGGAAGAGAGGCGGAAGCGAGGCGGAAGCGAGGGGGAAGCGAGGCGGAAGAGAGGCGGAAGAGAGGCGGAAGAGAGGCGGAAGCGAGGCGGAAGAGAGGCGGAAGCGAGGGGGAAGGAGAGGCGGAAGCGAGGGGGAAGAGAGGCGGAAGCGAGGGGAAACGAGGCGGAAGCGAGGGGGAAGAGAGGGGGAAGCGAGGCGGAAGCGAGGCGGAAGCGAGGGGGAAGCGAGGCGGAAGCGAGGGGGAAGAGAGGGGGAAGAGAGGCGGAAGCGAGGGGGAAGAGAGGCGGAAGCGAGGGGGAAGAGAGGCGGAAGCGAGGGGGAAGCGAGGCGGAAGAGAGGCGGAAGCGAGGGGGAAGAGAGGCGGAAGCGAGGGGGAAGAGAGGCGGAAGCGAGGCGGAAGCGAGGGGGAAGAGAGGCGGAAGAGAGGCGGAAGCGAGGGGGAAGAGAGGGGGAAGAGAGGCGGAAGCGAGGCGGAAGCGAGGCGGAAGCGAGGGGGAAGAGAGGGGGAAGAGAGGCGGAAGCGAGGCGGAAGAGAGGGGGAAGAGAGGCGGAAGCGAGGGGGAAGAGAGGCGGAAGCGAGGGGGAAGAGAGGGGGAAGAGAGGTGGAAGCGAGGGGGAAGAGAGGTGGAAGCGAGGGGGAAGAGAGGTGGAAGCGAGGCGGAAGCGAGGGGGAAGAGAGGCGGAAGAGAGGCGGAAGCGAGGGGGAAGAGAGGGGGAAGAGAGGCGGAAGCGAGGGGGAAGAGAGGCGGAAGAGAGGGGGAAGCGAGGCGGAAGCGAGGCGGAAGCGAGGGGGAAGAGAGGCGGAAGAGAGGGGGAAGCGAGGTGGAAGAGAGGGGGAAGAGAGGTGGAAGCGAGGGGGAAGAGAGGCGGAAGCGAGGGGGAAGAGAGGGGGAAGAGAGGCGGAAGAGAGGCGGAAGCGAGGGGGAAGAGAGGGGGAAGAGAGGCGGAAGAGAGGGGGAAGCGAGGCGGAAGAGAGGGGGAAGAGAGGCGGAAGCGAGGGGGAAGAGAGGCGGAAGCGAGGCGGAAGCGAGGGGGAAACGAGGCGGAAGCGAGGGGGAAGAGAGGCGGAAGAGAGGGGGAAGCGAGGCGGAAGAGAGGGGGAAGAGAGGTGGAAGCGAGGGGGAAGCGAGTGGGAAGAGAGGCGGAAGCGAGGGGGAAGAGAGGGGGAAGCGAGGCGGAAGAGAGGCGGAAGCGAGGGGGAAGAGAGGGGGAAGAGAGGCGGAAGAGAGGGGGAAGCGAGGCGGAAGAGAGGGGGAAGAGAGGCGGAAGCGAGGGGGAAGAGAGGCGGAAGAGAGGCGGAAGCGAGGGGGAAACGAGGCGGAAGCGAGGCGGAAGAGAGGGGGAAGAGAGGGGGAAGAGAGGTGGAAGCGAGGGGGAAGAGAGGGGGAAGCGAGGCGGAAGAGAGGGGGAAGAGAGGGGGAAGCGAGGCGGAAGAGAGGGGGAAGAGAGGGGGAAGAGAGGGGGAAGCGAGGCGGAAGAGAGGGGGAAGAGAGGGGGAAGAGAGGTGGAAGCGAGGGGGAAGAGAGGCGGAAGCGAGGCGGAAGCGAGGGGGAAGAGAGGGGGAAGCGAGGCGGAAGAGAGGGGGAAGAGAGGGGGAAGAGAGGTGGAAGCGAGGGGGAAGAAAGGCGGAAGCGAGGGGGAAGAGAGGCAGAAGCGAGGCGGAAGCGAGGCGGAAGCGAGGCGGAAGCGAGGCGGAAGCGAGGGGGAAGCGAGGCGGAAGCGAGGGGGAAGCGAGGGGGAAGAGAGGCGGAAGCGAGGGGGAAGAGAGGCGGAAGAGAGGCGGAAGCGAGCGGGAAGAGAGGCGGAAGAGAGGTGGAAGCGAGGGGGAAGAAAGGCGGAAGCGAGGGGGAAGAGAGGCGGAAGCGAGGCGGAAGCGAGGGGGAAGCGAGGCGGAAGCGAGGGGGAAGCGAGGCGGAAGCGAGGGGGAAGCGAGGCGGAAGCGAGGGGGAAGCGAGGGGGAAGAGAGGCGGAAGCGAGGGGGAAGAGAGGCGGAAGAGAGGCGGAAGAGAGGGGGAAGAGAGGCGGAAGCGAGGGGGAAGAAAGGCGGAAGCGAGGGGGAAGAGAGGCGGAAGCGAGGCGGAAGCGAGGGGGAAGCGAGGGGGAAGAGAGGGGGGAAGAGAGGCGGAAGCGAGGGGGAAGAGAGGGGGAAGCGAGCGGGAAGAGAGGTGGAAGAGAGGCGGAAGCGAGGGGGAAGAGAGGCGGAAGCGAGGGGGAAGAGAGGCGGAAGCGAGGCGGAGTTGGTGCACCGAGCTTTCCGCCCGCAGAACGTCTGTCGTGGTTCACATGAGGGTTGTGTCATCGTGTGTAGGAGACATAGATGAGGAGGAGGTGCACGGTGCATTAGTGTGGGAAACGGATGAGAGGGCAAGGGTGGGGTAGTCGCCATAATTTTGTTGACCGCTATCCACACATTCATACATCATTTCTGTCTGTTATTTCCCTGGTTTAACAATCCATTCATTCAATCTTGATTGCGCTGTTATAGCTTGGAGACGCAATAAAGTACTAAACGCATCCCTGGATTTCAGGGCATTCTGTCAAAAGAACATCCTCGCGCGTCACAAATAAGCAAACGGGAGGACCCCACCCAAACTCTCAGCGGCAAAGGTGGTTTGGAAGCTGCAACATTGTGCATCATGGTATACTGCGACTGAAAACGGCCTGTTGCCGTCGGTGATGAAAACCTTAAGTCTGTTACTGGTAAAAATCTACTGGATCCACGTTGGTTTCCATCAGCAGCCTGAACGATCCGCTCTGCTCCAGACTGACGATGTTTCAGCAGCAAAAATAGAACCGACGTTTTGTTTAGAGAAGCTGAAAGCGGCGATGCTTCAGCAACGCACCGCAGCAAATGGTAGAACCAGTCCTGCTGACTGGTGTTGCTGCGATGAGCTGCGATGAGGCGCGGTGCGTTCAGTGGACCCCGGAGTTCCAGTTGCCCATCACACCAAACAGCATTAACATGATGTGTGTGCTTCTTAGGGTTGGTTGGGTCATGTGGGTCGGAACCAGGACCGGTTGCTGTCATTGTGGAGGTCTGTGGTTGCTCTGAGACGCCACTGTCACCTGGTGAAAACGGCTGTCGACAGGTCAGTAAATCACCTCCACAGCTGCTCAGCCAATCAGATCGCTACTTCTGTAGGTCCAGGATCAGTGAACCAATCAGGATACGGGATAGTGTAGGAGGGCTTGACCAAGTCGTTGCAATGGAGATGCTGTCAGCTTCCTGTTAGTTTGACGGACGGGATCTCTGCAGGGACCTGTGGCAGCTGAGGGCGGAGTTTGCTCATCTCTCCTCATCGCTCCTCTACAGCTGGGACTCCTTCTGCTCCTCCCAGAGGCTCAGCGCTCCTCACACCAATCTGCCTCCTCTCCTCCCTGACGTCTCTCATCACTACCCCTCTCCTACTCTGTCCTCAACGCTGGTCCTCCCTGATCCACAACCATCTCCTCCCCCTTTAATCTCCACCTCCACCCTGGGAGCCTTCTCCCTGAGGGAGCTGGTGGAGGAGGAAAAGAGGGAGGTGCAGGAGACGTCAGAGCTGAAGCTCCTTTCAGAGTGTGATGTGTTGGAGCTACAGGAGAGGTAAACGGATAGAGAATCAGGTCTCCACCTTTTTAACCTCCTGATCTTTCTAAGCCTGTGCCTCCTCCACGTTCTCCTCCCTCCCTCTCTCTCTGTTAGAAGTGAGGAGCTCGGTCGCCCACTGCAGCCGGTAGACTGTCAGACTGAGGAGAGAGAGGAGGTAGAGAGACATAGACAGACAGAAACAGGTCTACAGTCCATCAGCCACGCAGTGATCAGACTGGTAAGAACCTACACCTCCACCCCGATTCCTACCTCAACCTCCACCTAGATCCCTACCTCAACCTCCACCTAGAGCCCTACCTCAACCTCCACATACACTCTTACCTCAACCTCCACATACACTCTTACCTCAACCTCCACCTACACTCTTACCTCAACCTCCACCTACACTCCTACCTCAACCTCCACCTACACTCCTACCTCAACCTCCACCTACACTCTTACCTCAACCTCCACATACACTCTTACCTCAACCTCCACCTACACTCCTACCTCAACCTCCACCTACACTCCTACCTCAACCTCCACCTACACTCCTACCTCAACCTCCACCTACACTCCTACCTCAACCTCCACCTACACTCCTACCTCAACCTCCACCTACACTCTTACCTCAACCTCCACATACACTCTTACCTCAACCTCCACATACACTCTTACCTCAACCTCCACATACACTCTTACCTCAACCTCCACCTACACTCCTACCTCAACCTCCACCTACACTCCTACCTCAACCTCCACCTAGACTCCTACCTCAACCTCCACCTAGACCCCTACCTCAACCTCCACCTAGACCCCTACCTCAACCTCCACCTAGACCCCTACCTCAACCTCCACCTAGACTCCTACCTCAACCTCCACCTAGACCCCTACCTCAACCTCCACCTAGACCCCTACCTCAACCTCCACCTAGACTCCTACCTCAACCTCCACCTAGACCCCTACCTCAACCTCCACCTAGACCCCTACCTCAACCTCCACCTAGACCCCTACCTCAACCTCCACCTAGACCCCTACCTCAACCTCCACCTAGACCCCTACCTCAACCTCCACCTACACTCCTACCTCAACCTCCACCTACACTCCTACCTCAACCTCCACCCCGATCCCTACCTCAACCTCCACCTAGACCCCTACCTCAACCTCCACCTAGACCCCTACCTCAACTTCCACCTAGACCCCTACCTCAACTTCCACCTAGACCCCTACCTCAACTTCCACCTAGATCCCTACCTCAACCTCCACCTTGACCTCTACCTCCACATATACCTAGACTCCTACCTCAACCTCCACATACACTCCTACCTCAGCCTCCACCTAGATCCATACCTCAACCTCCACCTACACTCCTACCTCAACTTCAACCAAGACCCCTACCTCAACCTCCACCTAGACTCCTACCTCAACCTCCACCTAGACTCCTACCTCAACCTCCACCTAGATCCCTACCTCAACCTCCACCTAGACCCCTACCTCAACCTCCACATACACTCAACCTCCACCTAGAGCCCTACGTCAACCTCCACATACACTCCTACCTCAACCTCCACCCCGATCCCTACCTCAACCTCCACCTAGACTCCTACCTCAACCTCCACCCCGATCCCTACCTCAACCTCCACCCCGATTCCTACCTCAACCTCCACCTACACTCCTACCTCAACCTCCACCTAGATCCCTACCTCAACCTCCACCTAGATCCCTACCTCAACCTCCACCTAGACTCCTACCTCAATTTCCACCTAGACCCCTACCTCAACCTCCACCTAGACCCCTACCTCAACCTCCACCTAGACCCCTAACTCAACCTCCACCTAGACCCCTACCTCAACCTCCACCTAGAGCCCTACCTCAACCTCCACCTAGATCCCTACCTCAACTTCCACCTAGATCCCTACCTCAACCTCCACCTAGACCCCAACCTCAACCTCCACCTAGACCCCAACCTCAACCTCCACCTAGACCCCTACCTCAACCTCCACCTAGACCCCTACCTCAACCTCCACCTAGACCCCTACCTCAACCTCCACCTAGACCCCTACCTCAACCTCCACCTAGACCCCTACCTCAACCTCCACCTAGATCCCTACCTCAACCTCCACCTAGACCCCAACCTCAACCTCCACCTAGACCCCTACCTCAACCTCCACCTAGACCCCTACCTCAACCTCCACCCCGATCCCTACCTCAACCTCCACCTAGACTCCTACCTCAACCTCCACCCCGATCCCTACCTCAACCTCCACCCCGATTCCTACCTCAACCTCCACCTACACTCCTACCTCAACCTCCACCTAGATCCCTACCTCAACCTCCACCTAGACCCCTACCTCAACCTCCACTTAGATCCCTACCTCAACCTCCACCTAGACTCCTACCTCAATTTCCACCTAGACCCCTACCTCAACCTCCACCTAGACCCCTACCTCAACCTCCACCTAGACCCCTACCTCAACCTCCACCTAGAGCCCTACCTCAACCTCCACCTAGATCCCTACCTCAACTTCCACCTAGATCCCTACCTCAACCTCCACCTAGACCCCAACCTCAACCTCCACCTAGACCCCTACCTCAACCTCCACCTAGACCCCTACCTCAACCTCCACCTAGACCCCTACCTCAACCTCCACCTAGAGCCCTACCTCAACTTCCACCTAGATCCCTACCTCAACCTCCACCTAGACCCCAACCTCAACCTCCACCTCGACCCCTACCTCAACCTCCACCTCCATCACGCCTGTCAGAACCTGCTGCAGGTGGAGCTGACAGTGTCCTTGTCCTCAGTCCAGAGCCCTTGGCAGTGGATTGTCCCCCAGCGTCTCGTCGGACAGCCTCCTGGGTCTGGACCTGTCCTCGCTGATGTCTGTCCTGTCTCAGGCCGAGAGCGCTGTGCACCGGAGACGTGATGAGCTGCAGGTCAGTACTCGCCTCGGGTCCAGTCCCAGATCTGGAATCCTATCTGAATCCAGGTGTGTGTTTCAGGGGGCGGAGATCAACCTGCAGTGGGTCAGTGAGGACAGAGCATCTCTGCAGCTGAGACTGAAACATCTGGAAGATGAAAAGCAGCAGCAGCTGCAGAACATCCAGCAGGACTTGGTCCACATCCAGGATCTGCTGAGCAGGTAGGCAGCTGCTGCTGAACCCAAGGAGGGAGGAGCTGTGTTCAGCTGTAACCTGGTGTTTCTGTGGCAGAGAGAGGGAGGCGTCGTCCTCCCTCCGTCTGCAGCTGGAGGAGGTGCACAGAAGGGAGGAGGAGGTGCAGAGAGACAACGACAGGCTAAGGAGGGAGAGGGAGAGACAGGAGGAGAAGAACCGACAGCTGGAGGCAGAAGCTCGCAGACGGTATGTCCTCCTGCACTGATGTTATCTGTGATGTAATCCTCATGACATCATGTTTCAGGGTGGAGGCGGAGTCAGTGGGGACAGAGGCGGTACCAGCGGAGGCGGACTCAGTGGTGTCGGGGCCAGTGGAGGCGGAGTCGGCGGGGTCGATGGAGGCGGGGCTAGTGGATGTGGTCCAGCTGATGGAGAAGGAATCGGCGCTGCGGCTCCAGATCCTCAGATCCCAGGTATAACGCTGCATTTACCACCATGTTACCTAAAAACTAGAACTTCCTGGAGATTCTTCATCGTGAAGTCTTCCTGTCCTCCTCCTCCTCCTCCTTCTGTCCTCCTCCCCCTCCTCTCCTCCTCCCCCTCCTCTTCCTCCTGTCCTCCCCCTGTCCTCCTCCTGTCGTCCTCCTGTCTTCCTCCTGTCCTCCCCCTGTCCTCCTCCTCCTCCTGTCCTCCTCCTCCTCCCCCTGTCCTCCTCCTGTCCTCCTCCTGTCCTCCTCTCCTCCTCCCCCTCCTCTTCCTCCTGTCTTCCTCCTGTCCTCCCCCTGTCCTCCTCCTGTCCTCCCCCTGTCCTCCTCCTCCTCCTCCTGTCCTCCTGTCCTCCTCCCCCTCCTCCTGTCCTCCTCCCCCTCCTCTCCTCCTCCCCCTCCTCTTCCTCCTGTCCTCCTCCTGTCCTCCCCCTCCTCCTCTTCCTGTCCTCCCCCTGTCCTCCTCCTCCTCCTCCTCTCCTCCCCCTGTCCTCCTCCTGTCCTCCTCTCCTCCTCCTCCTCCTGTCCTCCTCCCCCTGTCCTCCTCCTGTCCTCCTCCTCCTCCTCCTGTCCTCCTCCTGTCCTCCTCCTCCTCCCCCTCTCCTCCTCCTGTCCTCCTCCTGTCCTCCTCCCCCTGTCCTCCTCCTCCTGTCCTCCTCCCCCTGTCCCCCTCCTGTCCTCCTCTCCTCCTCCTCCTGTCCTCCCTCTGTCCCCCCCCCTCCTCTCCTCCCCCTGTCCCCCTCCTGTCCTCCTCCTCCTCCTGTCCTCCTACTCCTGACCTCCTCCTGTCCTCCTCAGTCCAGGGACAGCATGCTGCCCTCCTCTGACGGTGTGATGAGGAGGGAGGTGGAGGAGGCGTGGGACACCCTGGAGAAGCGTGTTGTGGTGTGTGCGCAGAGGGAATCGAACCAGCGGCTGCAGCAGGTAACGGTGTGGTCCTGCCTGGCTCAGCGGCCCGTCGGCAACAGACTCACCAGCTGTTTCTGCAGATGGAGGCGGAGCTTTCAGACAGCCAATCACAGCTGCAGGTAGTGAGGTCAGAGGTCAGCGGTCTGCACAGAGACCTGGACGCTGTGACGACAGACTGCGGTCGGCTCCGGTGAGTCGAGACCCGATCCACCATGTCCCGCTGGAGCCCCCGGAACAACAGTAAAACCAGTTTAACCGGTGGTCTCCTCTCAGAGCCCAGGCGCAGGTGGAGGCCGACCTCCTCCGTCAGCTGACAGAAGAACGGACGGAGCTGGAAGAGAAGATGGAGGAGAAAGAGAGCGAGCTGGCTGCTGTGAGGGAGGAGGTGCAGACGGCCAGACGACAGCTGGAGGAGGTAGGGAGGAGGTCCTGGTCATGTGACGTGTCTCCATGGAAACCTGCAACATGTCTGAAGTGTGTTTCTCAGCATGTGTCGGTGGGCGAGGAGCTGAAGAAAGTTCAGAAGGAGCTCCGACAGGCGGAGGAGGAGGTGGAGAGGAGGGACAGGCAGCAGGAGGAGCAGCAGAGAGAGAGGAGGAGGCTGCAGGAGGAGCAGGGGAGTCTGTGGAGGCACAGGAAGCAGCTGGAGGAGGAGCTGGAGGAGCTCAGGTAGAAAAGAAATGTTTGTCTTTTTCTCTTCAAAGTTTTTATTGAAAAATTCCACCTGAAATTCAAATAATATAAAATAATATAAAAATCCAATCCAGTCTTTCATCTGGAAGGCTGTGGAACAATCCCACCCTGTTGCACCGGACAGAATTCCAGAAACAAAGTCTCTCCTCCAGATCACAATCCGTTGCAGCATCTCAGACTTCCTTATTTTCTCCAGTTAAATGACAGAAAACGTCCTTCAAACCATCATTTCACAGATGGAGGATGCTTTTCTTTCCTCTTCAGCAGATTACTCCTTTATATTTCTGACTGCTGAACATCTGTGGTGCAGTGCCAGATGTCTTCGCCTCACACACAATATTCATATATTCATCCCAAATGCTCCTCCTCCTGCACCGTTCAGGTCACATCTTAAACCCTGCAGCTCCTTCAGAACATGTGGGCTACCATTTTTATTTAAAATCTTTGTAGTTTTTTTTTAGATATTTAGCATTTTGTAAAAATAAATTCAGCCTTGTGATTGGATGAAAGTTCTTCCAACCAAATGCGGATTGGACCGTGCAAAAATTCAGCACAGTGATTGGTCAACAGGGTTTCAGAGCTCTGCACCAGTTTGCAGAGTCCGGTTCATCAAGTTCCCGTCTCCAGTGTCTTTCCTGCAAAATCTTTGAAACGCT
Organism: Telmatherina bonti; assembly: GCF_933228915.1. Lineage (NCBI taxonomy): Eukaryota > Metazoa > Chordata > Actinopteri > Atheriniformes > Telmatherinidae > Telmatherina > Telmatherina bonti. The sequence goes on from NC_136613.1 coordinate 2,466,180, forward strand.
ACTCCTCCTACACAGTTTGTCTCACTTCCACCATTCAGGTATCAAACTCTTCAGCTCATTCAGGAGATATGTTCTACCACTTTTGGTCTTTGTAACATTTAAACTTTTTAAGTTATTCAAGTTTTTGTCAATTTATTGAAATCCGTTCCTGTGATTGGACGAAACAGAATTCAGCTCAGTGATTGGTCCATTTTGTGCACCGGTACACAGGTACACATACCAGGCACTGGTTCAAATGCAGCATTTAACATATATCTCCATGGTCTTTTGTCGGCTGTTACTTGTGTGATGGCGTGCAGTTCTGCAGACCGCTCCACGTGAACTGTTGGTCTCAGCTCCACACTTCAAGGAGAAAAGGAATTTATTTGCAAATGTCTCAGTTAAATATGAAGGATTTGTTCCAACAATACTCCCTACAACATTTCAACACTTTGATCAATCTTAAACAGATTAAAAAAAAAGTTTTTCACATTGAACATTGTGTAATCCCACTAATTCCACCCTGCTGGACGTGGAAAATAAGCATACGGGTGGAGTAGTGAGTAAGTCAGTGTGATTCAATACAGGAAGTCATGGGTTCAAATCCTGATGTGGGGCAATGGGAAAAAATGTCACTTATGCTTTTTTATTTTCAATTTCTTATACTTCTGCAATTTCATTTCAATCATTCAGCACAGTTCAATAAATGGACATTCACAGCTGCTATTATTTCAATAATCGCTGGTTCTAGTTTATAACTGTTTTCCAAACGTCTTCAGAGATTACAGTTTCAAGTTCCTCCTCTCATTTCCCTTTGACAGCAGTCAGTGGTTCCAAGTTATAAGAATTAAAAGCAAAATAGATTTTACCTTTGGAATGTGCTTTCAGATCCAAAATAGTTTCCAGAAGTGAGTCAGGTGGTCGTGAGGGGAAATGACTGAATGAAGCAGACACTGAAGATATCTGAAGAAATGACAATCATGGATTTGGAAAGCTGTTTTCACTTGTTGAAATGTTGCAAACAGTCCTTTGACAAACGTATCTTTCAATGTCCTCAAGCCACGTATGGCCCAGATAGTAAAGGAGTCGTCAATGCTGGAAGGAACAAACATACGACTTCGTGCAATAGAGGCATGAAGTGACATAATATTTAGATTGAAGCTCCGTCTGAATTGTGTCCAAATCTTAAGTGAATGTTTAACAACAAGGCTTGTGGAAAAATGACATCAGGGTTTGAGGCAGAGGTAATCCTCAGCACGGCATAGTGTAAGGACGCAGCGCTGCATGACGTATTCTCAACCATTTAGAGCCACCATAATAAAAAGTCCGAGACCAATACAACATTGCATGGATATTAAATGTCCAATAATAATATTGGAAATTTGGAAGTAAGAATCCTCCATTTTCTCTGTTGTTGTAAGATATTTTTGGAAATGCGTGCACTTTTCCCTTTCCATATAAATGATGATAGATAAAAATGAAGAATATGGGCACTGATTGAAATAGATCGAGGTAAAATATTGATTTTGATAATATTTATTCTTCCGGTGATGTAGTATTCCAGCGTTCAAAGTCCTTTTTTATAGAATCTAGTACTGGAATAAAATTTGTTTTGTACATATGTTTGTATGTCTTTGTAATCCAAACTCCAAGATATTTAAATTAGTCTTTAATTTAAATGGGAGTGATCTTAGCATACTTTACTGAGCTGTAAAATGTATGGGCATCAGCTCACTTCTCTGCATATTAACTTTATAGCCTGAAATTATCCAGAAGATCAAGTAGTCCTGGCAGGCTTTGAAGTGACTCAGACACATACAGTAGTGTGTCGTCTGCAAAAAGTGACACTTTGTATGTCTGACACTCTCTCACTCTGCCTGCAGGTCTCTGTCAATGTCTCTCCACCTTCAGCTCCGTCAGCATCAAAAGCAGCTGTCCCGTTCAGAGGTGGAGAAATGTCAGCTGGACACTCACGTCCAGACGCTGCAGCGTGCCAAACACACCTTGCAAGGTCCGTCTGCTGGAGAGCTTCACAGCCCAAACTAAGCTAGGTTTATTACCAACATGCTAGCATAGCGTGCTAAGTTTATTACCAACATGCTAACATAGCGTGCTAAGTTTATTACCAATGTGGTAACACAGCATGCTAACTTTAACACCAACATGCTAACACAGCGTATTCAGTTTATTACCAACATGCTAACACAGCGTGCTAAGTTTATTACATGCTAACACAGCGGGCTCAGTTTATTATGAACATGCTAACACAGCGTGCTGAATTTATTACCAACATGCTAACATAGCGTGCTAAGTTTATTACCAACATGCTAATACAGCATGCTCCGTTTATTACCAACATGCTAACAGCGTGCTAAATTTATTACCAACATGCTAACACAGCGTGCTCAGTTTACCAACATGCTAACACAGCGTGCTAAGTTTATTACCAACATGCTAACACATCGTGCTAAGTTCATTAACATGCTAACACAGCAAGCCAAGTTTATCAACAACATGCTAACACAGCGTGCTCAGTTTATTACCAACATGCAAACAAAGCGTGCTAAGTTTATTACCAACATGGTAATACAACGATCTAAGTTTTTTACCAACATGCTAACACAGCGTGCTCAGTTTATTATCAACATGCTAACACAACGTGCTAAGTTCATTACCTACATGCTAACACAGCATGCTAAGTTTATTACCAACATGCTAACATAGCATGCTCTGTTTATTACCAACATGCTAACACAGCGTGCTAAGTTTATTACATGCTAACACAGCTTGCTCAGTTTATTACAAACATGCTAACACAGCAAGCTAAGTTTATCAACAACATGCTAACACAGCGTGCTCAGTTTATTACCAACATGCTAACATAGCTTGCTAAGTTTATTATCAACATGCTAACACAACGTGCTAAGTTTATTACCAACATGCTAACACAGCATGATCTGTTCATTACCAACATGCTAACACAGCTTGTTCAGTTTGACCAACATGCCAACACAACCTGCTGAGTTTATTACCAAAATGCTAACACAGCGTGCTAAGTTTATTACCAACATGCTAATGCAGCGTGCTAAGTTCACTAACATGCTAACACAGCAAGCTAAGTTTATTACCAACATGCTAACACAGCGTGCTCAGTTTACCAACATGCTAACACAGTGTGCTCAGTTTACCAACATGCTAACATAACGTGCTAAGTTTATTACCAACATGCTAACACAACGTGCTAAGTTTACCAACATGCTAACGCAGCGTGCTAAGTTTATTACATGCTAACACAGCATGCTCCGTTTATTACCAACATGCTAACACAGCGTACTCCGTTTACCAATATGCTAACACAGCGTGTTAAGTTTATTAACACAGGATGGGAGATTGAGTTGGACTCAACTCAATCTGTTGGTTTCCTTATATAGGCTGTTATGAATTGGCCTTCATTATGTTTTCCCCTCTGTCTGTAAAGCGTCTTGAGATGGCATTGCCGTGATTTGACGCTATATAAATAAAGTTGAATTGAATTGAATTGAAATTACCAACATGCTACCACAGCGTGCTCCGTTTATTACCAACATGCTAACACAGCGTGCTCCGTTTACCAATATGCTAACACAGCGTGTTAGGTTTATTACCAACATGCTAACATAGCGTGCTAAGTTTATACATGCTACCACAGCGTGCTCCGTTTATTACCAACATGCTAACACAGCGTGCTCCGTTTACCAATATGCTAACACAGCATGTTAGGTTTTTTACCAACATGCTAACATGGCATGCTCAGTTTATTACCAACATGCTAACGCAGTGTGCTCAGTTTATTACCAACATGCTAACGCAGTGTGCTCCGTTTATTTCCAACATGCTAACGCAGTGTGCTAAGTTTATTACCAACATGCTAACGTAGTGTGCTAAGTTTATTACCAACATGCTAACATAGCGTGCTAAGTTTATTACCAACATGCTAACACAACATGCTAAGGTTATCAACAACATGCTAACACTGCGTGCTCAGTTTATTACCAACATGCTAACATAGCGTGCTAAGTTTATTACCAACATGCTAACACAATGTGCTAAGTTTATTACCAACATGCTAACACAGCGTGCTAAGTTTATTACCAACATGCTAACACAGCGTGCTCAGTTTATTACCAATGTGGTAACACAGCGTGCTAAGTTTAACACCAACATGTTAACATAGCTTGCTAGTTATTACCAACATGCTAACGCAGCGTGTTAATTTCATTAACATGCTAAAACAACGTGCTGTTTATTACCAACATGCTAACACAGCGTGCTAAGTTCATTAACATGCTAACACAGCAAGCTAAGTTTATTACCAACATGCTAACACAACGTGCTAAGTTTACCAACATGCTAACACAGCGTGCTAAGTTTATTACATGCTAATACAGCATGCTCCGTTTATTACCAACATGCTAACACAGCTTTCTCCGTTTACCAATATGCTAACACAGCGTGTTAAGTTTATTACCAACATGCTAACACAGCGTGCTAAGTTATTACCAACATGCTAACGCGTTGTACTATGTTTTTTACCAACATGCTAACATAGCGTGCTAAGTTTATTACCAACATGCTAACACAACGTGCTAAGTTTATCAACAACATGCTAACACTGCGTGCTCAGTTTATTACCAACATGCTAACATAGCGTGCTAAGTTTTTTACCAACATGCTAACACAACGTGCTCAGTTTATTACCAACATGCTAACGCAGTGTGCTCAGTTTATTACCAACATGCTAACGCAGTGTGCTAAGTTTATTACCAACATGCTAACACAGCGTGCTAAGTTTATTACCAACATGCTAACACAGCGTGCTAAGTTTATCAACAACATGCTAACACTGCGTGCTAAGTTTATTACCAACATGCTAACATAGCGTGCTAAGTTTATTACCAACATGCTAACACAAGGTGCTAAGTTTATTACCAACATGCTAACACAGCGTGCTAAGTTTATTACCAACATGCTAACACAGCGTGCTCAGTTTATTACCAATGTGGTAACACAGCGTGCTAAGTTCATTACCAATATGCTAACACAGTGTGCTAAGTTTATTACCGAAATGCTAATGTCCTGTTATTTACCAACATGCTAACACAGCAAGCTAAGTTTATCAACATACTAACACAGCATGCTCAGTTTATTACCAACATGCTAACATAGCTTGCTAAGTTTATTATCAACATGCTAACACAACGTGCTAAGTTTATTACCAACATGCTAACACAGCGTGCTAAGTTTATTACCAACATGCTAACACAGCAAGCTAAGTTTATCAACATGCTAACACAGCATGCTCAGTTTATTACCAACATGCTAACGCAGTGTGCTAAGTTTATTACCATCATGCTAACATTGCATGCTCAGTTTACCAACATGCTAACATAGCTTGCTAAGTTTATTATCAACATGCTAACACAATGTGCTAAGTTTATTACCAACATGCTAACACAGCATGATCTGTTCATTACCAACATGCTAACACAGCGTGCTCAGTTTACCAACATGCTAATATAACGTGCTAAGTTTATTACCAACATGCTAACATAACGTGCTAAGTTTACCAACATGCTAACGCAGCTTGCTAAGTTTATTACATGCTAACACAGCATGCTCCGTTTATTACCAACATGCTAACACAGCGTGCTCCGTTTACCAACATGCTAACACAGCGTGCTAAGTTTATTACATGCTAACACAGCGTGCTAAGTTTATTACCAACATGCTAACGCAGCGTACTATGTTTTTTACCAACATGCTAACATAACGTGCTAAGTTTATTACCAACATGCTAACACAGTGTGCTAAGTTTATTACCAACATGCTAACACAGCGTGCTAAGTTTATTACCAACATGTTAACACAGCGTGCTAAGTTTATTACCATCATGCTATCACAGCGTGCTCAGTCTATTACCATCATGCTAACACAGCGTGCTAAGTTTATTACCAACATGCTAACACAGTGTGCTAAGTTTATTACCAACATGCTAACACAGCGTGCTAAGTTTATTACCAACATGTTAACACAGCGTGCTAAGTTTATTACCATCATGCTATCACAGCGTGCTCAGTCTATTACCATCATGCTAACACAGCGTGCTAAGTTTATTACCAACATGCTAACACTTTGGGCTAAGTTTATTACCAACATGCTAACATAGCGTGCTAAGTTTATTACCAACATGCTAACACAATGTGCTAAGTTTATTACCAACATGCTAACACAGCGTGCTAAGTTTATTACCAACATGCTAACACAGCGTGCTCAGTTTATTACCAATGTGGTAACACAGCGTGCTAAGTTAACACCAACATGTTAACATAGCTTGCTAGTTATTACCAACATGCTAACGCAGCGTGCTAAGTTCATTAACATGCTAACACAGCAAGCTAAGTTTATTACCAACATGCTAACACAGCCTGCTCAGTTTACCAACATGCTAACACTGCGTGCTAAGTTTATTACATGCTAACACAGCTTGCTCAGTTTATTACAAACATGCTAACACAGCAAGCTAAGTTTATCAACAACATGCTAACACAGCATGATCTGTTCATTACCAACATGCTAACACAGCTTGTTCAGTTTGACCAACATGCCAACACAACCTGCTGAGTTTATTACCAACATGCTAACACAGCGTGCTCAGTTTACCAACATGCTAACAGTGTGCTCAGTTTACCAACATGCTAACATAACGTGCTAAGTTTATTACCAACATGCTAACACAACGTGCTAAGTTTACCAACATGCTAACGCAGCGTGCTAAGTTTATTACATGCTAACACAGCATGCTCCGTTTATTACCAACATGCTAACACAGCGTACTCCGTTTACCAATATGCTAACACAGCGTGTTAAGTTTATTAACACAGGATGGGAGATTGAGTTGGACTCAACTCAATCTGTTGGTTTCCTTATATAGGCTGTTATGAATTGGCCTTCATTATGTTTTCCCCTCTGTCTGTAAAGCGTCTTGAGATGGCATTGCAGTGATTTGACGCTATATAAATAAAGTTGAATTGAATTGAATTGAAATTACCAACATGCTACCACAGCGTGCTCCGTTTATTACCAACATGCTAACACAGCGTGCTCCGTTTACCACCAACATGCTAACACAGCGTGCTCCGTTTACCAATATGCTAACACAGCGTGTTAGGTTTATTACCAACATGCTAACATGGCATGCTCAGTTTATTACCAACATGCTAACGCAGTGTGCTCAGTTTATTACCAACATGCTAACGCAGTGTGCTCAGTTTATTTCCAACATGCTAACGTAGTGTGCTAAGTTTATTACCAACATGCTAACATAGCGTGCTAAGTTTATTACCAACATGCTAACACAATGTGCTAAGTTTATTACCAACATGCTAACACAGCGTGCTCCGTTTACCAATATGCTAACACAGCGTGTTAGGTTTATTACCAACATGCTAACATGGCATGCTCAGTTTATTACCAACATGCTAACGCAGTGTGCTCAGTTTATTACCAACATGCTAACGCAGTGTGCTCAGTTTATTTCCAACATGCTAACGTAGTGTGCTAAGTTTATTACCAACATGCTAACATAGCGTGCTAAGTTTATTACCAACATGCTAACACAATGTGCTAAGTTTATTACCAACATGCTAACACAGCGTGCTAAGTTTATTACCAACATGCTAACACAGCGTGCTCAGTTTATTACCAATGTGGTAACACAGCGTGCTAAGTTTAACACCAACATGTTAACATAGCTTGCTAGTTATTACCAACATGCTAACGCAGCGTGTTAATTTCATTAACATGCTAAAACAACGTGCTGTTTATTACCAACATGCTAACACAGCGTGCTAAGTTTACCAACATGCTAACGCAGCGTGCTAAGTTTATTACATGCTAACACAGCGTGCTCAGTTTATTACCAACATGCTAACATAGCGTGCTAAGTTTATTACCAACATGCTAACACAATGTGCTAAGTTTATTACCAACATGCTAACACAGCGTGCTAAGTTTATTACCAACATGCTAACACAGCGTGCTCAGTTTATTACCAATGTGGTAACACAGCGTGCTAAGTTTATTACCATCATGCTATCACAGCGTGCTCAGTCTATTACCATCATGCTAACACAGCGTGCTAAGTTTATTACCAACATGCTAACACAGTGTGCTAAGTTTATTACCAACATGCTAACACAGCGTGCTAAGTTTATTACCAACATGTTAACACAGCGTGCTAAGTTTATTACCATCATGCTATCACAGCGTGCTCAGTCTATTACCATCATGCTAACACAGCGTGCTAAGTTTTTTACCAACATGCTAACACTTCGGGCTAAGTCTATTACCAACATGCTAACACATCGTGCTAAGTTTATTACCAACATCCTAACACAGCGTGGTAAGTTTATTACCAACATGCTAACACAGCGTGCTCAGTTTATTACCAATGTGGTAACACAGCGTGCTAAGTTTAACACCAACCTGCTAACGCAGCGTGCTAAGTTTATTACCAACATGCTAAAATAGCGTGCTAAGTTTATTACCAACATGCTAACACAACATGCTTGCATGATGATAAGGACAACTCCTGTTTTCTGCTCCTGAAGGAGAACTTGAGTGTCTGAGAGGAGAACTACAGCGAGAGGAGGCCCGGAGAACAGAGGAGACTGAGATGAGGGAGAGGAGCCAGGAGGAGAGAAATCTGCTGCAAGAGGAAATCCAGAGGCTAACAAGGGAGGCGGAGGACCTGAAGAAAAGGAGGTCAGAGGAGGAAGAGGAGAGAAGGGAGGACAAGGAAGCCTGGCAGAGAGAAAGAAGAGCTCTGAGCAAGGAGCTTGGAACCAAAGATGGAGATCTGGAGGCCCTGAGGAGGAGAAACGAGGGACTAATGGAGGAGAAGGAGGAAAGGCAGACAGAAGTAGAGAAGCTGAGGGAGGAGGTGACAGAGAGGGAGACGCAAATAAGCTTGATGAGGGAGAGAATCCAGCAAGTGGAGATGGAAAAGGAGAAACTAAAGCAGGAAGTAAAGAGGATGGAGGCCAGACTGGAGGAGGAGGAGGTGAAGAAGAGGGAGACTGAGAGGCAGAGGGAAGGAGAAACGGAGGCGCTCTGTGATCGGATCGAGAAACTTGAAAGACAAAAGGAAGAAACTGAGAAGTTGAATCACCGACTGAGGAGCGAAGCAAAGGAGGAGGTGGATATGCAGAGTGCGAAGGAGGAGGAGGTCCACAAGGAGATAAAGAGACTGAGATCAGAAATCTCCTCTTTACAGGAGGAGAGAGAGCAGGAGAGGAGATGGAAGGAGAAATTGCAGAATGAGAAGGAGGAAGGGAAGGAGAGACTGAAGGAGAAAGGGAGGGAGGTGGAGGTGCTGAGAGTGAAGCTGAATGTGGCCCAGGAGGAGCTTGAGGAGGTGAAGGAGGAGATTAAGCGAAGGGAGCGAAGCCTGGAGCGACAGATGAGTGCAGTGAGGGAGAGAGAGGAGGAGGTAGAGGAGCTGAGGGAGCGCCTGAAGCTGACAGAGGAGCAGGAGGAGGAAGAAAAAAGAGAGCGCCAGGACTTTTTAGACAAATTGATGCTGAAGGAGGTGAGGGAGGAGCAGCTGGAGGAGCTTCTGAGAGAAACCCAGGTTCTCCTGGAGACAGAGAGGAGGAGGGGAGGAGAAAAAGACATCAGGATCTCCTCCCAGAGCAGAGAGCTTCAGGAGGCGCAGGCCACTAGCAGGGAGGCCAAGAGGAGAGCCAGAGAGGGGAAGGAGGTCCAGGACAGGCTGCAGGAGGAGGTGAAGGAGTGGCAGCAAAAGGAGGAGCAGCATGTGAAGGAGGTGGCAAAGCTAAGCCAGATCTTAAAGGAGCGAGAGGAGGAGGCGTACCGGCTGAGGACGATGATGGAGGAGGCTGAGGATGTGGGAAGAGAGAGGGAGGAGAGGAGTCGAGCAGAGGAGAAGAGGAGGAGAACACTAAATAACAAGCTGATGGATTTGGAGCAGGAGAAAAATAAACTGAAAGAGAAAGTAAGGGAGGTGAAGGAGGAGCAGGAGGAGGATAGAGAATCACTGAGGGGAGCCAGAGGGGAGGTTCAGAGGTTGGAGAATAAACTGAAAGAAATGGAGGAGGTGGTGAAGGAGCACAAAGATGAGTGGAGGAAGACTGCGGAGGAGAAAAGGAGGCTAGTAAACAAACTGAAGGAGATTCAGGAGGAGCTCAAAGAAGAAAGGGAGGCGCTGAGTAGACTTAGGGAGGAAAAGAGGATGCAAGAAGATGAAATCAGGGAGGTGAAGGAGGAGCACCGGAGGCTGGTGGAGACTGCAAGACAACAGCACCTCCTGGAGGACAGAAGGAGGTGCATAGTCAGAGAGCTGGAGGAGGAGAATGCAAACCTACTGGTAACATTGAGAAAGCTGGAAAAAGAGGTGCAAAAGGAAAAGGAGGAGTTATCTGTCCTCAGGGAGGAGGTCAGGAAGCAGCCCAAGGAGAAGGAGATGATGTGGAGATCCGAGAGGGAGGTGGAGGCTCTCACAGAGGAGGTGAAGCGAAAGCAAAGAGAGGTGGAGGATGTGCAGGAAGAGATGGCAGCCTTGCAGAAGGAGGTGCAGCAGGAGCTGAGGAAAAGCAAGGAGGAGGTTTCACAGCTTCTAAAGGAGCAGAGGGAGACAAATGGGTCACAGGAGGAGCTGATGAAGAGGAGAGAGGAGGTCAGATCTCTGAGACAGGAGGAGGAGAAGCTGCAGGAGGAGCTGATGAAGAGGAGAGAGGAGGTCAGATCTCTGAGACAGGAGGAGGAGGAGCTGAGGAGGTTCAACAATGAGCTGGTAGCTGTGAAAGACGTGCAGGGGGAGAGAAAGAAGAGGGAACAGACTGAAGAGGAGTTGGTGATGGCAGAGCAGGAGGTGGCCACTCTGAGAAAGGAGATGCAGGATGTCCTGAGGAGAAGTGAGATGGAGGTGTGTGTTCTTCAAGAGGAGGTCCAGAAAGAGCTAACGGAGAAGGAGGAAGAGAAGAAGGAGCTAAAAAAAACAAAAAAAGAAGTAAAGATCCTGGAAGAGGAGTTAAAGAAGGAGCACAGGAGGAGGGAGGAGGTGCAGGAGGAACTGAAAGGAGTCCAACAAAGTGTGAAGATGATGGAGGAGACTCTGAGCTCCTTCCAGAATCAGGTAAACAACAACATGGAGGATTGTTTATCTGGATCCACTTCCTGGTTTCCAGATTCAGGATGTCTGATTGGTTAGGAACGAGGATGGATGGATGGATGGATGGATGGATGATAGAGGGATGGATAATGGAGGGATGATGGAGGGATGGATGATGGAGGGATGGATAATGGAGGGATGATGGAGGGATAGATAATGGATGATGGAGGGATGGATAATGGAGGGATAGATAATGGATGATGGAGGGATGGATAATGGAGGGATGATGGAGGGATGGATAATGGAGGGATGATGGAGGGATGGATGATGGAGGGATGATGGAGGGATGGATAATGGAGGGATAGATAATGGATGATGGAGGGATGTATAATGGAGGGATGATGGAGGGATGGATAATGGAGGGATGATGGAGGGATGGATAATGGAGGGATGATGGAGGGATGGATAATGGAGGGATAGATAATGGATGATGGAGGGATGGATAATGGAGGGATGATGGAGGGATGGATAATGGAGGGATGATGGAGGGATGGATAATGGAGGGATGATGGAGGGATGGATAATGGATGATGGAGGGATGGATAATGGAGGGATGATGGAGGGATGGATAATGGATGAGGGAGGGATGGATAATGGAGGGATGATGGAGGGATGGATAATGGATGAGGGAGGGATGGATAATGGAGGGATGATGGAGGGATGGATAATGGATGAGGGAGGGATGGATAATGGAGGGATGATGGAGGGATGGATAATGGAGGGATGATGGAGGGATGGATAATGGATGAGGGAGGGATGGATAATGGAGGGATGATGGAGGGATGGATAATGGAGGGATGATGGAGGGATGTAACCAACGTGTTTTTCTGAGGACAGAAGACCCAGAAGTTTCCGCCATGTCTGCCCCCTGCTGGCAGGTGGAGGAACTACACCTGCAGGACGTCGTCCAGGTGACGTCTGATGTTTTCTCAGGTGTGTCAGCTGAGCATCAGCAGAGAGGCAGCAAGACGGGAGGTGAAGCAGAAGGAGGAGCAGAAGGAGCAGATAAAAGAGGGGTTGAGGCATACGCTGGAGGAGATGACCAAGCTGAAGGTGCTCCTTCAGGTATGGGTTACTCCTGGTCTGGTCTTCGTCATCTTCATCATCCTCATCACCTTCATCATCTTCTTCAGGAGAGCCATGCTGATGGGGAGCATTTGAGGAGCACGCTGCAGGAGAAGAAGGAGGAGCTGGACAGGATCAGAGAGGAGAACCTACAGGTGGAGGATAAGCAGGGAGAGGTGGAGGAGCTAAGAGCTAGAGTCAAGGCTCTAGAGAGGAGGAGGAAGGAGGCGCTGGAGGAGCTGGAGGATGCCAAAAATAGGAGGACAGAGGCAGAGAAGGAGGGCGAGGAGAAGCTGAGAAGTCTGCAAACAGAAATACACATACTGAGGAGGAGACAGGAGCAGGTGGAGAAGGAGTGGAGGTCCAGAGTGGAGAAGAAAGAGAAAGAGCTAGAGGAGGTGAAGAGGAGGATGGAGGAGCGAGAGGAGAATGACAGAAAAGGGAGGAGAGGAGGAGGAGAAGAGGTAGGTCTGTCTGTGTTTCCTGAAAAGGAGGAGGAGCAGAAGGAGATGAGGAGGCTGCTCCTGCAGAGTGAAGCTCAGGTAACAATCAGCCCACCTGTCCCATTGATCCAGTTGGATCCGGTCTGAAGTTTGACCTCTGATTTACAGGTCTGTGGTCTGAGTCCGAGGACCGAGGTCCTGCAAAGGGACCGGGAGCAGGACCCGGACCCGGTCCATTACCAGGACCAGGTCCAGGACCAAGACCCGGTCCAGGACCAGGACCCGGTCCAGGACGGGGACTGGGTCCAGTTGGCCCTTGAAACCACAGAGGCAGAGGGGGGGGCAGAGTCTGTCCAAGACCAGGTGAGGATGGCTCTGATTGGTCCTCTCCATCATAATTGCAATAATGAAACTACTTTGGGTAATCAGATTACTATAATAACTAGAAAAGCGCTGCTCTTGCAGGAGATGCCCGGTCATGCTGAATGATTGAGATGCAATAGAAAAACCATTTGGAGAAGCAGCACAACTATTTGACTTAACTTACTATGGTAATGCTTCGGGATTCGAACCCACAAACCTCTGAACTTACTATGGTAATGCTTCGGGATTCGAACCCACAAACCTCTGAACTTACTATGGTAATGCTTTGGGATTCGAACCCACAAACCTCTGAACTTATTATGGTAATGCTTTGGGATTCGAACCCACAAACCTCTGAACAAGAGCTCATTTGTCTAACCACTACACCAGCACAGCTCTCCAATGTGCCACGACCAAATCATTAAAAATCTTTATCATTAGAACGGGAATGTTTTTCTTTTACAGGAATCTGCAAAAGAGCTTAAGATTTAAATGTGTAAAGTAGCACACAAGATCTATTAGATATAGATAAGCATAAGAAGTACAACCATCTGATATGATTTATGAAAATCCAGCACCTGGATTTGTACTCACAACCTTCTGAATGAGAGGCAATTCATTTTACCACCATGCCACTACAGTCCTCCTTTACACCACGGCAGGAGCGCTAATATCTTTAGCCATTGGTATGGGATTGCCTGTGCCACCAGTGTGTCATCAGCAGAACTGCTAAAAGATGTGAAAGGTTGAACTGAAGCCAAAGATTATTTTAAATAGTTTGTAAATTCAACTAAAATTCTGAAGTCAGTAGTTAAACTACATCAATCATTGCAGAAAATCATTTAGAACTGCTTATGTAATCAGTTCAAGACTTTATTGTTCAACGTGAGCAATGTTGTTTCATTGGAAGCACTTTAACAACAAAACTGTAATATTTAACCGTCATTCCTGCAGTTTATTTTTTAAACTTGAATTAACACTTTGTACAAGTTGTGCACCTTTCCAAGACAAACATTGCACAGACACTATTTTATTTTATTATTTTTTTTATATCAACACTAACTGCACAGTTTGCAGTTAAATCTAAGCAAAAACTAGCGTACCATCATGGTGCCCAACATTTAATACTGGATTTGATCCCTCTCCATGTATACCATTACATACCTGTGTACCGGTGCAGAAAATGGACCAATCGCTGAGCTGAATTCCGTTTCGTCCAATCACAGGAACAAATTTCAATACATTGACAAAAACTTGAACAACTTCATCCAATCACAAGGCTAAAATATTTTTTTTTTTTTACAAAATGCTAAATATTTCAAAAATTACAAAGATTTGAAACAGCAGAAGTCGTAGCACACATCTCCCGAAGGAGCTGCAGGGTTTGAGATGTAAACGACTAGAGTGACCTGAACAGCGCAGGAGGAGTAGCACGGCAAAGTTTGGCGGAACTAGAATAAAAATGGTCGACCAGGATCTCAATAATGTGAATTCCCCATGAGCGCTGACATTATTTAGTCCATGTCTGCATTGAGATATTAGAAAGTCCTGGTCAGTAGTTATTATACATGCAGTCATCTCGCTTTCTTTTAGTTTCTGGGTTCAACATTGCAGCGACCACATCTTAAGCCTGTTCCATCCTCCATGACGTCTGCAGCGGGGAGGGGTCACTGCGGGGGGCGACGACTGCAGCGGGGAGGGGTCACTGCGGGGGGCGACGCCTGCAGCGGGGAGGGGTCACTGCGGGGGGCGACGCCTGCAGCGGGGAGGGGTCACTGTGGGGGGCGACGCCTGCAGCGGGGAGGGGTCACTGCGGGGGGCGACGCCTGCAGCGGGGAGGGGTCACTGTGGGGGGCGACGCCTGCAGCGGGGAGGGGTCACTGCGGGGGGCGACGCCTGCAGCGGGGAGGGGTCACTGCGGGGGGCGACGACTGCAGCGGGGAGGGGTCACTGCGGGGGGCGACGACTGCAGCGGGGAGGGGTCACTGCGGGGGGCGACGCCTGCAGCGGGGAGGGGTCACTGCGGGGGGCGACGCCTGCAGCGGGGAGGGGTCACTGCGGGGGGCGACGCCTGCAGCGGGGAGGGGTCACTGCGGGGGGCGACGCCTGCAGCGGGGAGGGGTCACTGTGGGGGGCGACGCCTGCAGCGGGGAGGGGTCACTGTGGGGGGCGACGCCTGCAGCGGGGAGGGGTCACTGCGGGGGGCGACGACTGCAGCGGGGAGGGGTCACTGCGGGGGGCGACGTCTGCAGCGGGGAGGGGTCACTGTGGGGGGGGGGGGCGTCAGCTGGGGGGAGGGGGCATCTGCAGCGGGGAGGGGTCACTGGGGGGAGGATTCTTTCACATTGTGCTAATGTGGCTACCATGTGTTAGCGCCAGCTGCTAATGTAGGAGCCTGCACTTAGTATTAGCTACTAATGTTGGAGCTTCTGGTCTTAGCTCTAAATGCTAATGTGGGAACCCAGTGTTAGCGTCAGCTGCTAACGTAGGAGCCTGCAGTTTGCATTACCTAAATGCTAATGTGGGAATTTGACCGTGAAACTGGAATCAGTTGTTAAAGGTGGAATTTGGTGGAATTTACAGGAGATCAGACTCACCTGGCTGAGCTGGACAAATGTCAAAAAAGAAGATTAAAAACATAAATAGAATATATTCCTGCTGACGTTTACAATGCCAAATTACCAGTTGCATAATAAATTCACAGAATTCAGGGAAGAGATTTAAAATAGATATTTAATCGGTTCTACAGCAATAATCTGGTGAAATCATAAAACCAGTGTTCATTTGTATGTGAGAAACAGAGTGTTCGTGACAGACTGGATGTTCTGCAGCGTCTGGTGGCTGAGTTGGAAGTGGACCAGAAACGACTAAAGAAGAAGAACACACACCTGGAGAACCAGAGAGACAGACTGAAGAGAGAGAGGGACGATCTAAGAAACACCCTGAGACAGGTGGACACACACACATTCCTGTCTAAAGTGTGAGATGAGGACTGGGTAAACTAACCTGCTCAGTGAGGACCACCTGCTAAAAACTCTTTCGCCCTGTTTCTTTTTATCTATCAGAGATAGATAGATAGATTTTAAAATAAAGCAGCATATTTCCACCAGCATTACCCAGGTAAATATTTAGCTGTAGAAAGCACCTCGTACGGGGGTCGGACTTCACAGATTCCCTCAGATCAACCCTTCACTAAGTCTCGCCTATAAGCGCTACTGACCAGTCATACGTTAGCAGCGGTAGCTAAGAGAGAAGGCTCTTCCTTCAGAAATAGGGTTTGGGTTATGCTGTATTTTTCACTTTCCTAAAACTCAACAGGACAGATGCTGAATATGAATGAAACAGTGTGGAAGACTTCACTGAATCCATCGCAGATAAAAACTACAGTCTGTTCCAAGGTAAGACGCTAAGACCAGCTAGCACACCGTTGTTTGCTACAAGACTAGGAGGAGATTAACTGAAAGTTACTCGTGCTTAGCCTGCAGAGCCAGGATGGATCATGGAGCAAATTCTGTTAAGCAGGAAACACGTCTGCGGAGTTTTTAAAAATGTTCTTCTTTATCGGTTTTTAATAAACAACAGGAGTATTGAATTAAACCATCCACCTGTATCTTAGACCCTCTCCCAACGAGCCTCTTTAAGGACATTTTCCCTTTAATTAATACATCACTACTAAATCTTATCAATATGTCTTTAGTGACAGGATATGTACCACAATCATTTAAAACTGCTGTAATCAAGCCTTTACTTAAAAAGCAATCTCTGGATCCAGAGGTGATAGCAAATTATAGACCTATATCTAATCTCCCGTTTATGTCCAAAATTCTGGAGAAAATAGTTTCAGCTCAGCTACATGCCCACCTGAGCAGAAATAATTTATTCGAAGAGTTTCAGTCAGGATTTAGAGCTCATCATAGCACTGAGACGGCATTGGTGAAAGTTACTAATGACCTTCTTATGGCCTCAGACAAAGGACTTGTGTCCGTACTTATCTTGCTTGATCTTAGTGCTGCATTTGATACAGTCGATCATAACATTCTGTTACAAAGACTAGAACAGGTGATTGGAATTACAGGTACAGTGTTAAGCTGGTTTAAATCATATTTATCTGATAGACTTTAGTTTGTTCATGTAAATGACAAGTCCTCCTCCCAAACTACAGTAAGTCATGGAGTTCCTCAAGGTTCTGTACTTGGACCAGTACTCTTCACGCTATATATGCTCCCTTTAGGCAAAATTATTAGACAGCATGGAATAAACTTTCATTGTTATGCAGATGATACTCAGATATACTTATCCTTTAAACCAGATGAAACAAATCAGCCCAATAGGCTACAAAATTGTCTCATAGACATAAAGACTTGGATGTCTAGAAATTTTCTCCTCTTGAACTCAGATAAGACTGAAGTAATTCTCGTTGGATCTGAAAAACTCAGAGCTAAATTTTCCGGTTTTGTAATGAACCTGGATGGCATTACTTTAGCTTCCAGTGCTACAGTGAGAAACCTTGGAGTAATATTTGACCCTGACCTGTCCTTTGGCCCACATATTAAGCAGGTTACTAAAACAGCCTTCTTTCATTTACGTAATATAGCCAAAATTAGGGACATTCTGTCTCAGAGTGATGCAGAAAAACTGGTTCACGCTTTTGTTACTTCGAGACTAGATTACTGTAACTCTCTATTACTGGGCTGTCCTAAATATGCCCTGAAAAGCCTTCAGCTGATCCAGAATTCTGCAGCCAGAGTCCTGACCAGAACCAGCAGGAGAGATCATATTTCTCCAGTTTTAGCCTCTCTTCATTGGCTGCCTGTTGAATCTAGAATAGAATTTAAAATCCTCCTTACATATAAAGCCCTCCACAACCAGGCACCACTATATATCAAAGACCTCATTGTTCCTTATATACCAAGCAGACTGCAGGCTTACTTGTGGTTCCTAGAGTCTCAAAGAGCCGAGCAGGAGGCAGAGCCTTTGGTTATCAGGCCCCTCTCTTATGGAATAAGCTCCCAGTTAGTGTTAGGGAAGCAGACACCCTCCCCACCTTTAAGACTAGGCTGAAGACTTATCTTTTTGATAAGTCCTATAGGTAGGGATGGTTAGCATCCCTTAGTTATGCTGCTATAGGTTTAGACTGCTGAGGGACATTTCCTGATACACTGAGCTTCTTTCTTTTTCTCTTTATCTCTTTCTTTTACCCCCCCATAACAGTGTTGCATCATTAACATGTATGTCTCCTGTCTCAGCAGGTCTCCCTGGCCGGGAGTAGCAGTTCCTGTTGTCTGTTGTCTTTCTGTCCTCTTCCCCCCACACAGCAGAGGCAGATGGCTGCCTGTCCTTGAGCCGGGTTCTGCCGGAGGTTTCCTTCCTGTTAAAAGGGAGTTTTTTCCTTCCCACTGTTGCCAGTGTGCTTGCTCAGGATGGGAGATTGAGTTGGACTCAACTCAATCTGTTGGTTTCCTTATATAGGCTGTTATGAATTGGCCTTCATTATGTTTTCCCCTCTGTCTGTAAAGCGTCTTGAGATGGCATTGCCGTGATTTGACGCGATATAAATAAAGTTGAATTGAATTGAATTGAAATTATACAACCTCTAATATCAGCTTTAAATGCATCCCATTCTATTCCTGATCCAGATGCTCTACCTTTATGGAAATTACAAAATGGTTCTTTTAAAAAGTTTTGAGATTCTTTGTTAATGAGTAAAGAAGTCTTTAATCTCCAGTGAGTCGTGGATTGTTTTAG
The DNA here is from genome assembly GCF_933228915.1 of Telmatherina bonti. Lineage (NCBI taxonomy): Eukaryota > Metazoa > Chordata > Actinopteri > Atheriniformes > Telmatherinidae > Telmatherina > Telmatherina bonti. The sequence goes on from NC_136613.1 coordinate 2,485,005, forward strand.
TCTAAACGAAGCACCATTTCCACTGGGGGGCATGATTGGATATGATAATATTACCAATCGATGAACAGTAGCATCTACTACTTGTTTTGAAAAGGAAAATAATCTATTCTCCAAGTATACTGTGACTTTAGGATGTAATAGCCTCCATATATCTGTTAATCCCAATTCCTCGATGTACTCTATAGCCAGCAGAGATTTTTGGGGCCGTTTTATAATCGAACTGGATTTATTTATGATGGACTTTCTAATTTGATTAAAATCTCCACCAATAATAAAGTATTTATTCTCTATACGACACCATGGCACCATGACACCATGGCACCACCATGACACCATGGCACCACCATGGCACCATGACACCACCATGGCACCATGACACCACCATGACACCATGGCACCACCATGACACCATGGCACCACCATGACACCACCATGACACCATGGCACCACCATGACACCATGGCACCACCATGACACCACCATGACACCATGGCACCACCATGACACCATGGCACCACCATGGCACCATGGCACCACCATGGCACCATGACACCACCATGGCACCATGACACCATGGCACCACCATGACACCATGGCACCATGACACCACCATGGCACCATGACACCATGACACCATGGCACCATGACACCATGGCACCATGGCACCACCATGACACCATGACACCATGGCACCATGACACCATGGCACCATGGCACCACCATGGCACCATGGCACCACCATGGCACCATGACACCATGGCACCACCATGACACCATGGCACCATGACACCACCATGGCACCATGACACCATGGCACCATGACACCATGACACCATGGCACCATGACACCATGGCACCATGGCACCACCATGACACCATGACACCATGGCACCATGACACCATGGCACCATGGCACCACCATGACACCATGGCACCACCATGACACCATGGCACCATGACACCATGACACCACCATGGCACCACCATGACACCACCATGGCACCACCATGACACCATGACACCACCATGGCACCACCATGACACCATGACACCACCATGGCACCACCATGACACCATGACACCACCATGGCACCACCATGACACCATGACACCACCATGGCACCACCATGACACCATGACACCACCATGACACCATGACACCACCATGGCACCACCATGACACCATGACACCACCATGACACCACCATGGCACCACGACACCATGACACCACCATGGCACCACCATGACACCATGACACCACCATGGCACCACCATGACACCATGACACCATGACACCACCATGGCACCACCATGACACCATGGCACCACTGGCCGTAGAGCAGCACGTAAAACTGCTTGGCGAGATCTCAGAAAGCAGACAAGGATTTATCTTGTTGGCTCTTCAATGTTGGAGTCAGTTCAAGATTCAGATCTTCGTAGTTTCTGCACAAACTTCAGCATTTAATTTCCCTCAGCTTTTTACAGCGGCTGGCATCGTCCGATATACCAACACACACACACTCACACACACGCACGCACACACACTCAACGCACGCACGCACATACACGCACGCGCGCACACACACACACACACACACACATGCGCACGCACACACTCACACACATGCGCACGCACACACGCGCACACACACTCACGCACACTGCTGCGTTTTCATGGGTCTTTACATTACTTTCTGCTGTGTGTGTGTGTGTCTGTGTGTGTGTGTGACAGGTGGAGGAGCGTTGGAGGCTCCGACAGGTGACTCTCAGCCAGTTTCAGGTGAGACACAGAGGAGTGTGTCGGTGTGTGTTTTCATTACAGTGGGGGACTTCATGACATCACAGCTGTGTGATTTCAGGAGACCTCAAACACCACAGAAGAAGAACGTTTGCAAAGCAGAGTGAGGGAGTTGGAAGACCTGGTGAGCACACTACAGAAGAAGACTTTCAGGTTTTCCACATTCTCAGGTGGAGGTTAAAGATGTCATTGCGTCTCCTCCCCAGGTGGGTCAGCTCCATTTCTCATTGGTCACAGGACGTCAACAGAGGGTGGAGTTTATCCAGCAGTCCTCCAGAAACAGCCAATGGCTGCTCTCCCTGAGACACGACCTCAACGACTCGCTGGCGGCGGTTACACGCCGTCCGGTTCCGTCCGTCCTGCAGTCTGAGACGCAGCGATTGGACCGCAGCCTGAGGGAGGAGGAGCTTCGCATGTCCTTCAGTCAGTCGTAGCTGCAGAAGATGGAACTTTAAACTGCCTCAGAACGGGTCAGAATCTGGGTTCTGGTCCACGTGACCCGGAATCAGGATGGCGTTAAAAAACAACCAGAACCTTCCGGTGATTCTGACCCGTTCAGAACTCTGTTCTCTGATTGGACCCGTTGTCATCCTGCTTCTGATTGGACCTGTTGTCATCCTGCTTCTGATTGGACCGTTGTCATCCTGCTTCTGATTGGACCCGTTGTCATCCTGCTTCTGATTGGACCCGTTGTCATCCTGCTTCTGATTGGACCCGTTGTCATCCTGCTTCTGATTGGACCCGTTGTCATCCTGCTTCTGATTGGACCCGTTGTCATCCTGCTTCTGATTGGACCCGTTGTCATCCTGCTTCTGATTGGACCCGTTGTCATCCTGCTTCTGATTGGACCCGTTGTCATCCTGCTTCTGATTGGACCCGTTGTCATCCTGCTTCTGATTGGACCCGTTGTCATCCTGCTTCTGATTGGACCCGTTGTCATCCTGCTTCTGATTGGACCCGTTGTCATCCTGCTTCTGATTGGACCCGTTGTCATCCTGCTTCTGATTGGACCCGTTGTCATCCTGCTTCTGATTGGACCCGTTGTCATCCTGCTTCTGATTGGTCGTTTTTATTTATCAGGTGTAAAGTTAATAAAAACCAAAGATTTCACATCAAACTGTTTTGTCTTCTGAACGTCGGTCAGTAAACGCACCACAGCCATCTGAAGCTCCTCCTGCTGGTTCTCCTGTTGCTCCTCCTGCTGGTTCTCGTGTTGCTCCTCCTGCTGTTTCTCCTGCTGCTCCTCCTGCTGGTTCTCCTGCTACTCCTCCTGCTGGTTCTCCTGTTGCTCCTCCTGCTGCTGCTTCTGCTGCTCCTCCTGCTTCTTCTCCTGCTGGTTCTCCTGCTGCTACTTCACCTGCTGCTTCTCCTGCTGGTTCTCCTGCTGCTACTTCACCTGCTGCTTCTCCTGCTGGTTCTCCTGCGGCCCCTCCTTCTGCTGCTCCCCCTGCTGGTTCTCCTGCTGCTCCTCCTGCTGGTTCTCCTGCTGCCCCTCCTGCTGGTTCTCCTGCTGCCCCTCCTGCTGGTTCTCCTGCTGCCCCTCCTGCTGCTCCTCCTGCTGCTGCTCCTGTTGCTCCTCCTGCTTCTCCTCCTGCTGCTGCTCCTGTTGCTCCTCCTGTTTCTCCTCCTGCTGCTGCTCCTGTTGCTCCTCCTGCTGCCCCTCCTGCTGTTTCTCCTGCTGCTCCTCCTGCTGGTTCTCCTGCTGCTAGTCCTGCTGGTTCTCGTGTTGCTCCTCCTGCTGTTTCTCCTGCTGCTCCTCCTGCTGGTTCTCCTGCTACTCCTCCTGCTGGTTCTCCTGTTGCTCCTCCTGCTGCTCCTCCTGCTGCTGCTTCTGCTGCTCCTCCTGCTTCTTCTCCTGCTGGTTCTCCTGCTGCTACTTCACCTGCTGCTTCTCCTGCTGGTTCTCCTGCTGCTACTTCACCTGCTGGTTCTCCTGCCTCCCCTCCTGTTGCTCCTCCTGCTGGTTCTCCTTCTGCCCCTCCTGCTGCTTCTCCTGCTGCTCCTCCTGCTGCCCCTCCTGCTGTTTCTCCTGCTGCTCCTCCTGCTGGTTCTCCTGCTGCTCCTCCTGCTTGTTCTCCTGTTGCTCCTGCTGCTGCTCCTGCTGCTGGTTCTCCTGTTGCTCCTCCTCCTGGTTTTCCTGCTGCTCCTCCTGCTGGTTCTCCTGTTGCTCCTCCTGCTGCTCCTCCTGCTACTGCTCCTGCTGCTCCTCCTGCTGGTTCTCCTGCTGTTGCTTCTGCTGCTCCTCCTGCTGCTTCTCCTGCTGGTTCTCCTGCTGCTCCTCCTGCTGCCCCTCCTGCTGTTTCTCCTGCTGCTCCTCCTGCTACTCCTCCTGCTGGTTCTCCTGTTGCTCCTCCTTTTGCTCTTCCTGCTTCTCCTCCTGCTACTGCTCCTGCTGCTCCTCCTGCTGCTGCTTCTGCTGCTCCTCCTTCTGCTTCTCCTGCTGGTTCTCCTGCTGCTACTCCCCCTGCTGGTTCTTCTACTGCTCCTCCTGCTGGTTCTCCTGTTTCTCCTCCTGCTGCTCCTCCTGCTGGTTCTCCTGCTGCTTCTCCTGCTGGTTCTCCTGTTGCTCCTCCGGCTGGTTCTCCTGCTGCTCCTCCTTCTGCTGCTCCTCCTTCTTCTGCTCCTGCTGGTTCTCCTGCTTCTCCTCCTGCTGCTTCTCCTGCTGGTTCTCCTGCTGCTACTCCCCCTGCTGGTTTTCCTGCTGCTCCTCCTGCTGCTACTCCTGCTGCTCCTCCTGCTGGTTCTCCTGCTGCTCCTCCTGCTGCTGCTCCTGCTGGTTCTCCTGCTGCTACTCCCCCTGCTGGCTCTCCTGCTGCTCCTCCTGCTGGTTCTCCTGCTTCTCCTCCTGCTGGTTCTCCTGCTGCTCGTCCTGCTGGTTCTCCTGCTGCCCCTCCTGCTTCTCCTCCTGCTGGTTCTCCTGCTGCTCGTCCTGCTGGTTCTCCTGTTGCTGCTCCTGCTGCTCCTCCTGCTGGTTCTCCTGCTGCTCCTCCTGCTGGTTCTCCTGTTGCTGCTCCTGCTGCTCCTCCTGCTTGTTCTCCTGCTGCTCCTCCTTCTGGTTCTCCTGCTGCTGGTTCTCCTGTTGCTCTTCATGTTGGTTCTCCTGCTGCTCCTCCTGCTGGTTCTCCTGCTGCTCCTCCTGCTGCCCCTCCTGATGGTTCTCCTGCTGCTCCTCCTGCTGCTCCTCCTTCTGCTGCTCCTGCTGGTTCTCCTGCTGCTACTCCCCCTGCTGGTTCTCCTGCTGCTGCTCCTCCTGCTGTTTCTCCTGCTGGTTCTCCTCCTGCTACTCCCCCTGTTGGTTCTCCTGCTACTCCTCCTGCTGCTCATCCTGCTGGTGGTCCTGCTGCTCCTCCTGCTGGTTCTCCTGCTGGTTCTCCTGCTGCTCCTCCTGCTGGTTCTCCTGCTGGTTCTCCTGTTGCTCCTCCTGCTGGTTCTCCTGATGCTCCTCCTGCTGGTTCTCCTGCTGCTCCTCCTGCTGGTTCTCCTGCTGGTTCTCCTGTTGCTCCTCCTCCTGGTTTTCCTGCTGCTCCTCCTGCTACTCCTCCTGCTGGTTCTCCTGTTGCTCCTCCTGTTGCTTCTCCTGCTGCTCGTCCTGCTGGTTCTCCTGTTGCATCTCCTGCTGCTCCTCCTGCTGGTTCTCCTGCTGCTCCTCCTGCTGGTTCTCCTGCTGCTCCTCCTGCTGGTTCTCCTGTTGCTGCTCCTGCTGCTCCCCCTGCTGCTGCTCCTGTTGCTCCTCTTGTTGCTCCTCCTGCTGCTGCTCCTCCTGCTTGTTCTCCTGTTGCTCCTCCTGCTGGTTCTCCTGCTGCTGCTCCTGCTGCTGGTTCTCCTGTTGCTCTTCCTGTTGGTTCTCCTGCTACTCCTCCTGCTGGTTCTCCTGCTGCTCCTCCTGCTGCCCCTCCTGATGGTTCTCCTGCTGCTCCTCCTGCTGCTCCTCCTTCTGCTGCTCCTGCTGGTTCTCCTGCTGCTACTCCCCCTGCTGGTTCTCCTGCTGCTGCTCCTCCTGCTGCCCCTCCTGCTGTTTCTCCTGCTGGTTCTCCTCCTGCTACTCCCCCTGTTGGTTCTCCTGCTACTCCTCCTGCTGCTCATCCTGCTGGTGGTCCTGCTGCTCCTCCTGCTGGTTCTCCTGTTGCTCCTCCTGCTGGTTCTCCTGCTGCTCCTCCTTCTGCTGCTCCTGCTGGTTCTCCTGCTGCTACTCCCCCTGCTGGTTCTCCTGCTGCTGCTCCTACTGCTGCCCCTCCTGCTGTTTCTCCTGCTGGTTCTCCTCCTGCTACTCCCCCTGTTGGTTCTCCTGCTACTCCTCCTGCTGGTGGTCCTGCTGCCCCTCCTGTTGCTCCTCCTGCTGGTTCTCCTGCTGCTCCTCCTGCTGGTTCTCCTGCTGCTCCTCCTGCTGGTTCTCCTGCTGCTCGTCCTGCTGATTCTCCTGCTGCCCCTCCTGTTGCTCCTCCTGCTGGTTCTCCTGCTGCTCCTCCTGCTGGTTCTCCTGCTGCTGCTCCTACTGCTCCTCCTGCTGGTTCTCCTGTTGCTCCTCCTGCTGGTTCTCCTGCTGCTCCTCCTGCTGCTGCTCCTGCTGGTTCTCCTCCTGCTCCTCCTGCTGGTTCTCCTGCTGCTGCTCTTGCTGGTTCTCCTGTTGCTGCTCCTGCTGCTCCCCCTGCTGCTGCTCCTGTTGCTCCTCTTGTTGCTCCTCCTGCTGCTGCTCCTCCTGCTTGTTCTCCTGTTGCTCCTCCTGCTGGTTCTCCTGTTGCTCCTCCTGCTGGTTCTCCTGCTGCTCCTCCTGCTGGTTCTCCTGCTGGTTCTCCTGCTGCTCCTCCTGCTGCTCCTCCTTCTGCTGCTCCTGCTGGTCCTCCTGCTGCTACTCCCCCTGCTGGTTCTCCTGCTGCTCCTCCTGCTGCCCCTCCTGCTGTTTCTCCTGCTGGTTCTCCTCCTGCTACTCCCCCTGCTGGTTCTCCTGTTGCTCCTCCTGCTGGTTCTCCTGCTACTCCTCCTGCTGCTGCTCCTGCTGGTTCTCCTCCTGCTCCTCCTGCTAACCCTCCTTCTGTTTCTCCTGCTGCTCCTGCTGCTGCCCCTCCTGCTGGTTCTCCTGCTGCCCGTCCTGCTGGTTCTCCTGCTGCCCCTCCTGTTGCTCCTCCTGCTGGTTCTCCTGCTGCTCCCCCTGCTGCTGCTCCTTTTGCTCCTTTTGCTGCTCCTCCTGCTGGTTCGCCTGCTGCTCCTCCTGCTTGTTCTCCTGTTGCTCCTCCTGCTGCTGCTCCTGCTGCTGGTTCTCCTGTTGCTCTTCCTCCTGGTTTTCCTGCTGCTCCTCCTGCTGGTTCTCCTGTTGCTCCTCCTGCTGCTCCTCCTGCTACTGCTCCTGCTGCTCCTCCTGCTGGTTCTCCTGCTGTTGCTTCTTCTGCTCCTCCTGCTGCTTCTCCTGCTGGTTCTCCTGCTGCTCCTCCTGCTGCCCCTCCTGCTGTTTCTCCTGCTGCTCCTCCTGCTACTCCTGCTGGTTCTCCTGTTGCTCCTCCTGCTGGTTCTCCTGTTGCTCCTCCTGCTGGTTCTCCTGCTGCTACTTCCCCTGCTGGTTCTCCTGCTGCTCCTCCTGCTGCCCCTCCTGCTGGTTCTCCTGCTGCTCCTCCTGCTGCTCCTCCTGTTGCTCCTCCTTCTGCTCCTCCTGCTGGTTCTCCTGCTGCTGCTCCTGCTTGTTCTCCTGTTGCTGCTCCTGCTGCTCCCCCTGCTGCTGCTCCTGTTGCTCCTCTTGTTGCTCCTACTGCTGCTGCTCCTCCTTCTTGTTCTCCTGTTGCTCCTCCTGCTGGTTCTCCTGCTGCTACTCCCCCTGCTGGTTCTCCTGCTGCTGCTCCTCCTGCTGCCCCTCCTGCTGTTTCTCCTGCTGGTTCTCCTCCTGCTACTCCCCCTGTTGGTTCTCCTGCTACTCCTCCTGCTGCTCATCCTGCTGGTGGTCCTGCTGCTCCTCCTGCTGGTTCTCCTGTTGCTCCTCCTGCTGGTTCTCCTGCTGCTCCTCCTTCTGCTGCTCCTGCTGGTTCTCCTGCTGCTACTCCCCCTGCTGGTTCTCCTGCTGCTGCTCCTACTGCTGCCCCTCCTGCTGTTTCTCCTGCTGGTTCTCCTCCTGCTACTCCCCCTGTTGGTTCTCCTGCTACTCCTCCTGCTGGTGGTCCTGCTGCCCCTCCTGTTGCTCCTCCTGCTGGTTCTCCTGCTGCTCCTCCTGCTGGTTCTCCTGCTGCTCCTCCTGCTGGTTCTCCTGCTGCTCGTCCTGCTGATTCTCCTGCTGCCCCTCCTGTTGCTCCTCCTGCTGGTTCTCCTGCTGCTCCTCCTGCTGGTTCTCCTGCTGCTGCTCCTACTGCTCCTCCTGCTGGTTCTCCTGTTGCTCCTCCTGCTGGTTCTCCTGCTGCTCCTCCTGCTGCTGCTCCTGCTGGTTCTCCTCCTGCTCCTCCTGCTGGTTCTCCTGCTGCTGCTCTTGCTGGTTCTCCTGTTGCTGCTCCTGCTGCTCCCCCTGCTGCTGCTCCTGTTGCTCCTCTTGTTGCTCCTCCTGCTGCTGCTCCTCCTGCTTGTTCTCCTGTTGCTCCTCCTGCTGGTTCTCCTGTTGCTCCTCCTGCTGGTTCTCCTGCTGCTCCTCCTGCTGGTTCTCCTGCTGGTTCTCCTGCTGCTCCTCCTGCTGCTCCTCCTTCTGCTGCTCCTGCTGGTCCTCCTGCTGCTACTCCCCCTGCTGGTTCTCCTGCTGCTCCTCCTGCTGCCCCTCCTGCTGTTTCTCCTGCTGGTTCTCCTCCTGCTACTCCCCCTGCTGGTTCTCCTGTTGCTCCTCCTGCTGGTTCTCCTGCTACTCCTCCTGCTGCTGCTCCTGCTGGTTCTCCTCCTGCTCCTCCTGCTAACCCTCCTTCTGTTTCTCCTGCTGCTCCTGCTGCTGCCCCTCCTGCTGGTTCTCCTGCTGCCCGTCCTGCTGGTTCTCCTGCTGCCCCTCCTGTTGCTCCTCCTGCTGGTTCTCCTGCTGCTCCCCCTGCTGCTGCTCCTTTTGCTCCTTTTGCTGCTCCTCCTGCTGGTTCGCCTGCTGCTCCTCCTGCTTGTTCTCCTGTTGCTCCTCCTGCTGCTGCTCCTGCTGCTGGTTCTCCTGTTGCTCTTCCTCCTGGTTTTCCTGCTGCTCCTCCTGCTGGTTCTCCTGTTGCTCCTCCTGCTGCTCCTCCTGCTACTGCTCCTGCTGCTCCTCCTGCTGGTTCTCCTGCTGTTGCTTCTTCTGCTCCTCCTGCTGCTTCTCCTGCTGGTTCTCCTGCTGCTCCTCCTGCTGCCCCTCCTGCTGTTTCTCCTGCTGCTCCTCCTGCTACTCCTGCTGGTTCTCCTGTTGCTCCTCCTGCTGGTTCTCCTGTTGCTCCTCCTGCTGGTTCTCCTGCTGCTACTTCCCCTGCTGGTTCTCCTGCTGCTCCTCCTGCTGCCCCTCCTGCTGGTTCTCCTGCTGCTCCTCCTGCTGCTCCTCCTGTTGCTCCTCCTTCTGCTCCTCCTGCTGGTTCTCCTGCTGCTGCTCCTGCTTGTTCTCCTGTTGCTGCTCCTGCTGCTCCCCCTGCTGCTGCTCCTGTTGCTCCTCTTGTTGCTCCTCCTGTTGCTCCTCCTTCTGCTCCTCCTGCTGGTTCTCCTGCTGCTGCTCCTGCTGGTTCTCCTGTTGCTGCTCCTGCTGCTCCCCCTGCTGCTGCTCCTGTTGCTCCTCTTGTTGCTCCTACTGCTGCTGCTCCTCCTTCTTGTTCTCCTGTTGCTCCTCCTGCTGGTTCTCCTTTTGCTCTTCCTGTTGGTTCTCCTGCTGCTCCTCCTGCTGGTTCTCCTGCTGCTCCTCCTGCTGCCCCTCCTGATGGTTCTCCTGCTGCTGCTCCTGCTGCTCCTCCTTCTGCTGCTCCTGCTGGTTCTCCTGCTGCTGCTCCTACTGCTGCCCCTCCTGCTGTTTCTCCTGCTGGTTCTCCTCCTGCTACTCCCCCTGCTGGTTCTCCTGCTACTCCTCCTGCTGCTCATCCTGCTGGTGGTCCTGCTGCCCCTCCTGTTGCTCCTCCTGCTGGTTCTCCTGCTGCCCCTCCTTTTGCTCCTCCTGCTGGTTCTCCTGCTGCTGCTCCTCCTGCTGCTGCTCCTGCTGGTTCTCCTGCTGCTCCTCCTGCTGCTGCTCCTGCTGCTCCTCCTGCTGGTTCTCCTGCTGCTCCTCCTGCTTTTTCTCCTGCTGCTCCTCCTGCTGGTTCTCCTGCTGCTGCTCCTGCTGCTAGTTCTCCTGCTACTCCTCCTGCTGCTGGCTCTCCTGCTGCTGCTCCTCCTGCTGTTTCTCCTGTTGCTCCTCCTGCTGGTTCTCCTGCTGCTCCTCCTGCTGGTTCTCCTGCTGCTGCTCCTACTGCTCCTCCTGCTGGTTCTCCTGTAGCTCCTCCTGCTGGTTCTCCTGCTGCTCCTCCTGCAGCTGCTCCTGCTGGTTCTCCTCCTGCTCCTCTTGCTGGTTCCCCTGCTGCTGGTCCTGCTGGTTCTCCTGTTGCTGCTCCTGCTGCTCCCCCTGCTGCTGCTCCTGTTGCTCCTCTTGTTGCTCCTCCTGCTGCTGCTCCTCCTGCTTGTTCTCCTGTTGCTCCTCCTGCTGGTTCTCCTGCTGCTCCTCCCGCTGCCCCTCCTGCTGGTTCTCCTGCTGCTCCTCCTGCTGCTCCTCCTTCTGCTGCTCCTGCTGGTCCTCCTGCTGCTACTCCCCCTGCTGGTTCTCCTGCTGCTCCTCCTGCTGCCCCTCCTGCTGTTTCTCCTGCTGGTTCTCCTCCTGCTACTCCCCCTGCTGGTTCTCCTGTTGCTCCTCCTGCTGGTTCTCCTGCTGCTCCTCCTGCTGCTGCTCCTGCTGGTTCTCCTCCTGCTCCTCCTGCTAACCCTCCTTCTGTTTCTCCTGCTGCTCCTGCTGCTGCCCCTCCTGCTGGTTCTCCTGCTGCCCGTCCTGCTGGTTCTCCTGCCTCCCCTCCTGTTGCTCCTCCTGCTGGTTCTCCTGCTGCTCCCCCTGCTGCTGCTCCTTTTGCTCCTTTTGCTGCTCCTCCTGCTGGTTCTCCTGCTGCTCCTCCTGCTTGTTCCCCTGTTGCTCCTCCTGCTGCTGCTCCTGCTGCTGGTTCTCCTGTTGCTCCTCCTCCTGGTTTTCCTGCTGCTCCTCCTGCTGGTTCTCCTGTTGCTCCTCCTGCTGCTCCTCCTGCTGGTTCTCCTGCTGTTGCTTCTGCTGCTCCTCCTGCTGCTTCTCCTGCTGGTTCTCCTGCTGCTCCTCCTGCTGGTTCTCCTGCTGCTACTTCCCCTGCTGGTTCTCCTGCTGCTCCTCCTGCTGCCCCTCCTGCTGGTTCTCCTGTTGCTCCTCCTGCTGCTCCTCCTGTTGCTCCTCCTTCTGCTCCTCCTGCTGGTTCTCCTGCTGCTGCTCCTGCTGGTTCTCCTGTTGCTGCTCCTGCTGCTCCCCCTGCTGCTGCTCCTGTTGCTCCTCTTGTTGCTGCTCCTGTTGCTCCTCCTTCTGCTCCTCCTGCTGGTTCTCCTGCTGCTGCTCCTGCTGGTTCTCCTGTTGCTGCTCCTGTTGCTCCTCCTTCTGCTCCTCCTGCTGGTTCTCCTGCTGCTGCTCCTGCTGGTTCTCCTGCTACTTCTCCTGCTGGTTCTCCTGTTGCTGCTCCTGCTGCTCCCCCTGCTGCAGCTCCTGTTGCTCCTCTTGTTGCTCCTCCTGTTGCTCCTCCTTCTGCTCCTCCTGCTGGTTCTCCTGCTGCTGCTCCTGCTGGTTCTCCTGTTGCTGCTCCTGCTGCTCCCCCTGCTGCTGCTCCTGTTGCTCCTCTTGTTGCTCCTCCTGCTGCTGCTCCTCCTGCTTGTTCTCCTGTTGGTCCTCCTGCTGGTTCTCCTGCTGCTGCTCCTGCTGCTCCTGCTGCATGTTCTCCTGTTGCTCTTCCTGTTGGTTCTCCTGCTGCTCCTCCTGCTGGTTCTCCTGCTGCTCCTCCTGCTGCCCCTCCTGATGGTTCTCCTGCTGCTCCTCCTGCTGCTCCTCCTTCTGCTGCTCCTGCTGGTTCTCCTGCTGCTGCTCCTACTGCTGCCCCTCCTGCTGTTTCTCCTGCTGGTTCTCCTCCTGCTACTCCCCCTGCTGGTTCTCCTGCTACTCCTCCTGCTGCTCATCCTGCTGGTGGTCCTGCTGCCCCTCCTGTTGCTCCTCCTGCTGGTTCTCCTGCTGCCCCTCCTTTTGCTCCTCCTGCTGGTTCTCCTGCTGCTGCTCCTCCTGCTGCTGCTCCTGCTGGTTCTCCTGCTGCTCCTCCTGCTGCTGCTCCTGCTGCTCCTCCTGCTGGTTCTCCTGCTGCTCCTCCTGCTTTTTCTCCTGCTGCTCCTCCTGCTGGTTCTCCTGCTGCTGCTCCTGCTGCTGGTTCTCCTGCTGCCCCTCCTGCTGCCCCTCCTGTTGCGCCTCCTGCTGGTTCTCCTGCTGCTCCTCCTGCTGGTTCTCCTGCTACTCCTCCTGCTGCTGCTCCTGCTGCTCCTCCCCCTGCTGGCTCTCCTGCTGCTGCTCCTCCTGCTTGTTCTCCTGTTGCTCCTCCTGCTGGTTCTCCTGCTGCTGCTCCTGCTGCTCCTGCTGCTGGTTCTCCTGTTGCTCTTCCTGTTGGTTCTCCTGCTGCTCCTCCTGCTGGTTCTCCTGCTGCTCCTCCTGCTGCCCCTCCTGATGGTTCTCCTGCTGCTCCTCCTGCTGCTCCTCCTTCTGCTGCTCCTGCTGGTTCTCCTGCTGCTGCTCCTACTGCTGCCCCTCCTGCTGTTTCTCCTGCTGTTTCTCCTCCTGCTACTCCCCCTGCTGGTTCTCCTGCTGCTGCTCCTGCTGCTGCTCCTGCTGGTTCTCCTGCTGCTCGTCCTGCTGGTTCTCCTGCTTTCCCTCCTGCTGCCCCTCCTGTTGCTCCTCCTGCTGGTTCTCCTGCTGCTCCTCCTGCTGCTCCTCCTGCTGGTTCTCCTGCTGCTCCTCCTGCTGCTGCTCCTGCTGCCCCCCCTGCTGCTGCTCCTGTTGCTCCTCTTGCTGCTCCTCCTGCTGGTTCTCCTGCTGCTCCTCCTGCTTTTTCTCCTGCTGGTTCTCCTCCTGCTACTCCCCCTGCTGGTTCTCCTGCTGCTCCTCCTGCTGCCGCTCCTGTTGCGCCTCCTGCTGGTTCTCCTGCTGCTCCTCCTGCTACTCCTCCTGCTACTCCATCTGCTGCTGCTCCTCCTGCTGGTTCTCCTGCCGCTTCTCCTGCATCCCCTCCTGCTGGTTCTCCTGCTGCTCCTCCTGGTGGTTCTCCTGCTGCTCCTCCTGCTGGTTCTCCTGTTGCTCCTCCTGGTGGTTCTCCTGCTGCTCCTCCTACTGGTTCTCCTGCTGCTCCTCCTTCTGCTGCTCCTGCTGGTTCTCCTGCTGCTACTCCCTCTGCTGGTTCTCCTGCTGCTCCTCCAACTGCCCCTCCTGCTGTTTCTCCTGCTGGTTCTCCTGCTGCTACTCCCCCTGCTGGTTTTCCTGCTGCTGCTGCTCCTGCTGTTTCTCCTGCTGCTCCTCCTGCTGGTTCTCCAGCTGCTCCTCCTGCTGGTTCTCCAGCTGTTCCTCCTGTTGCTCCTCCTGCTGGCTCTCCTGCTGCTGCTCCTCCTGCTGTTTCTCCTGCTTCTCCTCCTGCTGGCTCTCCTGCTGCTGCTCCTCCTGCTGCTCCTCCTGCATCCCCTCCTGCTGGTTCTCCTGCTGCTCCTCCTGGTGGTTCTCCTGCTGCTCCTCCTGCTGGTTCTCCTGTTGCTCCTCCTGGTGGTTCTCCTGCTGCTCCTCCTACTGGTTCTCCTGCTGCTCCTCCTTCTGCTGCTCCTGCTGGTTCTCCTGCTGCTACTCCCTCTGCTGGTTCTCCTGCTGCTCCTCCAACTGCCCCTCCTGCTGTTTCTCCTGCTGGTTCTCCTGCTGCTACTCCCCCTGCTGGTTTTCCTGCTGCTGCTCCTGCTGTTTCTCCTGCTGCTCGTCCTGCTGATTCTCCTGCTGCCCCTCCTGTTGCTCCTCCTCCTGGTTCTCCTGCTGCTCCTCCTGCTGGTTCTCCTGCTGCTGCTCCTGCTGCTCCTCCTGCTGGTTCTCCTGTTGCTCCTCCTGCTGGTTCTCCTGCTGCTCCTCCTGCTGCTGCTCCTGCTGGTTCTCCTCCTGCTCCTCCTGCTAACCCTCCTTCTGTTTCTCCTGTTGCTCCTCCTTCTGCTCCTCCTGCTGGTTCTCCTGCTGCTGCTCCTTCTGGTTCTCCTGTTGCTGCTCCTGCTGCTCCCCCTGCTGCTGCTCCTGTTGCTCCTCTTGTTGCTCCTCCTGCTGCTGCTCCTCCTGCTTGTTCTCCTGTTGCTCCTCCTGCTGGTTCTCCTGTTGCTCCTCCTGCTGCTCCTCCTGCTGGTTCTCCTGCTGCTCCTCCTGCTGCTCCTCCTGCTGGTTCTCCTGCTGCTCCTCCTGCTGCTCCTCCTTCTGCTGCTCCTGCTGCTACTCCCCCTGCTGGTTCTCCTGCTGCTCCTCCTGCTGCCCCTCCTGCTGTTTCTCCTGCTACTCCCCCTGCTGGTTCTCCTGTTGCTCCTCCTGCTGGTTCTCCTGCTGCTCCTCCTGCTGCTGCTCCTGCTGGTTCTCCTCCTGCTCCTCCTGCTAACCCTCCTTCTGTTTCTCCTGCTGCTCCTGCTGCTGCCCCTCCTGCTGGTTCTCCTGCTGCCCGTCCTGCTGGTTCTCCTGCTGCCCCTCCTGCTGGTTCTCCTGCTGCCCCTCCTGCTGCTGCTTCGGCTGCTCCCCCTGCTGCTGCTCCTTTTGCTCCTCTTGCTGCTCCTCCTGCTGGTTCTCCTGCTGCTCCTCCTGCTTGTTCTCCTGTTGCTCCTCCTCCTGGTTTTCCTGCTGCTCCTCCTGCTACTCCTCCTGCTGGTTCTCCTGTTGCTCCTCCTGTTGCTCCTCCTGCTGCTCCTCCTGCTACTGCTCCTGCTGCTCCTCCTGCTGGTTCTCCTGCTGCTGCTTCTGCTGCTCCTCCTGCTGCTTCTCCTGCTGGTTCTCCTGCTGCTCCTCCTGTTGGTCCTCCTGCTGCTCCTCCTGCTACTGCTCCTGCTGCTCCTCCTGCTGGTTCTCCTGCTGCTGCTTCTGCTGCTCCTCCTGCTGCTTCTCCTGCTGGTTCTCCTGCTGCTCCTCCATCTGCCCCTCCTGCTGTTTCTCCTGCTGCTCCTCCTGCTGCTGCTCCTGTTGCTCCTCTTGCTGCTCCTCCTGCTGGTTCTCCTGTTGCTCCTCCTGCTGGTTCTCCTGCGGTTCCTCCTGCTGCTGCTCCTGCTGGTTCTCCTGCTGGTTCTCCTGCTGCTCCTCCTGCTGCTGCTCCTGTAGCTCCTCCTGCTGGTTCTCCTGCTGCTCCTCCTGCTGGTTCTCCTGCTGCTCCTCCTGCTGCTGCTCCTGCTGCCCCCCCTGCTGCTGCTCCTGCTGGTTCTCCTGCTGCTGCTTCTGCTGCTCCTCCTGCTGCTTCTCCTGCTGGTTCTCCTGCTGCTCCTCCTGCTGTTTCTCCTGCTGCTCCTGCTGGTTCTCCTGTTGCTCCTCCTGCTGCTCCTCCTGTTGCTCCTCCTTCTGCTCCTCCTGCTGGTTCTCCTGCTGCTGCTCCTGCTGGTTCTCCTGGTACTGCTCCTGCTGCTCCCCCTGCTGCTGCTCCTGTTTCTCCTCTTGTTGCTCCTCCTGCTGCTGCTCCTCCTGCTTGTTCTCCTGTTGCTCCTCCTGCTGGTTCTCCTGCTGCTGCTCCTGCTGCTCCTGCTGCTGGTTCTCCTGTTGCTCCTCCTGCTGGTTCTCCTGCTGCTCCTCCCACTGGTTCTCCTGCTGCTCCTCCTGCTGCCCCTCCTGCTGGTTCTCCTGCTGCCCCTCCTGCTGGTTCTCCTGCTGCTCCTCCTGCTGGTTCTCCTGCTGCTCCTCCTGCTGGTTCTCCTGCTGCTCCTCCTGCTGCTTCTCCTGCTGGTTCTCCTGCTGCTGCTCCTCCTGTTGAAGGGTTTATTTGGGTTTCCTGCAGGTGTCTTTCTGTTGTTCTTTCTGAGATGAATTTAAAATCCAGAAGGAAAAGAAATGTTTGGTTCTTCGGACGTCAGTCTGCAGGAAGTAGATACAGTCTAGTTCAGGTTGAGTCCTGGATCCTCCGGTTCCGGTTCCGGTTCTGGTTTCTGGCCATGGTGTCTGGTTTTAGATGTGTGCTAAAATGTGGCTCAGCTGTCTGAAAACCTGACTGGTCTATATTTAGCCCCCCCTCCCATCAGCTGTGCTCCTGGCGCTCGGCGGACTCCTCAGTCCGGTCTAGTCCAGCGGGAAGCCTTCAGATCTGCAGTAACAAGACGAGGTGCTGTCCACTGGTTCTGGATCAGCTGGGTTTGGATCAGGATAGTTCTGGTCTGGTTCTTGGCCATCAGATGGTTCTGGGTCAGGATCATACGTAAAGGTTTGTGGTGAACATGTCCTGTCAGCTGACAGATGGGTCCTGTCCAAACCAGCTGGAAGTCTGGTGCTTTGTAAAACCAGCCGGTCTGAGACCAGAGGACGTGTCCTGGTGTGAGACGTGTCTAAAACCCGGTTGGTCTGATGAAAGTAAATCCATTATTTTCTCTTGATGCTTCTCTTTCCTCCACCAGGATCCACGATTCAGTTTGGAGCTTTACTGCATCTGAACCAGTCTGTTCAGCTCACGGCAACGGCTGCAGAGGAGAGATCCTACAGGAATAGTTCTCCAGGATCCTGGAATGACTTTACAGGAATAGTTCTCCAGGATCCTGGAAAGACTTTACAGGAATATTTCTCCAGGATCCTGGAAAGACTTTACAGGAATAGTTCTCCAGGATCCTGGAATGACTTTACAGGAATAGTTCTCCAGGATCCTGGAAAGACTTTACAGGAATATTTCTCCAGGATCCTGGAAAGACTTTACAGGAATAGTTCTCCAGGATCCTGGAATGACTTTACAGGAATAGTTCTCCAGGATCCTGGAAAGACTTTACAGGAATAGTTCTCCAGGATCCTGGAAAGACTTTACAGGAATAGTTCTCCAGGATCCTGGAATGACTTTACAGGAATAGTTCTCCAGGATCCTGGAAAGACTTTACAGGAATAGTTCTCCAGGATCCTGGAAAGACTTTACAGGAATAGTTCTCCAGGATCCTGGAATGACTTTACAGGAATAGTTCTCCAGGATCCTGGAAAGACTTTACAGGAATAGTTCTCCAGGATCCTGGAAAGACTTTACAGGAATATTTCTCCAGGATCCTGGAAAGACTTTACAGGAATAGTTCTCCAGGATCCTGGAATGACTTTACAGGAATAGTTCTCCAGGATCCTGGAAAGACTTTACAGGAATAGTTCTCCAGGATCCTGGAAAGACTTTACAGGAATAGTTCTCCAGGATCCTGGAAAGACTTTACAGGAATAGTTCTCCAGGATCCTGGAAAGACTTTACAGGAATAGTTCTCCAGGATCCTGGAATGACTTTACAGGAATAGTTCTCCAGGATCCTGGAAAGACTTTACAGGAATAGTTCTCCAGGATCCTGGAAAGACTTTACAGGAATATTTCTCCAGGATCCTGGAAAGACTTTACAGGAATAGTTCTCCAGGATCCTGGAATGACTTTACAGGAATAGTTCTCCAGGATCCTGGAAAGACTTTACAGGAATAGTTCTCCAGGATCCTGGAAAGACTTTACAGGAATAGTTCTCCAGGATCCTGGAATGACTTTACAGGAATAGTTCTCCAGGATCCTGGAAAGACTTTACAGGAATAGTTCTCCAGGATCCTGGAAAGACTTTACAGGAATAGTTCTCCAGGATCCTGGAATGACTTTACAGGAATAGTTCTCCAGGATCCTGGAATGACTTTACAGGAATAGTTCTCCAGGATCCTGGAAAGACTTTACAGGAATAGTTCTCCAGGATCCTGGAAAGACTTTACAGGAATAGTTCTCCAGGATCCTGGAATGACTTTACAGGAATAGTTCTCCAGGATCCTGGAAAGACTTTACAGGAATAGTTCTCCAGGATCCTGGAATGACTTTACAGGAATAGTTCTCCAGGATCCTGGAAAGACTTTACAGGAATAGTTCTCCAGGATCCTGGAAAGACTTTACAGGAATAGTTCTCCAGGATCCTGGAATGACTTTACAGGAATAGTTCTCCAGGATCCTGGAAAGACTTTACAGGAATAGTTCTCCAGGATCCTGGAATGACTTTACAGGAATAGTTCTCCAGGATCCTGGAAAGACTTTACAGGAATAGTTCTCCAGGATCCTGGAAAGACTTTACAGGAATAGTTCTCCAGGATCCTGGAATGACTTTACAGGAATAGTTCTCCAGGATCCTGGAAAGACTTTACAGGAATAGTTCTCCAGGATCCTGGAAAGACTTTACAGGAATAGTTCTCCAGGATCCTGGAATGACTTTACAGGAATAGTTCTCCAGGATCCTGGAAAGACTTTACAGGAATAGTTCTCCAGGATCCTGGAAAGACTTTACAGGAATACTTCTCCAGGATCCTGGAATGACTTTACAGGAATAGTTCTCCAGGATCCTGGAAAGACTTTACAGGAATAGTTCTCCAGGATCCTGGAATGACTTTACAGGAATGGTTCTCCAGGATCCTGGAACGACTTTACAGGAATAGTTCTCCAGGATCCTGGAACGACTTTACAGGAATAGTTTTCCAGGATCCTGGAAAGACTTTACAGGAATAGTTCTCCAGGATCCTGGAATGACTTTACAGGAATAGTTCTCCAGGATCCTGGAATGACTTTACAGGAATAGTTCTCCAGGATCCTGGAATGACTTTACAGGAATAGTTCTCCAGGATCCTGGAATGACTTTACAGGAATAGTTCTCCAGGATCCTGGAAAGACTTTACAGGAATAGTTCTCCAGGATCCTGGAAAGACTTTACAGGAATAGTTCTCCAGGATCATGGAACGACTTTACAGGAATACTTCTTCAGGATCCTGGAACGACTTTACAGGAATAGTTCTCCAGGATCCTGGAAAGACTTTACAGGAATATTTTACCAGGATCCTGGAAAGACTTTACAGGAATGGTTCTCCAGGATCCTGGAAAGACTTTACAGGAATAGTTCTCCAGGATCCTGGAAAGACTTTACAGGAATAGTTCTCCAGGATCCTGGAATGACTTTACAGGAATAGTTCTCCAGGATCCTGGAATGACTTTACAGGAATAGTTCTCCAGGATCCTGGAAAGACTTTACAGGAATAGTTCTCCAGGATCCTGGAATGACTTTACAGGAATAGTTCTCCAGGATCCTGGAAAGACTTTACAGGAATAGTTCTCCAGGATCCTGGAAAGACTTTACAGGAATAGTTCTCCAGGATCCCGGAAAGACTTTACAGGAATAGTTCTCCAGGATCCCGGAAAGACTTTACAGGAATAGTTCTCCAGGATCCTGGAAAGACTTTACAGGAATAGTTCTCCAGGATCCTGGAATGACTTTACAGGAATAGTTCTCCAGGATCCTGGAAAGACTTTACAGGAATAGTTCTCCAGGATCCTGGAAAGACTTTACAGGAATAGTTCTCCAGGATCCTGGAATGACTTTACAGGAATAGTTCTCCAGGATCCTGGAAAGACTTTACAGGAATAGTTCTCCAGGATCCTGGAAAGACTTTACAGGAATATTTCTCCAGGATCCTGGAAAGACTTTACAGGAATAGTTCTCCAGGATCCTGGAATGACTTTACAGGAATAGTTCTCCAGGATCCTGGAAAGACTTTACAGGAATAGTTCTCCAGGATCCTGGAAAGACTTTACAGGAATAGTTCTCCAGGATCCTGGAATGACTTTACAGGAATAGTTCTCCAGGATCCTGGAAAGACTTTACAGGAATAGTTCTCCAGGATCCTGGAAAGACTTTACAGGAATAGTTCTCCAGGATCCTGGAATGACTTTACAGGAATAGTTCTCCAGGATCCTGGAATGACTTTACAGGAATAGTTCTCCAGGATCCTGGAAAGACTTTACAGGAATAGTTCTCCAGGATCCTGGAAAGACTTTACAGGAATACTTCTCCAGGATCCTGGAATGACTTTACAGGAATAGTTCTCCAGGATCCTGGAAAGACTTTACAGGAATAGTTCTCCAGGATCCTGGAATGACTTTACAGGAATAGTTCTCCAGGATCCTGGAAAGACTTTACAGGAATAGTTCTCCAGGATCCTGGAATGACTTTACAGGAATAGTTCTCCAGGATCCTGGAATGACTTTACAGGAATAGTTCTCCAGGATCCTGGAAAGACTTTACAGGAATAGTTCTCCAGGATCCTGGAATGACTTTACAGGAATAGTTCTCCAGGATCCTGGAAAGACTTTACAGGAATAGTTCTCCAGGATCCTGGAAAGACTTTACAGGAATAGTTCTCCAGGATCCTGGAATGACTTTACAGGAATAGTTCTCCAGGATCCTGGAAAGACTTTACAGGAATAGTTCTCCAGGATCCTGGAAAGACTTTACAGGAATAGTTCTCCAGGATCCTGGAATGACTTTACAGGAATAGTTCTCCAGGATCCTGGAAAGACTTTACAGGAATAGTTCTCCAGGATCCTGGAAAGACTTTACAGGAATACTTCTCCAGGATCCTGGAATGACTTTACAGGAATAGTTCTCCAGGATCCTGGAAAGATTTTACAGGAATAGTTCTCCAGGATCCTGGAATGACTTTACAGGAATGGTTCTCCAGGATCCTGGAACGACTTTACAGGAATAGTTCTCCAGGATCCTGGAACGACTTTACAGGAATAGTTTTCCAGGATCCTGGAAAGACTTTACAGGAATAGTTCTCCAGGATCCTGGAATGACTTTACAGGAATAGTTCTCCAGGATCCTGGAATGACTTTACAGGAATAGTTCTCCAGGATCCTGGAATGACTTTACAGGAATAGTTCTCCAGGATCCTGGAATGACTTTACAGGAATAGTTCTCCAGGATCCTGGAAAGACTTTACAGGAATAGTTCTCCAGGATCCTGGAAAGACTTTACAGGAATAGTTCTCCAGGATCATGGAACGACTTTACAGGAATACTTCTTCAGGATCCTGGAACGACTTTACAGGAATAGTTCTCCAGGATCCTGGAAAGACTTTACAGGAATATTTTACCAGGATCCTGGAAAGACTTTACAGGAATGGTTCTCCAGGATCCTGGAAAGACTTTACAGGAATAGTTCTCCAGGATCCTGGAAAGACTTTACAGGAATAGTTCTCCAGGATCCTGGAATGACTTTACAGGAATAGTTCTCCAGGATCCTGGAATGACTTTACAGGAATAGTTCTCCAGGATCCTGGAAAGACTTTACAGGAATAGTTCTCCAGGATCCTGGAATGACTTTACAGGAATAGTTCTCCAGGATCCTGGAAAGACTTTACAGGAATAGTTCTCCAGGATCCTGGAAAGACTTTACAGGAATAGTTCTCCAGGATCCCGGAAAGACTTTACAGGAATAGTTCTCCAGGATCCTGGAAAGACTTTACAGGAATGGTTCTCCAGGATCCTGGAACGACTTTACAGGAATGGTTCTCCAGGATCCTGGAACGACTTTACAGGAATAGTTTTCCAGGATCCTGGAAAGACTTTACAGGAATAGTTCTCCAGGATCCTGGAAAGACTTTACAGGAATAGTTCTCCAGGATCCTGGAATGACTTTACAGGAATACTTCTCCAGGATCCTGGAATGACTTTACAGGAATAGTTCTCCAGGATCCTGGAAAGACTTTACAGGAATAGTTCTCCAGGATCCTGGAAAGACTTTACAGGAATAGTTCTCCAGGATCCTGGAACGACTTTACAGGAATAGTTCTCCAGGATCCTGGAAAGACTTTACAGGAATAGTTCTCCAGGATCCTGGAAAGACTTTACAGGAATAGTTCTCCAGGATCATGGAACGACTTTACAGGAATAGTTCTCCAGGATCCTGGAACGACTTTACAGGAATAGTTCTCCAGGATCCTGGAAAGACTTTACAGGAATAGTTCTCCAGGATCCTGGAACGACTTTACAGGAATAGTTCTCCAGGATCCTGGAACGACTTTACAGGAATAGTTCTCCAGGATCCTGGAACGACTTTACAGGAATAGTTCTCCAGGATCCTGGAAAGACTTTACAGGAATAGTTCTCCAGGATCCTGGAAAGACTTTTCAGGAATAGTTCTCCAGGATCCTGGAACGACTTTACAGGAATAGTTCTCCAGGATCCTGGAACGACTTTACAGGATTTACACTTTCACCTCAACAACATATCGTTAGCAGTTATGTTAGCTTGGCAACATTTCTGTGCTTGAATGATTCAAAGGTCAGAGTTGGTACTGGTTTGGTGCTGGTTTGATGCTGGTTTGGAGCTGGTTTGGTCCTGGTTTGGTGCCAGTTTGGTGCCGGTTTGGTACTGGTTTGGTGCCGGTTTGGTGCTGGTTTGGTACTGGTTTGGTACTGGTTTGGTGCTGGTTCGGTACCAGGACTGGAACTGGACTAAATGGGAAAACAGAAAATGTTTAAAGGAAAACTTGAGCCCTGCAGAATGCTGAAGAATTACTGGTTAAGACGACTTTAAGATTACAACAAAGTCAAAAAGTTTTTATTCAGAAGACAAAAATAACTCAGATTTTCCTGCAGGAAGTAGAAAGTATAGTAAATATAACAGCAGAATGAATACGAGAATAAAGGAAAAGATGAGGACTGGAATCAGGACTTTGTTATAAATATGGGAATAAAACCAAAATGTTTCTTGTCTTGACTCACGTTCTGTGTTTTGCAGCAGGTTCCACAGTTAGAGCTCAACCGGTGGACTTCAGCTGATGGTCTGTAACCCTGCTCACCAGGAACCCAGCTCAAGTTCAGTCCAACATCTGGAACATTTGCCCTCCGATGGAGGAGAACAAGAATGTCCTCCTGTTGGAACACCTGTTGAACAGTGCAGTTCACTGGGTCAGGGAGGTTCTCTGGAACAGAACCAGAGGAGTTTTCTGACTTTAATGAGATCTTCAGATTCTCCACAACAACTGAAGACAACGGACAGCATTGGAGCAGCGGAAACATGAAGATTGGTCGGTCTTCCACCACGCTGAGCACCATCGCCATCCACGCCAGCCAGTCAGAGGTCACCGTCTCCGTCCTGAAGGTACGAGTAGAGACGTAAAGCGGAACAGGTTCCAGCTCGTCTTGTCTGATTCACCAGCAGATGTTTCACAGGTCCACAGGAGAAACTGGACCACATGATGATGTCTTCTGTCTCTCGAGGTCCAGACGTTTGACTGAAGCAAAATTTTATATTTGATTTTTCTCCTCCAACGAGTGATGAGAGTGTGCTCCAGAGAGCACACTCTCATCTGGACCATTCAGGCAGCACTCTGAGGGTCATGTTCTTTCATTTCTCAGTGCTTTTAATACCATTCAGCCTGCTTTGTTATGTGAGAAGCTCCATAAATTCCAGGTGGATACCTCCACAACCACCTGGATCTATGACTACCTCACAAACAGACCCCAGTTTGTGAGACTGAAAGGTTGTGTGTCTGAGATGGAGGTCAGCAGCACTGGTGCACCACAAGGAACTGTACTCTGGCCATTCCTCTTCACTCTGTACACCTCAGACTTCCAGTCCAACTCTGAGTCCTGTCATCTGCAGAAATACTCTGATGACTCTGCAGTTGTGGGGTGTATCAGGGATGGACAAGAAGCAGAGTACAGAGAACTGGTCAGTCAGTTTGTTAAATGGTGCGGTGACAATCATCTCATATTAAATAGCAGCAAAACAAAAGAGATGATTGTTGACTTCAGGAGGAAGAAGAATAAACAAAGCACTGTTTCCATCCTGGGAGAGGAGGTGGAGGTGGTGGAGGAATACAAGTATCTTGGAGTTCAGCTGGACAACAAACTGGACTGGAAATGCAACACTGACTACATCTACAAGAAAGGTCAGAGCAGACTGTACTTCTTAAGGAAGCTGAGATGGTTTAACGTCTGCACCAAGATGTTGCATATCTTCTAGAAGTCTGTTGTGGAGAGTGCAGTCAGCTTTGCAGCATCTGCTGGGGTAGTAGCATCAGAACCAGAGACTTGAAGAGAATCAACAAACTGATCCAGAAAGCTGCTTCTGTGCTTGGAGTAACTCTGGAGCCGCTGGAGCTGATTGTCCAAAGAAGAATGCTGCACCAGTGACCTGAAAAAGCTGCTGAGCCTCAATGGACAGAAATTCAGGGTTGCTACATCTGACAATGATGCAAAGAAACTTCTTGCATCCCTGACCTGCCCCTCCAGGTGTTTCTCCTGCAGTTTTAGAACATTTTTGACCCTGTTACCATGTCTCAGATTTCTGATATAGTCCAGCACCAGAGGCCTTCATCGTGTCCTGGGGACAGTATCCCTCCGAGTCTGCTGAAGGAGGTCTTGGTAGTCGGTTTGGTTAATGCCTCTCTTCTCTCAGGTTGTGTTCCAGATGCTTCCAGCATGCTGCTCTGCATCCTCTTCTTAAAAGGAACAACGTGGATCCTGATGTTCTCTCAAACTTCAGGCCAGTTTCTTAGCTGCCGTTTCTCTCTAAGACTTTAGAGAAGGTGGTTTATAGGAACACCTTGACCTGCAGGGCCTTCAGGAGAAGTTTCAGTCTGGTTTCAGGTCTTGTCTCCGCACTGAGACAAGACCAGGTCTGTAATGATTTGCTTTTAACAGCTGATTCTGGAGCTTCTGCTGTTTTAATTCTTCCTGATCTTCCTGCTGCTTTCCACACAGTAGATCATGATGTTCTGTTGTCACGCCTGCAGCAGCGTGTAGGTCTAAACGGTACGGTACTCACATGGTTTAAGTCCTATAACAGGAGTTTCCATGTTGGGCAGTTCTCTTCTCCAAAAGCAGCACTTAAACATGGAGTACCTCAAGGCTCCATCCTAGGTCCCATCCTGTTTTCTCTATATTTACTTCCTTTGGGGTCCATCTTCATAAAATATGTGTCATTTCATTGTTACGCTGATGACATTCAGATTTATTTTCCTTTAAAGTCTGTTGGAGCCTGTTGTGTGGAGAATCTGCAGAACTGTTTGAGGGACATGAGAACATGGAGCTAAACTTCCTCTGCAGAAATAAGGATAAAACTGAAGTAAAGATTTTTGGGAAAACTGAGCTGCTGGCTGGATGCAGCCGTGCTGTCGGATCTCTGGACTCTTTAATCGTCTGTTTATTAAACATCTTGGGCTTTTCTTTGATTTTAATCTTAACTCTGACAGGCAGGTCAGTGCAGTGGTCCAGTCTGGTTTCTATCATCTGAGGCTCATCAGTAGAGTGAAGCCTCATCTTCCACATGATGTCCCGGAAAGGGTCATTCATGCTTTCATCTTCTCTGGACTGGACCACCACAAGTCACTTTATACTGTGGTTAACCAGTCTCTCCTCCGCCACCTACAGCTCGTCCAGGACTCGGCTGGTCCAGGACTCAGCTGTCCAGGACTCAGCTGGTCCAGGACTCGGCTGGTCCAGGACTCAGCTGGTCCAGGACTCGGCTGGTCCAGGACTCGGCTGGTCCAGGACTCGGCTGGTCCAGGACTCGGCTGTCCAGGACTCGGCTGGTCCAGGACTCGGCTGTCCAGGACTCAGCTGGTCCAGGACTCGGCTGGTCCAGGACTCGGCTGGTCCAGGACTCGGCTGGTCCAGGACTCGGCTGTCCAGGACTCGGCTGTCCAGGACTTGGCTGGTCCAGGACTCGGCTGGTCCAGGACTCGGCTGGTCCAGGACTCGGCTGTCCAGGACTCAGCTGGTCCAGGACTCGGCTGTCCAGGACTCAGCTGGTCCAGGACTCGGCTGGTCCAGGACTCAGCTGGTCCAGGACTCGGCTGGTCCAGGACTCAGCTGGTCCAGGACTCGGCTGGTCCAGGACTCAGCTGGTCCAGGACTCAGCTGGTCTAGGACTCGGCTGTCCAGGACTCGGCTGGTCCAGGACTCGGCTGTCCAGGACTCAGCTGGTCCAGGACTCGGCTGTCCAGGACTCAGCTGGTCCAGGACTCGGCTGGTCCAGGACTCAGCTGGTCCAGGACTCGGCTGGTCCAGGACTCAGCTGGTCCAGGACTCGGCTGGTCCAGGACTCAGCTGGTCCAGGACTCAGCTGGTCTAGGACTCGGCTGTCCAGGACTCGGCTGGTCCAGGACTCGGCTGTCCAGGACTCTGCTGGTCCAGGACTCGGCTGGTCTCCTGTTAACGGGGAAAATACGGTGTGACCCTTGTACTGCCTTCTCTTCACCAGCTGCCCATCTCTTCTAGTCCAGTTTTTAAATTTTTACTTTTGGTTTTTAAATGTCTAAATGGTCTGGTACCTTCGTACCTGTCGGAGCTTCTGCACCATCATTGTCCTGTCAGAGCTCTGAGATCCGAAGACCAGATGCTCTTAGTGGTCCCGAGGACTCGACTCGTGGAGATGGAACCTTTTCTACAGCAGCCCCCAAATTCTGGAATGATCTCCTTCTTTCTCTGAGGTCTGCTACGACTTTAGGGGTTTTAAGTCTCTTTTAAAAACTTATCTTTTTAAATTGGCTTTTAACCCCGGAAAGCAGGACTACTAGTCCCCCTCAACCCCTCCCCCTTCTTTTTTGTAATTTATTGTCTATTTTATTGTTTTTTATTCAAGCTTTTAATGTTAATTTATTTCATTAACCTAAACAGAACTTGTGGTTTAAGACAGTGCTTTATGAATAAAGTTTTGATTTCTTTTTTTTTTTTTTTTTTTTGATTAAAGTTTTAAAATTCTGAAAAACTGAAATAGCTTTGACTTTAATGATTAGCTAAAATATAGAATACATTATTGAATACATAATTGGTTGGTTTGCCAGTTTAGTTTGGTACCATCCAGCAATCTGTAGTATGGATGGCTCTGAAAGAGATGAATGATTAGATTCCATTGGTTATTGATTTTAGTCGTGTGTACTGGTCTTAGCTTATGTGGTTGGTGAACTGTTGCAGAAAATCAGCTTCACAGAAGTTCTGGGTTCAAGTTAGTTTAATTCAGCTAGCATAACTTTAAGTGAGATAACTGTTATCTTCCAGTTTAGCTAGATGGAGGTTAGTTAGCAGTCTGATAGCTTGAATGTTTTAAGCTAACATTTTGTTAGCTGGTAGGCTGTTAGCTTGAATGTTTTAAGCTAACATTTTGTTAGTTGGTAGGCTGTTAGCTGGAATGTTTTAAGATAACATTTTGTTAGCTGGTAGGCTGTTAGCTAGTGTGTTGTTAGCTATGACTGCGCGCATTTTAATGTGCGTCTGTAGACAACACTTAGACCACCACTGATGTGTCCATGTGCTGTTTCCTGTTATAGCAGCAGCTATTTACCGATGCTGCCGTGCAAGGAAGTGTGTGTGTGTGTGTGTGTGTGTGTGTGTTTGTGTGTGTAAAAACATGGATTATCTTCTGTCTTTCTTTGGTCAACATGCCAGCGATACCATATCACCCAGAGGAATGCTGACACACACACACATTGTGTCCATGGAGAAGGAGCTGTGAAACATGAACTGTTGTCATGTTGACGACGTAAAAAACAATCACCTTTCACTATTTATCACAGGCGTTACCATGACAATGCTCTTTTCCTTTCAGCAACCGTCATTGCTTCTACAAGTTGTCATTTCCTCCTCTTCCACCTCCTCCTCATATTGGAGTTATCATGACAGAGGAAACCCCTCCAAGTTTTAAACCCTCCAGCAGGTGTTCGGTCTAATTAAAGCAGCTAAACCATGCCTATGTCCCCTTTCACCTCTGAGCTCTGGTCCCTGAACAAAGACCTGGGGCCTCATTTATAAAACTGTGGCATGCACAATATCCGCCATACGCCAAATATAGTCCACTTCTGGGATTTATAAAAACACGACTTGGCCGTAAAACGTCCCGACCTCCACGTCAACTCTCACCTTGCGTACGTACAACATCTGGAGAAACGCAAAATGGCGACACCAAAGGCAGAAAAATAATACTCAAGAAATGGTGTGAAATTTGAGACATTTGTTCAAAATCAAATATTAAATTTTACACAGAATGTTGGACATTTACATTATTTGCAAAAATTAAGAAAATTTATATTTGTTATTGATCCTTGGTCACCAATAAATCTGGCTTTACATTGAAATGTTATTAGTAAGAACGTCCAGCAGTAAAATGTTCTGAAACCAAGCAGTTTTACGTGTTATAAAAGCCGCATCACACATTTAATAAGTCGTACAGAAGTTGCCGTACTAATAAAGCTAATAATGAAACCCCGACCTCCAACCATCATGTTGGAACCAAACTGCTGCCAAACGTCTAGCAGTGATGCAACACATCAGAGGTGGACAATTCTCATTTATTCACAAGTTTAGTCTAATTTCTGTCTTTATGTCTCCGTCTCCTGCACCTCCTCCTCTGCCAGGACACGCCTGCTGGGGGGACAAGGTGGACCAAGATGCACTTTCTCCCTACATTTTATTGTCTGACCACTTTATTTGTCCTTTCTGGATAAGTCCGGTGGTCTGATGAGACGCTGACAGCATCTGTCCCCTGCTGACCTCCTCTGTCTTTCTGGTGGTGGTGATGTCCATCCCGTCTCCACCAGATATAATACTTTTATTTCCATGCTTACCTGCTAATCAGAAATGATGTTCCTGATATTCTCTGCTTACATGTTTATCCAGAGTGGATCTTTGGTCCACCTCCAGCTGGTCCAGGTCCAGCCAGAACTCTGTGAGATCGGATCAAACCAGGAGCAAAACCAGGTGCTGATCTGGGAACAAGATCAGCTGCTGCTGAAACTCCAGGTAGGTCTTCCATCTTCTTACCTCAACGTGGTGGAGACAGGCTGGTCCTGGTCCTGGTTCTGCTCCTGAACATGGTCCTGGATCTGCTCCTGGTCTTGGTCCTGGATCTGCTCCTGGATCCGGTCCTCGCCATCTCACCAGGTTCAGGTACCTGAAACATCTCCATGTTAAAGACGTTTGGTGGAAACCAAACCGTTTGTAGAGATCCTTCACCGTCCTTCAGTTCCAGAAGATCCCACAGAGAGCTGCTCGTGGCAAGATGGCCAACGAAGAGAACGCCGCCCTAGAGCACCTAGCCTTTAGTTAGAGAAACAGTGTTTACTTTTTCAGGCCTGACTTACACATACGGGAAGAAACATAACAGTTATTCATCTGTAGTTTTTATTTGAGTCCTCAATAAAAAAAATAAAAAAAAACACGAATACTTCCTGTTTATCACTGTGTGGTTGTAGTACAGGAAGTGTCCACCAGGGGGCAGAAGACATGCATCAGAGTTTGTTGAACAGCCTTTTAAACAAAGTTTTTTCCATAAAAATATGAAGTTAATGTGTAGAATAGCAAGTTGCGTTTGGGGGCTGCGTACCTGAACCAAATGCTGGACGTGGA
Organism: Telmatherina bonti; assembly: GCF_933228915.1. Lineage (NCBI taxonomy): Eukaryota > Metazoa > Chordata > Actinopteri > Atheriniformes > Telmatherinidae > Telmatherina > Telmatherina bonti. The sequence goes on from NC_136613.1 coordinate 2,514,119, forward strand.
TCACAAAGCAGGGCATTGTGGGTAAACACAGCTCAACCCAAACTAGCTTAGTGCTAACGGTAGCTCGCAGCTGAAGGTCAATAATCACACGTTTTCATTGCAGAAACATGAAGCTGAAGTTTTGTCTGTGGTGGAGAAAGAAGCAGAGCTGAAGAAGAGGAAGAGGATGAAGCCGCAGGAAGAGGAGGAGCTGAACCGTGCCATGGAGGCATCCCTGAGAGAGGGATGGTTACTGCTCCTTGTCCTTCTGAGAAGACTGGAGGTCCTGATGCAGGCTTCAGAGTTTCACTGCCGAGCGTTAGAGGTACGACGAGGAGGAGGGCTTCATGCTACCGTTACACGTTGTGGAGAACAGCTGATCGTGGCGCCATGTGGCTGCCATGTGGTTACCATGTGGCGCCATGGAGCCTCTTATCGGATGAAGAATGTGGAGTGTTTTCATTAGCTTGAATGCGTCCCTGAACGCCCAGGACTCGTTGGTGGACACCAGCAGTGAGGGATGCTGTCAAGCTGAAGGAGTCCTATCGGGCCTTCCTGGCCTGTGGGACTCTGGAGGCAGCTGATGGGTACCGGCGGGCTAAGCGGCATGCAGCTTCGGCTGTCGCCAAGGCAAAAACTCGGGCATGGGAGGAGTTCGGCGAGGCCATGGAGAAAGACTTCCGGACGGCTTCGAGGAGATTCTGGTCCACCATCCGGCGGCTCAGGAGGGGGAAGCAGTGCTCCATCAACACTGTGTACAGTGGAGATGGGGAGCTGCTGACCTCAACTCGGGACGTTGTGGGTCGGTGGAAGGAATACTTTGAAGACCTCATCAATCCTACCAACACGTCTTCCTATGAGGAAGCAGAGCTGGTGGACTCAGGGGTGGACTCTCCTATCTCTGGTGCTGAAGTCGCTGAGGTGGTTAAAAAGCTCCTTGGCGGCAAGGCCCCGGGGGTGGATGAGATCCGCCCGGAGTTCCTTAAGGCTCTCAAATCACGGGAAAGTGCCTCTGGACTGGCAGACTGGGGTGGTGGTCCCCCTTTTTAAGAAGGGGGACTGGAGGGTGTGTTCCAGTTACAGGGGAGTCACACTCCTCAGCCTCCCTGGTAAGGTCTATTCAGGGGTCCTGGAGAGGAGGGTCCGGCGGATAGTCGAATCCCGGATTGAGGAGGAGCAGTGTGGTTTTCGTCCTGGTCGCGGAACAGTGGACCAGCTCTATACCCTCTTTGGGGTCCTGGAGGGGGCATGGGAGTTTGCCCAACCAGTCTACATGTGCTTTGTGGACCTGGAGAAGGAGTTTGACCATGTCCCCCGGGGGCTCCTGTGGGGGGTACTCCGGGAGTATGGGGTACCGGACCCCCTTGTACGAGCTGTCCGGTCCCTGTACGACAGCTGTCAGAGCTTGGTCTGCATTGCCGGTAGTAAGTCGGATTCGTTTCCGGTGAGGGTTGGACTCCACCATGGCTGCCCTTTATCACCGATTCTGTTCATAACTTATATGGACAGAATTTCTAGGTGCAGCCGAGGTGTTGAGGGGATCCGACTTGGTGGCCTCAGGATTGGGTCCCTGCTTTTTGCAGATGATGTGGTCCTGTTGGCTTCATCTGGTCGTGATCTCCAACTCTCGCTTGAGCGATTCGCGGCCGAGTGTGAAGCGGCTGGGATGAGAATCAGCACCTCCAAATCTGAGACCATGGTCCTCAGCCGGAATAGGGTGGATTGCCCTCTCCGGGTCGGGAGTCAGGTCCTGCCTCAAGTGGAGGAGTTTAAATATCTCGGGGTCTTGTTCACGAGTGAGGGAAGGATGGAGCGTGAGATGGACAGACGGATCGGTGCGGCGTCTGCAGTAATGCGGACTCTGCGCCGGTCTGTCGTGGTGAAGAAGGAGCTGAGCCAGAAGGCGAAGCTCTCGATTTACCAGTCGATCTACGTTCCTACCCTCACCTATGGTCATGAGCTGTGGGTCGTGACCAAAAGAACGAGATCTCGTGTACAGGCGGCTGAAATGAGTTTCCTCCGCAGGGTGGCCGGGCTCTCCCTTAGAGATAGGGTGAGGAGCTCGGTCATCCTGGAGGAGATCAGAGTAGAGCCGCTGCTCCTCCACATCGAGAGGAACCAGTTGAGGTGGCTCGGGCATCTGGTCAGGATGCCTCCTGGACCTCCCTGGTGAGGTGTTCCAGGCACGTCCCTCTGGGAGGAGACCCCGGGGAAGACCCAGGACACGCTGGAGGGATTATATCTCTCGGCTGGCCTGGGAACACCTCGGGATCCCCCCGCAGAGTTGGCAAATGTGGCTGGGGAGAGGGAAGTCTGGGCTTCCCTGCTTAGGCTGCTGCCCCCGCGACCCGAACCAAGATAAGCGGCAGAAGATTAAGATGAAGATGATGAACGGGAACGTCTGCCTGAAACACCTGCAGATGAAACACGTTTCAGTCCAGGTGTTTACTTCATGTGCAGCTGATTCCAGTCAGACGCCGAACGTCACCTGCAGGTGAACGTGTGACTTTTATCTCATTGTGATTCTAAATCCTGAAGGAAGATTTCATCTTCATCCTCCACATCTTCATCATCATGTTTTCTGTCTGTGATGAGGCTTCAAAACCTGTAGCTGTGAGTGGCTCCTCTGTTGTCATGGCGACCAGGGTGCAGGACTGTTAGGGTTAGGAGTGGTGATCCCACATCGCTTTTTTTGGTTTTATCTGGTTTAGTTTTACAGCCACTTCCTGTCCAGCTCAATGGGTTCAGGCTTCCTTCCGTCTGTCCTGTCTGCAGTTCTCCGCCAGCCTGGCCCGGTTTGAGGAGCTTCAGGTAGAAGCAGCTGAATCCAGACTGACTGAGGTCCTGAGCTCCTACAAGTCCATAAGGAGAGGTAACCAGTTCAGACCCAGCCTGAAGTCCTAAAGCCCACAATCCTGATCCAGGGATCATTTTTCTATCCCAGGATCCAGCTAGATGAGATGAGAATGTATTCCTGCTGTAAACATGTTTATTCCTGCTGTAAACATGTTTATTTCTGCTGTAAACATGTTTATTTCTGCTGTAAACGTGTTTATTCCTGCTGTAAACATGTTTATTTCTGCTGTAAACATGTTTATTTCTGCTGTAAACATGTTTATTTCTGCTGTAAACATGCTTATTCCTGCTGTAAACATGTTTATTTCTGCTGTAAACATGTTTATTTCTGCTGTGAAGTTGGTCTTTTTAACATGGGAGTCTATGGGGCTTGCTGTGTTTTGGAGCCCCTAGTGGATGAAGGGGTGACTGCAGGTTCACTGGTTTAAACTGGTTTAATCTTGAGCTGAAACCAGTTAAAACAGGTTCAAACTGGTTAATTGTGTGATGTTCCCTACAGATGTCCTTGGGAAATCTCTGCAGGTTTTAAGCAGCAGCAACTTGCTGCAGAAACTCAGACGGCTGCAGAAGACTGAAGCCCTCCAGAGAAGAGGAGGAGTACTGCTGGAAGGGGGAGGAGGAGGAGGAGGAGGAGGAGGTAAATCTGCTGATCAGGCTGAAATCCTTTCCACTGAGTTCTACCAGCAGCCGTCTGATCTCTGTTCCAGGCAGGAGATCATTAGTTCAGTTTGAGTGGTTCAGGTTTTTCCAGGTTTTTACTCTCTGACTCCTGGAAATTCCTGGAAACCAGCTTTTGCTCCTGGATGTCAAAGTTTCCATGCAGGAGAGGTTTCTGCTAAATTCCTGGCTTTAGATGTCGATCTGTTTCCTTGCTGGATGCGGAGATGACCTTTGGTTTGTGTTGCAACTGCAGCGGACCAAGCCGCGTGGACAGCTCTTCTCTTCATGCAGTGTTTCTCAGTCCCGGTCCTCAGACCCCCCCGCCCTGCATGTTCTAGACATGATCCTGCTCCAAAGCAGCCTGGTAACGAGTCTTTATGTCATCCAGGTGTGTTCAGGTAGGGTTGCCTAGAAAAACCTGCAGGGTGGGGGGCCTGAGGACCGGGACTGAGAAACACGTCATGCAGGCGGATCTTCATTCACTGCAGCGAGTTTTTAACTCCAAAACTATGTTTGTGGACATGATGACTTTTTATTTAACTGATCAGGTGCTTTTATTGTGAAGGTCTGCAGGAGTTTTTCCAAACCTTGTGCTCATTGTGAGGAAAGTGTTTGCGTCCCGCTCTGCCAGCCTATTTTTCTGCTGCTGCTTCTGTGATCCAGGCGTGGAGACACATCTGGAACCAGGGGGGTGGATGATATCTGGTTTATCCTGCGATAACAGGGATGGTCTGGTGGGTTCCAGTCATATTAAACAGGTTAAAAAGTTCTGTTTAACCTGTTTAGTGTGTCGTCATCTTTTCCTTTTTATCGGAAATGACAACAAAGAAACAACATTTATCACATTAGATATAAGAATGCATAAAATAACGGAGGAGGGACGGGTGGATTTACAGTTCCACGATTTGTTGACATGCGGGTCGAGTCCAGATGTCAACAGGAGAGATCAACGGGTCATGAGCTGTGGGTCGTGACCGAAAGAAGGAGATCTCGTATACAGGCGGCTGAAATGAGTTTCCTCCGCAGGGTGGCCGGGCTCTCCCTTAGAGATAGGGTGAGGAGCTCGGTCATCCGGGAGGAGATCAGAGTAGAGCCGCTGCTCCTCCGCATCGAGAGGAACCAGTTGAGGTGGCTCGGGCATCTGGTCAGGATGCCTCCTGGACCTCCCTGGTGAGGTGTTCCAGGCACGTCCCTCTGGGAGGAGACCCCGGGGAAGACCCAGGACACGCTGGAGGGATTATATCTCTCGGCTGGCCTGGGAACGCCTCGGGATCCCCCCCGCAGAGTTGGCAAATGTGGCTGGGGAGAGGGAAGTCTGGGCATCCCTGCTTAGGCTGCTGCCCCCGCGACCCGACTCCGGATAAGCGGCACGAAGACGAGAAGACGAGACGAGAAAATAACGGAGGAGGGATGAGTGGATTTACAGTTCCACGATGTGTTGACATGCAGGAGAGGAGCGATCAACGGGTCGGGTTTGGTCATCCTCATGCTTCTGGGTGGGTTCAGGTCTGTAAGTTTTCTCAACACAAGCTGTTGGTTGGGTTTCCTCCAACCCAAACGACGCCACTTTCTGTTTGGTTTGCAGCCAACCGAGACCCCCGGCATTAAAGAGGACCAGGTCCTCATCGGAGTGTGGTTGGTGCTCATTTTGGGCCAAACCAAGCCGATGATCCTCAGAAGAAGACCACGGTCTGGTTTGACAGGACCAAACAGCAGCTGTGTGAACGGGCCCTGAGATGCCATCAGTGGTCAGCTGACCTGCTGCTGATCAGCTGTTTCCTGATGATAATTCTTCAGCTAATGCCAAGTGTCCTCTTCCCAGCGTTCCTGGAGCACCAGGGGTCTGGCTTTGATGCTGGAGGAGCTGGTGGAGGAGCTGCAGGACCGGAGGAGGAAGGTGGAGCAGACTGTCAGGCTGCAGCTGCAACAGGCGGAGTCCAGAAGAAGCAGATGTGATGTGAGAAACCACTTCAGATGGAAAAGCATTTATTCCAAAACTTCCTAAAACCAAAAGATACAAACGTAAAACAGGGAGAAAACGTTCCAGCAGGGGAATTCTCAGGATGAGATTCAGAAACCAATTCTTAGTTCCTCTGTTCTCTGATAAAAAAAAAAACAGATCTGTAAGCAGAAAATTCCCACCATTCCAAGCATTTCCAACATTCCCACACTCCTGGCATTCCTAATCTTCCCAACTCTCCCAACATTCCTGGCCTTTCCAAGATTCACAAGATGCCCAGCCTGTCCAACATCACTAACACAATTCCCAAGATTCCCAACATTCCTGATACTCCCAACATATCCAGCATTCCCAACTCTCCCTACATTCCCAGCATTTGATAAAAAAAAAAAAAACACAAACAACAGTTGAACTGGAATAAACAAACTAAATAAACAAGTGTTTCCTGCTCTGCAGGTCTGGAATCTCCCAGCTGGACACATCCTGGACCACTTTGGGTCCAAGTTGGAGGACTCCACAAAGTTACTGTCCACATTCATTTCAGACCAGCAGGGTCAGTTCTGGAAAGAACAGAACCTCTTGACCCGGTCAGAGGAACCTGAAGATCTATAACCTGCTGTCTGGATCAAGTTCAGATCAGCATCCTGAAAACCAGGTCCGAGCTGTATCAGAAGAAACTGGAGAAGTCCAGTCTGAATTAAGACCAGATAAAGAACCAAACTGTGGGTTAGGCCTTAACTCTGAATCTACATCACTTCAAACAACAGATTTAAAGCCAGGATCTGGATCAGATGAGGCCAGATCATTGAGGTCCAAAGATCCCCGACATGGTTCCAGCTCAGACCTGCTTTTGGAATCCCCATCAGACAGAACCAGCAACTTCAATCTGGGATCCAGATCAGAGCTCGAATGGGACTCTACATCCAGGAAAGCCAGATATCTGGAGATCAGAACCCGATCAGGGGAGACAACTGAATCCAGATCAGAGACCAAAGAGGTGCACCTTGAATCCACAACAGAAATGTGGGCTAGATCCAGAGCAGAGCAGACCAAAGACTGGAAGTCTGGCTCTCACCTTCACCTGACGGAGAATTCTGGACCAGAAGAGGCCAAAAACTCTCGGCTGGGTTTCACTGCGGTCCTGGGGAATGGATCGAGTCCTGAGGCAAAGTCTGGATCTGGATCAGATCTGGAATCAGAATCTGGATCAAAGATAAGCAATAACCCACATTCTGGATCAAATAAGACCAGCAAAGAACAGCTAGGATGGAGACGACTGAAGGCCAGAGACCTGGATCTGGGTTTCAGACCTGTTCTGAAAACCAGATCCAGGTCTGATGAGAAGTCTGAATGCAGATTGGAAGGGACCCAAATGCAGCAATCAGGATTCAGATCACAATATAACCACGTCCTGCAAGCAGGATCCAGATTAGAACAAACCCAGATCCAACCATCAGGATCCAGATCCGAAGAGACTCAAATCCAGCATTTAGGATCCAGATCAGAGGTAAGTTCTTGGTTCTGTAGAACCCAAATGGAAACAGAATCAGGATTCAGCTGATCTGGAATCAGGATGTTTTTCAGGTGTTTTAGTTTAGTTTGTTTTATTTGGCTCCACCCGCTGACTCCACCCAACCAAACTAACACACCCGCTGTCTCCAACTGTTAAAGTAAGTTTTTTCTGTAGAATCGCCCCCACCTATACGGTCCTTTTGTTTAAAGAGGTTATTGATTATGATATTTGATAACCAGTTAATTTAAAGAAATGTAATTAAAATAACTTCTTTGGTCTCTTAATGCATTATGATGGACCCAAGCAGGATGGACCCAAGCAGGATGGTCCCAAGCAGGATGGACATAAGCAGGATGGACCCAAGCAGGATGGACATAAGCAGGATGGACCCAAGCAGGATGGACCCAAGCAGGATGGACATAAGCAGGATGGTCCCTGAAGTATAAACTTTATTGGTGATGTTGTGTGCCCTCATTCAATGGTGTTGTGGGAAGAGAATCCTGTTTTGCAGAGCTGCTTGCTTATATCACTGAAGAAGGTAAACTGAGCGTGTGAAACAACAAAAGTTATGGTCTCATGGTGTGTGTGTGTGTGTGTGGGGATGGTTGGCCACCTCCCTAGCGCTCCCACGTTATGTTGCAGAATGAGGGGTATTAAAGCGGGAAAGCCCCAGACTTCGGTGGAGCCTGCTGCGGGTCTATCTGATCAGGACGCTCAGCTGGTTTTGGCACTCTCTACCGGGGTTGTGGGCTCCCCAACCTATCCGCGTTACGGTAAGAGCTGGGAACTGAAAAGTGCCTTAACCGATGTGCTTACTCTTGTGCTGCAAGATTAATAAAACGCTGAGTTAATCATTGGGCAGAGAGTTTGTGTGTTCATTATTTGCCGACTTCCTACGATCCTGCAAAATAAATAAAAATAAATCATTACAGTCCCAAGCAGGATGGACCCAAGCAGGATGGTCCCAAGCGGGATGGACCCAAGCAGGATGGACCCAAGCAGGATGGTCTTAAGCAGGATGGTACCAAGCAGGATGGTCTTAAGCAGGATGGACCCAAGCAGGATGGTCTTAAGCAGGATGGACCCAAGCAGGATGGACCCAAGCAGGATGGTCTTAAGCAGGATGGACCCAAGCAGGATGGTCTTAAGCAGGATGGACCCAAGCAGGATGGACCCAAGCAGGATGGTCTTAAGCAGGATGGACCCAAGCAGGATGGACCTAAGCAGGATGGACCCAAGCAGGATGGACCCAAGCAGGATGGTCTTAAGCAGGATGGACCCAAGCAGGATGGACCCAAGCAGGATGGACCCAAGCGGGATGGTCCCAAGCGGGATGGACCCAAGCGGGATGGACCCAAGCAGGATGGTCACAAGTGGGATGGACCCAAGCAGGATGGACCCAAGCAGGATGGTCTTAAGCAGGATGGACCCAAGCAGGATGGACCCAAGCAGGATGGACCCAAGCAGGATGGTCTTAAGCAGGATGGTACCAAGCAGGATGGTCCCAAACAGGATGGACCCAAGCAGGATGGTCTTAAGAAGGATGGTACCAAACAGGATGGTCCCAAACAGGATGGACCCAAGCAGGATGGTCTTAAGCAGGATGGACCTAAGCAGGATGGACCCAAGCAGGATGGACCCAAGCAGGGTGGTCTTAAGCAGGATGGACCCAAGCAGGATGGACCCAAGCAGGATGGACCCAAGCAGGATGGTCTTAAGCAGGATGGTACCAAGCAGGATGGTCCCAAACAGGATGGACCCAAGCAGGATGGACCCAAGCAGGATGGTCTTAAGCAGGATGGTACCAAGCAGGATGGTCCCAAACAGGATGGACCCAAGCAGGATGGTCTTAAGAAGGATGGTACCAAACAGGATGGTCCCAAACAGGATGGACCCAAGCAGGATGGTCTTAAGCAGGATGGTACCAAGCAGGATGGTCCCAAACAGGATGGACCCAAGCAGGATGGACCCAAGCAGGATGGTCTTAAGCAGGATGGTACCAAGCAGGATGGTCCCAAACAGGATGGACCCAAGCAGGATGGTCTTAAGAAGGATGGTACCAAACAGGATGGTCCCAAACAGGATGGACCCAAGCAGGATGGACCTAAGCAGGATGGACCTAAGCAGGATGGACCTAAGCAGGATGGTCCCAAGCAGGATGGACCCAAGCAGGATGGACCTAAGCAGGATGGACCCAAGCAGGATGGACCCAAGCAGGATGGTCTTAAGCAGGATGGACCTAAGCAGGATGGACCCAAGCAGGATGGACCCAAGCAGGGTGGTCTTAAGCAGGATGGTACCAAGCAGGATGGTTCCAAACAGGATGGACCTAAGCAGGATGGACCTAAGCAGGATGGTCCCAAGCAGGATGGTCCCAAGCAGGATGGTCCCAAGCAGGATGGTCTTAAGTAGGATGGTACCAAGCAGGATGGTCCCAAGCAGGATGGTCTTAAGCAGGATGGACCCAAGCAGGATGGTCCCAAGCAGGATGGTACCAAGCAGGATGGTCTTAAGCAGGATGGTACCAAGCAGGATGGTCCTAAGCAGGATGGACCCAAGCAGGATGGACCCAAGCAGGATGGACCCAAGCAGGATGGTCTTAAGCAGGATGGTACCAAGCAGGATGGTCCCAAACAGGATGGACCCAAGCAGGGTGGACCCAAGCAGGGTGGACCCAAGCAGGGTGGACCCAAGCAGGATGGACCTAAGCAGGATGGACCTAAGCAGGATGGTCCCAAGCAGGATGGTCTTAAGCAGGATGGTACCAAGCAGGATGGTCCCAAACAGGATGGACCCAAGCAGGATGGTCCCAAGCAGGATGGTCTTAAGCAGGATGGACCCAAGCGGGATGGACCCAAGCAGGATGGACCCAAGCAGGATGGTCTTAAGCAGGATGGTACCAAGCAGGATGGTCTTAAGCAGGATGGACCCAAGCAGGATGGTCTTAAGCAGGATGGTACCAAGCAGGATGGTCCCAAACAGGATGGACCCAAGCAGGATGGACCTAAGCAGGATGGACCTAAGCAGGATGGTCTTAAGTAGGATAGTACCAAGCAGGATGGTCCCAAACAGGATGGACCCAAGCAGGATGGTCCCAAGCAGGATGGTCTTAAGCAGGATGGACCCAAGCAGGATGGTCCCAAGCAGGATGGACCCAAGCAGGATGGTCTTAAGCAGGATGGACCCAAGCAGGATGGACCCAAGCAGGATGGTCTTAAGCAGGATGGTACCAAGCAGGATGGTCCCAAACAGGATGGACCTAAGCAGGGTGGACCCAAGCAGGATGGACCTAAGCAGGATGGACCCAAGCAGGATGGACCCAAGCAGGATGGACCCAAGCAGGATGGACCCAAGCAGGATGGTCTTAAGCAGGATGGTCTTAAGCAGGATGGTACCAAGCAGGATGGTCCCAAGCAGGATGGACCTAAGCAGGATGAACCCAAGCAGGATGGACCCAAGCAGGATGGTCTTAAGCAGGATGGTCCCAAACAGGATGGTCCCAAGCAGTATGGACCCAAGCAGGATGGTCCCAAACAGGGTGGACCCAAGCAGGATGGACCTAAGCAGGATGGACCTAAGCAGGATGGTCCCAAGCAGGATGGTCCCAAGCAGGATGGTCCCAAGCAGGATGGACCCAAGCAGGATGGTCTTAAGCAGGATGGTCTTAAGCAGGATGGTACCAAGCAGGATGGTCCCAAGCAGGATGGACCTAAGCAGGATGGACCCAAGCAGGATGGACCCAAGCAGGATGGTCTTAAGCAGGATGGTCCCAAACAGGATGGTCCCAAGCAGTATGGACCCAAGCAGGATGGACCCAAGCAGGATGGTCCCAAACAGGGTGGACCCAAGCAGGATGGACCTAAGCAGGATGGTCCCAAGCAGTATGGACCCAAGCAGGATGGTACCAAGCAGGATGGTACCAAGCAGGATGGACCCAAGCAGTATGGACCCAAGCAGGATGGTACCAAGCAGGATGGACCCAAGCGGGATGGACCTAAGTGGGATGGATGGGGCTGTAAAAAGCCCTACCGGGACAAACCCAGCCAGAACCCAGCTGCTGGAACCAGGTCAGAGAACTGTTCCTCTAAACCTTTCCTAAGTTGTGCTTTATTTCTTTATTTAAAGAAGTTGGAGACTCTGTGAAGGTATTTCAGATTTTATTTCCACGTCCTGAGGCGTAAGATTGCAGACTGCAAAAACTCAGCCCTAAAAAACAAGAAAAAAATTTACAAAATTAGGTAAATGTTGCTTAAAATAAGATAAATTATCTGCCGACAGAACAAGAAAATTCGGCTTGTCAAGACTTCCCAAAACAAGTAAAAATACTCTCGAAACAAGAGCAATTCTCTGGCATAAAAACTAAGAATTATCTTCCCTTTTAAAAAATAAGCATATGTGTGCTCAATTTAAGATTTTTAATCTTACTTAGATTTCAGTTTTCGCAGTGAACCAACCTGCAGATCTGACCGATCTCGCCGTTCGGTCAGCTTGATCCAGATCAGAACCCGTCTCTCCAGACTGAAGTCCATGTTTCGGTTTCTGACTCTCGCAGCAGGCATGTGGCAGATTTGCAGAGCATGTTGGGAAATGAACCCCCATATAGAGAAGACTCCACCCACCACACCCTCCTGACCAATCAGAGGCAGCAGCTGCTGATGGCGTTTGACTGCCAGGCGAGAAAGGTGACAATTTCTTTAAAAGTTTAAAACTTACCTGTTACTGTCTGTCCTATCTGACATATTTGGACCAAACAAGAGGACCAGTGGCAGCCTGAGGGTCTCCTGGCCTGGTTCTGTTCCAGAGGACCAGCGGCAGGAAGATATGTAGTCCAAAATGGTGGAGATCTCACTGTACTTGTGAAAATCGGGTCTGAACTCCTACAACCAGAATCCACACTGGAGACATTGTTGCTCCATGTTTACTGGTGAACGAAGCGTTTTCAGTCGTGACCAGTCTATGAACAGGATTTTCTTCTTTGTTGGTGATAGCTTGCCCCCTAGTGAGCAGCTGACGTAACCGCGGGACATCAGGTGGTCTGGTCTGCTGTGTTTGTGTCCAAATCACAGAGCTGTGGCCACTTCTAAATTCCTGTTGAATGGAAATGAGCTGCCCGGACTGGTGGGAATGTGTCCTGTTCAGTCCCAGTCTCAGTCTGTCTCCTCTCTGGTGGCTTAAATGTTGATATCAGGTGAACATCTGGATGCAGCAGAGCCGCAGAGTGCTGGCAAACAGCTGTAAAGAAGGACTGCAACTTCATGAGGCCGAACACTCTCTTAAAACACACCTGGAGATGCACAAGCAGGCTGAGGTACACACACACACACACACACTTTGATTTTAGCCTATTCTATTCTATTCTACAGTCATTTAGACGCTTTTATCCAAAGCGACTTACATATGAGTGAGAACAACACAAGCAGGGAATCAAACAGTAGAGGACATGGTAGGAAGTTGCTGGTGGACTGTCCAGTTGGACGCAGGTCCTTCCATGAAGCTTCAGACTTTTTTTTTGTTTTTTTGTTTACTCCCTTCCCACCATATAATGTCATCTATGTTACAAACAAAAAATTAATCCCATAAAGTTTGTTGTAAAGAACTGGGCTAAGTTCTCCAACTTTCCAACAAATACAGCTAAACTAAGTGTTGAAGTTCTCCTTGAAGAGCTGAGTCTTCAGCTGGGTCTTAAAAGTAGACAGGGACTCTGCAGAGCGGACAGAGTTTGGGAGATCATTCCACCATCGTGGAACAACAGAGGAAAAGAGTCTGGCTGGTGGTTTAGTCCCACATTGTGGTGGTAACACGAGGCGTCTTTCACTGGTGGAACGTAGCTGTGGAGTGGGAGTGTAGGTCTGGATTAGGGAGTGAAGGTAGACGGGAGCTGTTTGAGTTGTTTTGTAAACCAGAAGCAAAGCTTTAAATTTGATGCTCTGCAACTGGAAACCAGTGAAGTTTGATGGCATTGCCGTGATTTTACGCTATATAAATAAAGTTGAATTGAATTGAATTGGAAACCAGTGAAGTGGGATCAGCAGCGGAGTGACAGGAACCAGTTTGGGCTGGTTTTTAAGACCAGACGTGCTGCTGGTTCTGGATCATCTGCAGAGGTTTAACCAGCATGCAGGCAGACCTGCCAGTAGGGAACTGCAGTAAGCTAATGACCAGAACCTGAACCAGAAGCTGAGTCATGAGTTCTGTCAGGTACGTCTGATTCTCTTGATGTTGTAGAGAGCATATGGGCAGGTACGGGCAACCGAGGCAACATGGACCTTAAAGGTCAGCTGGTCATCCACCATGACACCCAGATTCCAGGCAGCAGGCGTAGGAACAAGTGTGATAGAGTGGAGCTTCACACATATCTGTGGAGGTAAGGAAGGATCGGCTGGACAGACAATGAGCTCTGTCTTGGACAGATGGAGCTGAAGGTGGCGATTCTTCATCCATGCAGAAATATCAGCAAGGCAAGCTGATATTCTCAGTGAAACGTTGTGTCGTCTGGTGGGAAGGAGAGGAAAAGCTGAGTGTCATCTGCATAGCAGTGGTAGGAGAAGCCATGAGAGCTTCTAACTGCACCGAGTGAGGAGGTGTATGGTGGAAAGAGAAGAGGGCCGAGCACCGATCCCTGAGGCTCCCCTGTTTTCATGTAATCTGGACACTTCTCCTCATCAGGATACTCTGAAGGATCTTCCTGAGAGGTAGGACGTGGACCAGGAGAGGACAGATCCAGAGATGCCGAGCTCAGAGAGTGGAGAGGAGAATCTGATGGTTGGCTGGGTCAGAAGCAGCAGACAGGTCCAGTAGGACCAGGACCAAGACTGATCAGTGGATCTGGTCAAACTGGAGGGAATCGGTAACAGACAGGAGAGCAGTTTCAGTGGAATGGCCTTGCCTAAAGCCAGACTGATATGGATCAAAAAGGTTTTCATCATGGAGGAACTGTGAGACTTGGCTGAAGACTGCACGCTCTAGTAGTTTAGATAAGAACGGCACCAGTGGGACTGGCCGGTAGTTTCCAACCTGGACTGGGTTGAGTGTGGGTTTCTTCAGCAGCGGGGTGACCCGAGCTTGCTGGAAGACAGAGGGAAAGACTCCAGATTCAAGAGAGGAGATGATAATATGGGTCACTGCAGCTTTGATTGTAGGCCTGGTTATTAGCCTGGATGCTAGCCTGTTTGGAGCGGTGTAGCTGGGGAGGATGTCCAGGATGTCTCCACGGTAACTGATCCTTCCCTCTGTAACCATGGCGACCAGGTCTGACGCGATTTAACGTCTCAGTCCAGGTCTGTCAGATCAAGTTCTCTGTTTTGTATCCAGGCTGCAGGTCAGGATGTTCAGAACCTGACGCAGATTCTGGATCAGCTCGGTGCTCTTCAGGGTCCAACCACTACAACCAGCAGAACTGGGTCAGAACCAGCTCAGATGGAATCCAGTCGACCTCTGTACACTCTGAAAGATCTGATGGAGCAGCTGAGAAGAGGCAGTCCCAAAACACAGACCAGAACAGGCATCATCCAGTCCAGGGCTCTCACAGCTGGTCCAATCGGTCCACCGAGTGCTGAGCTCTCCAGCCAACTGGATCTGGTTCTGAAGGAGCTGCAGAGTCGGGAGATGAAGATCCGCTCAAACCTACAGATGCTGCAGCCCTTCGTCATCTTCCTCAGAGCTGCTCAGCAGGTCAGAACCTAGGAAAAGAACCAGTAGAACCACCACATCATTCCTTCTTTTGTGGTCAGCTGGAACATTTACAGCATGCCACCAAAAACTCTGAACTCGTCGGAACATTTGGGACAAACGTAGGTTGGAGATGGTTAACAGTTAATCAGTTAGTTTGCTGATGTGCTTCACAGGCAAGTCAACACAAACCTTTCCAGAAGATGCTTCTAGAAGACTCTCCAACCAGCAGAAAACTGCTGGTGAGGGTGTCAGGGTTGGGTATAAAAGCAGCATCCAGCAATGGTTCAGGACGAATCAGTATCTAATAGCCGGGATCAGGTCCTGGATCAGGTCCTGGATCAGGTCCTGGATCAGGTCCTGGATCAGGTCCTGGATCAGGTCCTGGATCAGGTCCTGGATCAGATCCTGGATCAGGTCCTGGATCAGGTCCTGGATCAGGTCCTGGATCAGATCCTGGATCAGATCCTGGATCAGGTCCTGGATCAGATCCTGGATCAGGTCCTGGATCAGGTCCTGGATCAGATCCTGGATCAGGTCCTGGATCAGATCCTGGATCAGGTCCTGGATCAGGTCCTGGATCAGGTCCTGGATCAGGTCCTGGATCAGATCCTGGATCAGGTCCTGGATCAGGTCCTGGATCAGGTCCTGGATCAGATCCTGGATCAGATCCTGGATCAGGTCCTGGATCAGATCCTGGATCAGGTCCTGGATCAGGTCCTGGATCAGATCCTGGATCAGGTCCTGGATCAGGTCCTGGATCAGGTCCTGGATCAGGTCCTGGATCAGATCCTGGATCAGATCCTGGATCAGGTCCTGGATCAGGTGGTTTTCTACCTGTGATTAGCTGGTAATGGTAACTCATTACAGGGTGAGAGGTGATGAAGATGATGGTGTCCTGCTGTTCAGGTTGGGGAGGTGATGGAGGACCTGAGGAACGTCTCCCAGAGGTCGGGACAGGAGGTCTGCTGGTAGGGAACTCTGCAGAGGATCCTCGAAGCAAAAGAGCTTGGAAACCGCTGCATCCAGGCTGTTGCCATGGTAACCAGGTTTGGATCGATTTTGATGAAATGAAAAATATTCCAGAACCAAGAGAATTAAAAGGTTTAATCAGGATAAATAAAATCTTTCTGCTTCAATTCAGTCTGGAGATCTCAAACATCTTTTGCCAGGTGAGCCAGACGGATCCGAAGCAACTCCTGGAATATTCCAGCCTTCAGGTGAGTTTTCCTGCTGGACCCGACTGAAAGCAGAACCAGAGCTGAAGGACCACATGTTTCACCAGAAAAAAGATGTCATTCAGTCCTGCAATGAGTTGATAGCAACGCTTACCTTTTTACAACTTTAAGAACACGGTGCAGGTCAGAACCCCATAAATACATACCTGGAAAAATACTGTAGGAACCATGTTGAATAAAAACACCTATAAAAACACAATTTGTGCTGTTGGAGCAGTTTCTCCTACAATTATACCACTACATCTAAAACTGCCAGACAGGAGGTGATGTAGGAAGAGGTAGATGGCCAAGCAGCATCTCGCCTCTAGATGGCGTTCAGTTTTTTTTTCTTCAAGGGTAAGAATGAATCGTATTCCTTCTCCTGAACGAACTGAATGAAGGCTAGCAGGACCAACCGCGTTGTTGGAGGTAATAAAATATCAAGTATGTACTGTGGGGAGGGGGAGGAGGGGAGCCGGTAGGAGAAGCTACGAAATATAAGAATGGCTGGTCTCCCTGCTGGCTGGTCTCCACGCTGGCTGGTCTCCACGGTGGCTCCACTAGCATCTTCCTACCATGTCCTCTACTGTTTGAGTGCTTGTGTTGTTCTCATATGTAAGTCGCTTTGGATAAAAGCTTCTAAATGACTGTAGAATAGAATAGAATAGAATAACACATGATCTGAAATATATTCTCGAAAGACTATGTGAAAATATTAACATAAATTATACTGGAATTATACTGGGATTATACTGGAATTATACTGGAATTATACTGGGATTATACTGGGATTATACTGGAATTATACTGGGATTATACTGGAATTATACTGGGATTATACTGGGATTATACTGGAATTATACTGGGATTATACTGGAATTATACTGGGATTATACTGAGATTATACTGGGATTATACTGGGATTATACTGAGATTATACTGGGATTATACTGAGATTATACTGGGATTATACTGAGATTATACTGGGATAATACTGGGATAATACTGGAATTATACTGGGATTATACTGGGATTATACTGGAATTATACTGAGACTATACTGGAATTATACTGAGATTATACTGGAATTATACTGAGACTATACTGGAATTATACTGAGATTATACTGGAATTATACTGGGATTATACTGGAATTATACTGGAATTAAACTGGAATTATACTGGAATTATACTGAGATTATACTGGAATTATACTGAGACTATACTGGAATTATACTGGGATTATACTGGAATTATACTGGGATTATACTGGAATTATACTGGGATTATACTGGAATTATACTGGGATTATACTGGAATTAAACTGGAATTATACTGGGATTATACTGAGATTATACTGGAATTATACGGAGATTATACTGAGATTATACTGGAATTATACTGAGACTATACTGGAATTATACTGAGATTATACTGGAATTATACTGAGACTATACTGGAATTATACTGAGATTATACTAGAATTATACTGAGACTATACTGGAATTATACTGAGATTATACTGGAATTATACTGAGACTATACTGGAATTATACTGAGACTATACTGGAATTATACTGAGACTATACTGGAATTATACTGAGACTATACTGGAATTATACTGAGATTATACTGGAATTATACTGAGACTATACTGGAATTATACTGAGATTATACTGGAATTATACTGAGACTATACTGGAATTATACTGAGACTATACTGGAATTATACTGAGACTATACTGGAATTATACTGAGACTATACTGGAATTATACTGAGATTATACTGGAATTATACTGAGACTATACTGGAATTATACTGAGATTATACTGGAATTATACTGGGATTATACTGGAATTATACTGGAATTAAACTGGAATTATACTGGGATTATACTGAGATTATACTGGAATTATACGGAGATTATACTGAGATTATACTGGAATTATACTGAGACTATACTGGAATTATACTGAGATTATACTGGAATTATACTGAGACTATACTGGAATTATACTGAGATTATACTGGAATTATACTGAGACTATACTGGAATTATACTGAGATTATACTGGAATTATACTGAGACTATACTGGAATTATACTGAGATTATACTGGAATTATACTGAGACTATACTGGAATTATACTGAGACTATACTGGAATTATACTGAGATTATACTGGAATTATACTGAGACTATACTGGAATTATACTGAGATTATACTGGAATTATACTGAGATTATACTGGAATTATACTGAGATTATACTGGAATTATACTGAGACTATACTGGAATTATACTGAGACTATACTGGAATTATACTGAGATTATACTGGAATTATACTGAGACTATACTGGAATTATACTGAGACTATACTGGAATTATACTGAGATTATACTGGAATTATACTGAGACTATACTGGAATTATACTGAGACTATACTGGAATTATACTGAGATTATACTGGAATTATACTGAGATTATACTGGAATTATACTGAGACTATACTGGAATTATACTGAGATTATACTGGAATTATACTGAGACTATACTGGAATCATACTGAGATTATACTGGAATTATACTGAGACTATACTGGAATTATACTGAGATTATACTGGAATTATACTGACACTATACTGGAATTATACTGAGACTATACTGGAATTATACTGAGATTATACTGGAATTATACTGAGACTATACTGGAATTATACTGAGACTATACTGGAATTATACTGAGATTATACTGGAATTATACTGAGACTATACTGGAATTATACTGAGACTATACTGGAATTATACTGAGATTATACTGGAATTATACTGAGATTATACTGGAATTATACTGAGACTATACTGGAATTATACTGAGATTATACTGGAATTATACTGAGACTATACTGGAATTATACTGAGATTATACTGGAATTATACTGAGACTATACTGGAATTATACTGAGACTATACTGGAATTATACTGAGATTATACTGGAATTATACTGAGACTATACTGGAATTATACTGAGACTATACTGGAATTATACTGAGATTATACTGGAATTATACTGAGATTATACTGGAATTATACTGAGACTATACTGGAATTATACTGAGATTATACTGGAATTATACTGAGACTATACTGGAATTATACTGAGATTATACTGGAATTATACTGAGACTATACTGGAATTATACTGAGATTATACTGGAATTATACTGAGACTATACTGGAATTATACTGAGACTATACTGGAATTATACTGAGATTATACTGGAATTATACTGAGACTATACTGGAATTATACTGAGATTATACTGGAATTATACTGAGACTATACTGGAATTATACTGAGATTATACTGGAATTATACTGAGACTATACTGGAATTATACTGAGACTATACTGGAATTATACTGAGACTATACTGGAATTGTACTGAGATTATACTGGAATTATACTGAGACTATACTGGAATTATACTGAGACTATACTGGAATTATACTGAGACTATACTGGAATTATACTGAGACTATACTGGAATTATACTGAGACTATACTGGAATTATACTGAGATTATACTGGAATTATACTGAGACTATACTGGAATTATACTGAGATTATACTGGAATTATACTGAGACTATACTGGAATTATACTGAGATTATACTGGAATTATACTGAGACTATACTGGAATTATACTGAGACTATACTGGAATTATACTGAGACTATACTGGAATTATACTGAGATTATACTGGAATTATACTGAGACTATACTGGAATTATACTGAGACTATACTGGAATTATACTGAGACTATACTGGAATTATACTGA
This sequence comes from Telmatherina bonti, assembly GCF_933228915.1. Taxonomy (NCBI): domain Eukaryota; kingdom Metazoa; phylum Chordata; class Actinopteri; order Atheriniformes; family Telmatherinidae; genus Telmatherina; species Telmatherina bonti. The sequence continues at coordinate 2,533,819 of NC_136613.1, forward strand.
GATTATACTGGAATTATAATGAGACTATACTGGAATTATACTGAGACTATACTGGAATTATACTGAGATTATACTGGAATTATACTGAGACTATACTGGAATTATACTGAGATTATACTGGGATTATGTGACAGCAACAGAAGTTTTAAACTGGGAATCAAACCACCAACCTTCAGATCAGTTCTCCAGCAGAACATCCAGCAACAGAACCGCCTGATCGCAGGTGGTTCTCTGTTGAGGTGATATGAAATGATGGTGCAGGACAGGACCTTTGGACCACATGGCTGGACTAAGTGAGATGAAATCTGATAATCTGGATTAGTGAGACAAAATCCTGACTGAGACGAGTTATGTCTTCCAGGTTCTGGGATCAGGATTGGACCTGGACCTGGTTCTGTCAGTGGTACAGCAGACAACGCAGAGACTCAACCAAACCAAGGAGGAAGTGGAGGATCTGCAGGCTCACCAGCAGAACCAGCAGCGGGAGGATGCAAAGTCTTGGAGGACGTACCAGGACGGACTGATGAAGGTACGAAGAGGACGCTCAGACGAGGAGGAGGAGGAAGATGAGTGTGTGATGTGTGTGTTCTCAGATCCATCAGGACCTGAACTGTGTCTCTGATCTGCTGGACTCCTGCACTCTGATGGATCTTGGCTCAGACCTGCAGACCTCCAAGCTGCAAGACCACTTCAGACAGGCCACACCTCATTTCAGGGTGAGTGTTGGGGCAGACATGTTCTGGGTTTCCTGCGGGGTTCTGGTTCTGCGTGGGACCATTACCATGTTTTAAACTGCTGGACTGAATTGGCTTGGTGGACTCAGACTTGTAGAAGATGCAAGTGGTTCAGAACCATTTGGGACGACTTGGGAAAGTAGGACTGTTGACCTGTATAAGACCCAGACTTAAGGGTTTCTGGGGGATATGGGTCCCTCTGGGATTACTGGAACTGGACTCAGACCTGAGGACCAGTTCCATATGACTGGTTCATGCCAGATTACTGGGTCCACTAGGAGTTCTGTGATATGAAGGACCACCAGAACCTCAGATAAATGTTTGGACTTTGGAAACTTTCATTGCTCTGGCACTCAGACCACTAAAGGTATTCTACGGGTCTGGATGGTCCAGTCCAGTATCAGTGGTGTGTGTCTGAACCCTGCTGGACTTGGTGGATTCATCTTCTGGAGACTTTGGACATTTGGGACAGTTGGGTCTGAGTGGAGGGAACCAGAGCCAGAACCTTTCTCTGCACTCTTCTTTACAGAAACTGGATGCTGAGGTGGAGGACCTGGTGAAGGCCTGGGAAGGTCTGAGAGGAGTCCAGGACCAGCTGAAGGAGGAGGACCTGATAGAGCTGCTGAGGCTACAGAAGAAGGTGACAGAGAAGATCCAGCAGAGTCAGTCCATCCTGGACATGAGCAATAGGTTCCACCTCACAGCTACACAGGTAAACGGGGTCTGGGTTAACCTTCTGCCTCCTTCATCATGATAGTGTAGATGATGAAGATGATGGTGGAGATGATGATGGTGGAGATGATGAAGATGATGGTGGAGATGATGATAGTGGAGATGATGAAGATGATGGTGGAGATGATGATGGTGGAGATGATGATGGTGGAGATGATGAAGATGATGGTGGAGATGATGAAGATTATGATGGAGAGGATGACGGTGGAGATGATGAAGATGATGGTGGAGAGGATGAAGATGAAGATGATGGTGGAGACGATGAAGATGATAGTGGAGAGGATGAAGATGATGGTGGAGATGATGATGGTGGAGATGATGAAGATGATGGTGGAGAGGATGAAGATTATGGTGGAGAGGATGAAGATGAAGATGATGGTGGAGACGATGAAGATGATAGTGGAGAGGATGAAGATGATAGTGGAGAGGATGAAGAGGATGGTGGAGATGATGAAGAAGATGGTGGAGAGGATGAAGATGATGGAGAGGATGAAGAGGATGGTGGAGATGATGAAGATGATAGTGGAGAGGATGAAGATGGTGGAGATGATGAAGATGATGGTGGAGAGGATGAAGATGATAGTGGAGAGGATGAAGATGATGGAGATGATGAAGATGATGGAGAGGATGAAGAGGATGGAGATGATGAAGATGATGGAGATGATGAAGAGGATGTTGGAGATGATGAAGATGATGGAGATGATGAAGATGATAGTGGAGAGGATGAAGAGGATGATGGAGATGATGAAGATGATGGTGGAGAGGATGAAGATGATGGTGGAGACGATGAAGATGATAGTGGAGAGGATGAAGATGATAGTGGAGAGGATGAAGATGATAGTGGAGATGATGAAGATGATGAAGAAGATGTTGGAGATGATGAAGATGATGGAGATGATGAAGATGATAGTGGAGAGGATGAAGAGGATGGTGGAGACGATAAAGATGATGGTGGAGACGATGAAGATGATGGTGGAGAGGATGAAGATGGTGGAGATGATGAAGATGATGGTGGAGAGGATGAAGATGATAATGGAGACGATGAAGATGATAGTGGAGACGATGAAGATGATGGAGATGATGAAGATGATGGTGGAGAGGATGAAGATGATGGTGGAGACGATAATGATGATAGTGGAGAGGATGAAGATGATAGTGGAGATGATGATGATGATAGTGGAGAGGAGGAAGAGGATGATGGAGATGATGAAGATGATGGTGGAGAGGATGAAGATGATGGTGGAGACGATGAAAATGATGGTGGAGATGATGAAGATGATGAGATGATGAAGATGATGGAGATGATGAAGATGATGGAGATGATGAAGATGATAATGGAGACGATGAAGATGATAGTGGAGAGGATGAAGATGATGGTGGAGACGATGAAGATGATGGTGGAGATGAGGAAGATGATGGAGATGATGAAGATGATGGTGGAGAGGATGAAGATGATGGTGGAGACGATGAAGATGATGGTGGAGAGGATGTAGATGATAGTGGAGAGGATGAAGATGGTGGAGAGGATGAAGATGATAGTGGAGATGATGAAGATGATGGTGGAGAGGATGAAGAGGAAGGTGGAGATGATGATGATGATGGAGAAGATGAAGATGATGGTGGAGAGGATGAAGATGATGGTGGAGAGGATTAAGATGATGGTGGAGATGATGATGATGGAGATGATGAAGATGATGGTGGATATGATGAAGATGATGGTGGAGATGATGAAGATGATGGTGGATATGATGACGATGATGGTGGAGATGATGAAGATGATGGTGGAGATGATGAAGATGGTGGTGGAGAGGATGAAGGTGATCATGAGAGGATGAAGAGGATGGTGGAGATGATGATGGTGGAGATGATGAAGATGATGGTGGAGATGATGAAGATGATGGTGGAGAGGATGAAGATGATGGTGGAGATGATGAAGATAATGGTGGAGAAGATGAAGATGATAGTGGAGATGATGAAGGTGATGGTGGAAATTATGCAGATGATGTAGGAGATGATGAAGATGATGGTGGAGAGGATGAAGATGACAGTGGAGATGATGAAGATGATGGTGGAGATGATGCAGATGATGGTGGAGAGGATGAAGATGATGGTGGAGATGATGATGATGATGGTGGAGAGGATGAAGATGACGGTGGAGATCATGAAGATGATGATGGAAATAATGCAGATGATGGAGAGGATGAAGATGATGGTGGAGATGATGATGATGATGGTGGAGAGGATGAAGATGATGGTGGAGATGATGATGATGATGGAGATGATGAAGATAATGGTGGAGAGGATGAAGATGACAGTGGAGAAGATGAAGATGATGGTGGAAATGATGCAGATGATGGTGGAGAGGATGAAGATGATGGTGGAGATGATGATGATGATGGTGGAGAGGATGAAGATGATGGTGGAGAGGATGAAGATGATAGTGGAGATGATGAAGATGATGGTGGAGACGATGAAGATGATAGTGGAGAGGATGAAGATGATAGTGGAGATGATGAAAATGATGGTGGAGACGATGAAGATGATAGTGGAGAGGATGAAGATGATAGTGGAGATGATGAAGATGATGGTGGAGACGATGAAGATGATAGTGGAGAGGATGAAGATGGTGGAGATGATGAAGATGATGGTGGAGAGGATGAAGATGGTGGAGAGGATGAAGATGATGGTGGAGATGATGATGATGATAGTGGAGAGGATGACGAGGATGGTGGAGATGATGAAGATGATGGCGGAGATGATGAAGATGATGGTGGAGAGGATGAAGATGATGGTGGAGAGGATGAAGATGGTGGAGATGATGAAGATGATGGAGATGATGAAGATGATGGTGGAGAGGATGAAGATGATGGTGGAGAGGATGAAGAGGATGGTGGAGATGATGATGATGATAGTGGAGAAGAGGAAGAGGATGATGGAGATGATGAAGATGATGGTGGAGAGGATGAAGATGATGGTGGAGACGATGAAGATGATGGTGGAGATGATGAAGATGATGGAGATGATGAAGATGATAGTGGAGAGGATGAAGATGATGGTGGAGATGATGATGGTGGAGATGATGAAGATGATGGTGGAGATGATGAAGATTATGGTGGAGACGATGAAGATGATAGTGGAGAGGATGAAGAGGATGGCGGAGATGATGAAGATGATGGTGGAGAGGATGAAGATGATGGAGATGATGAAGATGATGGAGATGATGAAGAGGATGTTGGAGATTATGAAGATGATGGAGATGATGAAGATGATAGTGGGGAGGATTAAGAGGATGATGGAGATGATGAAGATGATGGTGGAGAGGATGAAGATGATGGTGGAGACGATGAAGATGATAGTGGAGAGGATGAAGATGATAGTGGAGAGGATGAAGATGATGGAGATGATTAAGAGGATGATGGAGATGATGAAGATGATAGTGGAGAGGATGAAGATGATGGTGGAGACGATGAAGATGATGGTGGAGAGGATGAAGATGATAGTGGAGAGGATGAAGATGGTGCTGGAGATGATGAAGAATATGGTGGAGAGGATGAAGATGATGGTGGAGACGATGAAGATGATGGTGGAGATGATGAAGATGATAGTGGAGAGGATGAAGATGGTGCTGGAGATGATGAAGATGATGGAGATGATGAAGATGATAGTGGAGAGGATGAAGAGGATGGTGGAGACGATGAAGATGATGGTGGAGAGGATGAAGATGATTGTGGAAATGATGAAGATGATGGTGGAGATGATGAAGATGATGGTGGAGACGATGAAGATGATGGTGGAGAGGATGAAGATGGTGGAGATGATGAAGATGATGGTGGAGAGGATGAAGATGATAATGGAGACGATGAGGATGATAGTGGAGAGGATCAAGATGGTGGAGAGGATGAAGAGGATGGTGGAGATGATGTTGATGATAGTGGAGAGGATGAAGAGGATGTTGGAGATGATGAAGATGATGGAGATGATGAAGATGATGGTGGAGAGGATGAAGATGATGGTGGAGACGATAATGATGATAGTGGAGAGGATGAAGATGATGGTGGAGAGGATGAAGATGATGGTGGAGAGGATGAAGATGATAGTGGAGACGATGAAGATGGTGGAGAGGATGAAGAGGATGGTGGAGATGATGATGATGATAGTGGAGAGGATGACGAGGATGTTGGAGATGATGAAGATGATGGAGATGATGAAGATGATAGTGGAGAGGAGGAAGAGGATGATGGAGATGATGAAGATGATGGTGGAAAGGATGAAGATGATGGTGGAGACGATGAAGATGATGGTGGAGATGATGAAGATGATGGAGATGATGAAGATGATGGAGATGATGAAGATGATAATGGAGACGATGAAGATGATAGTGGAGAGGATGAAGATGATGGTGGAGACGATGAAGATGATGGTGGAGAGGATGAAGATGATAGTGGAGAGGATGAAGATGGTGGAGAGGATGTAGATGATAGTGGAGATGATGAAGATGATGGTGGAGAGGATGAAGAGGAAGGTGGAGATGATGATGATGATGGAGATGATGAAGATGATAGTGGAGAGGATGAAGTTGATGGTGGAGATGATGAAGATGATGATGGAGATGATGAAGATGATGGTGGATATGATGAAGATGATGGTGGAGATGATGAAGATGATGGTGGAAATGATGCAGATGATGGTGGAGAGGATGAAGATGATGGTGGAGATGATGAAGATGGTGGTGGAGAGGATGAAGGTGATCATGAGAGGATGAAGAGGATGGTGGAGATGATGATGGTGGAGATGATGAAGATGATGGTGGAGATGATGAAGATGATGGTGGAGAGGATGAAGATGATGGTGGAGATGATGAAGATAATGGTGGAGAAGATGAAGATGATAGTGGAGATGATGAAGGTGATGGTGGAAATTATGCAGATGATGTAGGAGATGATGAAGATGATGGTGGAGAGGATGAAGATGACAGTGGAGATGATGAAGATGATGGTGGAAATGATGCAGATGATGGTGGAGAGGATGAAGATGATGGTGGAGATGATGATGATGATGGTGGAGAGGATGAAGATGACGGTGGAGATGATGAAGATGATGATGGAAATAATGCAGATAATGGAGAGGATGAAGATGATGGTGGAGAGGATGAAGATGATGGTGGAGATGATGATGATGATGGTGGAGAGGATGAAGATGATGGTGGAGATGATGATGATGATGGAGATGATGAAGATAATGGTGGAGAGGATGAAGATGACAGTGGAGAAGATGAAGATGATGGGGGAGATGATGAAGATGATGGTGGAGAGGATGAAGATGATGGTGGAGAGGATGATGATGATGGAGATGATGAAGTTAATGGTGGAGAGGATGAAGATGACAGTGGAGAAGATGAAGATGATGGTGGAAATGATGCAGATTATGGTGGAGAGGATGAAGATGGTGGAGATGATGAATATGATGGGGGAGATGATGAAGATGATGGTGGAGAGGATGAAGATGATAGTGGAGAGGATGAAGATGATAGTGGAGATGATGAAGATGATGGTGGAGACGATGAAGATGATAGTGGAGAGGATGAAGATGGTGGAGATGATGAAGATGATGGTGCAAATGATGCAGATGATGGTGGAGAGGATGATGATGATAGTGGAGAGGATGACGAGGATGGTGGAAATGATGAAGATGATGGAGATGATGAAGATGATGGTGGAGAGGATGAAGATGATAGTGGAGAGGATGAAGATGATAGTGGAGAGGATGAAGATGGTGGAGATGATGATGATGATAGTGGAGAGGATGAATAGGATGTTGGAGATGATGAAGATGATGGAGATGATGAAGATGATAGTGGAGTGGAGGAAGAGGATGATGGAGATGATGAAGATGATGGTGGAGAGGATGAAGATGATGGTGGAGACGATGAAGATGATGGTGGAGATGATGAAGATGATGGAGATGATGAAGATGATGGTGGAGATGATGATGATGGAGATGATGAAGATAATGGTGGAGAGGATGAAGATGACAGTGGAGAAGATGAAGATGATGGTGGAAATGATACAGATGATGGTGGAGAGGATGAAGATGATGGTGGAGAGGATGAAGATGGTGGAGATGATGAAGATGATGGGGGAGATGATGAAGATGATGGTGGAGAGGATGAAGATGATGGTGGAGAGGATGAAGATGATGGTGGAGATGATGATGATGATTGAGATGATGAAGATAATGGTGGAGAGGATGAAGATGACAGTGGAGAAGATGAAGATGATGGTGGAAATGATGCAGATGATGGTGGAGAGGATGAAGATGATGGTGGAGAGGATGACGATGGTGGAGATGATGAAGATGATGGGGGAGATGATGAAGATGATGGTGGAGAGGATGAAGATGATGGTGGAGAGGATGAAGAGGATGTTGGAGATGATGAAGATGATGGAGATGATGAAGATGATAGTGGAGAGGAGGAAGAGGATGATGGAGATGATGAAGATGATGGTGGAGAGGATGAAGATGATGGTGGAGACGATGAAGATGATGGTGGAGATGATGAAGATGATGGAGATGATGAAGATGATGGAGATGATGAAGATGATAATTGAGACGATGAAGATGATAGTGGAGAGGATGAAGATGATAGTGGAGAGGATGAAGATGGTGGAGAGGATGAAGAGGATGGTGGAGATGATGATGATGATAGTGGAGAGGATGAAGAGGATGTTGGAGATGATGAAGATGATGGAGATGATGAAGATGATGGTGGAGAGGATGAAGATGATGGTGGAGACGATGAAGATGATGGTGGAGATGATGAAGATGATGGAGATGATGAAGATGATGGTGGAGAGGATGAAGATGATGGTGGAGACGATGAAGATGATGGTGGAGAGGATGAAGATGATAGTGGAGAGGATGAAGATGGTGGAGAGGATGTAGATGATAGTGGAGATGATGAAGATGATGGTGGAGAGGATGAAGAGGAAGGTGGAGATGATGATGATGATGGAGATGATGAAGATGATAGTGGAGAGGATGAAGATGATGGTGGAGAGGATGGAGATGATGGTGGAGAGGATGAAGATGATGGTGGAGATGATGATGATGGAGATGATGAAGATGATGGTGGATATGATGGAGATGATGGTGGAAATGATGAAGATGATGGTGGAGATGATGAAGATGATGGTGGAGAGGATGAAGATGATGGTGGAGATGATGAAGATAATGGTGGAGAAGATGAAGATGATAGTGGAGATGATGAAGGTGATGGTGGAAATTATGCAGATGATGGTGGAGAGGATGAAGATGATGGTGGAGATGATGATGATGATGGTGGAGAGGATGAAGATGACGGTAGAGATGATGAAGATGATGATGGAAATAATGCAGATAATGGAGAGGATGAAGATGATGGTGGAGAGGATGAAGATGATGGTGGAGATGATGATGATGATGGTGCAGAGGATGAAGGTGATGGTGGAGATGATGATGATGATGGAGATGATGAAGTTAATGGTGGAGAGGATGAAGATGACAGTGGAGAAGATGAAAATGATGGTGGAAATGATGCAGATGATGGTGGAGAGGATGAAGATGATGGTGGAGAGGATGAAGATGGTGGAGATGATGAAGATGATGGGGGAGATGATGAAGATGATGGTGGAGAGGATGAAGATGATGGTGGAGAGGATGAAGATGATGGTGGAGATGATGAAGATGATGGTGGAGATGATGAAGATGGTGGTGGAGAGGATGAAGGTGATCATGAGAGGATGAAGAGGATGGTGGAGAGGATGAAGATGATGGTGGAGACGATGAAGATGATAGTGGAGAGGATGAAGATGGTGGAGATGATGAAGATGATGGTGCAAATGATGCAGATGATGGTGGAGAGGATGATGATGATAGTAGAGAGGATGACGAGGATGGTGGAAATGATGAAGATGATGGAGATGATGAAGATGATGGTGGAGAGGATGAAGATGATAGTGGAGAGGATGAAGATGATAGTGGAGAGGATGAAGATGGTGGAGATGATGATGATGATGGAGATGATGAAGATGATGGAGATGATGAAGATGATAGTGGAGAGGATGAAGAGGATGATGGAGATGATGAAGATGATGGTGGAGAGGATGAAGATGATGGTGGAGACGATGAAGATGATGGTGGAGATGATGAAGATGATGGAGATGATGAAGATGATGGTGGAGAGGATGAAGATGATGGTGGAGATGATGATGATGATGGTGGAGAGGATGAAGATGACGGTGGAGATGCTAAAGATGATGATGGAAATAATGCAGATGATGGAGAGGATGAAGATGATGGTGGAGAGGATGAAGATGATGGTGGAGATGATGATGATGATGGTGCAGAGGATGAAGATGATGGTGGAGATGATGATGATGGAGATGATGAAGATAATGGTGGAGACGATGAAGATGACAATGGAGAAGATGAAGATGATGGTGGAAATGATGCAGATGATGGTGGAGAGGATGAAGATGAAGGTGGAGAGGATGAAGATGATGGTGGAGACGATAAAGATGATGGTGGAGATGATGAAGATGATGGTGGAAATGATGCAGATGATGGTGGAGAGGATGAAGATGATGGTGGAGATGATGATGATGATGGTGGAGAGGATGAAGATGACGGTGGAGATGATAAAGATGATGATGGAAATAATGCAGATGATGGAGAGGATGAAGATGATGGTGGAGAGGATGAAGATGATGGTGGAGATGATGATGATGATGGTGCAGAGGATGAAGATGATGGTGGAGATGATGATGATGGAGATGATGAAGATAATGGTGGAGAGGATGAAGATGACAGTGGAGAAGATGAAGATGATGGTGGAAATGATGCAGATGATGGTGGAGAGGATGAAGATGATGGTGGAGAGGATGAAGATGATGGAGATGATGAAGATGATGGGGGAGATGATGAAGATGATGGTGGAGAGGATGAAGATGATGGTGGAGAGGATGAAGATGATAGTGGAGATGATGAAGATGATGGTGGAGAGGATGAAGATGATGGTGGAGAGGATGAAGATGATGGTGGAGATGATGATGATGATGGTGCAGAGGATGAAGATGATGGTGGAGATGATGATGATGGAGATGATGAAGATAATGGTGGAGACGATGAAGATGACAGTGGAGAAGATGAAGATGATGGTGGAAATGATGCAGATGATGGTGGAGAGGATGAAGATGATGGTGGAGATGATGATGATGATGGTGGAGAGGATGAAGATGACGGTGGAGATGATAAAGATGATGATGGAAATAATGCAGATGATGGAGAGGATGAAGATGATGGTGGAGAGGATGAAGATGATGGTGGAGATGATGATGATGATGGTGCAGAGGATGAAGATGATGGTGGAGATGATGATGATGGAGATGATGAAGATAATGGTGGAGAGGATGAAGATGACAGTGGAGAAGATGAAGATGATGGTGGAAATGATGCAGATGATGGTGGAGAGGATGAAGATGATGGTGGAGAGGATGAAGATGGTGGAGATGATGAAGATGATGGGGGAGATGATGAAGATGATGGTGGAGAGGATGAAGATGATGGTGGAGAGGATGAAGATGATAGTGGAGATGATGAAGATGATGGTGGAGACGATGAAGATGATAGTTGAGAGGATGAAGATGATAGTGGAGATGATGAAGATGATGGTGGAGACGATGAAGATGATAGTGGAGAGGATGAAGATGGTGGAGATGATGAAGATGATGGTGCAAATGATGCAGATGATGGTGGAGAGGATGAAGATGATGGTGGAGATGATGATGATGATAGTGGAGAGGATGACGAGGATGGTGGAAATGATGAAGATGATGGAGATGATGAAGATGATGGTGGAGAGGATGAAGATGATAGTGGAGAGGATGAAGATGATAGTGGAGAGGATGAAGATGATAGTGGAGAGGATGAAGATGGTGGAGAGGATGAAGAGGATGGTGGAGATGATGATGATGATAGTGGAGAGGATGAATAGGATGTTGGAGATGATGAAGATGATGGTGGAGAGGATGAAGATGATGGTGGAGACGATGAAGATGATGGTGGAGATGATGAAGATGATGGAGATGATGAAGATGATGGTGGAGAGGATGAAGATGATGGTGGAGACGATGAAGATGATGGTGGAGATGATGAAGATGATGGAGATGATGAAGATGATGGTGGAGAGGATGAAGATGATAGTGGAGAGGATGAAGATGACAGTGGAGATGATGAAGATGATGGTGGAGATGATGATGATGATGGGGAGAGGATGAAGATGACGGTGGAGATGATGAAGATGATGATGGAAATAATGCAGATGAAGGAGAGGATGACGAGGATGGTGGACAGGATGAAGATGATGGTGGAGATGATGATGATGATGGTGGAGAGGATGAAGATGATGGTGGAGAGGATGAAGATGATGGTGGAGAGGATGAAGATGATAGTGGAGAGGATGAAGATGATAGTGGAGATGATGATGATAATAGTGGAGAGGAGGAAGAGGATGATGGAGATGATGAAGATGATGGTGGAGGGGATGAAGATGATGGTGGAGACGATGAAGATGATGGTGGAGATGATGAAGATGATGGAGATGATGAAGATGATGGTGGAGAGGATGAAGATGATGGTGGAGACGATGAAGATGATGGTGGAGATGATGAAGATGATGGAGATGATGAAGATGATGGTGGAGAGGATGAAGATGATAGTGGAGAGGATGAAGATGACAGTGGAGATGATGAAGATGATGGTGGAGATGATGATGATGATGGGGGAGAGGATGAATATGACGGTGGAGATGATGAAGATGATGATGGAAATAATGCAGATGAAGGAGAGGATGAAGATGATGGTGGACAGGATGACGATGATGGTTGAGATGATGATGATGATGGTGGAGAGGATGAAGATGATGGTGGAGAGGATGAAGATGATAGTGGAGAGGATGAAGATGATAGTGGAGAGGATGAAGATGGTGGAGAGGATGAAGAGGATGGTGGAGATGATGAAGATGATGGAGATGATGATGATGATGGAGATGATGAAGATAATGGTGGAGAGGATGAAGATGACAGTGGAGAAGATGAAGATGATGGTGGAAATGATGCAGATGATGGTGGAGAGGATGAAGATGACGGTGGAGAGGATGAAGATGATGGTGGAGATGATGAAGATGGTGGAGATGATGAAGATGATAGTGGAGAGGATGAAGAGGATGTTGGAGATGATGATGATGATGGAGATGATGAAGATGATAGTGGAGAGGAGGAAGAGGATGATGGAGATGATGAAGATGATGGTGGAGAGGATGAAGATGATGGTGGAGAGGATGAAGATGATGGTGGAGATGATGAAGATGATGGAGATGATGAAGAAGATGGTGGAGAGGATGAATATGATGGTGGAGAGGATGAAGATGATGGTGGAGATGATGATGATGGAGATGATGAAGATGATGGTGGATATGATGAAGATGATGGTGGAGATGATGAAGATCATGGTGGAAATGATGCAGATGATGGTGGAGAGGATGAAGATGATGGTGGAGATGATGAAGATGACGGTGGAGAGGATGAAGGTGATGGTGGAGAGGATGAAGAGGATATTAGAGATGATGAAGATGATGGTGGAGATGATGAAGATGATGGTGGAGAGGATGACGGTGGAGAGGATGAAGATGATGGTGGAGACGATGAAGATGATGGTGGAGATGATGAAGATATTGGTGGAGAAGATGAAGATGATAGTGGAGATGATGAAGATGATGGTGGAGATGATAATGGTGGAAATTATGCAGATGATGTAGGAGATGATGAAGATGATGGTGGAGAGGATGAAGATGACAGTGGAGATGATGAAGATGATGGTGGAAATGATGATGATGATGGTGGAGAGGATGAAGATGATGATGGAGATGATGAAGATGATGGAGATGATGAAGAAGATGGTGGAGAGGATGAAGATGATGGTGGAGATGATGAAGATGATGGTGGAGATGATGATGATGGAGATGATGAAGATGATGGTGGATATGATGAAGATGATGGTGGAGATGATGAAGATCATGGTGGAAATGATGCAGATGGTGGTGGAGAGGATGAAGATGATGGTGGAGATGATGAAGATAATGGTGGAGAAGATGAAGATGATAGTGGAGATGATGAAGGTGATGGTGGAGATGATGATGATGATGATGGAAATAATGCAGATGATGGAGAGGATGAAGATGATGGTGGAGGTGATGATGATGATGGTGGAGAGGATGAAGATGATGGTGGAGATGATGATGATGATGGAGATGATGAAGATAATGGTGGAGAGGTTGAAGATGACAGTGGAGTGGATGAAGATGATGGTGGAAATGATGCAGATGATGGTGGAGAGGATGAAGATGATGGTGGAAATTATACAGACGATGGTGGAGAGGATGAAGATGATGGTGGAGATGATGAAGATGATTGTGGAGAGGATGAAGATGATGGTGGAGATGATGATGATGATGGTGGATAGGATGAAGATGATGGTGGAAATTATACAGACGATGGTGGAGAGGATGAAGATGATGGTGGAGATGATGAAGGTGTTGAGGGAGATGATGAAGATGATGGTGGAGATGATGATGATGGAGATGATGAAGATGATGGTGGATATGATGAAGATGATGGTGGAGATGATGAAGATGATGGTGGACATGATGAAGATGATGGTGGAGATGATGAAGATGATGGTGGAAATGATGCAGATGATGGTGGAGAGGATGAAGATGATGGTGCAGATGATGAAGATGGTGGTGGAGAGGATGAAGGTGATGGTGGAGAGGATGAAGAGGATAGTAGAGATGATGAAGATGATGGTGGAGATGATGAAGATGATGGTGGAGAGGATGACGGTGGAGAGGATGAAGATGATGGTGGAGACGATGAAGATGATGGTGGAGATGATGAAGATATTGGTGGAGAAGATGAAGATCATAGTGGAGATGATGAAGATGATGGTGGAAATGATGATGATGATGGTGGAGAGGATGAAGATGATGATGGAGATGATGATGATGATGGAGATGATGAAGATAATGGTGGAGAGGATGAAGATGACAGTGGAGATGATGAAGATGATGGTGGAAATGATGCAGATGATGGTGGAGAGGATGAAGATGATGGTGGAGATGATGATGATGGATAGGATGAAGATGGTGGAGAGGTTGAAGATGATGGTGGAGATGATGATGATGATAGTGGAGAGGATGAAGAGGATGGTGGAGATGATGAAGATGATGGAGATGATGAAGATGATGGAGATGATGAAGATGATGGTGGAGAGGATGAAGATGATAGTGGAGAGGATGAAGATGGTGCTGGAGATGATGATGGAGATGATGAAGATGATAGTGGAGAGGATGAATAGGATGGTGGAGACGATGAAGATGATGGTGGAGAGGACGAAGATGATTGTGGAAATGATGAAGATTATGGTGGAGATGATGCAGATGATGGTGGAGAGGATGAAGATGATGGTGGAGATGATGATGATGGATAGGATGAAGATGGTGGAGAGGTTGAAGATGATGGTGGAGATGATGATGATGATAGTGGAGAGGATGAAGAGGATGGTGGAGATGATGAAGATGATGGAGATGATGAAGATGATAGTGGAGAGGATGAAGATCATAATGGAGACGATGAAGATGATAGTGGAGAGGATGAAGATGATAGTGGAGAGGATGAAGATGATAGTGGAGATGATGATGATGATAGTGGAGAGGATAAAGAGGATGGTGGAGATGATGAAGATGATGGAGATGATGAATATGATGGTGGAGAGGATGAAGATGATAATGGAGACGATGAAGATGATAGTGGAGAGGATGACGAGGATGGTGGAAATGATGAAGATGATGGAGATGATGAAGATGGATAGCATGAAGATGGTGGAGAGGTTGAAGATGATGGTGGAGATGATGATGATGATAGTGGAGAGGATGAAGAGGATGGTGGAGATGATGAAGATGATGGAGATGATGACGATGATAGTGGAGAGGATGAAGATCATAATGGAGACGATGAAGATGATAGTGGAGAGGATGAAGATGATAGTGGAGAGGATGAAGATGATAGTGGAGATGATGATGATGATAGTGGAGAGGATGAAGAGGATGGTGGAGATGATGAAGATGATGGAGATGATGAAGATGATGGTGGAGAGGATGAAGATGATAATGGAGACGATGAAGATGATAATGGAGACGATGAAGATGATAGTGGAGAGGATGAAGATGATAGTGGAGAGGATGAAGATGGTTGAGATGATGAAGATGATGGTGCAAATGATGCAGATGATGGTGGAGAGGATGAAGATGATGGTGGAGATGATGATGATGATAGTGGAGAGGATGACGAGGATGGTGGAAATGATGAAGATGATGGAGATGATGAAGATGAAGGTGGAGAGGATGAAGATGATAGTGGAGAGGATGAAGATGATAGTGGAGAGGATGAAGATGATAGTGGAGAGGATGAAGATGGTGGAGAGGATGAAGAGGATGGTGGAGATGATGATGATGATAGTGGAGAGGATGAATAGGATGTTGGAGATGATGAAGATGATGGAGATGATGAAGATGATAGTGGAGAGGAGGAAGAGGATGATGGAGATGATGAAGATGATGGTGGAGAGGATGAAGATGATGGTGGAGACGATGAAGATGATGGTGGAGATGATGGAGATGATGAAGATGATGGTGGAGAGGATGAAGATGATGGTGGAGACGATAAAGATGATGGTGGAGATGATGAAGATGATGGAGATGATGAAGATGATGGTGGAGAGGATGAAGATGATAGTGGAGATGATGAAGATGATAGTGGAGAGGAGGAAGAGGATGATGGAGATGATGAAGATGATGGTGGAGAGGATGAAGATGATGGTGGAGATGATGATGATGATAGTGGAGAGGATGACGAGGATGGTGGAGATGATGAAGATGGTGGAGAGGATGAAGATGATAGTGGAGAGGATGAAGATGATAGGGGAGAGGATGAAGATGGTGGAGAGGATGAAGAGGATGGTGGAGATGATGATGATGATAGTGGAGAGGATGACGAGGATGGTGGAGATGATGAAGATGGTGGAGAGGATCAAGATGATAGTGGAGAGGATGAAGATGATAGGGGAGAGGATGAAGATGATAGGGGAGAGGATGAAGATGGTGGAGAGGATGAAGAGGATGGTGGAGATGATGATGATGATAGTGGAGAGGATGACGAGGATGGTGGAGATGATGAAGATGGTGGAGAGGATCAAGATGATAGTGGAGAGGATGAAGATGATAGTGGAGAGGATGAAGATGATAGGGGAGAGGATGAAGATGGTGGAGAGGATGAAGAGGATGGTGGAGATGATGATGATGATAGTGGAGAGGATGAAGAGGATGTTGGAGATGATGATGATGATGGAGATGATGAAGATGATAGTGGAGAGGAGGAAGAGGATGATGGAGATGATGAAGATGATGGTGGAGATGATGAAGATGATGGAGATGATGAAGAAGATGGTGGAGATGATGAAGATGATGGTGGAGATGATGATGATGGAGATGATGAAGATGATGGTGGATATGATGAAGATGATGGTGGAGATGATGAAGATCATGGTGGAAATGATGCAGATGATGGTGGAGAGGATGAAGATGATGGTGGAGATGATGAAGATGACGGTGGAGAGGATGAAGGTGATGGTGGAGAGGATGAAGAGGATAGTAGAGATGATGAAGATGATGGTGGAGATGATGAAGATGATGGTGGAGAGGATGACGGTGGAGAGGATGAAGATGATGGTGGAGACGATGAAGATGATGGTGGAGATGATGAAGATATTGGTGGAGAAGATGAAGATGATAGTGGAGATGATGAAGCTGATGGTGGAGATGATAATGGTGGAAATTATGCAGATGATGTAGGAGATGATAAAGATGATGGTGGAGAGGATGAAGATGACAGTGGAGATGATGAAGATGATGGTGGAAATGATGATGATGATGGTGGAGAGGATGAAGATGATGATGGAGATGATGAAGATGATGGAGATGATGAAGAAGATGGTGGAGAGGATGAAGATGATGGTGGAGATGATGAAGATGATGGTGGAGATGATGATGATGGAGATGATGAAGATGATGGTGGATATGATGAAGATGATGGTGGAGATGATGAAGATCATGGTGGAAATGATGCAGATGATAGTGGAGATGATGAAGGTGATGGTGGAGATGATGATGATGATGATGGAAATAATGCAGATGATGGAGAGGATGAAGATGATGGTGGAGGTGATGATGATGATGGTGGAGAGGATGAAGATGATGGTGGAGATGATGATGATGATGGAGATGATGAAGATGATGGTGGATATGATGAAGATGATGGTGGAGATGATGAAGATGATGGTGGACATGATGAAGATGATGGTGGAGATGATGAAGATGATGGTGCAGATGATCAAGATGGTGGTGGAGAGGATGAAGATGATGGTGGAAATGATGCAATGATGGTGGAGAGGATGAAGATGATTGTGGAGAGGATGAAGATGATGGTGGAGATGATGATGATGATGGTGGAGAGGATGAAGATGATGGTGGAGATGATGAAGGTGATGAGGGAGATGATGAAGATGATGGTGGAGATGATGATGATGGAGATGATGAAGATGATGGTGGATATGATGAAGATGATGGTGGAGATGATGAAGATGATGGTGGACATGATGAAGATGATGGTGGAGATGATGAAGATGATGGTGCAGATGATGAAGATGGTGGTGGAGAGGATGAAGGTGATGGTGGAGAAGATGAAGAGGATAGTAGAGATGATGAAGATGATGGTGGAGATGATGAAGATGATGGTGGAGAGGATGACGGTGGAGAGGATGAAGATGATGGTGGAGACGATGAAGATGATGGTGGAGATGATGAAGATATTGGTGGAGAAGATGAAGATGATAGTGGAGATGATGAAGATGATGGTGGAGACGATGAAGATGATGGTGGAGATGATGAAGATATTGGTGGAGAAGATGAAGATGATGTAGGAGATGATGAAGATGATGGTGGAGAGGATGAAGATGACAGTGGAGATGATGAAGATGATGGTGGAAATGATGATGATGATGGTGGAGAGGATAAAGATGATGATGGAGATGATGATGATGATGGAGATGATGAAGATAATGGTGGAGAGGATGAAGATGACAGTGGAGATGATGAAGATGATGGTGGAAATGATGCAGATGATGGTGGAGAGGATGAAGATGATGGTGGAGATGATGATGATGGATAGGATGAAGATGGTGGAGAGGTTGAAGATGATGGTGGAGATGATGATGATGATAGTGGAGAGGATGAAGAGGATGGTGGAGATGATGAAGATGATGGAGATGATGAAGATGATGGAGATGATGAAGATGATGGTGGAGAGGATGAAGATGATAGTGGAGAGGATGAAGATGGTGCTGGAGATGATGATGGAGATGATGAAGATGATAGTGGAGAGGATGAATAGGATGGTGGAGACGATGAAGATGATGGTGGAGAGGATGAAGATGATTGTGGAAATGATGAAGATTATGGTGGAGATGATGCAGATGATGGTGGAGAGGATGAAGATGGTGGAGAGGTTGAAGATGATGGTGGAGATGATGATGATGATAGTGGAGAGGATGAAGAGGATGGTGGAGATGATGAAGATGATGGAGATGATGAAGATGATAGTGGAGAGGATGAAGATCATAATGGAGACGATGAAGATGATAGTGGAGAGGATGAAGATGATAGTGGAGAGGATGAAGATGATAGTGGAGATGATGATGATGATAGTGGAGAGGATGAAGAGGATGGTGGAGATGATGAAGATGATGGAGATGATGAAGATGATGGTGGAGAGGATGAAGATGATAATGGAGACGATGAAGATGATAATGGAGACAATGAAGATGATAGTGGAGAGGATGAAGATGATAGTGGAGAGGATGAAGATGGTGGAGATGATGAAGATGATGGTTCAAATGATGCAGATAATGGTGGAGAGGATGAAGATGATGGTGGAGATGATGATGATGATAGTGGAGAGGATGACGAGGATGGTGGAGAGGATGAAGATGATGGTGGAGATGATGATGATGGATAGGATGAAGATGGTGGAGAGGTTGAAGATGATGGTGGAGATGATGATGATGATAGTGGAGAGGATGAAGAGGATGGTGGAGATGATGAAGATGATGGAGATGATGAAGATGATAGTGGAGAGGATGAAGATCATAATGGAGACGATGAAGATGATAGTGGAGAGGATGAAGATGATAGTGGAGAGGATGAAGATGATAGTGGAGATGATGATGATGATAGTGGAGAGGATGAAGAGGATGGTGGAGATGATGAAGATGATGGAGATGATGAAGATGATGGTGGAGAGGATGAAGATGATAATGGAGACGATGAAGATGATAATGGAGACGATGAAGATGATAGTGGAGAGGATGAAGATGATAGTGGAGAGGATGAAGATGGTGGAGATGATGAAGATGATGGTGCAAATGATGCAGATGATGGTGGAGAGGATGAAGATGATGGTGGAGATGATGATGATGATAGTGGAGAGGATGACGAGGATGGTGGAAATGATGAAGATGATGGAGATGATGAAGATGATGGTGGAGAGGATGAAGATGATAGTGGAGAGGATGAAGATCATAGTGGAGAGGATGAAGATGATAGTGGAGAGGATGAAGATGGTGGAGAGGATGAAGAGGATGGTGGAGATGATGAAGATGATGGAGATGATGAAGATGATAGTGGAGAGGAGGAAGAGGATGATGGAGATGATGAAGATGATGGTGGAGAGGATGAAGATGATGGTGGAGACAATGAAGATGATGGTGGAGATGATGGAGATGATGAAGATGATGGTGGAGAGGATGAAGATGATGGTGGAGACGATAAAGATGATGGTGGAGATGATGAAGATGATGGAGATGATGAAGATGATGGTGGAGAGGATGAAGATGATAGTGGAGATGATGAAGATGATAGTGGAGAGGAGGAAGAGGATGATGGAGAGGATGAAGATGATGGTGGAGACGATGAAGATGATGGTGGAGATGATGGAGATGATGAAGATGATGGTGGAGAGGATGAAGATGATGGTGGAGACGATAAAGATGATGGTGGAGATGATGAAGATGATGGAGATGATGAAGATGATGGTGGAGAGGATGAAGATGATTGTGGAGAGGATGAAGATGAAAGTGGAGATGATGAAGATGATGGTGGAAATGATGCAGATGATGGTGGAGATGATGATGATGATGGTGGAGAGGATGAAGATGACGGTGGAGATGATGAAGATGATGATGGAAATAATGCAGATGATGGAGAGGATGAAGATGATGGTGGACAGGATGAAGATGATTGTGGAGATGATGATGATGGTGGAGAGGATGAAGATGATGGTGGAGATGATGATGATGATGGAGATGATGAAGATAATGGTGGAGAGGATGAAGATGACAGTGGAGAAGATGAAGATGATGGTGGAAATGATGCAGATGATGGTGGAGAGGATGAAGATGACGGTGGAGAGGATGAAGATGATGGTGGAGATGATGAAGATGGTGGAGATGATGAAGATGATGGTGGAGACGATGAAGATGATGGTGGAGAGGATGAAGATGGTGGAGATGATGAAGATGATGGTGCAAATGATGCAGATGATGGTGGAGACGATGAAGATGATGGTGGAGATGATGATGATGGATAGGATGAAGATGGTGGAGAGGATGAAGATGATGGTGGAGACGATGAAGATGATGGTGGAGATGATGAAGATATTGGTGGAGAAGATGAAGATGATAGTGGAGATGATGAAGATGATGTTGGAGATGATAATGGTGGAAATTATGCAGATGATGTAGGAGATGATGAAGATGATGGTGGAGAGGATGAAGATGACAGTGGAGATGATGAAGATGATGGTGGAAATGATGATGATGATGGTGGAGAGGATGAAGATGATGATGGAGATGATGATGATGATGGAGATGATGAAGATAATGGTGGAGAGGATGAAGATGACAGTGGAGATGATGAAGATGATGGTGGAAATGATGCAGATGATGGTGGAGAGGATGAAGATGATGGTGGAGAGGATGAAGATGATGGTGGAGATGATGAAGATGATGGTGGAAATGATGCAGATGATGGTGGAGAGGATGAAGATGATGGTGGAGATGATGATGATGATGGTGGAGAGGATGAATAGGATGGTGGAGACGATGAAGATGATGGTGGAGAGGATGAAGATGATTGTGGAAATGATGAAGATTATGGTGGAGATGATGCAGATGATGGTGGAGAGGATGAAGATGATGGTGGAGATGATGATGATGGATAGGATGAAGATGGTGGAGAGGATGAAGATGATGGTGGAGATGATGATGATGATAGTGGAGAGGATGAAGAGGATGGTGGAGATGATGAAGATGATGGAGATGATGAAGATGATGGTGGAGAGGATGAAGATGATAATGGAGACGATGAAGATGATAGTGGAGAGGATGAAGATGATAGTGGAGAGGATGAAGATGATAGTGGAGATGATGTTGATAGTGGAGAGGATGAAGAGGATGGTGGAGATGATGAAGATGATGGAGATGATGAAGATGATGGTGGAGAGGATGGAGATGATAATAGAGACGATGAAGATGATAATGGAGACGATGAAGATGATAGTGGAGAGGATGAAGATGATGGTGGAAGGGATGAAGATGACAGTGGAGAGGATGAAGATGATGGTGGAGATGATGATGATGATAGTGGAGAGGATGAAGAGGATGGTGGAGATGATGAAGATGATAGGGATGATGAAGATGATAGTGGAGAAGATGAAGATGATAGTGGAGAGGATGAAGATGATAGTGGAGAGGATGAAGATGGTGGAGAGGATGAAGAGGATGGTGGAGATGATGATGATGATAGTGGAGAGGATGAAGAGGATGTTGGAGATGATGAAGATGATGGAGATGATGAAGATGATAGTGGAGAGGAGGAAGAGAATGATGAAGATGATGAAGATGATGGTGGAGAGGATGAAGATGATGGTGGAGACGATGAAGATGATGGTGGAGAGGATGAAAATGATAGTGGAGAGGATGAAGATGATAGTGGAGAGGATGAAGATGGTGGAGAGGATGTAGATGATGGTGGAGAGGATGAAGAGGAAGGTGGAGATGATGATGATGATGGAGATGATAAAGATGATGGTGGAGAGGATGAAGATGATGGTGGAGAGGATGAAGATGATGGTGGAAATGATGCAGATGATGGTGGAGAGGATGAAGATGATGGTGGAGATGATGAAAATGGTGGTGGAGAGGATGAAGGTGATCATGAGGGGATGAAGAGGATGGTGGAGATGATGATGGTGGAGATGATGAAGATGATGGTGGAGATGATTAAGATGATGGTGGAGAGGATGAAGATGATGGTGGAGATGATGAAGATAATGGTGGAGAAGATGAAGGTGATGGTGGACATGATGAAGATGATGGTGGAGATGATGAAGATGATAATGGAGACGATGAAGATGATAGTGGAGAAGATGAAGATGATAGTGGAGAGGATGAAGATGATAGTGGAGAGGATGAAGATGGTGGAGAGGATGAAGAGGATGGTGGAGACGATGAAGATGATAGTGGAGAAGATGAAGATGATAGTGGAGAGGATGAAGATGATAGTGGAGAGGATGAAGATGGTGGAGAGGATGAAGTGGATGGTGGAGATGATGATGATGATAGTGGAGAGGATGAAGAGGATGTTGGAGATGATGAAGATGATGGAGATGATGAAGATGATAGTGGAGTGGAGGAAGAAAATGATGGAGATGATGAAGATGATGGTGGAGAGGATGAAGATGATGGTGGAGACGATGAAGATGATGGCGGAGAGGATGAAGATGATGGTGGAGACGATGAAGATGATGGTGGAGAGGATGAAAATGATAGTGGAGAGGATGAAGATGATAGCGGAGAGGATGAAGATGGTGGAGAGGATGTAGATGATGGTGGAGAGGATGAAGAGGAAGGTGGAGATGATGATGATGATGGAGATGATAAAGATGATGGTGGAGAGGATGAAGATGATGGTGGAAATGATGCAGATGATGGTGGAGAGGATGAAGATGATGGTGGAGATGATGAAAATGGTGGTGGAGAGGATGAAGATGATCATGAGGGGATGAAGAGGATGGTGGAGATGATGATGGTGGAGATGATGAAGATGATGGTGGAGATGATTAAGATGATGGTGGAGAGGATGAAGATGATGGTGGATATCATGAAGATAATGGTGGAGAAGATGAAGGTGATGGTGGAAATTATGCAGATGATGTAGGAGATGATGAAGATGATGGTGGAGAGGATGAAGATGACAGTGGAGATGATGAAGATGATGGTGGAAATGATGCAGATGATGGTGGAGAGGATGAAGATGATGGTGGAGAGGATGAAGATGATGGTGGACATGATGAAGATGATGGTGGAGATGATGATGATGATGGAGATGATGAAGATGATGGTGGAAAATATGAAGATGATAGTGGAGATGATGAAGATGATGGTGGAGATGATGAAGGTGATGGTGGAAATGATGAAGATGATGGTGGAGATGATGATGATGGAGATGATGAAGATGATGGTGGATATGATGAAGATGATGGTGGAGATGATGAAGATGATGGTGGAGATGATGAAAATGATGGTGGAAAAGATGCAGATGATGTTGGAGATGATAATGGTGGAGATGATGAAGATGATGGTGGAGAGGATGATGGAGATGATGATGGTGGAGATGATGATGATGGAGAGGATGAAGATGATGGTGGAGAGGATGAAGATGATGGTGGAGAGGATGAAGATGATGGTGGAGATGATGAAGATATTGGTGCAGAAGATGACGATGATAGTGGAGATGATGAAGGTGATGGTGGAAATTATGCAGATGATGTCGGAGATGATGAAGATGATGGTGGAGAGGATGAAGATGACAGTGGAGATGATGAAGATGATGGTGGAAATGATGCAGATGATGGAGAGGATGAAGATGATGGTGGAGATGATGATGATGGTGGAGAGGATGAAGATGGTGGAGAGGATGAAGATGATGGTGGAGATGATGATGATGATGGAGATGATGAAGATAATGGTGGAGAGTATGAAGATGACAGTGGAGAGGATGAAGATGATGGTGGAGAGGATGATGTTGGAGAGGATGAAGATGGTGGAGAGGATGAAGATGATGGTGGAGATGATGATGATGATGGAGATGATGAAGATAATGGTGGAGAGGATGAAGATGACAGTGGAGATGATCAAGATGATGGTGGAAATGATGCAGATGATGGTGGAGAGGATGAAGATGATGGTGGAGATGATGATGATGATGGAGATGATGAAGATGATGGTGGAAAATATGAAGATGATAGTGGAGATGATGAAGATGATGGTGGAGATGATGAAGGTGATGGTGGAAATGATGAAGATGATGGTGGAGATGATGATGATGGAGAGGATGAAGATGATGGTGGAGAGGATGAAGATGATGGTGGAGAGGATGAAGATGATGGTGGAGATGATGAAGATATTGGTGCAGAAGATGACGATGATAGTGGAGATGATGAAGGTGATGGTGGAAATTATGCAGATGATGTCGGAGATGATGAAGATGATGGTGGAGAGGATGAAGATGGTGCTGGAGATGATGATGGAGATGATGAAGATGATAGTGGAGATGATGAAGGTGATGGTGGAAATTATGCAGATGATGGTGGAGATGATGATGATGGTGGAGAGGATGAAGATGATGGTGGAGAGGATGAAGATGATGGTGGAGAGGATGAAGATGATGGTGGAGAGGATGAAGATGATGGTGGAAATGATGAAGATGATGGTGGAAAGGATGAAGATGATGGTGGAGATGATGAAAATGGTGGTGGAGAGGATGAAGGTGATCATGAGGGGATGAAGAGGATGGTGGAGATGATGATGGTGGAGATGATGAAGATGATGGTGGAGATGATTAAGATAATGGTGGAGAAGATGATAGTGGAGATGATGAAGGTGATAGTGGAAATTATGCAGATGATGGTGGAGAGGATGAAGATGATGGTGGAGATGATGATGATGATGGTGGAGAGGATAAAGATGACGGTGGAGATGACGAAGATGATGAAGGAAATAATGCAGATGATGGAGAGGATGAAGATGATGGTGGAGATGATGATGATGATGGTGGAGAGGATGAAGAGGATGGTGGAGATGATGATGGTGGAGATGATGAAGATGATAGTGGAGATGATGAAGGTGATGGTGGAAATTATGCAGATGATGGTGGAGATGATGATGATGATGGTGGAGAGGATGAAGATGATGGTGGAGAGGATGAAGATGATGGTGGAGAGGATGAAGATGATGGTGGAAATGATGCAGATGATGGTGGAGAGGATGAAGATGATGGTGGAGATGATGAAAATGGTGGTGGAGAGGATGAAGGTGATCATGAGGGGATGAAGAGGATGGTGGAGATGATGATGGTGGAGATGATGAAGATGATGGTGGAGAAGATGAAGATGATGGTGGAGATGATGAAGATTATGGTGGAGAGGATGAAGATGAAGATGATGGAGGAGACGATGAAGATGATAGCGGAGAGGATGAAGATGATAGTGGAGAGGATGAAGATGGTGGTGGAGATGATGAAGATGATGGTGGAGAGGATGAAGAGGATGGTGGAGATGATGAAGATGATGGTGGAGAGGATGAAGATGATGGAGAGGATGAAGAGGATGGTGCAGATGATGAAGATGATGGTGGAGAGGATGAAGATGATAGTGGAGAGGATGAAGATGATAGTGGAGATGATGAAGATGATGGAGATGATGAAGAGGATGTAGGAGATGATGAAGATGAAGGAGATCATGAAGATGATAGTGGAGAGGATGAAGAGGATGGTGGAGATGATGAAGATGATGGAGATGATGAAGATGAGAGTGGAGATGATGAAGATGATGGGGGAGAGGATGAAGATGATAGTGGAGAGGATGAAGATGATAGTGGAGATGATGAAGAGGATGTTGGAGATGATGAAGATGATGGAGATGATGAAGATGAGAGTGGAGAGGATGAAGATGATAGTGGAGAGGATGAAGATGATGGTGGAGAGGATGAAGATGATGGTGGAGAGGATGAAGATGGTGGTGGAGACGATGAAGATGATGGTGGAGAGGATGAAGATGATGGTGGAGAGGATGAAGATGATGGTGGAGATGATGATGATGATGGAGATGATTAAGATGAGAGTGGAGAGGATGAAGATGATAGTGGAGAGGATGAAGATGATGGTGGAGAAGATGAAGATGATGGTGGAGAGGATGAAGATAATGGTGGACAGGATGAAGATGATGGTGGAGATGATGTAGATGATGGAGATGATGAAGATGAGAGTGGAGAGGATGAAGAGGAAGGTGGAGATGATGATGATGATGGAGATGATGAAGATGATGGAGAAGATGATTGTGGAAATGATGAAGATGATGATGGAGATGATGAAGATGATGGTGGAGATGATGAAGATTATAGTGGAGAGGATGAAGATGATAATGGAGACGATGAAGATGATGGTGGAGAGGATGAAGATGGTGGAGAGGATGAAGATGGTGGAGAGGATGAAGATGATGGTGTAGAGGATGAAGATGATGGTGGAGAGGATGAAGATGATAATGGAGACGATGAAGATGATGGTGGAGAGGATGAAGATGATAATGGAGACGATTAAGATGAGAGTGGAGAGGATGAAGATCATAATGGAGATGATGATGCTGGAGATGATGATGGTGGAGATGATGAAGATGATGGTGGAGATGATGAAGATTATGGTGGAGAGTATGAAGATGAAGATGATGGAGGAGACGATGAAGATGATAGTGGAGAGGATGAAGATTATAGTGGAGAGGATGAAGATGGTGGTGGAGATGATGATGGAGATGATGAAGATGATGGTGGAGAGGATGAAGAGGATGGTGGAGATGATGAAGATGATGGTGGAGAGGATGAAGATGATGGAGAGGATGAAGAGGATGGTGGAGATGATGAAGATGATGGTGGAGATGATGAAGATGATGGAGATGATGAAGATGATGGGGGAGAGGATGAAGAGGATGATGGAGACGATGAAGATGATGGTGGAGATGATGATGATGATAATGGAGACGATGAAGAGGATGTTGGAGATGATGAAGATGATGGAGATGATGAAGATGATAGTGGAGAGGATGAAGATGATGGTGGAGACGATGAAGATGATGGTGGAGAGGATGAAGATGATAGTGGAGAGGATGAAGATGGTGGTGGAGACGATGGAGATGATGGTGGAGAGGATGAAGATGATAATGGAGACGATGAAGATGATGGTGGAGAGGATGAAGATGATGGTGGAGAGGATGAAGATGATAATGGAGACGATTAAGATGATAATGGAGAGGATGAAGATGATGGTGGAGAGGATGAAGATGATAGTGGATAGGATGAAGATGATAATGGAGACGATTAAGATGATAATGGCGAGGATGAAGATGATGGTGGAGAGGATGAAGATGATAGTGGATAGGATGAAGATGATAGTGGAGAGGATGAAGATGATAATGGGGAGGATGAAGAGGATGGTGGAGATGATGAAGATAATGGAGATGATGAAGATGATGGTGGAAATGATGCAGATGATGGTGGAGAGGATGAAGATGATGGTGGAGATGATGATGATGATGGTGGAGAGGATGAAGATGACAGTGGAGATGATGAAGATGATGATGGAAATAATGCAGATGATGGAGAGAATGAAGATGATGGTGGAGAGGATGAAGATGATGGTGGAGATGATGATGATGATGGTGGAGAGGATGAAGATGATGGTGGAGATGATGAAGATGATGGAGAAGATGATTGTGGAAATGATGAAGATGATGATGGAGATGATGAAGATGATAATGGAGACAATGAAGATGATGGTGGAGATGATGCAGATGATGGTAGAGATGATGATGATAGTGGAGAGGATGAAGAGGATGGTGGAGATGATGAAGATGACGGAGATGGTGACGATGAGAGTGGAGAGGATGAAGATGATAGTGGAGAGGATGAAGATGATAGTGGAGAAGATGAAAATGATTGTGGAAATGATGAATATGATGGTGGAGATGATGAAGATGATGGTGGAGATGATGAAGATGATAGTGGAGAGGATGAAGATGAAAATGGAGATGATGAAGATGATCGTGGAGAAGATGAAGATGGTGGAGATTATGAAGATGATGGTGCAGATGATGAAGATGATGGTGGAGAGGATAAAGATGATGGTGGAGAGGATGAAGATGATGGTGGAGATGATGAAGATGATGGTGGAGAGGATGAAGATGATAATGGAGACGATGAAGATGATAGTGGAGAGGATCAAGATGATAGTGGAGAGGAGGAAGGGGATGATGGAGATGATGAAGATGATGGTGGAGATGATGATGATGATAGTGGAAATGATGAAGATGATGGTGGAGATGATGAAGATGATGGTGGAGATGATGATGCTGGAGATGATGATGGTGGAGATGATGAAGATGATGGTGGAGATGATGAAAATTATGGTGGAGAGGATGAAGATGAAGATGATGGAGGAGACGATGAAGATGATGGTGGAGATGATGATGGAGATGATGAAGATGATAGTGGAGAGGATGACAATGATAGTGGAGAGGATGAAGATGATGGTGGAGACGATGAAGATGATGGTGGAGACGATGAAGATGATGGTGGAGAGGATGAAGATGATAGTGGAGAAGATGAAGATGATAATAGAGACGATAAAGATGATGGTGGAGAGGATGAAGATGATAGTGGAGAGGATGAAGATGATAGTGGAGAGGATGAAGATGATAATGGAGACGATGAAGATGATGGTGGAGAGGATGAAGATGATGGTGGAGATGATGAAGATGATAGTGGAGAGGATGAAGATGATAATAGAGACGATAAAGATGATGGTGGATAGGATGAAGATCATAGTGGAGAGGATGAAGATGATAGTGGAGAGGATGAAGATGATGGTGGAGAAGATGAAGATGATTGTGGAAATGATGAAGATGATGGTGGAGATGATGAAGATGATAGTGGAGAGGATGAAGATGATAATGGAGACGATGAAGATGATGGTGGAGAGGATGAAGAGGATGATGGAGATGATGAAGATGATGGTGGAGAGGATGAAGATGATGGTGGAGACGATGAAGATGATGGTGGAGATGATAAAGATGATGGAGAGGATGAAGATGATGGTGCAGAGGATGAAGATGATGGTGGAGACGATGAAGATGATGGTGGAGAGGATGAAGATGATGGTGGAGATGATGAAGAACATGATGGAGAGGATGAAGATGATGGTGGAGATGATGATGATGATAGTGGAGAGGATGAAGATGGAGAGGATGAAGATGATGGTGCAAATGATGAAGATGATGGTGGAGAGGATGAAGATGATGATGGAGAGGATGAAGATGATGGTGGAGACGATGAAGATGATGGTGGAGACGATGAAGATGATAGTGGAGAGGATGAAGATGGTGGTAGAGGGGATGAAGAGGATGGTGGAGATGATGACGATGATGGTGGAGACGATAAAGATGATGGTGGAGAGGATGAAGATGGTGGAGAGGATGAAGATGATAGTGGAGAAGATGACGATGATAATGGAGACGATAAAGATGATAGTGGAGAAGATGAAGATGATAATAGAGACGATAAAGATGATAGTGGAGAGGATGAAGATGATAGCGGAGAAGATGAAGATGATGGTGGAGAGGATGAAGATGGAGGAGAGGATGAACTTGATGGTGGAGAGGATGAAGATGGTGGAGATGATGAAGATGATGGTGGAGACGATAAAGATGATGGTGGAGAGGATGAAGATGGTGTAGAGGATGAAGATGATGGTGGAGAGGATGAAGATGATAGTGGAGAGGATGAAGATGATGGTGGAGAAGATGAAGATGATAATGGAGACGATGAAGATGATAGTGGAGAGGATGATGCTGGAGATGATGATGGTGGAGATGATGAAGATGATGGTGGAGATGATGAAAATTATGGTGGAGAGGATGAAGATGAAGATGATGGAGGAGACGATGAAGATGATAGTGGAGAGGATGAAGATGATAGTGGAGAGGATGAAGATAGTGGTGGAGATGATGATGGAGATGATGAAGGTGATGGTGGAGAGGATGAAGAGGATGGTGGAGATGATGAAGATGATGGTGGAGACGATGAAGATGATGGAGAGGATGAAGAGGATGGTGGAGATGATGAAGATGATAGTGGAGAGGATGAAGATGGTGGAGATGATGAAGATGATGGGGGAGATGATGAAGATGATAGTGGAGAGGATGAAGATGATAGTGGAGATGATGAAGATGATGGAGATGATGAAGAGGATGTAGGAGATGATGAAGATGAAGGAGATGATGAAGATGATAGTGGAGAGGATGAAGAGGATGATGGAGATGATGAAGATGATGGTGGAGAGGATGAAGATGATGGTAGAGACGATGAAGATGATGGTGGAGATGATGAAGATGATGGTGGAGATGATGAAGATGATGGAGATGATGAAGATGATGGGGGAGAGGATGAAGAGGATGATGGAGACGATGAAGATGATGGTGGAGAGGATAACTGAGATGATGACAATGATAGTGGAGAGGATGAAGATGATGGTGGAGAGGAGGAAGATGATGGTGGACAGGATGAAGATGATGGTAGAGATGATGATGATAGTGGAGAGGATGAAGATGATGGTGGAGAAGATGAAGATGGTGGAGATTATGAAGATGATGGTGCAGATGATGAAGATGATGGTGGAGAGGATAAAGATGATGGTGGAGAGGATGAAGATGATGGTGGAGATGATGAAGATGATGGTGGAGAGGATGAAGATGATAATGGAGACGATGAAGATGATAGTGGAGAGGATCAAGATGATAGTGGAGAGGAGGAAGGGGATGATGGAGATGATGAAGATGATGGTGGAGAGGATGAAGATGATGGTGGAGACGATGAAGATGATGGTGGAGATGATGAAGATGATAGTGGAGAAGATGAAGATGGTGGAGATTATGAAGATGATGGTGCAGATGATGAAGATGATGGTGGAGAGGATAAAGATGATGGTGGAGAGGATGAAGATGATGGTGGAGATGATGAAGATGATGGTGGAGAGGATGAAGATGATAATGGAGACGATGAAGATGATAGTGGAGAGGATCAAGATGATAGTGGAGAGGAGGAAGGGGATGATGGAGATGATGAAGATGATGGTGGAGAGGATGAAGATGATGGTGGAGACGATGAAGATGATGGTGGAGAGGATGAAGATGATGGTGGAGAAGATGAAGATGATAATGGAGACGATGAAGATGATAGTGGAGAGGTTGAAGATGATGGTGGAGATGATGATGCTGGAGATGATGATGGTGGAGATGATGATGCTGGAGATGATGATGGAGATGATGAAGATGATAGTGGAGAGGATGAAGATGAAAATGGAGACGATGAAGATGATCGTGGAGAAGATGAAGATGGTGGAGATTATGAAGATGATGGTGCAGATGATGAAGATGATGGTGGAGAGGATAAAGATGATGGTGGAGAGGATGAAGATGATGGTGGAGAGGATGAAGATGATAGTGGAGAAGATGAAGATGATAATAGAGACGATGAAGATGATGGTGGAGAGGATGAAGATGATAGCGGATAGGATGAAGATCATAGTGGAGAGGATGAAGATGATGGTGGAGAAGATGAAGATGATTGTGGAAATGATGAAGATGATGGTGGAGATGATGAAGATGATAGTGGAGAGGATGAAGATGATAATGGAGACGATGAAGATGATGGTGGAGACGATGAAGATGATGGAGAGGATGAAGAGGATGGTGGAGAGGATGAAGATGATAGTGGAGAGGATGAAGATGATGGTGGAGAAGATGAAGATGATTGTGGAAATGATGAATATGATGGTGGAGATGATGAAGATGATGGTGGAGATGATGATGATGATAGTGGAAATGATGAAGATGATGGTGTAGATGATGAAGATGATAGTGGAGAGGATGAAGATGAAAATGGAGACGATGAAGATGATCGTGGAGAAGATGAAGATGGTGGAGATTATGAAGATGATGGTGCAGATGATGAAGATGATGGTGGAGAGGATAAAGATAATGGTGGAGAGGATGAAGATGATGGTGGAGAGGATGAAGATGGTGGAGAGGATGAAGATGATGGTGGAGAGGATGAAGATGATAGTGGAGAGGATGAAGATGATGGTGGAGAAGATGAAGATGATAATGGAGACGATGAAGATGATAGTTGAGAGGATGAAGATGATGGTGGAGATGATGATGCTGGAGATGATGATGGTGGAGGTGATGAAGATGATGGTGGAGATGATGAAGATTATGGTGGAGAGGATAAAGATGAAGATGATGGAGGAGACGATGAAGATGATAGTGGAGAGGATGAAGATAGTGGTGGAGATGATGATGAAGATGATGAAGACGATGGGGGAGAGGATGAAGATTATAGTGGAGAGGATGAACATGATAGTGGAGAGGATGAAGATGATAGTGGAGATGATGAAGATGATGGAGATGATGAAGAGGATGTTGGAGATGATGAAGATGAAGGAGATGATGAAGATGATAGTGGAGAGGATGAAGAGGATGATGGAGATGATGAAGATGATGGTGGAGAGGATGAAGATGATGGTGGAGACGATGAAGATGATGGTGGAGAGGATGAAGATGGTGGTGGAGAGGATGAAGATCATGGTGGAGATGATGAAGATGATGGTGGAGATGATGAAGATGATGGTGGAGAGGATGAAGATGATGGTTTAGATGATGATGATGATAGTGGAGAGGATGAATAGGATGGTGGAGATGATGAAGATGATGGAGATGATGAAGATGAGAGTGGAGAGGATGAAGATGATAGTGGAGAGGATGAAGATGATAGTGGAGAGGATGAAGATGATGGTGGAGAAGATGAAGATGATGGTGGAGAGGATGATGGAGATGATGAAGATGATAGTGGAGAGGATGAAGATGATGGTGGAGACGATGAAGATGATGGTGGAGAGGATGAAGATGATGGTGGACAGGATGAAGATGATGGTAGAAATGATGATGATAGTGGAGAGGATGAAGAGGATGGTGGAGATGATGAAGATGATGGAGATGATGAAGATGAGAGTCTAGAGGATGAAGATGATAGTGGAGAGGATGAAGATGAGAGTGGAGAGGATGAAGATGATGGAGAGGATGTAGATGATAGTGGAGAGGATGAAAATGATAGTGGAGAGGATGAAGATGATAGTGGAGAGGATGAAGATGGTGGTGGAGATGATAGTGGAGTCGATGAAGATGATGGTGGAGAAGATGAAGATGGTGGAGAGGATGAAGATGAGAGTGGAGAGGATGAAGATGAGAGTGGAGAGGATGAAGATGGTGGAGAGGATGTAGATGATAGTGGAGAGGATGAAAATGATAGTGGAGAGGATGAAGATGATAGTGGAGAGGATGAAGATGGTGGTGGAGATGATAGTGGAGTCGATGAAGATGATGGTGGAGAAGATGAAGATGGTGGAGAGGATGAAGATGATGGTGGACAGGATGAACATGATGGTGGAGATGATGATGATGATAGTGGAGAGGATGAAGAGGATGGTGGAGATGATAAAGATGATGGAGATGATGAAGATGAGAGTGGAGAGGATGAAGATGACAGTGGAGAGGATGAAGATGATAGTGGAGAGGATGAAGATGATGGTGGAGAAGATGAAGATGATTGTGGAAATGATGAAGATGATGGTGGAGATGATGAAGATGATGGTGGAGATGATAGTGGAGTCGATGAAGATGATGGTGGAGAAGATGAAGATGGTGGAGATGATGAAGATGATGGTGCAAATGATGCAGATGATGGTGGCGAGGATGAAGATGATGGTGGAGAGGATGAAGATGGTGGAGATGATGAAGATGATGGTGGAGAGGATGAAGATGATGGAGATGATGAAGATGATGGTGGAGAGGATGAAGATGATAATGGAGACGATTAAGATGATAGTGGAGAGGATGAAGATGATAGTGGAGAGGATGAAGATGATAGTGGAGAGGATGAAGAGGATATTGGAGATGATGAAGATGATGGAGATTATGAAGATGATAGTGGAGAGGAGGAAGAGGATGATGGAGATGATGAAGATGATGGTGGAGATGATGAAGATGATGGTGGAAATGATAGAGATGATGGTGGAGAGGATGAATATGATAATGGAGACGATGAAGATGATAGTGGAGAGGAAGAAGATGATGGTGGAGAGGATGAAGATGATCGTGGATATGATGAAGATGATGGTGGAGAGGATGAAGATGATCGTGGATATGATGAAGATGATGGTGGAGACGATGAAGATCATAGTGGAGAAGATGAAGATGATAATAGAGACGATAAAGATGATGGTGGAGAGGATGAAGATGATAGTGGAGAAGATGAAGATGATAATAGAGACGATTAAGATGATGGTGGAGAGGATGAAGATGATAATGGAGACGATGAAGATGATGGTGGAGAGGATGAAGATGGTGGAGAGGATGAAGATGAAAGTGGAGAAGATGAAGATGATAATAGAGACGATAAAGATGATGGTGGAGAGGATGAAGATGGTGGAGAGGATGAAGATGAAAGTGGAGAAGATGGAGATGATGGTGGAGAGGATGAAGATGGTGGAGAGGATGAAGATGATGGTGGAGAAGATGAAGATGGTGGAGATGATGAAGATGATGGTGCAAATGATGCAGATGATGGTGGCGAGGATGAAGATGATGGTGGAGAGGATGAAGATGGTGGAGATGATGAAGATGATGGTGGAGAGGATGAAGATGATGGAGATGATGAAGATGATGGTGGAGAGGATGAAGATGATAATGGAGACGATTAAGATGATAGTGGAGAGGATGAAGATGATAGTGGAGAGGATGAAGATGATAGTGGAGAGGATGAAGAGGATATTGGAGATGATGAAGATGATGGAGATTATGAAGATGATAGTGGAGAGGAGGAAGAGGATGATGGAGATGATGAAGATGATGGTGGAGATGATGAAGATGATGGTGGAAATGATGGAGATGATGGTGGAGAGGATGAATATGATAATGGAGACGATGAAGATGATAGTGGAGAGGAAGAAGATGATGGTGGAGAGGATGAAGATGATCGTGGATATGATGAAGATGATGGTGGAGAGGATGAAGATGATCGTGGATATGATGAAGATGATGGTGGAGACGATGAAGATCATAGTGGAGAAGATGAAGATGATAATAGAGACGATAAAGATGATGGTGGAGAGGATGAAGATGATAGTGGAGAAGATGAAGATGATAATAGAGACGATTAAGATGATGGTGGAGAGGATGAAGATGATAATGGAGACGATGAAGATGATGGTGGAGAGGATGAAGATGGTGGAGAGGATGAAGATGAAAGTGGAGAAGATGAAGATGATAATAGAGACGATAAAGATGATGGTGGAGAGGATGAAGATGGTGGAGAGGATGAAGATGAAAGTGGAGAAGATGGAGATGATGGTGGAGAGGATGAAGATGGTGGAGAGGATGAAGATGATGGTGGAGAGGATGAAGATGGTGGAGATGATGAAGATGATGGTGGAGACGATGAAGATGATGGTGGAGAGGATGAAGATGGTGGAGAGGATGAAGATGATGGTGGAGAGGATGAAGATGATAGTGGATAGGATGAAGATGATAGTGGAGAGGATGAAGATGTTAGTGGAGAGGATGAAGATGATAGAGGAGAGGATGAAGATGATGGTGGAGAGGATGAAGATGGTGGAGAGGATGAAGATGATGGTGGAGAGGATGAAGATGATAGTGGAGAGGATGAAGATGATGGTGGAGAAGATGAAGATGATAATGGAGACGATGAAGATGATAGTTGAGAGGATGAAGATGATGGTGGAGATGATGATGCTGGAGATGATGATGGTGGAGGTGATGAAGATGATGGTGGAGATGATGAAGATTATGGTGGAGAGGATAAAGATGAAGATGATGGAGGAGACGATGAAGATGATAGTGGAGAGGATGAAGATAGTGGTGGAGATGATGATGAAGATGATGAAGACGATGGGGGAGAGGATGAAGATTATAGTGGAGAGGATGAACATGATAGTGGAGAGGATGAAGATGATAGTGGAGATGATGAAGATGATGGAGATGATGAAGAGGATGTTGGAGATGATGAAGATGAAGGAGATGATGAAGATGATAGTGGAGAGGATGAAGAGGATGATGGAGATGATGAAGATGATGGTGGAGAGGATGAAGATGATGGTGGAGACGATGAAGATGATGGTGGAGAGGATGAAGATGGTGGTGGAGTGGATGAAGATCATGGTGGAGATGATGAAGATGATGGTGGAGATGATGAAGATCATGGTGGAGAGGATGAAGATGATGGTTTAGATGATGATGATGATAGTGGAGAGGATGAATAGGATGGTGGAGATGATGAAGATGATGGAGATGATGAAGATGAGAGTGGAGAGGATGAAGATGATAGTGGAGAGGATGAAGATGATAGTGGAGAGGATGAAGATGATGGTGGAGAAGATGAAGATGATGGTGGAGAGGATGATGGAGATGATGAAGATGATAGTGGAGAGGATGAAGATGATGGTGGAGACGATGAAGATGATGGTGGAGAGGATGAAGATGATGGTGGACAGGATGAAGATGATGGTAGAAATGATGATGATAGTGGAGAGGATGAAGAGGATGGTGGAGATGATGAAGATGATGGAGATGATGAAGATGAGAGTCTAGAGGATGAAGATGATAGTGGAGAGGATGAAGATGAGAGTGGAGAGGATGAAGATGATAGTGGAGAGGATGAAGATGGTGGAGAGGATGTAGATGATAGTGGAGAGGATGAAAATGATAGTGGAGAGGATGAAGATGATAGTGGAGAGGATGAAGATGGTGGTGGAGATGATAGTGGAGTCGATGAAGATGATGGTGGAGAAGATGAAGATGGTGGAGAGGATGAAGATGATGGTGGACAGGATGAACATGATGGTGGAGATGATGATGATGATAGTGGAGAGGATGAAGAGGATGGTGGAGATGATAAAGATGATGGAGATGATGAAGATGAGAGTGGAGAGGATGAAGATGACAGTGGAGAGGATGAAGATGATAGTGGAGAGGATGAAGATGATTGTGGAAATGATGAAGATGATGGTGGAGATGATGAAGATGATGGTGGAGATGATAGTGGAGTCGATGAAGATGATGGTGGAGAAGATGAAGATGGTGGAGATGATGAAGATGATGGTGCAAATGATGCAGATGATGGTGGCGAGGATGAAGATGATGGTGGAGAGGATGAAGATGGTGGAGATGATGAAGATGATGGTGGAGAGGATGAAGATGATGGAGATGATGAAGATGATGGTGGAGAGGATGAAGATGATAATGGAGACGATTAAGATGATAGTGGAGAGGATGAAGATGATAGTGGAGAGGATGAAGATGATAGTGGAGAGGATGAAGAGGATATTGGAGATGATGAAGATGATGGAGATTATGAAGATGATAGTGGAGAGGAGGAAGAGGATGATGGAGATGATGAAGATGATGGTGGAGAGGATGAAGATGATGGTAGAGACGATGAAGATGATGGTGGAGATGATGAAGATGATGGAGATGATGAGGGTGATGGTGGAGAGGATGAAGATGATGGTGGAGACGATGAAGATGATGGTGGAGAGGATGAAGATGATAGTGGAGAGGATGAAGATGATGGTGGAGAGGATGAAGATGATGGTGGAGACGATGAAGATGATGGTGGAGATGATCAAGATGATGGAGATGATGAAGGTGATGGTGGAGAGGATGAAGATGATGGTGGAGACGATGAAGATGATAGTGGAGAGGATGAAAATGATAGTGGAGAGGATGAAGATGATAGTGGAGAGGATGAAGATGGTGGAGAGGATGAAGAGGATGGTGGAGATGATGATGATGATAGTGGAGAGGATGAAGAGGATATTGGAGATGATGAAGATGATGGAGATTATGAAGATGATAGTGGAGAGGAGGAAGAGGATGATGGAGATGATGAAGATGATGGTGGAGAGGATGAAGATGATGGTGGAGACGATGAAGATGATGGTGGAGATGATGAAGATGATGGAAATGATGAAGGTGATGGTGGAGAGGATGAAGATGATGGTGGAGACGATAAAGATGATGGTGGAGAGGATGAAGATGATAGTGGAGAGGATGAAGATGGTGGAGAGGATGTAGATGATAGTGGAGATGATGACGATGATGGTGGAGAGGATGAAGAGGAAGGTGGAGATGATGATGATGGTGGAGATGATGAAGATGAAGGTGGAGAAGATGAAGATGATAGTGGAGAGGATGAAGATGATGGTGGAGATGATGACGATGATGGTGGAGATGATGACAATGATGGTGGAGAGGATGAAGATGATAATGGAGACGATAAAGATGATAGTGGAGAGGATGAAGATGATGGTGGAGAGGATGAAGATGATAATGGAGATGATGACGATGATGGTGGAGATGATGAAGATGATGGTGGAGAGGATGAAGATGATAATGGAGACGATAAAGATGATAGTGGAGAGGATGAAGATGATGGTTGAGAGGATGAAGATGATAATGGAGATGATGACGATGATGGTGGAGAGGATGAAGATGATAGTGGAGAGGATGAAGATGATAGTGGAGAGGATGAAGATGATGGTGGAGAGGATGACGATGATGGTGGAGACGATGAAGATGATGGTGGAGACGATGAAGATGATAGTGGAGACGATGAAGATGATAGTGGAGAGGATGAAGATGGTGATGGAGACGATAAAGATGATAGTGGAGAGGATCAAGATGGTGGAGAGGATGTAGATGATAGTGGATATGATGACGATGATGGTGGAGAGGATGAAGATGATGGTGGAGATGATGATGATGGATAGGATGAAGATGGTGGAGAGAATGAAGATGATGGTGGAGATGATGAACATTATGGTGGAGAGGATGAAGATGAAGATGAAGGTGGAGACGATGAAGATGATGTTGGAGATGATGATGGAGATGATGAAGATGATAGTGGAGAGGATGAAGATGATGGTGGAGACGATGAAGATGATGGTGGAGAGGATGAAGATGATGGTGGAGATGATGAAGATGATGGAGATGATGAAGATGAGAGTGGAGAGGATGAAGATGATAGTGGAGAGGATCAAGATTATGGTGGAGAAGATGAAGATGATTGTGGAAATGATGAAGATGATGGTGGAGATGATGAAGATGATGGTGGAGAGGATGAAGATGAGAATGGAGACGATGAAGATAATGGTGGAGAGGATGAAGATGGTGGAGATGATGAAGATGATGGTGCAAATGATGCAGATAATGGTGGAGAGGATGAAGATGATGGTGGAGAGGATGAAGATGGTGGAGATGATGAAGATGATGGTGCAAATGATGCAGATGATGGTGGAGAGGATGAAGATGATGGTGGAGAGGATGAAGATGGTGGAAATGATGATGATGATGGAGATGATGCAGATGATGGTGGAGAGGATGAAGAGGATGGTGGAGATGATGATGATGGATAGGATGAAGATGGTGGAGAGGATGAAGACTATGGTGGAGATGATGATGATGATAGTGGAGAGGATGAAGAGGATGGTGGAGATGATGAAGATGATGGAGATGATGATGATGGATAGGATGAAGATGGTGGAGAGGACGAAGATGATGGTGGAGATCATGAAGATTATGGTGGAGAGGATGAAGATGAAGATGATGGTGGAGACGATGAAGATGATAGTGGAGAGGATGAATATGATAGTGGAGACGATGAAGATGATGGTGGAGAGGATGAAGATGATGGTGGACAGGATGAAGATGATGGTGGAGATGATGATGATGATAGTGGAGAGGATGAAGAGGATGGTGGAGATGATGAAGATGATGGAGATGATGAAGATGACAGTGGAGAGGATGAAGATGATAGTGGAGAGGATGAAGATGACAGTGGAGAGGATGAAGATGATAGTGGAGAGGATGAAGATTATGGTGGAGAAGATGAAGATGATTGTGGAGACAATTAAGATGATGGTGGAGACGATGAAGATGATAGTGGAGATGATGACGATGATGGTGGAGACGATGAAGAGGAAGGTGGAGATGATGATGATGATGGAGATGATGAAGATGATGGTGGAGAGGATGAAGATGATGGTGGAGAGGATGAAGATGATTGTGGAGACGATTAAGATGATGGTGGAGACGATGAAGATGATAGTGGAGAGGATGAAGATGGTGGAGAGGATGTAGATGATATTGGAGATGATGACGATGATGGTGGAGACGATGAAGAGGAAGGTGGAGATGATGATGATGATGGAGATGATGAAGATGATGGTGGAGAGGATGAAGATGATGGTGGAGAGGATGAAGATGATGGTGGAGATGATGTAGATGATAGTGGAGATGATGAAGATGATGGTGGAGAGGATGAAGATGATGGTGGAGACAATTAAGATGATGGTGGAGACGATGAAGATGATAGTGGAGAGGATGAAGATGGTGGAGAGGATGTAGATGATAGTGGAGATGATGACGATGATGGTGGAGACGATGAAGAGGAAGGTGGAGATGATGATGATGATGGAGATGATGAAGATGATGGTGGAGAGGATGAAGATGATGGTGGAGAGGATGAAGATGATGGTGGAGAGGATGAAGATGATAGTGGAGACGATAAAGATGATAGTGGAGAGGATGAAGATGGTGGTGGAGAGGATGAAGAGGATGGTGGAGAGGATGAAGATGATAATGGAGATGATGACGATGATGGTGGAGATGATGACAATGATGGTGGAGAGGATGAAGATGATAATGGAGACGATGAAGATCATAGTGGAGAGGATGAAGAAGATGGTGGAGAGGATGAAGAGGATGGTGGAGAGGATGAAGATGATAATGGAGAGGATGACGATGATGGTGGAGATGATGACGATGATGGTGGAGAGGATGAAGATGATAATGGAGACGATGAAGATGATGGTGGAGAGGATGAAGATGATGGTGGAGAGGATGAAGATGATAGTGGAGAGGATGAAGATGATAGTGGAGAAGATGAAGATGATAATAGAAACGATGAAGATGATGGTGGAGAGGATGAAGATGGTGGAGAGGATGAAGATGATAATGGAGACGATGAAGATGATAGTGGAGAGAATGAAGATGATGGTGGAGAGGATGAAGATGATAGTGGAGAAGATGAAGATGATGGTGGAGAGGATGAAGATGGTGGAGAGGATGAACTTGATGGTGGAGAGGATAAAGATGATGGTGGAGAGGATGAAGATGGTGGAGAGGATGAAGATGATGGTGGAGAGGATGAAGATGATAGTGGAGAGGATGAAGATGATGGTGGAGACGACAAAGATGATGGTGGAGAGGATGAAGATGGTGGAGAGGATGAAGATGATGGTGGAGAGGATGAAGATGATAGTGGAGAGGATGAAGATGATGGTGGAGAAGATGAAGATGATAATGGAGACGATGAAGATGATAGTGGAGAGGATGAAGATGATGGTGGAGATGATGATGCTGGAGATGATGATGGTGGAGATGATGAAAATTATGGTGGAGAGGATGAAGATGAAGATGATGGAGGAGACGATGAAGATGATAGTGGAGATGATGAAGATGATAGTGGAGAGGATGAAGATAGTGGTGGAGATGATGATGGAGATGATGAAGATGATGGTGGAGAGGATGAAGAGGATGGTGGAGATGAAGAAGATGTTGGTGGAGAGGATGAAGATGATGGAGAGGATGAAGAGGATGGTGGAGATGATGAAGATGATGGTGGAGAGGATGAAGATGATGGTGGAGACGATGAAGATGATGGTGGAGATGATAAAGATGATGGAGATGATGAAGATGATGGTGGAGAGGATGAAGATGATGATGGAGACGATGAAGATGATGGTGGAGAGGATGAAGATGATAGTGGAGAGGATGAAGATGATGGTGGAGATGATGTAGATGATAGTGGAGATGATGACGATGATGGTGGAGAGGATGAAGATGATGGTTGAGACAATTAAGATGATGGTGGAGATGATAAAGATGATGGAGATGATGAAGATGATGGTGGAGAGGATGAAGATGATGGTGGAGACGATGAAGATGATGGTGGAGAGGATGAAGATGATAGTGGAGAGGATGAAGATGATGGTGGAGATGATGTAGATGATAGTGGAGATGATGACGATGATGGTGGAGATGAAGATGATGGATAGGATGAAGATGGTGGAGAGGATGAAGATGATAGTGGAGAGGATGAAGATGAAGATGATGGTGGAGACGATGAAGATGATAGTGGAGAGGATGAAGATGATAGTGGAGAGGATGAAGATGATGGTGGAGAGGATGAAGATGATGGTGGAGACGATGAAGATGATAGTGGAGAGGATGAAGATGATGGTGGACAGGATAAAGATGATGGTGGAGATGATGAAGATGATGGAGATGATGAAGATTAGAGTGGAGAGGATGAAGATGACAGTGGAGAGGATAAAGATGATAGTGGAGAGGATGAAGATGATGGTGGAGAAGATGAAGATGATTGTGGAAATGATGAAGATGATGGTGGAGATGATGAAGATGATGGTGGAGACGATGAAGATGATGGTGGAGAGGATGAAGATGATGGTGGAGACGATGAAGATGATGGTGGAGAGGATGAAGATGATGGTGGACAGGATGAAGATGATGGTGGAGAGGATGAAGATGATAATGGAGATGATGACGATGATGGTGGAGATGATGAAGATGATGGTGGAGAGGATGAAGATGATAATGGAGACGATAAAGATGATAGTGGAGAGGATGAAGATGATGGTTGAGAGGATGAAGATGATAATGGAGATGATGACGATGATGGTGGAGAGGATGAAGATGATAGTGGAGAGGATGAAGATGATAGTGGAGAGGATGAAGATGATGGTGGAGAGGATGACGATGATGGTGGAGACGATGAAGATGATGGTGGAGACG
This sequence comes from Telmatherina bonti, assembly GCF_933228915.1. Lineage (NCBI taxonomy): Eukaryota > Metazoa > Chordata > Actinopteri > Atheriniformes > Telmatherinidae > Telmatherina > Telmatherina bonti. The sequence continues at coordinate 2,577,659 of NC_136613.1, forward strand.
ATGAAGATGATAGTGGAGACGATGAAGATGATAGTGGAGAGGATGAAGATGGTGATGGAGACGATAAAGATGATAGTGGAGAGGATCAAGATGGTGGAGAGGATGTAGATGATAGTGGATATGATGACGATGATGGTGGAGAGGATGAAGATGATGGTGGAGATGATGATGATGGATAGGATGAAGATGGTGGAGAGAATGAAGATGATGGTGGAGATGATGAACATTATGGTGGAGAGGATGAAGATGAAGATGAAGGTGGAGACGATGAAGATGATGTTGGAGATGATGATGGAGATGATGAAGATGATAGTGGAGAGGATGAAGATGATGGTGGAGACGATGAAGATGATGGTGGAGAGGATGAAGATGATGGTGGAGATGATGAAGATGATGGAGATGATGAAGATGAGAGTGGAGAGGATGAAGATGATAGTGGAGAGGATCAAGATTATGGTGGAGAAGATGAAGATGATTGTGGAAATGATGAAGATGATGGTGGAGATGATGAAGATGATGGTGGAGAGGATGAAGATGAGAATGGAGACGATGAAGATAATGGTGGAGAGGATGAAGATGGTGGAGATGATGAAGATGATGGTGCAAATGATGCAGATAATGGTGGAGAGGATGAAGATGATGGTGGAGAGGATGAAGATGGTGGAGATGATGAAGATGATGGTGCAAATGATGCAGATGATGGTGGAGAGGATGAAGATGATGGTGGAGAGGATGAAGATGGTGGAAATGATGATGATGATGGAGATGATGCAGATGATGGTGGAGAGGATGAAGAGGATGGTGGAGATGATGATGATGGATAGGATGAAGATGGTGGAGAGGATGAAGACTATGGTGGAGATGATGATGATGATAGTGGAGAGGATGAAGAGGATGGTGGAGATGATGAAGATGATGGAGATGATGATGATGGATAGGATGAAGATGGTGGAGAGGACGAAGATGATGGTGGAGATCATGAAGATTATGGTGGAGAGGATGAAGATGAAGATGATGGTGGAGACGATGAAGATGATAGTGGAGAGGATGAATATGATAGTGGAGACGATGAAGATGATGGTGGAGAGGATGAAGACTATGGTGGACAGGATGAAGATGATGGTGGAGATGATGATGATGATAGTGGAGAGGATGAAGAGGATGGTGGAGATGATGAAGATGATGGAGATGATGAAGATGACAGTGGAGAGGATGAAGATGATAGTGGAGAGGATGAAGATGACAGTGGAGAGGATGAAGATGATAGTGGAGAGGATGAAGATTATGGTGGAGAAGATGAAGATGATTGTGGAGACAATTAAGATGATGGTGGAGACGATGAAGATGATAGTGGAGATGATGACGATGATGGTGGAGACGATGAAGAGGAAGGTGGAGATGATGATGATGATGGAGATGATGAAGATGATGGTGGAGAGGATGAAGATGATGGTGGAGAGGATGAAGATGATTGTGGAGACGATTAAGATGATGGTGGAGACGATGAAGATGATAGTGGAGAGGATGAAGATGGTGGAGAGGATGTAGATGATATTGGAGATGATGACGATGATGGTGGAGACGATGAAGAGGAAGGTGGAGATGATGATGATGATGGAGATGATGAAGATGATGGTGGAGAGGATGAAGATGATGGTGGAGAGGATGAAGATGATGGTGGAGATGATGTAGATGATAGTGGAGATGATGAAGATGATGGTGGAGAGGATGAAGATGATGGTGGAGACAATTAAGATGATGGTGGAGACGATGAAGATGATAGTGGAGAGGATGAAGATGGTGGAGAGGATGTAGATGATAGTGGAGATGATGACGATGATGGTGGAGACGATGAAGAGGAAGGTGGAGATGATGATGATGATGGAGATGATGAAGATGATGGTGGAGAGGATGAAGATGATGGTGGAGAGGATGAAGATGATGGTGGAGAGGATGAAGATGATAGTGGAGACGATAAAGATGATAGTGGAGAGGATGAAGATGGTGGTGGAGAGGATGAAGAGGATGGTGGAGAGGATGAAGATGATAATGGAGATGATGACGATGATGGTGGAGATGATGACAATGATGGTGGAGAGGATGAAGATGATAATGGAGACGATGAAGATCATAGTGGAGAGGATGAAGAAGATGGTGGAGAGGATGAAGAGGATGGTGGAGAGGATGAAGATGATAATGGAGAGGATGACGATGATGGTGGAGATGATGACGATGATGGTGGAGAGGATGAAGATGATAATGGAGACGATGAAGATGATGGTGGAGAGGATGAAGATGATGGTGGAGAGGATGAAGATGATAGTGGAGAGGATGAAGATGATAGTGGAGAAGATGAAGATGATAATAGAAACGATGAAGATGATGGTGGAGAGGATGAAGATGGTGGAGAGGATGAAGATGATAATGGAGACGATGAAGATGATAGTGGAGAGAATGAAGATGATGGTGGAGAGGATGAAGATGATAGTGGAGAAGATGAAGATGATGGTGGAGAGGATGAAGATGGTGGAGAGGATGAACTTGATGGTGGAGAGGATAAAGATGATGGTGGAGAGGATGAAGATGGTGGAGAGGATGAAGATGATGGTGGAGAGGATGAAGATGATAGTGGAGAGGATGAAGATGATGGTGGAGACGACAAAGATGATGGTGGAGAGGATGAAGATGGTGGAGAGGATGAAGATGATGGTGGAGAGGATGAAGATGATAGTGGAGAGGATGAAGATGATGGTGGAGAAGATGAAGATGATAATGGAGACGATGAAGATGATAGTGGAGAGGATGAAGATGATGGTGGAGATGATGATGCTGGAGATGATGATGGTGGAGATGATGAAAATTATGGTGGAGAGGATGAAGATGAAGATGATGGAGGAGACGATGAAGATGATAGTGGAGATGATGAAGATGATAGTGGAGAGGATGAAGATAGTGGTGGAGATGATGATGGAGATGATGAAGATGATGGTGGAGAGGATGAAGAGGATGGTGGAGATGATGAAGATGATGGTGGAGAGGATGAAGATGATGGTGGAGACGATGAAGATGATGGTGGAGATGATAAAGATGATGGAGATGATGAAGATGATGGTGGAGAGGATGAAGATGATGATGGAGACGATGAAGATGATGGTGGAGAGGATGAAGATGATAGTGGAGAGGATGAAGATGATGGTGGAGATGATGTAGATGATAGTGGAGATGATGACGATGATGGTGGAGAGGATGAAGATGATGGTTGAGACAATTAAGATGATGGTGGAGATGATAAAGATGATGGAGATGATGAAGATGATGGTGGAGAGGATGAAGATGATGGTGGAGACGATGAAGATGATGGTGGAGAGGATGAAGATGATAGTGGAGAGGATGAAGATGATGGTGGAGATGATGTAGATGATAGTGGAGATGATGACGATGATGGTGGAGATGAAGATGATGGATAGGATGAAGATGGTGGAGAGGATGAAGATGATAGTGGAGAGGATGAAGATGAAGATGATGGTGGAGACGATGAAGATGATAGTGGAGAGGATGAAGATGATAGTGGAGAGGATGAAGATGATGGTGGAGAGGATGAAGATGATGGTGGAGACGATGAAGATGATAGTGGAGAGGATGAAGATGATGGTGGACAGGATAAAGATGATGGTGGAGATGATGAAGATGATGGAGATGATGAAGATTAGAGTGGAGAGGATGAAGATGACAGTGGAGAGGATAAAGATGATAGTGGAGAGGATGAAGATGATGGTGGAGAAGATGAAGATGATTGTGGAAATGATGAAGATGATGGTGGAGATGATGAAGATGATGGTGGAGACGATGAAGATGATGGTGGAGAGGATGAAGATGATGGTGGAGACGATGAAGATGATGGTGGAGAGGATGAAGATGATGGTGGACAGGATGAAGATGATGGTGGAGATGATGATGATGATAGTGGAGAGGATGAAGAGGATGGTGGAGATGATGAAGATGGTGGAGATGATGAAGATGAGAGTGGAGAGGATGAAGATGACAGTGGAGAGGATAAAGATGATAGTGGAGAGGATGAAGATGATGGTGGAGAAGATGAAGATGATTGTGGAAATGATGAAGATGATGGTGGAGATGATGAAGATGATGGTGGAGATGATAGTGGAGACGATGAAGATGATGGTGGAGAAGATGAAGATGGTGGAGATGATGAAGATGATGGTGCAAATGATGCAGATGATGGTGGCGAGGATGAAGATGATGGTGGAGAGGATGAAGATGGTGGAGATGATGAAGATGATGGTGCAAATGATGCAGATGATGGTGGAGACGATGAAGATGATGGTGGAGATGATGATGATGATAGTGGAGAGGATGAAGAGGATGGTGGAGATGATGAAGATGATGGAGAGGATGAAGATGATGGTGGAGAGGATGAAGATGATGGTGGAGAGGATGAAGATGATAATGGAGACGATGAAGATGATGGTGGAGAGGATGAAGATGATAGTGGAGAGGATGATGATGATAGTGGAGAGGATGAAGAGGATGTTGGAGATGATGAAGATGATGGAGATGATGAAGATGATAGTGGAAATGATGAAGATGATGGTGGAGATGATGAAGATGATTGTGGAAATGATGAAGATGATGGTGGAGATGATGAAGATGATGGTGTAGATGATAGTGGAGACGATGAAGATGATGGTGCAAATGATGCAGATGATGGTGGCGAGGATGAAGATGATGGTGGAGAGGATGAAGATGGTGGAGATGATGAAGATGATGGTGGAGAGGATGAAGATGATGGAGAGGATGAAGTGGATGGTGGAGATGATGAAGATGATGGTGGAGAAGATGAAGATGATAATGGAGACGATGAAGATGATAGTGGAGAGGATGAAGATGATGGTGGAGATGATGATGCTGGAGATTATGATGGTGGAGATGATGAAGATGATGGTGGAGATGATGAAAATTATGGTGGAGAGGATGAAGATGAAGATGATGGAGGAGACGATGAAGATGATAGTGGAGAGGATGAAGATGATAGTGGAGAGGATGAAGATAGTGGTGGAGATGATGATGGAGATGATGAAGATGATGGTGGAGAGGATAAAGAGGATGGTGGAGATGATGAAGATGATGGTGGAGAGGATGAAGATGATGGAGACGATGAAGAGGATGGCGGAGATGATGAAGATGATGGTGGAGAGGATGAAGATGATGGTGGAGACGATGAAGATGATAGTGGAGAGGATGAAGATGATGGTGGAGACGATGTAGATGATAGTGGAGATGATGACGATGATTGTGGAGATGATGATGATGGATAGGATGAAGATGGTGGAGAGGATGAAGATGATGGTGGAGATCATGAAGATTATGGTGGAGAGGATGAAGATGATGGTGGAGAAGATGAAGATGATTGTGGAAATGATGAAGATGATGGTGGAGATGATGAAGATGATGGTGGAGATGATAGTGGAGACGATGAAGATGATGGTGCAAATGATGCAGATGATGGTGGCGAGGATGAAGATGATGGTGGAGAGGATGAAGATGGTGGAGATGATGAAGATGATGGTGGAGAGGATGAAGATGATGGAGAGGATGAAGAGGATGGTGGAGATGATGAAGATGATGGTGGAGAGGATGAAGATGATGGTGGAGACGATGAAGACGATGGTGGAGATGATAAGGATGATGGAGAGGATCAAGATGATGGTGGAGAGGATGAAGATGATGGTGGAGACGATGAAGATGATGGTGGAGAGGATGAAGATGATAGTGGAGAGGATGAAGATGATGGTGGAGATGATGTAGATGATAGTGGAGATGATGACGATGATGGTGGAGAGGATGAAGATGATGGTGGAGACGATGTAGATGATAGTGAAGATGATGACGATGATGGTGGAGATGATGATGATGGATAGGATGAAGATGGTGGAGAGGATGAAGATGATGGTGGAGATCATGAAGATTATGGTGGAGAGGATGAAGATGAAGATGATGGTGGAGACGATGAAGATGATAGTGGAGAGGATGATGATGATAGTGGAGAGGATGATGGAGATGATGAAGATGATAGTGGAGAGGATGAAGATGATGGTGGAGACGATGAAGATGATGGTAGAGAGGATTAAGATGATGGTGGACAGGATGAAGATGATGGTGGAGATGATGATGATGATAGTGGAGAGGATGAAGAGGATGGTGGAGATGATGAAGATGATGGAGATGATGAAGATGAGAGTGGAGAGGATGAAGATGACAGTGGAGAGGATGAAGATGATAGTGGAGAGGATGAAGGTGATGGTGGAAAAGATGAAGATGATTGTGGAAATGATGAAGATGATGGTGGAGATGATGAAGATGATGGTGGAGATGATAGTGGAGACGATGAAGATGATGGTGGAGAAGATGAAGATGGTGGAGATGATGAAGATGATGGTGCAAATGATGCAGATGATGGTGGCGAGGATGAAGATGATGGTGGAGAGGATGAAGATGGTGGAGATGATGAAGATGATGGTGCAAATGATGCAGATGATGGTGTAGACGATGAAGATGATGGTGGAGATGATGATGATGATAGTGGAGAGGATGAAGAGGATGGTGGAGATGATGAAGATGATGGAGATGATGAAGATGATGGTGGAGAGGATGAAGATGATAATGGAGACGATGAAGATGATGGTGGAGAGGATGAAGATGATAGTGGAGAGGATGAAGATGATAGTGGAGAGGATGAAGATGATAGTGGAGAGGATGAAGATGGTGGAGAGGATGAAGATGATGGTGGAGAGGATGAAGATGATGGTGGAGAGGATGAAGATGATGGTGGAGAGGATGAAGATGATAGTGGATACGATGAAGATGGTGGTGGAGAGGATGAAGAGGATGTTGGAGATGATGAAGATGATGGAGATGATGAAGATGATAGTGGAGAGGAGGAAGAGGATGATGGAGATGATGAAGATGATGGTGGAGAGGATGAAGATGATGGTGGAGACGATAAAGATGATGGTGGAGATGATGAAGATGATGGTGGAGAGGATGAAGAGGAAGGTGGAGATGATGATGATGATGGAGATGATGAAGATGATGGTGGAAAGGATGAAGATGATGGTGGAGAGGATGAAGATGATGGTGGAGAGGATGAAGATGATAGTGGAGACGATAAAGATGATAGTGGAGAGGATGAAGATGGTGGTGGAGAGGATGAAGAGGATAATGGAGATGATGACGATGATGGTGGAGATGATGACAATGATAATGGAGACGATGAAGATCATAGTGGAGAGGATGAAGAAGATGGTGGAGAGGATGAAGAGGATGGTGGAGAGGATGAAGATGATAATGGCGAGGATGACGATGATGGTGGAGATGATGACGATGATGGTGGAGAGGATGAAGATGATAATGGAGACGATAAAGATGATAGTGGACAGGATGAAGATGATGGTGGAGAGGATGAAGATGATAGTGGAGAGGATGAAGATGATAGTGGAGAAGATGAAGATGATAATAGAGACGATAAAGATGATGGTGGAGAGGATGAAGATGGTGGAGAGGATGAAGATGATAATGGAGACGATGAAGATGATAGTGGAGAGAAATAAGATGATGGTGGAGAGGATGAAGATGATAGTGGAGAGGATGAAGATGATAGTGGAGAGGATGAAGATGATAGTGGAGAGGATGAAGATGGTGGAGAGGATGAAGATGATGGTGGAGAGGATGAAGATGATGGTGGAGAGGATGAAGATGATGGTGGAGAGGATGAAGATGATAGTGGATACGATGAAGATGGTGGTGGAGAGGATGAAGAGGATGTTGGAGATGATGAAGATGATGGAGATGATGAAGATGATAGTGGAGAGGAGGAAGAGGATGATGGAGATGATGAAGATGATGGTGGAGAGGATGAAGATGATGGTGGAGACGATAAAGATGATGGTGGAGATGATGAAGATGATGGTGGAGAGGATGAAGAGGAAGGTGGAGATGATGATGATGATGGAGATGATGAAGATGATGGTGGAAAGGATGAAGATGATGGTGGAGAGGATGAAGATGATGGTGGAGAGGATGAAGATGATGGTGGAGAGGATGAAGATGATAGTGGAGACGATAAAGATGATAGTGGAGAAGATGAAGATGGTGGTGGAGAGGATGAAGAGGATGGTGGAGAGGATGAAGATGATAGTGGAGACGATGAAGATCATAGTGGAGAGGATGAAGAAGATGGTGGAGAGGATGAAGAGGATGGTGGAGAGGATGAAGATGATAATGGAGAGGATGACGATGATGGTGGAGATGATGACGATGATGGTGGAGAGGATGAAGATGATAATGGAGACGATAAAGATGATAGTGGAGAGGATGAAGATGATGGTGGAGAGGATGAAGAGGATGGTGGAGAGGATGAAGATGATAGTGGAGAGGATGTAGATGATGGTGGAGAGGATGAAGATAATGGTGGAGAGGATGAAGATGATGGTGGAGAGGATGAAGATGATGGTGGAGATGATGATGATGGAGATGATGAAGATGATGGTGGAGAGGATGAAGATGATGATGAAGATGATAATGGAGATGATGACGATGATGGTGGAGATGATGACAATGATGGTGGAGAGGATGAAGATGATAATGGAGACGATAAAGATGATAGTGGAGAGGATGAAGATGATAATGGAGACGATGAAGATGATAGTGGAGAGAATGAAGATGATGGTGGAGAGGATGAAGATGATAGTGGAGAAGATGAAGATGATGGTGGAGAGGATGAAGATGATAGTGGAGAGGATGTAGATGATGGTGGAGAGGATGAAGATAATGGTGGAGAGGATGAAGATGATGGTGGAGAGGATGAAGATGATGGTGGAGATGATAAAGATGATGGTGTAGATGATGATGATGGAGATGATGAAGATGATGGTGGAGAGGATGAAGATGATGGTGGAGATGATGATGAAGATGATGAAAATGATGGTGGAGAGGATGAAGATGATGGTGGAGAGGATGAAGATGATGAAGATGATGGTGGAGATGATGATGATGGAGATGATGAAAATGATGGTGGAGAGGGTGAAGATGATGAAGATGATGGTGGAGATGATGATGATGGAGATGATGAAGATGATGGTGGAGAGGATGAAGATGATAGTGGAGATGATCGTGGAGATGATGGTTGAGATGATGATGATGAAGATGATGGTGGAGACGATGAAGATGACAGTTGAGAGGATGAAGATGATAGTGGAGAGGATGAAGACGATGGTGGAGACGATGAAGATGATGGTGGAGAGGATGAAGATGATGGTGGACAGGATGAAGATGATGGTGGAGATGATGATGATTATAGTGGAGAGGATGAAGAGGATGGTGGAGAGGATGAAGATGATAATGGAGATGATGACGATGATGGTGGAGATGATGACAATGATGGTGGAGAGGATGAAGATGATAATGGAGACGATGAAGATGGTGGTGGAGAGGATGAAGAGGATGGTGGAGAGGATGAAGATGATAATGGAGATGATGACGATGATGGTGGAGATGATGACAATGATGGTGGAGAGGATGAAGATGATAATGGAGACGATGAAGATCATAGTGGAGAGGATGAAGAAGATGGTGGAGAGGATGAAGAGGATGGTGGAGAGGATGACGATGATGGTGGAGATGATGACGATGATGGTGGAGAGGATGAAGATGATAATGGAGACGATAAAGATGATAGTGGAGAGGATGAAGATGATGGTGGAGAGGATGAAGATGATAATGGAGACGATGACGATGATGGTGGAGAGAATGAAGATGATGGTGGAGAGGATGTAGATGATAGTGGAGATGATGAAGATGATGGTGGAGAGGATGAAGATGGTGGAGAGGATGAAATTGATGGTGGAGAGGATGAAGAGGAAGGTGGAGATGATGATGATGATGGAGATGATGAAGATGATGGTGGAGAGGATGAAGATGATGGTGGAGAGGATGAAGATGATGGTGGAGAGGATGAAGATGATAGTGGAGAGGATGAAGATGATGGTGGAGAAGATGAAGATGATAATGGAGACGATGAAGATGATAGTGGTGAGGATGAAGATGATGGTGGAGATGATGATGCTGGAGATGATGATGGTGGAGATGATGAAGATGATGGTGGAGATGATGAAAATTATGGTGGAGAGGATGAAGATGAAGATGATGGAGGAGACGATGAAGATGATAGTGGAGAGGATGAAGATGATAGTGGAGAGGATGAAGATAGTGGTGGAGATGATGATGGAGATGATGAAGATGATGGTGGAGAGGATGAAGAGGATGGTGGAGATGATGAAGATGATGGTGGAGAGGATGAAGATGATGTAGAGGATGAAGAGGATGGTGGAGATGATGAAGATGATGGTGGAGAGGATGAAGATGATGGTGGAGACGATGAAGATGATGGTGGAGATGATAAAGAGGATGGAGATGATGAAGATGATGGTGGAGAGGATGAAGATGATGGTGGAGACGATGAAGATGATGGTGGAGAGGATGAAGATGATAGTGGAGAGGATGAAGATGATGGTGGAGATGATGAAGATGATGGTGGAGATGATGTAGATGATAGTGGAGATGATGACGATGATGGTGGAGAGGATGAAGATGATGGTGGAGACAATTAAGATGATGGTGGAGATGATAAAGATGATGGAGATGATGAAGATGATGGTGGAGAGGATGAAGATGATGGTGGAGACGATGAAGATGATGGTGGAGAGGATGAAGATGATAGTGGAGAGGATGAAGATGATGGTGGAGATGATGTAGATGATAGTGGAGATGATGACGATGATGGTCGAGATGATGATGATGGATAGGATGAAGATGGTGGAGAGGATGAAGATGATGGTGGAGATCATGAAGATTATGGTGGAGAGGATGAAGATGAAGATGATGGTGGAGAGGATGAAGATGATAGTGGAGAGGATGAAGATGATAGTGGAGAGGATGATGGAGATGATGAAGATGATAGTGGAGAGGATGAAGATGATGGTGGAGACGATGAAGATGATGGTGGAGAGGATGAAGATGATGGTGGAGAGGATGAAGAGGATGGTGGAGATGATGAAGATGATGGAGATGATGAAGATGAGAGTGGAGAGGATGAAGATGACAGTGGAGAGGATGAAGATGATAGTGGAGAGGATGAAGATGATGGTGGAGAAGATGAAGATGATTGTGGAAATGATGAAGATGATGGTGGAGATGATGAAGATGATGGTGGAGATGATAGTGGAGACGATGAAGATGATGGTGGAGAGGATGAAGATGATAATGGAGACGATGACGATGATGGTGGAGATGATGACAATGATGGTGGAGAGGATGAAGATGATAATGGAGACGATGAAGATCATAGTGGAGAGGATGAAGAAGATGGTGGAGAGGATGAAGAAGATGGTGGAGAGGATGAAGATGATAATGGAGAGGATGACGATGATGGTGGAGATGATGACGATGATGGTGGAGAGGATGAAGATGATAATGGAGACGATAAAGATGATAGTGGAGAGGATGAAGATGATGGTGGAGAGGATGAAGATGATAGTGGAGAGGATGAAGATGATAGTGGAGATGATGAAGATGATGGTGGAGAGGATGAAGATGGTGGAGAGGATGAACTTGATGGTGGAGAGGATGAAGAGGAAGGTGGAGATAATGATGATGATGGAGATGATGAAGATGATGGTGGAGAGGATGAAGAGGATGGTGGAGATGATGAAGATGATGGCGGAGAGGATGAAGATGATAATGGAGACGATAAAGATGATAGTGGAGAGGATGAAGATGATGGTGGAGACGATGAAGATGATGGTGCAAATGATGCAGATGATAGTGGAGAGGATAAAGATGATGGTGGAGAGGATGAAGATGATGGTGGAGATGATGAAGATGATGGTGGAGAGGATGAAGATGATGGTGGAGATGATGTAGATGATAGTGGAGATGATGACGATGATGGTGGACAGGATGAAGATCATGGTGGAGATGATGATGATGATAGTGGAGAGGATGAAGAGGATGGTGGAGATGATGAAGATGATGGAGATGATGAAGATGAGAGTGGAGAGGATGAAGATGACAGTGGAGAGGATGAAGATGATAGTGGAGAGGATGAAGATGATGGTGGAGAAGATGAAGATGATTGTGGAAATGATGAAGATGATGGTGGAGATGATGAAGATGATGGTGGAGATGATAGTGGAGACGATGAAGATGATGGTGGAGAAGATGAAGATGGTGGAGATGATGAAGATGATGGTGGAGATGATGATGATGATAGTGGAGAGGATGAAGAGGATGGTGGAGATGATGAAGATGATGGAGATGATGAAGATGAGAGTGGAGAGGATGAAGATGACAGTGGAGAGGATGAAGATGATAGTGGAGAGGATGAAGATGATGGTGGAGAAGATGAAGATGATTGTGGAAATGATGAAGATGGTGGAGATGATGAAGATGATGGTGCAAATGATGCAAATGATGGTGGCGAGGATGAAGATGATGGTGGAGAAGATGAAGATGGTGGAGATGATGAAGATGATGGTGCAAATGATGCAAATGATGGTGGCGAGGATGAAGATGATGGTGGAGAGGATGAAGATGGTGGAGATGATGAAGATGATGGTGCAAATGATGCAGATGATGGTGGAGACGATGAAGATGATGGTGGAGATGATGATGATGATAGTGGAGAGGATGAAGAGGATGGTGGAGTTGATGAAGATGATGGAGAGGATGAAGATGATGGAGGAGAGGATGAAGATGATAATGGAGACGATGAAGATGATGGTGAAGAGGATGAAGATGATAGTGGAGAGGATGAAGATGATAGTGGAGAGGATGAAGATGATAGTGGAGAGGATGAAGATGATAGTGGAGAGGATGAAGATGATAGTGGAGAGGATGAAGATGGTGGAGATGATGAAGAGGATGGTGGAGATGATGATGATGATAGTGGAGAGGATGAAGAGGATGTTGGAGATGATGAAGATGATGGAGATGATGAAGATGATAGTGGAGAGGAGGAAGAGGATGATGGAGATGATGAAGATGATGGAGAGGATGAAGATGATGGTGGAGAAGATGAAGATGATTGTGGAAATGATGAAGATGATGGTGGAGATGATGAAGATGATGGAGATGATGAAGGTGATGGTGGAGAGGATGAAGATGATGGTGGAGAAGATGAAGATGATGGTGGAGAGGATGAAGATGATAGTGGAGAGGATGAAGATGGTGGAAAGGATGTAGATGATAGTGGAGATGATGACGATGATGGTGGAGAGGATGAAGATGATAATGGAGACGATGAAGATGATAGTGGAGAGGATGAAGATGATGGTGGAGATGATGATGCTGGAGATGATGATGGTGGAGATGATGAAGATGATGGTGGAGATGATGAAAATTATGGTGGAGAGGATGAAGATGAAGATGATGGAGGAGACGATGAAGATGATAGTGGAGAGGATGAAGATGATAGTGGAGAGGATGAAGATAGTGGTGGAGATGATGATGGAGATGATGAAGATGATGGTGGAGAGGATGAAGAGGATGGTGGAGATGATGAAGATGATGGTGGACAGGATGAAGATGATGGAGAGGATGAAGAGGATGGTGGAGATGATGAAGATGATGGTGGAGAGGATGAAGATGATGGTGGAGACGATGAAGATGATGGTGGAGATGATAAAGATGATGGAGATGATGAAGATGATGGTGGAGAGGATGAAGATGATGTTGGAGACGATGAAGATGATGGTGGAGAGGATGAAGATGATAGTGGAGAGGATGAAGATGATGGTGGAGATGATGACGATGATGGTGGAGAGGATGAAGATGATAGTGGAGAGGATGTAGATGATAGTGGAGATGATGACGATGATGGTGGAGAGGATGAAGATGATGGTGGAGACAATTAAGATGATGGTGGAGATGATAAAGATGATGGAGATGATGAAGATGATGGTGGAGAGGATGAAGATGATGGTGGAGACGATGAAGATGATGGTGGAGAGGATGAAGATGATAGTGGAGAGGATGAAGATGATGGTGGAGATGATGTAGATGATAGTGGAGATGATGACGATGATGGTGGACATGATGATGATGGATAGGATGAAGATGGTGGAGAGGATTAAGATGATGGTGGAGATCATGAAGATTATGGTGGAGAGGATGAAGATGAAGATGATGGTGGAGAGGATGAAGATGATAGTGGAGAGGATGAAGATGATAGTGGAGAGGATGATGGAGATGATGAAGATGATAGTGGAGAGGATGAAGATGATGGTGGAGACGATGAAGATGATGGTGGAGAGGATGAAGATGATGGTGGACAGGATGAAGATGATGGTGGAGATGATGATGATGATAGTGGAGAGGATGAAGAGGATGGTGGAGATGATGAAGATGATGGAGATGATGAAGATGAGAGTGGAGAGGATGAAGATGACAGTGGAGAGGATGAAGATGATAGTGGAGAGGATGAAGATGATGGTGGAGAAGATGAAGATGATTGTGGAAATGATGAAGATGATGGTGGAGATGATGAAGATGATGGTGGAGATGATAGTGGAGACGATGAAGATGATGGTGTAGAAGATGAAGATGGTGGAGATGATGAAGATGATGGTGCAAATGATGCAGATGATGGTGGCGAGGATGAAGATGATGGTGGAGAGGATGAAGATGGTGGAGATGATTAAGATGATGGTGCAAATGATGCAGATGATGGAGAGGATGAAGATGATGGTGGAGATGATGATGATGATAGTGGAGAGGATGAAGAGGATGGTGGAGATGATGAAGATGATGGAGAGGATGAAGATGATGGTGGAGAGGATGAAGATGATAATGGAGACGATGAAGATGATGGTGGAGAGGATGAAGATGATAGTGGAGAGGATGAAGATGATAGTGGAGAGGATGAAGATGATAGTGGAGAGGATGAAGATGGTGGAGAGGATGAAGAGGATGGTGGAGATGATGATGATGATAGTGGAGAGGATGAAGAGGATGTTGGAGATGATGAAGATGATGGAGATGATGAAGATGATAGTGGAGAGGAGGAAGAGGATGATGGAGAGGATGAAGATGATGGTGGAGAAGATGAAGATGATTGTGGAAATGATGAAGATGATGGAGATGATGAAGGTGATGGTGGAGAGGATGAAGATGATGGTGGAGAGGATGAAGATGATAGTGGAGAGGATGAAGATGGTGGAGAGGATGTAGATGATAGTGGAGATGATGACGATGATGGTGGAGAGGATGAAGAGGAAGGTGGAGATGATGATGATGATGGAGATGATGAAGATGATGGTGGAGAGGATGAAGATGATGGTGGAGAGGATGAAGATGATGGTGGAGAGGATGAAGATGATAGTGGAGACGATAAAGATGATAGTGGAGAGGATGAAGATGATAATGGAGATGATGACGATGAAGGTGGAGATGATGACAATGGAGACGATGAAGATCATAGTGGAGAGGATGAAGAAGATGGTGGAGAGGATGAAGAGGATGGTGGAGAGGATGAAGATGATAATGGAGAGGATGACGATGATGGTGGAGATGATGACGATGATGGTGGAGAGGATGAAGATGATAATGGAGACGATAAAGATGATAGTGGAGAGGATGAAGATGATGGTGGAGAGGATGAAGAGGATGGTGGAGAGGATGAAGATGATAATGGAGATGATGACGATGATGGTGGAGATGATGACAATGATGGTGGAGAGGATGAAGATGATAATGGAGACGATGAAGATCATAGTGGAGAGGATGAAGAAGATGGTGGAGAGGATGAAGAGGATGGTGGAGAGGATGAAGATGATAATGGAGAGGATGACGATGATGGTGGAGATGATGACGATGATGGTGGAGAGGATGAAGATGATAATGGAGACGATAAAGATGATAGTGGAGAGGATGAAGATGATGGTGGAGAGGATGAAGATGATAGTGGAGAGGATGAAGATGATAGTGGAGAAGATGAAGATGATAATAGAGACGATGAAGATGATGGTGGAGAGGATGAAGATGGTGGAGAGGATGAAGATGATAATGGAGACGATGAATATGATAGTGGAGAGAATGAAGATGATGGTGGAGAGGATGAAGATGATAGTGGAGAAGATGAAGATGATGGTGGAGAGGATGAAGATGATAGTGGAGAGGATGTAGATGATGGTGGAGAGGATGAAGATGATGGTGGAGAGGATGAAGATGATAGTGGAGACGATGAAGATGGTGGAGATGATGACGATGATGGTGGAGAGGATGAAGATGATAGTGGAGAAGATGAAGATGATAATAGAGACGATAAAGATGATGGAGGAGAGGATGAAGACGGTGGAGAGGATGAAGATGATGGTGGAGAGGATGAAGATGATAGTGGAGAGGATGAAGATGATAGTGGAGAAGATAAAGATGATAATAGAGACGATGACGATGATGGAGGAGAGGATGAAGATGGTGGAGAGGATGAAGATGATGGTGGAGAGGATGAAGATGATAGTGGAGAGGGTGAAGATGATGGTGGAGAGGATGAAGATGATGGTGGAGAGGATGAAGATGGTGGAGATGATAAAGATGATGGTGGAGAGGATGAAGATGATGGTGGAGAGGATGAAGATGGTGGAGATGATGAAGATGACAGTGGAGAGGATGAAGATGATAATGGAGACGATGAAGATGATGGTGGAGAGGATGAAGATGGTGGAGATGATGAAGATGATGGTGGAGACGTTGAAGATGATGGTGGAGATGATGATGATGGAGATGATGAAGATGATGGTGGAAATGATGGAGATGATGGTGGAAATGATGGAGATGATGGTGGAGAGGATGAAGATGATAGTGGAGAGGATGAAGATGATAGTGGAGAAGATGAAGATGATAATGGAGACGATTAAGATGACAGTGGAGAGGAAGAAGATGATGGTGGAGAGGATTAAGATGATAGTGGAGAGGATGAAGATGATGGTGGAGACGATGAAGATGGTGGAGATGATGAAGATGACAGTGGAGAGGATGAAGATGATGGTGGAGACGATGAAGATGATGGTGGAGAGGATGAAGATGGTGGAGATGATGAAGATGATGGTGGAGACGTTGAAGATGATGGTGGAGATGATGATGATGGAGATGATGAAGATGATGGTGGAAATGATGGAGATGATGGTGGAAATGATGGAGATGATGGTGGAGAGGAAGAAGATGATAGTGGAGAGGATGAAGATGATAGTGGAGAGGATGAAGATGATAATGGAGACGATGAAGATGATAGTGGAGAGGAAGAAGATGATGGTGGAGAGGATTAAGATGATAGTGGAGAGGATGAAGATGATGGTGGAGACGATAAAGATGGTGGAGATGATGAAGATGATGGTGGAGATGATGATGATGGAGATGATGAAGATGATGGTGGAAATGATGGAGATGATCATGGAAATGATGGAGATGATGGTGGAGAGGATGAAGATGATAGTGGAGAGGATGAAGATGATAGTGGAGAAAATGAAGATGATATTAGAGACGATGAAGATGATGGAGGAGAGGATGAAGATGGTGGAGAGGATGAAGATGATGGTGGAGAGGATGAAGATGATAGTGGAGAGGGTGAAGATGATGGTGGAGAGGATGAAGATGATGGTGGAGATGATAAAGATGATGGAGATGATGAAGATGATGGTGGAGAGGATGAAGATGATGGTGAAGATGATGAAGATGATGGTGGAGAGGATGAAGATGATAGTGGAGAGGATGAAGATGATGGTGGAGATGATGTAGATGATAGTGGAGATGATGACGATGATGGTGGAGAGGATGAAGATGATGGTGGAGACAATTAAGATGATGGTGGAGATGATAAAGATGATGGAGATGATGAAGATGATGGTGGAGAGGATGAAGATGATGGTGGAGACGATGAAGATGATGGTGGAGAGGATGAAGATGATAGTGGAGAGGATGAAGATGATGGTGGAGATGATGTAGATGATAGTGGAGATGATGACGATGATGGTGGAGATGATGATGATGGATAGGATGAAGATGGTGGAGAGGATGAAGATGACGGTGGAGATCATGAAGATTATGGTGGAGAGGATGAAGATGAAGATGATGGTGGAGACGATGAAGATGATAGTGGAGAGGATGAAGATGATAGTGGAGAGGATGATGGAGATGATGAAGATGATAGTGGAGAGGATGAAGATGATGGTGGAGACGATGAAGATGATGGTGGAGAGGATGAAGATGATGGTGGACAGGATGAAGATGATGGTGGAGATGATGATGATGATAGTGGAGAGGATGAAGAGGATGGTGGAGAGGATGAAGATGATAATGGAGACGATAAAGATGATAGTGGAGAGGATGACGATGATGGTGGAGATGATGACGATGATGGTGGAGAGGATGAAGATGATAATGGAGACGATGAAGATGATAGTGGAGAGGATGAAGATGATGGTGGAGAGGATGAAGAGGATGGTGGAGAGGATGAAGATGATAATGGAGATGATGACAATGATGGTGGAGATGATGACAATGATGGTGGAGAGGATGAAGATGATAATGGAGACGATAAAGATGATAGTGGAGAGGATGAAGAAGATGGTGGAGAGGATGAAGAGGATGGTGGAGAGGATGAAGATGGTGGAGAGGATGAAGATGATAATGGAGACGATGAAGATGATAGTGGAGAGAATGAAGATGATGGTGGAGAGGATGAAGATGATAGTGGAGAAGATGAAGATGATGGTGGAGAGGATGAAGATGATAGTGGAGAGGATGTAGATGATGGTGGAGAAGATGAAGATGATGGTGGAGAGGATGAAGATGATAGTGGAGAGGATGTAGATGATGGTGGAGAGGATGAAGATAATGGTGGAGAGGATGAAGATGATAGTGGAGAAGATGAAGATGATGGTGGAGAGGATGAAGATGATAGTGGAGAGGATGTAGATGATGGTGGAGAGGATGAAGATAATGGTGGAGAGGATGAAGATGATGGTGGAGAGGATGAAGATGATGGTGGAGATGATAAAGATCATGGTGGAGATGATGATGATGGAGATGATGAAGATGATGGTGGAGAGGATGAAGATGATGGTGGAGATGATGATGAAGATGATGAAAATGATGGTGGAGAGGATGAAGATGATGAAGATGATGGTGGAGATGATGATGATGGAGATGATGAAAATGATGGTGGAGAGGGTGAAGATGATGAAGATGATGGTGGAGATGATGATGATGGAGATGATGAAGATGATGGTGGAGAGGATGAAGAGGATGGTGGAGATGATGAAGATGATGGTGGAGAGGATGAAGATGATGGAGAGGATGAAGAGGATGGTGGAGATGATGAAGATGATGGTGGAGAGGATGAAGATGATGGGGGAGACGATGAAGATGATGGTGGAGATGATGTAGATGATGGTGGAGAAGATGAAGATGATGGTGGAGAGGATGAAGATGATAGTGGAGAGGATGTAGATGATGGTGGAGAGGATGAAGATAATGGTGGAGAGGATGAAGATGATAGTGGAGAAGATGAAGATGATGGTGGAGAGGATGAAGATGATAGTGGAGAGGATGTAGATGATGGTGGAGAGGATGAAGATAATGGTGGAGAGGATGAAGATGATGGTGGAGAGGATGAAGATGATGGTGGAGATGATAAAGATCATGGTGGAGATGATGATGATGGAGATGATGAAGATGATGGTGGAGAGGATGAAGATGATGGTGGAGATGATGATGAAGATGATGAAAATGATGGTGGAGAGGATGAAGATGATGAAGATGATGGTGGAGATGATGATGATGGAGATGATGAAAATGATGGTGGAGAGGGTGAAGATGATGAAGATGATGGTGGAGATGATGATGATGGATAGGATGAAGATGGTGGAGAGGATGAAGATGATGGTGGAGATCATGAAGATTATGGTGGAGAGGATGAAGATGAAGATGATGGTGGAGAGGATGAAGATGATAGTGGAGAGGATGAAGATGATGGTGGAGACGATGAAGATGATGGTGGAGAGGATGAAGATGATGGTGGACAGGATGAAGATGATGGTGGAGATGATGATGATGATAGTGGAGAGGATGAAGAGGATGGTGGAGATGATGAAGATGATGGAGATGATGAAGATGAGAGTGGAGAGGATGAAGATGACAGTGGAGAGGATGAAGATGATAGTGGAGAGGATGAAGATGATGGTGGAGAAGACGAAGATGATTGTGGAAATGATGAAGATGATGGTGGAGATGATGAAGATGATGGTGGAGATGATAGTGGAGACGATGAAGATGATGGTGGAGAGGATGAAGATGATGGTGGAGAGGATGAAGATGATAATGGAGACGATGACGATGATGGTGGAGATGATGACAATGATGGTGGAGAGGATGAAGATGATAATGGAGACGATGAAGATCATAGTGGAGAGGATGAAGAAGATGGTGGAGAGGATGAAGAGGATGGTGGAGAGGATGAAGATGATAATGGAGAGGATGACGATGATGGTGGAGATGATGACGATGATGGTGGAGAGGATGAAGATGATAATGGAGACGATAAAGATGATAGTGGAGAGGATGAAGATGATGGTGGAGAGGATGAAGATGATAGTGGAGAGGATGAAAATGATAGTGGAGAGGATGAAGATGATGGTGGAGATGATGTAGATGATAGTGGAGATGATGACGATGATGGTGGACAGGATGAAGATCATGGTGGAGATGATGATGATGATAGTGGAGAGGATGAAGAGGATGGTGGAGATGATGAAGATGATGGTGGAGAGGATGAAGATGGTGGAGAGGATGAACTTGATGGTGGAGAGGATGAAGAGGAAGGTGGAGATGATGATGATGATGGAGATGATGAAGATGAAGGTGGAGATGATGAAGATGATGGTGGAGAGGATGAAGATGATAATGGAGACGATAAAGATGATAGTGGAGAGGATGAAGATGATGGTGGAGACGATGAAGATGATGGTGGAGAGGATGAAGATGATAGTGGAGAGGATGAAGATGATGGTGGAGATGATGTAGATGATAGTGGAGATGATGACGATGATGGTGGACAGGATGAAGATCATGGTGGAGATGATGATGATGATAGTGGAGAGGATGAAGAGGATGGTGGAGATGATGAAGATGATGGAGATGATGAAGATGAGAGTGGAGAGGATGAAGATGACAGTGGAGAGGATGAAGATGATAGTGGAGAGGATGAAGATGATGGTGGAGAAGATGAAGATGATTGTGGAAATGATGAAGATGATGGTGGAGATGATGAAGATGATGGTGGAGATGATAGTGGAGACGATGAAGATGATGGTGGAGAAGATGAAGATGGTGGAGATGATGAAGATGATGGTGGAGATGATGATGATGATAGTGGAGAGGATGAAGAGGATGGTGGAGATGATGAAGATGATGGAGATGATGAAGATGAGAGTGGAGAGGATGAAGATGACAGTGGAGAGGATGAAGATGATAGTGGAGAGGATGAAGATGATGGTGGAGAAGATGAAGATGATTGTGGAAATGATGAAGATGATGGTGGAGATGATGAAGATGATGGTGGAGATGATAGTGGAGACGATGAAGATGATGGTGGAGAAGATGAAGATGGTGGAGATGATGAAGATGATGGTGCAAATGATGCAAATGATGGTGGCGAGGATGAAGATGATGGTGGAGAGGATGAAGATGGTGGAGATGATGAAGATGATGGTGCAAATGATGCAGATGATGGTGGAGACGATGAAGATGATGGTGGAGATGATGATGATGATAGTGGAGAGGATGAAGAGGATGGTGGAGATGATGAAGATGATGGAGAGGATGAAGATGATGGAGGAGAGGATGAAGATGATAATGGAGACGATGAAGATGATGGTGGAGAGGATGAAGATGATAGTGGAGAGGATGAAGATGATAGTGGAGAGGATGAAGATGATAGTGGAAAGGATGAAGATGATAGTGGAGAGGATGAAGATGATAGTGGAGAGGATGAAGATGGTGGAGAGGATGAAGAGGATGGTGGAGATGATGATGATGATAGTGGAGAGGATGAAGAGGATGTTGGAGATGATGAAGATGATGGAGATGATGAAGATGATAGTGGAGAGGAGGAAGAGGATGATGGAGATGATGAAGATGATGGAGAGGATGAAGATGATGGTGGAGAAGATGAAGATGATTGTGGAAATGATGAAGATGATGGTGGAGATGATGATGGTGTAGATGATGAAGATGATGGTGGAAATGATGAAGATGATAGTGGAGAGGATGAAGATGATGGTGGAGAGGATGATGTTGGAGAGGATGAAGATGATAGTGGAGAGGATGAAGATGATGGTGGAGATGATGATGATGGAGAGGATGAAGATGATGGTGGAGAGGATGAAGATGATGGTGGAGATGATGAAGATGATGGTCGAAATGATGCAGATTATGGTGGAGAGGATGAAGATGATGGTGGAGATGATGAAGATGACGGTGGAGATGATGATGATGGAGATGATGAAGATGATGGTGGAAATGATGCAGATGATGGTGGAGAGGATGAAGATGATGGTGGAGAGGGTGAAGACGATGGTGGAGAGGATGAAGATGATGGTGGAGATGATGATGGTGGAAATGATGAAGATGATAGTGGAGAGGATAAAGAGGATGGTGGAGAGGATGAAGATGATAGTGGAGAGGATGAAGATGATGGTGGAGAGGATGACGATGATGGTGGAGATGATGAAGATGAAGATGAAGATGATGAAGATGATGGTGGAGAGGATGAAAATGATGGTGGAGAGGATGACGATGATGGTGGAGATGATGAAGATGAAGATGAAGATGATGAAGATGATGGTGTAGATGATGAAGATGATCGTGGAGAGGATGAAGATGATGGTGGAGATGATGATGGTGAAGATGATGAAGATGATGGTGGAAATGATGAAGATGATGGTGGAGATGATGATGATGGAGATGATGAAGATGATGGTGGAGAGGATGAAGATGATAGTGGAGAGGATGAAGATGAAGGTGGAGATGATGATCGTGGAGATGATGAAGATGATGGTGGAGAGGATGAAGATGATGGTGGAGATAATGAGTGAGATGATGAAGATGATGGTGGAGAGGATGAAGATGAATGTGGAGAGGATGAAGATGATGAAGATGATGGTGGAGATGATGATGATGGAGATGATGAAGATGATGGTGGAGAGGGTGAAGATGATGAAGATGATGGTGGAGATGATGATCATGGAGATGATAAAGATGATGGTGGAGAGGATGAAGATGATAGTGGAGATGATGGTGGAGATGATGGTGGAGATGATGGTGGAGAGGATGAAGATGATAGTGGAGATGATGAAGATGATGGTCGAAATGATGCAGATGATGGTGGAGAGGATGAAGATGATAGTGGAGAGGATGAAGATGATGGTGGAGATGATAATGGTGGAGATGATGAAGATGAAGATGAAGATGATGAAGATGATGGTGGAGATGATGAAGATGATGGTGGAGAGGATGACGATGATGGTGGAGAGGATGACGATGATAGTGGAGATGATGATTATGGAGATGATGAAGATGATGGTGGAGAGGATGAATATGATAGTGGAGATGATAAAGATAATGGTGGAGATGATGATGGTGAAGATGATGAAGATGATGGTGGAAATGATGAAGATGATGGTGGACAGGATGAAGATGATGGTGGAGATGATGATGGTGAAGATGATGAAGATGATGGTGGAAATGATGAAGATGATGGTGGAGATGATGACGATGATGGTGGAGAGGATGACGATGAAAGTGGAGAGGATGAAGATGATAGTGGAGATGATGATGATGGAGATGATGAAGATGATGGTGGAGAGAATGAAGATGATAGTGGAGATGATGATGATGGAGATGATGAAGATGATGGTGGAGAGGATGAAGATGATAGTGGAGATGATGATGATGGAGATGATGAAAATGATGGTGGAGAGGATGAAGATGATAGTGGAGAGGATGAAGATGATGATGATGGAGATGATGAAGATGATGGTGGAGAGGAGGAAGATGATAGTGGAGAGGATGAAGATGATGATGGTGGAGAGGATGAAGATGATGGTGGAGATGATGATGATGATGATGGTGGAGAGGATGAAGATGATGGTGGAGATGATGATGATGGTGGAGATGATGAAGATGATGGTGGAGATGATGATGATGGTGGAAATTATGGAGATGATGAAGGAGATGATGAAGATGATGGTGGAAATGATGAAGATGATGGTGGAGATGATGATGATGGAGATGATGAAGATGATGGTGGAGAGGATGAAGATGATAGTGGAGAGGATGAAGATGAAGGTGGAGATGATGATGGTGGAGATGATGAAGATGATGGTGGAGAGGATGAAGATGATGGTGGAGATAATGAGTGAGATGATGAAGATGATGGTGGAGAGGATGAAGATGAATGTGGAGAGGATGAAGATGATGAAGATGATGGTGGAGATGATGATGATGGAGATGATGAAGATGATGGTGGAGAGGGTGAAGATGATGAAGATGATGGTGGAGATGATGATGATGGAGATGATAAAGATGATGGTGGAGAGGATGAAGATGATAGTGGAGATGATGGTGGAGATGATGGTGGAGATGATGGTGGAGAGGATGAAGATGATAGTGGAGATGATGAAGATGATGGTCGAAATGATGCAGATGATAGTGGAGAGGATGAAGATGATGGTGGAGATGATGAAGATGACGGTGGAGATGATGATGATGGAGATGATGAAGATGATGGTGGAGAGGATGAAGATGATAGTGGAGATGATGAAGATGATAGTGGAGATGATGAAGATGATGGTGGAGATGATCAAGATGATGGTGGAGAGGATGAAGATGATAGTGGAGATGATGAAGATGATGGTCGAAATGATGCAGATGATAGTGGAGAGGATGAAGATGATAGTGGAGATGATGAAGATGACGGTGGAGATGATGATGATGGAGATGATGAAGACGATGGTGGAGAGGATGAAGATGATAGTGGAGAGGATGAAGATGATGGTGGAGATGATGATGGTGGAGATGATGAAGATGAAGATGATGCAGATGATAGTGGAGAGGATGAAGATGATAGTGGAGAGGATGAAGATGATGGTGGAGATGATGCAGATGATGGTGGAAATGATGAAGATGATGGTGGAGAGGATGAAGATGATAGTGGAGAGGATGAAGATGATGGTGGAGATGATAATGGTGGAGATGATGAAGATGAAGATGATGAAGATGATGGTGGAGATGATGAAGATGATGGAGGAGAGGATGACGATGATGGTGGAGAGGATGAAGATGATAGTGGAGATGATAAAGATAATGGTGGAGATGATGATGGTGAAGATGATGAAGATGATGGTGGAAATGATGAAGATGATGGTGGACAGGATGAAGATGATGGTGGAGATGATGATGGTGAAGATGATGAAGATGATGGTGGAAATGATGAAGATGATGGTGGAGAGGATGAAGATGATGGTGGAGAGGATAACGATGAAAGTGGAGAGGATGAAGATGATAGTGGAGATGATGATGATGGAGATGATGAAGATGATGGTGGAGAGGATGAAGATGATAGTGGAGAGGATGAAGATGATGATGATGGAGATGATGAAGATGATGGTGGAGAGGAGGAAGATGATAGTGGAGAGGATGAAGATGATGATGGTGGAGAGGATGAAGATGATGGTGGAGATGATGATGATGATGATGGAGGAGAGGATGAAGATGATGGTGGAGATGATGATGATGATGGTGGAGATGATGAAGATGATGGTGGAGATGATGATGATGGTGGAAATTATGGAGATGATGAAGGAGATGATGAAGATGATGGTGGAGAGGATGAAGATGATAGTGGAGAGGATGAAGATGATGATGATGATGGATATGATGAAGATGATGGTGGAGAGGATGAAGGTGATAGTGGAGATGATGATGAAGGAGATAATTAAGGTGATGGTGGAGAGGATGAAGATGATGGTGGAGAGGATGAAGATGATGACGATGATGGAGAGGATGAAGATGATGGTGGAGAGGATTAAGATGATGGTGGAGATGATGAAGATGAGGGTGGAAATGTTGCAGATAATGGTGGAGAGGACGAAGATGATAGTGGAGAAGATGAAGATGATGGTGGAGAGGATGAAGATGATAGTGGAGAGGATGAAGATGATGGTGGAGATGATGATGATGGAGAGGATGAAGATGATGGTGGAGAGGATGAAGATGATAGTGGAGATGATGAAGATGACTGTGGAGATGATGATGATGGAGATGATGAAGATGATGGTGGAAATGATGCAGATGATGGTGGAGAGGATGAAGATGATGGTGGAGAGGATGAAGATGATGGTGGAGATGATGAAGATGATGGTGGAGATGATGATGATGGTGGAAATTATGGAGATGATGAAGGAGATGATGAAGATGATGGTGGAGAGGATGAAGATGATAGTGGAGAGGATGAAGATGATGGTGGAGAGGATGAAGATGATGATGATGATGGAGATGATGAAGATGATGGTGGAGAGGATGAAGGTGATAGTGGAGATGATGATGAAGGAGATAATTAAGGTGATGGTGGAGAGGATGAAGATGATGGTGGAGAGGATGAAGATGATGACGATGATGGAGAGGATGAAGATGATGGTGGAGATGATGAAGATGAGGGTGGAAATGTTGCAGATAATGGTGGAGAGGACGAAGATGATAGTGGAGAGGATGAAGATGATGGTGGAGAGGATGATGTTGGAGAGGATGAAGATGATAGTGGAGAGGATGAAGATGATGGTGGAGATGATGATGATGGAGAGGATGAAGATGATGGTGGAGAGGATGAAGATGATAGTGGAGATGATGAAGATGACGGTGGAGATGATGATGATGGAGATGATGAAGATGATGGTGGAAATGATGCAGATGATGGTGGAGAGGATGAAGATGATGGTGGAGAGGATGAAGATGATGGTGGAGATGATGAAGATGAAGATGAAGATGATGAAGATGATGGTGGAGATGATGAAGATGATCGTGGAGAGGATGAAGATGATGGTGGAGAGGATGACGATGATGGTGGAGATGATGAAGATGAAGATGAAGATGATGAAGATGATGGTTGAGAGGATGAAGATGATGGTGGAAATAATGATGATGGAGATGATGAAAATGAAGATGAAGATGATGAAGATGATGGTGGAGAGGATGAAGATGATAGTGGAGATGATGAAGATGATGGTCGAAATGATGAAGATGATAGTGGAGAGGATGAAGATGATAGTGGAGATGATGAAGATGATAGTGGAGATGATGAAGATGATGGTGGAGAGGATGAAGATGATAGTGGAGATGATGAAGATGATGGTCGAAATGATGCAGATGATAGTGGAGAGGATGAAGATGATAGTGGAGATGATGAAGATGACGGTGGAGATGATGATGATGGAGATGATGAAGACGATGGTGGAGAGGATGAAGATGATAGTGGAGAGGATGAAGATGATGGTGGAGATGATGATGGTGGAGATGATGAAGATGAAGATGAAGATGATGCAGATGATGGTGGAGAGGATGAAGATGATAGTGGAGAGGATGGAGATGATGGTGGAGATGATGAAGATGTTAGTGGAGAGGATGAAGATGATGGTGGAGATGATAATGGTGGAGATGATGAAGATGAAGATGAAGATGATGAAGATGATGGTGGAGATGATGACGATGATGGTGGAGAGGATGACGATGATAGTGGAGATGATGATTATGGAGATGATAAAGATAATGGTGGAGATGATGATGGTGAAGATGATGAAGATGATGGTGGAAATGATGAAGATGATGGTGGAGATGATGATGGTGAAGATGATGAAGATGATGGTGGAAATGATGAAGATGATTGTGGAGATGATGATGATGATGGTGGAGAAGATGACGATGAAAGTGGAGAGGATGAATATGATAGTGGAGATGATGATGATTTAGATGATGAAGATGATGGTGAAGAGAATGAAGATGATAGTGGAGATTATGATGATGATGGAGATGATGAAGATGATGGTGGAGAGGATGAAGATGATAGTGGAGATGATGATGATGGAGATGATGAAAATGATGGTGGAGAGGATGAAGATGATAGTGGAGAGGATGAAGATGATGATGATGGAGATGATGAAGATGATGGTGGACAGTATGAAGATGATAGTGGAGAGGATGAAGATGATGATGGTGGAGAGGATGAAGATGATGGTGGAGATGATGATGATGATGATGGTGGAGAGGATGAAGATGATGGTGGAGATGATGATGATGATGGTGGAGATGATGAAGATGATGATGATGGTGGAAATTATGGAGATGATGAAGGAGATGATGAAGATGATGGTGGAGAGGATGAAGATGATAGTGGAGAGGATGAAGATGATGGTGGAGAGGATGAAGATGATGATGATGATGGAGATGATGAAGATGATGGTGGAGAGGATGAAGGTGATAGTGGAGATGATGATGAAGGAGATAATTAAGGTGATGGTGGAGAGGATGAAGATGATGGTGGAGAGGATGAAGATGATGATGATGATGGAGAGGATAAAGATGATGGTGGAGAGGATTAAGATGATGGTGGAGATGATGAAGATGATAGTGGAGAGGATGAAGATGATGGTGGAGATGATGATGATGGAGAGGATGAAGATGATGGTGGAGAGGATGAAGATGATGGTGGAGATGATGAAGATGATGGTCGAAATGATGCAGATGATGGTCGAAATGATGCAGATGATGGTGGAGAGGATGAAGATGATGGTGGAGATGATGAAGATGACGGTGAGATGATGATGATGGAGATGATGAAGATGATGGTGGAAATGATGCAGATGATGGTGGAGAGGATGAAGATGATGGTGGAGAGGGTGAAGATGATGGTGGAGAGGATGAAGATGATGGTGGAGATGATGATGGTGGAAATGATGAAGATGATAGTGGAGAGGATAAAGAGGATGGTGGAGAGGATGAAGATGATAGTGGAGATGATGAAGATGAAGATGAAGATGATGAAGATGATGGTGGAGATGATGAAGATGATCGTGGAGATGATGAAGATGATGGTGGAGAGGATGACGATGATGGTGGAGATGATGAAGATGAAGATGAAGATGATGAAGATGATGGTTGAGAGGATGAAGATGATCGTGGAAATAATGATGATGGAGATGATGAAAATGATGGTGGAGAGGATGAAGATGATGGTTGAGATGATGATGGTGAAGGTGATGAAGATGATGGTGGAAATGATGAAGATGATGGTGGAGATGATGATGATGGAGATGATGAAGATTATGGTGGAGAGGATGAAGATGATAGTGGAGAGGATGAAGATGAAGGTGGAGATGATGATGGTGGAGATGATGAAGATGATGGTGGAGAGGATGAAGATGATGGTGGAGATAATGAGTGAGATGATGAAGATGATGGTGGAGAGGATGAAGATGATGGTGGAGAGGATGAAGATGATGAAGACGATGGTGGAGATGATGATGATGGAGATGATGAAGATGATGGTGGAGAGGGTGAAGATGATGAAGATGATGGTGGAGATGATGATGATGGAGATGATAAAGATGATGGTGGAGAGGATGAAGATGATAGTGGAGATGATGGTGGAGATGATGGTGGAGATGATGAAGATGATAGTGGAGATGATGAAGATGATGGTCGAAATGATGCAGATGATAGTGGAGAGGATGAAGATGATGGTGGAGATGGTGGAGATGATGAAGAAGACGGTGGAGATGATGATGATGGAGATGATGAAGACGATGGTGGAGAGGATGAAGATGATAGTGGAGATGATGAAGATGATAGTGGAGATGATGAAGACGATGGTGGAGATGATGCAGATGATAGTGGAGAGGATGAAGATGATGGTGGAGATGATGCAGATGATGGTGGAAATGATGCAGATGATGGTGGAGAGGATGAAGATGATAGTGGAGAGGATGAAGATGATGGTGGAGATGATAATGGTGGAGATGATGAAGATGAAGATGAAGATGATGACGATGATGGTGGAGAGGATGACGATGATAGTGGAAAGGATGAAGATGATAGTGGAGATTATGAAGATGAGGGTGGAAATGTTGCAGATGATGGTGGAGAGGATGAAGATGATAGTGGAGATGATGAAGATGATGGTGGAGAGGATGATGTTGGAGAGGATGAAGATGATAGTGGAGAGGATGAAGATGATGGTGGAGATGATGATGATGGAGAGGATGAAGATGATGGTGGAGAGGATGAAGATGATGGTGGAGATGACGAAGATGATGGTAGAAATGATACAGATGATGGTCGAAAAGATGCAGATTATGGTGGAGAGGATGAAGATGATGGTGGAGATGATGAAGATGACGGTGGAGATGATGATGATGGAGATGATGAAGATGATGGTGGAAATGATGCAGATGATGGTGGAGAGGATGAAGATGATGGTGGAGAGGGTGAAGATGATGGTGGAGAGGATGAAGATGATGGTGGAGATGATGATGGTGGAAATGATGAAGATCAAGATGATGGTGGAGAGGATAAAGATGGTGGTGGAGATGATGAAGATGATCGTGGAGAGGATGAAGATGATGGTGGAGAGGATGACGATGATGGTGGAGATGATGAAGATGAAGATGATGAAGATGATGGTGGAGAGGATGAAGATGATGGTGGAAATAATGATGATGGAGATGATGAAAATGATGGTGGAGAGGATGACGATGATGGTGGAGATGATGAAGATGAAGATGAAGATGATGAAGATGATGGTGGAGATGATGAAGATGATCGTGGAGAGGATGAAGATGATGGTGGAGATGATGATGGTGAAGATGATGAAGATGATGGTGGAAATGATGAAGATGATGGTGGAGATGATGATGATGGAGATGATGAAGATGATGGTGGAGAGGATGAAGATGATAGTGGAGAGGATGAAGATGAAGGTGGAGATGATGATGGTGGAGATGATGAAGATGATGGTGGAGAGGATGAAGATGATGGTGGAGATAATGAGTGAGATAATGAAGATGATGGTGGAGAGGATGAAGATGATGAAGATGATGGTGGAGATGATGATGATGGAGATGATGAAGATGATGGTGGAGAGGGTGAAGATGATGAAGATGATGGTGGAGATGATGATGATGGAGATGATAAAGATGATGGTGGAGAGGATGAAGATGATAGTGGAGATGATGGTGGAGATGATGGTGGAGATGATGAAGATGATGGTCGAAATGATGCAGATGATAGTGGAGAGGATGAAGATGATGGTGGAGATGATGAAGATGACGGTGGAGATGATGATGATGGAGATGATGAAGATGATGGTGGAGAGGATGAAGATGATAGTGGAGATGATGAAGATGATAGTGGAGATGATGAAGATGATAGTGGAGATGATGAAGATAATGGTGGAGAGGATGAAGATGATAGTGGAGATGATGAAGATGACGGTGGAGATGATGATGATGGAGATGATGAAGATGATGGTGGAGAGGATGAAGATGATAGTGGAGATGATGAAGATGATAGTGGAGATGATGAAGATGACGGTGGAGATGATGAAGATGATAGTGGAGATGATGAAGATGATGGTGGAGATGATGAAGATGACGGTGGAGATGATGATGATGGAGATGATGAAGATGATGGTGGAGAGGATGAAGATGATAGTGGAGATGATGAAGATGATAGTGGAGATGATGAAGATGATGGTGGAGATGATGAAGATGATGGTCGAAATGATGCAGATGATAGTGGAGAGGATGAAGATGATAGTGGAGATGATGAAGATGACGGTGGAGATGATGATGATGGAGATGATGAAGATGATGGTGGAGAGGATGAAGATGATAGTGGAGATGATGAAGATGATAGTGGAGATGATGAAGATGATGGTGGAGATGA
Organism: Telmatherina bonti; assembly: GCF_933228915.1. Classification (NCBI taxonomy): domain Eukaryota; kingdom Metazoa; phylum Chordata; class Actinopteri; order Atheriniformes; family Telmatherinidae; genus Telmatherina; species Telmatherina bonti. Next base: position 2,609,780 of record NC_136613.1, read on the forward strand.
TGAAGATGATGGTGGAGAGGATGAAGATGATAGTGGAGAGGATGAAGATGATAGTGGAGATGATGAAGATGACGGTGGAGATGATGATGATGGAGATGATGAAGACAATGGTGGAGAGGATGAAGATGATAGTGGAGAGGATGAAGATGATGGTGGAGATGATGATGGTGGAGATGATGAAGATGAAGATGATGCAGATGATGGTGGAGAGGATGAAGATGATAGTGGAGAGGATTAAGATGATGGTGGAGAGGATGAAGATGATGGTGGAGATGATAAAGGTGGAGATGATGAAGATGAAGATGAAGATGATGAAGATGATGGTGGAGATGATGAAGATGATGGTGGAGAGGATGACGATGATGGTGGAGAGGATGACGATGATAGTGGAGATGATGATTATGGAGATGATGAAGATGATGGTGGAGAGGATGAATATCATAGTGGAGATGATGATGATGGAGATGATGATGATGATGGTGGACAGGATGAAGATGATGGTAGAGAGGGTGAAGATGATGAAGATGATGGTGGAGATGATGATGATGGAGATGATGAAGATGATGGTGGAGAGGATGAAGATGATAGTGGAGATGATGAAGATGATGGTGGAGATGATGATGATGGAGATGATGAAGATAATGGTGGAGAGGATGAAGATGATAGTGGAGATGATGAAGATGATGGTCGAAATGATGCAGATGATAGTGGAGAGAATGAAGATGATGGTGGAGATGATGATGATGGAGATGATGATGATGATGGTGGAGAGGATGGAGATGATGGTGGAAATGATGCACATGATGGTGGAGAGGATGAAGATGATGGTGGAGATGATGAAGATGATGGTGGAGAGGATGGAGATGATGGTGGAGATGATGATGGTAGAAATGATGCAGATGATGGTGGAAATGATGCAGATGATGGTGGAGAGGATGAAGATGATAGTGGAGAGGATGAAGATGATGGTGGAGAGGATGAAGATGATAGTGGAGAGGATGAAGATGATGGTGGAGAGGATGAATATGATAGTGGAGATGATGATGATGGAGATGATGATGATGATGGTGGAGAGGATGAAGACGATGGTAGAGAGGGTGAAGATGATGAAGATGATGGTGGAGATGATGATGATGGAGATGATGAAGATGATGGTGGAGAGGATGAAGATGATAGTGGAGATGATGAAGATGATGGTGGAGATGATGATGATGGAGATGATGATGATGATTGTGGAGAGGATGGAGATGATGGTGGAAATGATGCACATGATGGTGGAGAGGATGAAGATGATGGTGGAGATGATGAAGATGATGGTGGAGAGGATGGAGATGATGGTGGAGATGATGATGGTGGAGATGATGCAGATGTTGGTGGAAATGATGCAGATGATGGTGGAGATGATAATGGTGAAGATGATAAAGATGATGGTGGAAATGATGAAGATGATTGTGGGGATTATGACGATGATAGTGGAGAGGATGAAGATGATGGTGGAGAGGATGAAGATGATGATGATGGTGGAGAGGATAAAGATGATGGTGGAGATGATGATGATGATGATGGTGGAGAGGATGAAGATGATGATGATGATGGAGATGGTGAAGATGATGGTGGAGAGGATGAAGATTATGGTGGAGATGATGAAGATGATGGTGGAAATGATGAAGATGATGGTGGAGAGGATGAAGATGATAGTGGAGATGATGATGATGGAGATGATGAAGATGATGGTGGAGAGGATGAAGATGATAGTGGAGAGGATGAAGATGATGATGGAGATGATGAAGATGATGGTGGAGAGGATGAAGATGATAGTGGAGAGGATGAAGATGATGGTGGAGATGATGATGATGGAGAGGATAAAGATGATGGTGGAGAGGACTAAGATGATGGTGGAGATGATGAAGATGATGGTGGAGATGATTACGATGATGGAGAGGATGAAGATGATGGTGGAGATGATGAAGATGATGGTAGAAATGATGCAGATGATCGTGGAGAGGATGAAGATGATGGTCGAAATGATGCAGGTGATGGTGGAGAGGATTAAGATGATGGTGGAGATGATGATGATGGAGATGATGAAGATGATGGTGGAGAGGATGAAGATGATAGTGGAGATGATGAAGATGATAGTGGAGATGATGAAGATGATGGTGGAAATGATGCAGATGATGGTGGAGATGATGATGATGATGATGGAGATGATGAAGATGGTGGTGGAGAGGATGAAGATGATAGTGGAGATGATGACGATGATGGTGGAAATTATTCAGATGATGGTGGAGAGGATGAAGATGATGGTGGAGATGATGATGGTGGAAATGATGAAGATGATAGTAGAGAGGATGACGATGATAGTGGAGATGATGATGGTGGAGATGATGCAGATGATGGTGGAGAGGATGAAGATGATAGTGGAGAGGATGAAGGTGATGGTGGAGATGATGAAGATGATGGTGGAGAGGATGAAGATGATAGTGGAGAGGATGAAGATGATGGTGGAGATGATGATGGTGGAGATCATAAAGATGAAGATGAAGATGATGAAGATGATGGTGGAGATGATGAAGATGATGGTGGAGAGGATGAAGATGATGGTGGAGAGGATGACGATGATAGTGGAGAAGATGAAGATGATGGTGGAGATGATGATGATGGAGATGATGAACATAATGGTGGAGAGGATGAAGATGATAGTGGAGATGATGAAGATGATGGTCGAAATGATGCAGGTGATGGTGGAGAGAATGAAGATGACGGTGGAGATGATGATGATGGAGATTGTGATGATGATGGTGGAGAGGATGAAGATGATGGTGGAAATGATGCACATGATGGTGGAGAGGATGAAGATGATGGTGGAGATGATGAAGATGATGGTGGAGAGGATGGAGATGATGGTGGAGATGATGATGGTGGAAATGATGCAGATGATGGTGGAAATGATGCACATGATGGTGGAGAGGATGAAGATGATGGTGGAGAGGACGATGATGATGGTGGAGATCATGCAGATGATGGTGGAGATCATGCAGATGATGGTGGAAATGATGCAGATGATGGTGGAGATGATGAAGATAATGGTGGAGATGATGAAGTTGATGGTGGAAATGATGATGATGGAGAGGATGAAGATGATGGTGGAGATGATAATGGTGAAGATGATAAAGATGATGGTGGAAATGATGAAGATGATGGTGGGGATTATGACGATGATAGTGGAGATGATGATGATGGAGATGATAAAGATGATGGTGGAGAGGATGGAGATGATAGTGGAGATGATGATGATGGAGATGATGAAGATGATGGTGGAGAGGATGAAGATGAAAGTGGAGAGGATGAAGATGATGGTGGAGATGATGATGATGGAGATGATGATGATGGTGGTGGAGAGGATGGAGATGATGGTGGAAATGATGCACATGATGGTGGAGAGGATGAAGATGATGGTGGAGATGATGAAGATGATGGTGGAGAGGATGGAGATGATGGTGGAGATGATGATGGTAGAAATGATGCAGATGATGGTGGAAATGATGCAGATGATGGTGGAGAGGATGAAGATGATGGTGGAAATGATGCAGATGATGGTGGAGAGGATGCAGATGATAGTGGAGATGATGATGATGGAGATGATGATGATGATGGTGGAGAGGATGAAGACGATGGTAGAGAGGGTGAAGATGATGAAGATGATGGTGGAGATGATGATGATGGAGATGATGAAGATGATGGTGGAGAGGATGAAGATGATAGTGGAGAGGATGACGATGATGGTGGAAATTATGCAGATGATGGTGGAGAGGATGAAGATGATGGTGGAAATGATGAAGATGATAGTGGAGATGATGAAGATGATGGTGGAGATGATGATGATGGAGATGATGATGATGATGGTGGAGAGGATGAACATGATGCTGGAGATGATGATGGTGAAGATGATCAAGATGATGGTGGAAATGATGAAGATGATAGTGGAGATGATGAAGATGATGGTGGAGATGATGATGATGGAGATGATGAAAATGATGGTGGAGAGGATGAACATGATGCTGGAGATGATGATGGTGAAGATGATCAAGATGATGGTGGAAATGATGAAGATGATGGAGATGATGACGATGATAGTGGAGATGATGAAGATGATAGTGGAGATGATGAAGATGATGGTGGAGATGATGATGATGGAGATGATGATGATGATGGTGGAGAGGATGGAGATGATGGTGGAAATGATGCACATGATGGTGGAAAGGATGAAGATGATGGTGGAAATGATGCAGATGATGGTGGAGATGATAATGGTGAAGATGATAAAGATGATGGTGGAAATGATGAAGATGATGGTGGGGATTATGACGATGATAGTGGAGAGGATGAAGATGATGGTGGAGAGGATGAAGATGATGATGATGGTGGAGAGGATGAAGATGATGGTGGAGATGATGATGATGATGATGGTGGAGAGGATGAAGATGATGATGATGATGGAGATGGTGAAGATGATGGTGGAGAGGATGAAGATTATGGTGGAGATGATGAAGATGATGGTGGAAATGATGAAGATGATGGTGGAGAGGATGAAGATGATAGTGGAGATGATGATGATGGAGATGATGAAGATGATGGTGGAGAGGATGAAGATGATAGTGGAGAGGATGAAGATGATGATGGAGATGATGAAGATGATGGTGGAGAGGATGAAGATGATAGTGGAGAGGATGAAGATGATGGTGGAGATGATGATGATGGAGAGGATAAAGATGATGGTGGAGAGGACTAAGATGATGGTGGAGATGATGAAGATGATGGTGGAGATGATTACGATGATGGAGAGGATGAAGATGATGGTGGAGATGATGAAGATGATGGTAGAAATGATGCAGATGATCGTGGAGAGGATGAAGATGATGGTCGAAATGATGCAGATGATGGTGGAGAGGATTAAGATGATGGTGGAGATGATGAAGATGACAGTGGAGATGATGATGATGGAGATGATGAAGATGATGGTGGAGAGGATGAAGATGATAGTGGAGATGATGAAGATGATAGTGGAGATGATGAAGATGATGGTGGAAATGATGCAGATGATGGTGGAGATGATGATGATGATGGAGATGATGAAGATGGTGGTGGAGAGGATGAAGATGATAGTGGAGATGATGACGATGATGGTGGAAATTATGCAGATGATGGTGGAGAGGATGAAGATGATGGTGGAGATGATGATGGTGGAAATGATGAAGATGATAGTGGAGAGGATGAAGATGATGGTGGAGATGATGATGGTGAAGATGATGAAGATGATGGTGGAAATGATGAAGATGATGGAGATGATGACGATGGTGGTAGACAGGATGACGATGATAGTGGAGATGATGATGGTGGAGATGATGAAGATGATAGTGGAGAGGATGAAGGTGATGGTGGAGAGGATGAAGATAATGGTGGAGATGATGAAGTTGATGGTGGAAATGATGATGATGGAGATGATTAAAATGATGGTGGAGAGGATGAACATGATGGTGGAGATGATGATGGTGAAGATGATCAAGATGATGGTGGAAATGATGAAGATGATGGAGATGATGACGATGGTGGTGGAGAGGATGACGATGATAGTGGAGATGATGATGGTGGAGATGATGAAGATGATAGTGGAGAGGATGAAGGTGATGGTGGAGATGATGAAGATGATGGTGGAGAGGATGAAGATGATAGTGGAGAGGATGAAGATGATGGTGGAGATGATGATGGTGGAGATCATAAAGATGAAGATGAAGATGATGAAGATGATGGTGGAGATGATGAAGATGATGGTGGAGAGGATGAAGATGATGGTGGAGAGGATGACGATGATAGTGGAGAAGATGAAGATGATGGTGGAGATGATGATGATGGAGATGATGAAGATAATGGTGGAGAGGATGAAGATGTTAGTGGAGATGATGAAGATGATGGTCGAAATGATGCAGGTGATGGTGGAGAGAATGAAGATGACGGTGGAGATGATGATGATGGAGATGGTGATGATGATGGTGGAGAGGATGAAGATGATGGTGGAAATGATGCACATGATGGTGGAGAGGATGAAGATGATGGTGGAGATGATGAAGATGATGGTGGAGAGGATGGAGATGATGGTGGAGATGATGATGGTGGAAATGATGCAGATGATGGTGGAAATGATGCACATGATGGTGGAGAGGATGAAGATGATGGTGGAGAGGACGATGATGATGGTGGAGATCATGCAGATGATGGTGGAGATCATGCAGATGATGGTGGAAATGATGCAGATGATGGTGGAGATGATGAAGATAATGGTGGAGATGATGAAGTTGATGGTGGAAATGATGATGATGGAGAGGATGAAGATGATGGTGGAGATGATAATGGTGAAGATGATAAAGATGATGGTGGAAATGATGAAGATGATGGTGGGGATTTTGACGATGATAGTGGAGATGATGATGATGGAGATGATAAAGATGATGGTGGAGAGGATGGAGATGATAGTGGAGATGATGATGATGGAGATGATGAAGATGATGGTGGAGAGGATGAAGATGAAAGTGGAGAGGATTAAGATGATGATGATGGTGGAGAGGATGAAGATGATGGTGGAGATGATGAAGATGATGGTGGAGATGATAATGGTGAAGATGATAAAGATGATGGTGGAAATGATGAAGATGATGGTGGGGATTATGACGATGATAGTGGAGATGATGATGATGGAGATGATAAAGATGATGGTGGAGAGGATGGAGATGATAGTGGAGATGATGATGATGGAGATGATGAAGATGATGGTGGAGAGGATGAAGATGAAAGTGGAGAGGATGAAGATGATGATGATGGTGGAGAGGATGAAGATGATGGTGGAGATGATGATGATGATGATGGTGGAGAGGATGGAGATGATGATGATGAAGGAGATGGTGAAGATGATGGTGGAGAGGATGAAGATGATGGTGGAGATGATGAAGATGATGGTGGAAATGATGAAGATGATGGTGGAGAGGATGAAGATGATAGTGGAGATGATGATGATGGAGATGATGAAGATGATGGTGGAGAGGATGAAGATGATAGTGGAGAGGATGAAGATGATGATGGAGAGGATGAAGATGATGGTGGACATGATGATGATGGAGATGATGAAGATGATGGTGGAGAGGATGAAGATGATAGTGGAGAGGATGAAGATGATGGTGGAAAGGATGAAGATGATGATGATGATGGAGATGATGAAGATGATGGTGAAGAGGAAGAAGATGATGGTGGAGAGGATGAAGATGATGGTGGAGATGATGAAGATGATGGTGGAAATGATGAAGATTATGGTGGAGAGGATGAAGGTGATAGTGGAGATGATGATGAAGGAGATAATTAAGATGATGGTGGAGAGGATGAAGATGATGGTGGAGAGGATGAAGATGATGGTGGAGTGGATTAAGATGATGGTGGAGAGGATGAAGGTGATGGTGGAGAGGATGAAGATGATAGTGGAGAGGATGAAGATGATGGTGGAGAGGATGATGTTGGAGAGGATGAAGATGATAGTGGAGAGGATGAAGATGATGGTGGAGATGATGATGATGGAGAGGATGAAGATGATGGTGGAGAGGATGAAGATGATGGTGGAGAGGATGAAGATGATGGTGGAGATGATGAAGATGACGGTGGAGATGATGATGATGGAGATGATGAAGATGATGGTGGAAATGATGCAGATGATGGAGAGGATGAAGATGATGGTGGAGAAGGTGAAGATGATGGTGGAGAGGATGAAGATGAAGATGAAGATGATGAAGGTGATGGTGGAGATGATGAAGATGATCGTGGAGAGGATGAAGATGATGGTGGAGAGGATGACGATGATGGTGGAGATGATGAAGATGAAGATGAAGATGAAGATGCTGAAGATGATGGTTGAGAGGAATGAGATGATGGTGGAAATAATGATGTTGGAGATGATGAAAATGATGGTGGAGAGGATGAAGATGATGGTGGAGATGATGATGGTGAAGATGATGAAGATGATGGTGGAAATGATGAAGATGATGGTGGAGATGATGATGATGGAGATGATGAAGATGATGTTGGAGAGGATGAAGATGATAGTGGAGAGGATGAAGATGAAGGTGGAGATGATGATGGTGGAGATGATGAAGATGATGGTGGAGAGGATGAAGATGATGGTGGAGATAATGAGTGAGATGATGAAGATGATGGTGGAGAGGATGAAGATGATGAAGATGATGGTGGAGATGATGATGATGGAGATGATGAAGATGATGGTGGAGAGGGTGAAGATGATGAAGATGATAGTGGAGATGATGGTGGAGATGATGGTGGAGGTGATGGTGGAGAGGATGAAGATGATAGTGGAGATGATGAAGATGATGGTGGAGATGATGAAGATGATGGTGGAGATGATGAAGATGACGGTGGAGATGATGATGATGGAGATGATGAAGATGATGGTGGAGAGGATGAAGATGATAGTGGAGATGATGAAGATGATAGTGGAGATGATGAAGATGATGGTGGAGATGATGATGATGGAGATGATGAAGATGATGGTGGAGAGGATGAAGATGATAGTGGAGATGATGAAGATGATAGTGGAGATGATGAAGATGATAGTGGAGATGATGAAGATAATGGTGGAGATGATGAAGATGATGGTGGAGAGGATGACTATGATAGTGGAGATGATGAAGATGATGGTCGAAATGATGCAGATGATAGTGGAGAGGATGAAGATGATGGTGGAGATGATGAAGATGACGGTGGAGATGATGATGATGGAGATGATGAAGACGATGGTGGAGAGGATGAAGATGATAGTGGAGAGGATGAAGATGGAGATGATGAAGACGATGGTGGAGAGGATGAAGATGATAGTGGAGAGGATGAAGATGATGGTGGAGAGGATGAAGATCATAGTGGAGAGGATGAAGATGATGGTGGAGAGGATGATGATGATAGTGGAGAGGATGAAGATGATGGTGGAGAGGATGAAGATCATAGTGGAGAGGATGAAGATGATAGTGGAGAGGATGAAGATGATGGTGGAGATGATGCAGATGATGGTGGAAATGATGCAGATGATGGTGGAGAGGATGAAGATGATAGTGGAGAGGATGAAGATGATGGTGGAGATGATAATGGTGGAGATGATGAAGATGAAGATGAAGATGATGAAGATGATGGTGGAGATGATGAAGATGATGGTGGAGAGGATGACGATGATGGTGGAGATGATGATTATGGAGATGATGAAGATGATGGTGGAGAGGATGAATATGATAGTGGAGATGATAAAGATAATGGTGGAGATGATGATGGTGAAGATGATGAAGATGATGGTGGAAATGATGAAGATGATGGTGGAGAGGATGAAGATGATGGTGGAGATGATGATGGTGAAGATGATGAAGATGATGGTGGAAATGATGAAGATGATGGTGGAGATGATGACGATGATGGTGGAGAGGATGACGATGATAGTGGAGAGGATGAAGATGATAGTGGAGATGATGAAGATGAGGGTGGAAATGTTGCAGATGATGGTGGAGAGGATGAAGATGATAGTGGAGAGGATGAAGATGATGGTGGAGAGGATGATGATGGAGAGGATGAAGATGATAGTGGAGAGGATGAAGATGATGGTGGAGAGGATGAAGATGATGGTGGAGATGATGATGATGGAGAGGATGAAGATGATGGTGGAGAGGATGAAGATGATGGTGGAGAGGATGAAGATGATAGTGGAGAGGATGAAGATGATGGTGGAGATGATGATGATGGAGAGGATGAAGGTGATGGTGGAGAGGATGAAGATGATGGTGGAGATGATGAAGATGATGGTCGAAATGATGCAGATTATGGTGGAGAGGATGAAGATGATGGTGGAGATGATGAAGATGACGGTGGAGATGATGATGATGGAGATGATGAAGATGATGGTGGAAATGATGCAGATGATGGTGGAGAGGATGAAGATGATGGTGGAGAGGGTGAAGATGATGGTGGAGAGGATGAAGATGATGGTGGAGATGATGATGGTGGAAATGATGAAGATGATAGTGGAGAGGATGAAGATGATGGTGGAGAGGATGACGATGATGGTGGAGATGATGAAGATGAAGATGAAGATGATGAAGATGATGGTGGAGAGGATGAAGATGATGGTGGAAATAATGATGATGGAGATGATGAAAATGATGGTGGAGAGGATGACGATGATGGTGGAGATGATGAAGATGAAGATGAAGATGATGAAGATGATGATGGAGATGATGAAGATGATCGTGGAGAGGATGAAGATGATGGTGGAGATGATGATGGTGAAGATGATGAAGATGATGGTGGAAATGATGAAGATGATGGTGGAGATGATGATGATTGAGATGATGAAGATGATGGTGGAGAGGATGAATATGATAGTGGAGAGGATGAAGATGAAGGTGGAGATGATGATGGTGGAGATGATGAAGATGATGGTGGAGAGGATGAAGATGATGGTGGAGATAATGAGTGAGATGATGAAGATGATGGTGGAGAGGATGAAGATGAATGTGGAGAGGATGAAGACGATGAAGATGATGGTGGAGATGATGATGATGGAGATGATGAAGATGATGGTGGAGAGGGTGAAGATGATGAAGATGATGGTGGAGATGATGATGATGGAGATGATAAAGATGATGGTGGAGAGGATGAAGATGATAGTGGAGATGATGAAGATGATGGTCGAAATGATGCAGATGATAGTGGAGAGGATGAAGATGATAGTGGAGATGATGAAGATGACGGTGGAGATGATGATGATGGAGATGATGAAGACGATGGTGGAGAGGATGAAGATGATAGTGGAGAGGATGAAGATGATGGTGGAGATGATGATGGTGGAGAGGATGAAGATGAAGATGAAGATGATGCAGATGATAGTGGAGAGGATGAAGATGATAGTGGAGATGATGAAGATGAAGATGAAGATGATGCAGATGATAGTGGAGAGGATAAAGATGATGGTGGAGAGGATGAAGATGATAGTGGAGAGGATGAAGATGATGGTGGAGATGATAATGGTGGAGATGATGAAGATGAAGATGAAGATGATGAAGATGATGGTGGAGATGATGAAGATGATGGTGGAGAGGATGACGATGATGGTGGAGAGGATGACGATGATAGTGGAGATGATGATTATGGAGATGATGAAGATGATGGTGGAGAGGATGAATATGATAGTGGAGATGATAAAGATAATGGTGGAGATGATGATGGTGAAGATGATGAAGATGATGGTGGAAATGATGAAGATGATGGTGGACAGGATGAAGATGATGGTGGAGATGATGATGGTGAAGATGATGAAGATGATGGTGGAAATGATGAAGATGATGGTGGAGATGATGACGATGATGGTGGAGAGGATGACGATGAAAGTGGAGAGGATGAAGATGATAGTGGAGATGATGATGATGGAGATGATGAAGATGATGGTGGAGAGAATGAAGATGATAGTGGAGATGATGATGATGGAGATGATGAAGATGATGGTGGAGAGGATGAAGATGATAGTGGAGATTATGATGATGGAGATGATGAAAATGATGGTGGAGAGGATGAAGATGATAGTGGAGAGGATGAAGATGATGATGATGGATATGATGAAGATGATGGTGGAGATGAGGAAGATGATAGTGGAGAGGATGAAGATGATGATGGTGGAGAGGATGAAGATGATGGTGGAGATGATGATGATGATGATGGTGGAGAGGATGAAGATGATGGTGGAGATGATGATGATGATGGTGGAGATGATGAAGATGATGGTGGAGATGATGATGATGGTGGAAATTATGGAGATGATGAAGGAGATGATGAAGATGATGGTGGAGAGGATGAAGATGATAGTGGAGAGGATGAAGATGATGGTGGAGAGGATGAAGATGATGATGATGATGGAGATGATGAAGATGATGGTGGAGAGGATGAAGGTGATAGTGGAGATGATGATGAAGGAGATAATTAAGGTGATGGTGGAGAGGATGAAGATGATGGTGGAGAGGATGAAGATGATGACGATGATGGAGAGGATGAAGATGATGGTGGAGAGGATTAAGATGATGGTGGAGATGATGAAGATGAGGGTGGAAATGTTGCAGATAATGGTGGAGAGGATGAAGATGATAGTGGAGAGGATGAAGATGATAGTGGAGAGGATGAAGATGATGACGATGTTGGAGAGGATGAAGATGATAGTGGAGAGGATGAAGATGATGGTGGAGATGATGATGATGGAGAGGATGAAGATGATGGTGGAGAGGATGAAGATGATGGTGGAGATGATGAAGATGATGGTCGAAATGATGCAGATGATGGTCGAAATGATGCAGATGATGGTGGAGAGGATGAAGATGATGGTGGAGATGATGAAGATGACGGTGGAGATGATGATGATGGAGAGGATGAAGATGATGGTGGAGATGATGAAGATGAAGATGAAGATGATGAAGATGATGGTGGAGATGATGAAGATGATCGTGGAGAGGATGAAGATGATGGTGGAGAGGATGACGATGATGGTGGAGATGATGAAGATGAAGATGAAGATGATGAAGATGATGGTTGAGAGGATGAAGATGATGGTGGAAATAATGATGATGGAGATGATGAAAATGAAGATGAAGATGATAAAAATGATGGGGGAGAGGATGAAGATGATGGTGGAGATGATGATGGTGAAGATGATGAAGATGATGGTGGAAATGATGAAGATAATGGTGGAGATGATGATGATGGAGATGATGAAGATGATGGTGGAGAGGATGAAGATGATAGTGGAGAGGATGAAGATGAAGGTGGAGATGATGATGGTGGAGATGATGAAGATGATGGTGGAGAGGATGAAGATGATGGTGGAGATAATGAGTGAGATGATGAAGATGATGGTGGAGAGGATGAAGATGATGGTGGAGAGGATGAAGATGATGAAGATGATGGTGGAGATGATGATGATGGAGATGATGAAGATGATGGTGGAGAGGGTGAAGATGATGAAGATGATGGTGGTGATGATGATGATGGAGATGATGAAAATGAAGATGAAGATGATAAAAATGATGGGGGAGAGGATGAAGATGATGGTGGAGATGATGATGATGGAGATGATGAAGATGATGGTGGAGAGGATGAAGATGATAGTGGAGAGGATGAAGATGAAGGTGGAGATGATGATGGTGGAGATGATGAAGATGATGGTGGAGAGGATGAAGATGATGGTGGAGATAATGAGTGAGATGATGAAGATGATGGTGGAGAGGATGAAGATGATGGTGGAGAGGATGAAGATGATGAAGATGATGGTGGAGATGATGATGATGGAGATGATGAAGATGATGGTGGAGAGGGTGAAGATGATGAAGATGATGGTGGTGATGATGATGATGGAGATGATAAAGATGATGGTGGAGAGGATGAAGATGATAGTGGAGATGATGGTGGAGATGATGGTGGAGAGGATGAAGATGATAGTGGAGATGATGAAGATGATGGTCGAAATGATGCAGATGATAGTGGAGAGGATGAAGATGATGGTGGAGATGATGAAGATGACGGTGGAGATGATGATGATGGAGATGATGAAGATGATGGTGGAGAGGATGAAGATGATAGTGGAGATGATGAAGATGATAGTGGAGATGATGAAGATGATAGTGGAGATGATGAAGATAATGGTGGAGATGATGAAGATGATGTTGGAGAGGATGACGATGATAGTGGAGAAGATGAAGATGATGGTCGAAATGATGCAGATGATAGTGGAGAGGATGAAGATGATGGTGGAGATGATGAAGATGACGGTGGAGATGATGATGATGGAGATGATGAAGACGATGGTGGAGAGGATGAAGATGATAGTGGAGAGGATGATGATGGAGATGATGAAGACTATGGTGGAGAGGATGAAGATGATAGTGGAGAGGATGAAGATGATAGTGGAGAGGATGAAGATGATGGTGGAGAGGATGAAGATGATGGTGGAGACGATGAAGATGATGGTGGAGAGGATGAAGATGATAGTGGAGAGGATGAAGATGATGGTGGAGATGATAATGGTGGAGATGATGAAGATGAAGATGAAGATGATGAAGATGATGGTGGAGATGATGAAGATGATGAAGATGATGGTGGAGATGATGCAGATGATGGTGGAGATGATGAAGATGATGCAGATGATGGTGGAAATGATGCAGATGATGGTGGAGAGGATGAAGATGATAGTGGAGAGGATGAAGATGATGGTGGAGATGATAATGGTGGAGATGATGAAGATGAAGATGAAGATGATGAAGATGATGGTGGAGATGATGATGATGGAGATGATAAAGATGATGGTGGAGAGGATGAAGATGATAGTGGAGATGATGGTGGAGATGATGGTCGAAATGATGCAGATGATAGTGGAGAGGATGAAGATGATGGTGGAGATGATGAAGATGACGGTGGAGATGATGATGATGGAGATGATGAAGATGATGGTGGAGAGGATGAAGATGATAGTGGAGATGATGAAGATGATAGTGGAGATGATGAAGATAATGGTGGAGATGATGAAGATGATGGTGGAGAGGATGAAGATGATAGTGGAGATGATGAAGATGATGGTCGAAATGATGCAGATGATAGTGGAGAGGATGAAGATGATAGTGGAGATGATGAAGATGACGGTGGAGATGATGATGATGGAGATGATGAAGACGATGGTGGAGAGGATGAAGATGATGGTGGAGAGGATGAAGATGATGGTGGAGATGATGAAGATGAAGATGAAGATGATGCAGATGATGGTGGAGAGGATGAAGATGATAGTGGAGAGGATGGAGATGATGGTGGAGATGATGCAGATGATGGTGGAGAGGATGAAGATGTTAGTGGAGAGGAGGAAGATGATGGTGGAGATGATAATGGTGGAGATGATGAAGATGAAGATGAAGATGATGAAGATGATGGTGGAGATGATGAAGATGATGGAGAGGATGACGATGATGGTGGAGAGGATGACGATGATAGTGGAGATGATGATTATGGAGATGATAAAGATGATGGTGGAGAGGATGAATATGATAGTGGAGATGATAAAGATAATGGTGGAGATGATGATGGTGAAGATGATGAAGATGATGGTGGAGAGGATGAAGATGATAGTGGAGATGATGATGATGGAGATGATGAAGATGATGGTGGAGAGAATGAAGATGATAGTGGAGATGTTGATGATGGTGGAGAGGATGAAGATGATAGTGGAGAGGATGAAGATGATGGTGGAGATGATGATGATGGAGAGGATGAAGATGATGGTGGAGATGATGAAGATGAAGATGAAGATGATGGTGGAGATGATGAAGATGATCGTGGAGAGGATGAAGATGATGGTGGAGAGGATGACGATGATGGTGGAGATGATGAAGATGAAGATGATGAAGATGATGGTTGAGAGGATGAAGATGATGGTGGAAATAATGATGATGGAGATGATGAAAATGATGGTGGAGAGGATGAAGATGATGGTGGAGATGATGATGGTGAAGATGATGAAGATGATGGTGGAAATGATGAAGATGATGGTGGAGATGATGATGATGGAGATGATGAAGATGATGGTGGAGAGGATGAAGATGATAGTGGAGAGGATGAAGATGAAGGTGGAGATGATGATGGTGGAGATGATGAAGATGATGGTGGAGAGGATGAAGATGATGGTGGAGATAATGAGTGAGATGATGAAGATGATGGTGGAGAGGATGAAGATGATGGTGGAGAGGATGATGATGATGGAGATGATGAAGATGATGGTGGAGAGGATGAAGATGATAGTGGAGATGATGATGATGGAGATGATGAAGATGATGGTGGAGAGAATGAAGATGATAGTGGAGATGATGATGATGATGGAGATGATGAAGATGATGGTGGAGAGGATGAAGATGATAGTGGAGATGATGATGATGGAGATGATGAAGATGATGGTGGAGAGAATGAAGATGATAGTGGAGATGATGATGATGATGGAGATGATGATGATGATGGTGGAGAAGATGACGATGAGAGTGGAGAGGATGAATATGATAGTGGAGATGATGATGATGGAGATGATGAAGATGATGGTGGAGAGGATGAAGATGATAGTGGAGATGATGATGATGGAGATGATGAAAATGATGGTGGAGAGGATGAAGATGATAGTGGAGAGGATGAAGATGATGATGATGGAGATGATGAAGATGATGGTGGAGAGGATGAAGATGATAGTGGAGAGGATGAAGATGATGATGGTGGAGAGGATGAAGATCATGGTGGAGATGATGATGATGATGATGGTGGAGAGGATGAAGATGATGGTGGAGATGATGATGATGATGGTGGAGATGATGAAGATGATGATGGAGATGATGATGATGGTGGAAATTACGGAGATGATGAAGGAGATGATGAAGATGATGGTGGAGAGGATGAAGATGATAGTGGAGAGGATGAAGATGATGGTGGAGAGGATGAAGATGATGATGATGATGGAGATGATGAAGATGATGGTGGAGAGGATGAAGGTGATAGTGGAGATGATGATGAAGGAGATAATTAAGGTGATGGTGGAGAGGATGAAGATGATGGTGGAGAGGATGAAGATGATGATGATGATGGAGAGGATGAAGATGATGGTGGAGAGGATTAAGATGATGGTGGAGATGATGAAGATGAGGGTGGAAATGTTGCAGATGATGGTGGAGAGGATGAAGATGATAGTGGAGAGGATGAAGATGATGGTGGAGAGGATGATGTTGGAGAGGATGAAGATGATAGTGGAGAGGATGAAGATGATGGTGGAGATGATGATAATGGAGAGGATGAAGATGATGGTGGAGATGATGAAGATGACGGTGGAGATGATGATGATGGAGATGATGAAGATGATGGTGGAAATGATGCAGATGATGGTGGAGAGGATGAAGATGATGGTGGAGAGGGTGAAGATGATGGTGGAGAGGATGAAGATGATGGTGGAGATGATGATGGTGGAAATGATGAAGATGATAGGTGAGAGGATAAAGAGGATGGTGGAGAGTATGAAGATGATAGTGGAGAGGATGAAGATGATGGTGGAGATGATGAAGATGAAGATGAAGATGATGAAGATGATGGTGGAGATGATGAAGATGATCGTGGAGAGGATGAAGATGATGGTGGAGAGGATGACGATGATGGTGGAGATGATGAAGATGAAGATGAAGATGATGAAGATGATGGTGGAGATGATGAAGATGATGGTGGAGAGGATGAAGATGATAGTGGAGAGGATGAAGATGATGGTGGAGAGGATGAAGATGATGATGATGATGGAGATGATGAAGATGATGGTGGAGAGGATGAAGATGATGGTGGAGATGATGAAGATGATGGTGGAAATGATGAAGGTGATGGTGGAGATGATGCAGATGATGGTGGAAATGATGCAGATGATGGTGGAGAGGATGAAGATGATAGTGGAGAGGATGAAGATGATGGTGGAGATGATAATGGTGGAGATGATGAAGATGAAGATGAAGATGATGAAGATGATGGTGGAGATGATGAAGATGATGGTGGAGAGGATGAAGATGATGGTGGAGAGGATGACGACGATAGTGGATGATGATTATGGAGATGATGAAGATGATGGTGGAGCGGATGAATATGATAGTGGAGATGATAAAGATAATGGTGGAGATGATGATGGTGAAGATGATGATGATGATGGTGGAAATGAAGAAGATGATGGTGGAGAGGATGAAGATGACGGTGGAGATGATGATGATGGAGATGATGAAGACGATGGTGGAGAGGATGAAGATGGAGATGATGAAGACGATGGTGGAGAGGATGAAGATGATAGTGGAGAGGATGAAGATGATGGTGGAGAGGATGAAGATGATAGTGGAGAGGATGAACATGATGGTGGAGATGATAATGGTGGAGATGATGAAGATGAAGATGAAGATGATGAAGATGATGGTGGAGATGATGAAGATGATGGTGGAGAGGATGACGATGATGGTGGAGAGGATGAAGATGATGGTGGAGATGATGATGGTGAAGATGATGAAGATGATGGTGGAAATGATGAAGATGATGGTGGAGATGATGACGATGATGGTGGAGAGGATGACGATGATAGTGGAGAGGATGAAGATGATGGTGGAGAGGATGACGATGATAGTGGAGAGGATGAAGATGATAGTGGAGATGATGAAGATGAGGGTGGAAATGTTGCAGATGATGGTGGAGAGGATGAAGATGATACTGGAGAGGATGAAGATGATGGTGGAGATGATGATGATGGAGAGGATGAAGATAATGGTGGAGATGATGAAGATGATGGTCGAAATGATGCAGATTATGGTGGAGAGGATGAAGATGATGGTGGAGATGATGAAGATGACGGTGGAGATGATGATGATGGAGATGATGAAGATGATGGTGGAAATTATGCAGATGATGGTGGAGAGGATGAAGATGATGGTGAAGATGATGAAGATGATGGTGGAGAGGATGAAGATGATGGTGGAGATGATGATGGTGGAAATGATGAAGATGATAGTGGAGAGGATAAAGAGGATGGTGGAGAGGATGAAGATGATAGTGGAGAGGATGAAGATGATGGTGGAGATGATGAACATGAAGATGAAGATGAAGATGATGAAGATGATGGTGGAGATGATGAAGATGATCGTGGAGAGGATGAAGATGATGGTGGAGAGGATGAAGATGATGGTGGAGATGATGAAGATGAAGATGAAGATGATGGTGGAAATAATGATGATGGAGATGATTAAAATGATGGTGGAGAGGATGAAGATGATGGTGGAGATGATGATGGTGGAGATGATGAAGATGATGGTGGAGAGGATGAAGATGATAGTGGAGAGGATGAAGATGAAGGTGGAGATGATGATGGTGGAGATGATGAAGATGATGGTGGAGAGGATAAAGATGATGAAGATGATGGTGGAGATGATGATGATGGAGATGATGAAGATGATGGTGGAGAGGGTGAAGATGATGAAGATGATGGTGGAGATGATGATGATGGAGAGGATAAAGATGATGGTGGAGAGGATGAAGATGATAGTGGAGATGATGGTGGAGATGATGGTGGAGATGATGGTGGAGAGGATGAAGATGATAGTGGAGATGATGAAGATGATGGTCGAAATGATGCAGATGATAGTGGAGAGGATGAAGATGATGGTGGAGATGATGAAGATGACGGTGGAGATGATGATGATGGAGATGATAAAGATGATGGTGGAGTGGATGAAGATGATAGTGGAGATGATGAAGATGATAGTGGAGATGATGAAGATGATGGTGGAGATGATGAAGATGACGGTGGAGATGATGAAGATGATGGTGGAGAGGATGAAGATGATAGTGGAGATGATGAAGATGATGGTCGAAATGATGCAGATGATAGTGGAGATGATGAAGATGACGGTGGAGATGATGATGATGGAGATGATGAAGACGATGGTGGAGAGGATGAAGATGATAGTGGAGAGGATGAAGATGATGGTGGAGATGATGATGATGGAGATGATGAAGATGAAGATGAAGATGATGCAGATGATGGTGGAGAGGATGAAGATGATAGTGGAGAGGATGAAGATGATGGAGGAGATGATGCAGATGATGGTGGAAATGATGAAGATGAAGATGAAGATGATGGTGGAGATGATGAAGATGATGGTGGAGAGGATGACGATGATGGTGGAGAGGATGACGATGATAGTGGAGATGATGATTATGGAGATGATGAAGATGATGGTGGAGAGGATGAATATGATAGTGGAGATGATAAAGATAATGGTGAAGATGATGAAGATGATGGTGGAAATGATGAAGATGATGGTGGAGAGGATGAAGATGATGGTGGAGATAATGATGGTGAAGATGATGAAGATGATGGTGGAAATGATGAAGATGATGGTGGAGATGATGCCGATAATGGTGGAGAGGATGACGATGAAAGTGGAGAGGATGAAGATGATAGTGGAGATGATGATGATGGAGATGATGAAGATGATGGTGGAGAGAATGAAGATGATAGTGGAGATGATGATGATGGAGATGATGAAGATGATGGTGGAGAGGATGAAGATGATAGTGGAGAGGATGAAGATGATGATGATGGAGATGATGAAGATGATGGTGGAGAGGATGAAGATGATGATGGTGGAGAGGATGAAGATGATGGTGGAGATGATGATGATGATGATGGTCGAGAGGATGAAGATGATGGTGGAGATGATGATGATGATGGTGGAGATGAAGATGATGGTGGAGATGATGATGATGGTGGAAATTATGGAGATGATGAAGGAGATGATGAAGATGATGGTGGAGAGGATGAAGATGATAGTGGAGAGGATGAAGATGATGGTGGAGAGGATGAAGATGATGATGATGATCGAGATGATGAAGATGATGGTGGAGAGGATGAAGATGATGGTGGAGATGATGAAGATGATGGTGGAAATGATGAAGGTGATGGTGGAGAGGATGAAGATGATGGTGGAGCGGATGAAGATGATAGTGGAGATGATGATGATGGAGATGATGAAGATGATGGTGGAGATAATGAAGATGATGGAGATGATGAAGATGATGGTGGAGATGATGAAGATGATGGTGAAAATGATGAAGATGATGGTGGAGAGGATGAAGATGATAGTGGAGATGATGATGATGGAGATGATAAAGATGATGGTGGAGAGGATGAAGATGAAAGTGGAGAGGATGAAGATTATGGTGGCGATGATGAAGATGATGGTGGAGAAGATGATGGAGATGATGAAGATGATGGTGGAGAGGATGAAGATGATGGTGGAGAGGATGAAGGTAATGGTGGAAATGATGCAGATGAAGGTGGAGAGGATGAAGATGATGAAGATGATGGTGGAGATGATGATGATGATGGAGATCATGGTGGAGATGATGAAGATGATGGTGGAGATGATGCAGATGATGGTGGAAATGATGAAGATGATGGTGGAGATGATGATGGTGGAGATCATAAAGATGAAGATGAAGATGATGAAGATGATGGTGGAGATGATGAATATGATGGTGGAGAGGATGAAGATGATGGTGGAGAGGATGATGATGATTATGGAGATGATGAAGATGACGGTGGAGAGGATGAAGATGACGGTAGGGATGATGATGGTGAAGATGATGAAGATGTTGGTGGAAATGATGAAGATGATGGTGGAGATGATGACGATGATAGTGGAGAGGATGATGATGGAGATGATCAAGATGATGGTGGAGAGGATGAAGATGATAGTGCAGAGGATGAAGATGATGATGGTGGAGAGGATGAAGATGATGGTGGAGATGATAATGATGATGATGGTGGAGAGAATGAAGATGATGGTGGAGAAGATGATGATGATGGTGGAGAGGATGAAGATGATGGTGGAGATGATGATGATGGTGGAAATTATGGAGATGATGAAGGAGATGATGAAGATGATGGTGGAGAGGATGAAGATGATGGTGGAGATGATGATGATGGTGGAAATTATGGAGATGATGAAGGAGATCATGAAGATGATGGAGATGATGACGATGATGGTGGACAGGATGGAGATGATGATGATGATGGAGATGATGACGATGATGGTGGAGAGGATGAAGATGATGATGATGATGGAGATGATGACGATGATGGTGGACAGGATGGAGATGATGAAGATGATGGTGGAAATGATAAAGGTGATGGTGGAGAGGATGAAGATGATGGTGGAGAGGATGAAGATGATGAAGATGATGGAGATGATGAAGATGATAGTGGAGAGGATGAAGATGATGGTGGAGATGATGAAGATGATGGTGGAGATGATGAAGATGATGGTGGAGATGATGATGGTGGAGATGATGAAGATGACGGTGGAGAGGATGAAGATGATGGTAGAGATGATGATGGTGAAGATGATAAAGATGATGGTGGAAATGATGAAGATGATGGTGGAGATGATGACGATGATAGTGGAGAGGATGACGATGATAGTGGAGAGGATGAAGATGATAGTGGAGATGATGATGATGGAGATGATGAAGATGATGGTGGAGAGGATGAAGATGATAGTGGAGAGGATGAAGATGATGATGGTGGAGAGGATGAAGATGATGGTGGAGATGATGATGAGAATGATGGTGGAGAGGATGAAGATGATGGTGGAGATGATGATGATGATGGTGAAGAGGATGAAGATGATGGTGGAGATGATGATGATGGTGGAAATTATGGAGATGATGAAGGAGATGATGAAGATGATGGTGGAGAGGATGAAGATGATAGTGGAGAGGATGAAGATGATGGTGGAGAGGATGAAGATGATGATGATGATGGAGATGATGAAGATGATGGTGGAGAGGATGAAGATGATGGTGGAGATGATGAAGATGATGGTGGAAATGATGAAGATGATGGTGGAGAGGATGAAGTTGATGGTGGAGAGGATGAAGATGATGATGATGATGGAGATGATGAAGATGATGGTGGAGATAATTAAGATGATGGTGGAGATGATGAAGATGATGGTGGAGATGATGAAGATGATGGTGGAAATGATGAAGATGATGGTGGAGAGGATGAAGATGATAGTGGAGATGATGATGATGGAGATGATGAAGATGATGGTGGAGAGGATGAAGCTGAAAGTGGAGAAGATGAAGATGATGATGGAGATGATGAAGATGATGGTGGAGATGATGCAGATGATGGAGGAGATGATGATGGAGATGATGAAGATGATGGTGGAGAGGATGAAGATGATGGTGGAGAGGATGAAGGTAATGGTGGAAATGATGCAGATGAAGGTGGAGAGGATGAAGATGATGAAGATGATGGTGGAGATGATGATGATGGAGATGATGAAGATGATGGTGGAGAGGGTGAAGATGATGGTGGAAATGATGAAGATGATGGTGGAGATCATGAAGATGAAGATGATGAAGATGATGGTGGAGATGATGAATATGATGGTGGAGACGATGAAGATGATGGTGGAGAGGATGATGATGATTATGGAGATGATGAAGATGACGGTGGAGAGGATGAAGATGACGGTAGAGATTATGATGGTGAAGATGATGAAGATGATGGTGGAGATGATGACGATGATAGTGGAGAGGATGACGATGATAGTGGAGAGGATGAAGATGATGATGGTGGAGAGAATGAAGATGATGGTGGAGATGATGATGATGATGGTGGAGAGGATGAAGATGATGGTGGAGATGATGATGATGATGGTGGAGAGGATGAAGATGATGGTGGAGATGATGATCATGATGGTGGAGAGGATGAAGATGATGGTGGAGATGATGATGATGGTGGAAATTATGGAGATGATGAAGGAGATGGTGAAGATGATGGTGGAGAGGATGAAGATGATGGTGGAGACGATGATGATGGTGGAAATTATGGAGATGATGAAGGAGATGATGAAGATGATGGTGGAGAGGATGAAGATGATGGTGGAGAGGATGAAGATGATGATGATGATGATGGAGATGATGACTATGATGGTGGACAGGATGGAGATGATGAAGATGATGGTGGAAATGATGAAGATGATGGTGGAGAGGATGAAGATGATGGTGGAGAGGATGAAGATGATGAAGATGATGGAGATGATGAAGATGATAGTGGAGAGGATGAAGATGATGGTGGAGATGATGAAGATGATGGTGGAGATGATGAAGATGATGGTGGAAATGATGAAGATGATGGTGGAGATGATGAAGATGATAGTGGAGAGGATGATGATGGAGATGATGAAGATGATGGTGGAGAGGATGAAGATGATAGTGGAGAGGATGAAGATGATGGTGGAGATGATGAAGATGATGGTGGAGATGATGAAGATGATGGTGGAAATGATGAAGATGATGGTGGAGATGATGAAGATGATAGTGGAGAGGATGATGATGGAGATGATGAAGATGATGGTGGAGAGGATGATGATGATGGTGGAGAGGATGAAGATGATGGTGGAGATGATGATGATGATGATGGTGGAGAGGATGAAGATGATGGTGGAGATGATGATGATGATGGTGGAGAGGACGAAGATGATAGTGAAGAGGACGAAGATGATGGTGGAGAGGATGAAGATGATGGTGGAGAGGATGATGATGATTATGGAGATGATGAAGATGACGGTGGAGAGGATGAAGATGACGGTAGAGATTATGATGGTGAAGATGATGAAGATGATGGTGGAAATGATGAAGATGATGGTGGAGATGATGACGATGATAGTGGAGAGGATGACGATGATAGTGGAGAGGATGAAGATGATGATGGTGGAGAGAATGAAGATGATGGTGGAGATGATGATGATGATGGTGGAGAGGATGAAGATGATGGTGGAGATGATGATGATGATGGTGGAGAGGATGAAGATGATGGTGGAGATGATGATGATGATGGTGGAGAGGATGAAGATGATAGTGGAGAGGATGAAGATGATGATGGTGGAGAGAATGAAGATGATGGTGGAGATGATGATGATGATGGTGGAGAGGATGAAGATGATGGTGGAGATGATGATGATGGTGGAAATTATGGAGATGATGAAGGAGATGGTGAAGATGATGGTGGAGAGGATGAAGATGATGGTGGAGACGATGATGATGGTGGAAATTATGGAGATGATGAAGGAGATGATAAAGATGATGGTGGAGAGGATGAAGATGATGGTGGAGAGGATGAAGATGATGATGATGATGATGGAGATGATGACGATGATGGTGGACAGGATGGAGATGATGAAGATGATGGTGGAAATGATGAAGATGATGGTGGAGATAATGAAGATGATGGTGGAGAGGATGAAGATGATGGTGGAGAGGATGAAGATGATGAAGATGATGGAGATGATGAAGATGATAGTGGAGAGGATGAAGATGATGGTGGAGATGATGAAGATGATGGTGGAGATGATGAAGATGATGGTGGAAATGATGAAGATGATGGTGGAGATGATGAAGATGATAGTGGAGAGGATGATGATGGAGATGATGAAGATGATGGTGGAGAGGATGAAGATGATAGTGGAGATGATGAAGATGATGGTGGAGATGATGAAGATGATGGTGGAAATGATGAAGATGATGGTGGAGATGATGAAGATGATAGTGGAGAGGATGATGATGGAGATGATGAAGATGATGGTGGAGAGGATGAAGATGATGATGGAGATGATGAAGATGACGGTGGAGAGGATGAAGATGATGGTGCAGAGGATGAAGATGATGGTGGAGAGGACGAAGATGATAGTGAAGAGGATGAAGATGATGGTGGAGAGGATGAAGATGATGGTGGAGAGGATGAAGATGATGAAGATGATGGTGGAGATGATGATGATGGAGATGATGAAGATGATGGTGGAGAGGGTGAAGATGATGCAGATGAAGGTGGAGAGGAGGAAGATGATGGTGGAGATGATGAAGATGACTGTGGAGATGATGATGATGGAAATAATGCAGATGATGGTGGAGAGGATGAAGATGATGGTGGAAATTATGCAGATGATGGTGGAGAGGATAATGGTGGAGATGATGCAGATGATGGTGGAGAGGATGAAGATGATAGTGGAGAGGATGAAGATGATGGTGGAGATGATGATGGTGGAGATGATGCAGATGATGGTGGAGAGGATGAAGATAATGGTGGAGAGGATGAAGATGATAATGGAGAGGATGAAGATGATGGTGGAGATGATGATGGTGGCGATCATAAAGATGAAGATGAAGATGATGAAGATGATGTTGGAGATGATGAATATGATGGTGGAGAGGATGAAGATGATGGTGGAGAGGATGATGATGATTATGGAGATGATGAAGATGATGGTGGAGATGAAGATGATAGTGGAGAGGATGATGATGGAGATGATGAAGATGATGGTGGAGAGGATGAAGATGATAGTGGAGAGGATGAAGATGATGGTGGAGATGATGAAGATGATGGTGGAGATGATGAAGATGATGGTGGAAATGATGAAGATGATGGTGGAGATGATGAAGATGATAGTGGAGAGGATGATGATGGAGATGATGAAGATGATGGTGGAGAGGATGAAGATGATAGTGGAAAGGATGAAGATGATGATGGAGATGATGAAGATGACGGTGGAGATGATGAAGATGACGGTGCAGAGGATGAAGATGATGGTGGAGAGGACGAAGATGATAGTGAAGAGGATGAAGATGATGGTGGAGAGGATGAAGATGATGGTGGAGAGGATGAAGATGATGAAGATGATGGTGGAGATGATGATGATGGAGATGATGAAGATGATGGTGGAGAGGGTGAAGATGATGAAGATGATGGTGGAGATGATGATGGAGAGGATGAAGATGATGGTGGAGAGGATGAAGATGATGAAGATGATGGTGGAGATGATGATGATGGAGATGATGAAGATGATGGTGGAGAGGGTGAAGATGATGAAGATGATGGTGGAGATGATGGTGGAGATGATGAAGATGATGGTGGAGATGATGATGATGGAGATGATGAAGATGATTGTGGAGAGGACGAAGATGATAGTGGAGATGATCAAGATGATGGTCGAAATGATGCAGATGAAGGTGGAGAGGATGAAGATGATGGTGGAGATGATGAAGATGACGGTGGAGATGATGATGATGGAAATAATGCAGATGATGGTGGAGAGGATGAAGATGATGGTGGAAATTATGCAGATGATGGTGGAGAGGATAAAGATGATGGTGGAGAGGATGAAGATGATGGTGGAGATGATGCAGATGATGGTGGAGAGGATGAAGATGATGGTGGAGATGATGATGGTGGAGATGATGCAGATGATGGTGGAGAGGATGAAGATAATGGTGGAGAGGATGAAGATGATAGTGGAGAGGATGAAGATGATGGTGGAGATGATGATGGTGGAGATCATAAAGATGAAGATGAAGATGATGAAGATGATGTTGGAGATGATGAATATGATGGTGGAGAGGATGAAGATGATGGTGGAGAGGATGATGATGATTATGGAGATGATGAAGATGACGGTGGAGATGATGATGGTGAAGATGATGAAGATGATGGTGGAAATGATGAAGATGATGGTGGAGATGATGACGATGATAGTGGAGAGGATGAAGATGATGGTGGAGATGATGATGGTGGAGATGATGCAGATGATGGTGGAGAGGAAGAAGATGATGGTGGAGAGGATGAAGATGATAGTGGAGAGGATGAAGATGATGGTGGAGATGATGATGGTGGAGATCATAAAGATGAAGATGAAGATGATGTAGATGATGTTGGAGATGATGAATATGATGGTGGAGAGGATGAAGATGATGGTGGAGAGGATGATGATTATGGAGATGATGAAGATGACGGTGGAGAGGATGAAGATGACGGTGGAGATGATGATGGTGAAGATGATGAAAATGATGGTGGAAATGATTAAGATGATGGTGGAGATGATGACGATGATAGTGGAGAGGATGATGACGGAGATGATGAAGATGATGGTGGAGAGGATGAAGATGATAGTGGAGAGGATGAAGATGATGATGGTGGAGAGGATGAAGATGATGGTCGAGTATGATGATGATGATGGTGGAGAGGATGAAGATGATGGTGGAGATGATGATGATGATGGTGGAGAGGATGAAGATGATGGTGGAGATGATGATGATGGTGGAAATTATGGAGATGATGATGGAGATGATGAAGATGATGGTGGAGAGGATGAAGATGATGGTGGAGAGGATGAAGATGATGATGATGATGGTGGAGACGATGATGATGGTGGAAATTATGGAGATGATGAAGGAGATGATGAAGATGATGGTGGAGATGATGACGATGACGGAGGAGAGGATGAAGATGACGGTAGAGATTATGATGGTGAAGATGATGAAGATGATGGTGGAAATGATGAAGATGATGGTGGAGATGATGACGATGATAGTGGAGAGGATGACAATGATAGTGGAGAGGATGATGATGGAGATGATGAAGATGATGGTGGAGAGGATGAAGATGATAGTGGAGAGGATGAAGATGATGATGGTGGAGAGGATGAAGATGATGGTGGAGATGATGATGATGATGATGGTGGAGAGGATGAAGATGATGGTGGAGATGATGATGATGATGGTGGAGAGGATGAAGATGATGGTGGAGATGATGATGATGGTGGAAATTATTGAGATGATGAAGGAGATGATGAAGATGATGGTGGAGAGGATGAAGATGATGGTGGAGATGATGATGATGGTGGAAATTATGGAGATGATGAAGGAGATGATGAAGATGATGGTGGAGAGGATGAAGATGATGGTGGAGAGGATGAAGATGATGATGATGATGATGGAGATGATGACGATGATGGTGGACAGGATGGAGATGATGAAGATGATGGTGGAAATGATGAAGATGATGGTGGAGATAATGAAGATGATGGTGGAGAGGATGAAGATGATAGTGAAGAGGATGAAGATGATGGTGGAGAGGATGAAGATGATGGTGGAGAGGATGAAGATGATGAAGATGATGGTGGAGATGATGATGATGGAGATGATGAAGATGATGGTGGAGAGGGTGAAGATGATGAAGATGATGGTGGAGATGATGATGATGGAGATGATGAATATGATGGTGGAGAGGATGAAGATGATAGTGGAGATGATGAAGATGATGGTGGAGATGATGATGATGGAGATGATGAAGATGATGGTGGAGAGGATGAAGATGAAAGTGGAGATGATCAAGATGATGGTCGGAATGATGCAGATGAAGGTGGAGAGGAGGAAGATGATGGTGGAGATGATGAAGATGACTGTGGAGATGATGATGATGGAAATAATGCAGATGATGGTGGAAATTATGAAGATGATGGTGGAGAGGATGAAGAGGATGGTGGAAATGATGAAGATGATGGTGGAGAGGATGAAGATGATAGTGGAGAGGATGAAGATGATGGTGGAGATGATGATGGTGGAGATGATGCAGATGATGGTGGAGAGGATGAAGATAATGGTGGAGAGGATGAAGATGATAGTGGAGAGGATGAAGATGATGGTGGAGATGATGATGGTGGAGATCATAAAGATGAAGATGAAAATGATGAAGATGATGTTGGAGATGATGAATATGATGGTGGAGAGGATGAAGATGATGGTGGAGAGGATGATGATGATTATGGAGATGATGAAGATGATGGTGGAGATGATGAAGATGATAGTGGAGAGGATGATGATGGAGATGATGAAGATGATGGTGGAGAGGATGAAGATGATAGTGGAGAGGATGAAGATGATGGTGGAGATGATGAAGATGATGGTGGAGATGATGAAGATGATGGTGGAGAGGATGAAGATGATAGTGGAGAGGATGAAGATGATGGTGGAGATGATGATGATGATTATGGAGATCATGAAGATGACGGTGGAGATGATGATGGTGAAGATGATGAAGATGATGGTGGAAATGATGAAGATGATGGTGGAGATGATGACGATGATAGTGGAGAGGATGAAGATGATGGTGGAGATGATGATGGTGGAGATGATGCAGATGATGGTGGAGAGGATGAAGATGATGGTGGAGAGGATGAAGATGATAGTGGAGAGGATGAAGATGATGGTGGAGATGATGATGGTGGAGATCATAAAGATGAAGATGAAGATGATGAAGATGATGTTGGAGATGATGAATATGATGGTGGAGAGGATGAAGATGATGGTGGAGAGGATGAAGATGATGGTGGAGAGGATGAAGATGATAGTGGAGAGGATGAAGATGATGGTGGAGATGATGATGGTGGAGATCATAGAGATGAAGATGAAGATGATGAAGATGATGTTGGAGATGATGAATATGATGGTGGAGAGGATGAAGATGATGGTGGAGAGGATGATGATTATGGAGATGATGACGATGACGGTGGAGAGGATGAAGATGATGGTGGAAATGATTAAGATGATGGTGGAGATGATGACGATGATAGTGGAGAGGATGACGATGATAGTGGAGAGGATGATGACGGAGATGATGAAGATGATGGTGGAGAGGATGAAGATGATAGTGGAGAGGATGAAGATGATGATGGTGGAGAGGATGAAGATGATGGTCGAGTATGATGATGATGATGGTGGAGAGGATGAAGATGATGGTGGAGATGATGATGATGATGGTGGAGAGGATGAAGATGATGGAGGAGATGATGATGATGGTGGAAATTATGGAGATGATGAAGGAGATGATGAAGATGATGGTGGAGAGGATGAAGATGATGGTGGAGAGGATGAAGATGATGATGATGATGGTGGAGACGATGATGATGGTGGAAATTATGGAGATGATGAAGGAGATGATGAAGATGATGGTGGAGATGATGACGATGACGGTGGAGAGGATGAAGATGACGGTAGAGATTATGATGGTGAAGATGATGAAGATGATGGTGGAAATGATGAAGATGATGGTGGAAATGATGAAGATGATGGTGGAGATGATGAAGATGATAGTGGAGAGGATGATGATGGAGATGATGAAGATGATGGTGGAGAGGATGAAGATGATGGTGGAGATGATGAAGATGATGGTGGAGATGATGAAGATGATGGTGGAAATGATGAAGATGATGGTGGAGATGATGAAGATGATAGTGGAGAGGATGATGATGGAGATGATGAAGATGATGGTGGAGAGGATGAAGATGATAGTGGAGAGGATGAAGATGATGATGGAGATGATGAAGATGACGGTGGAGAGGATGAAGATGATGGTGCAGAGGATGAAGATGATGGTGGAGAGGACGAAGATGATAGTGAAGAGGACGAAGATGATGGTGGAGAGGATGAATATGATGGTGGAGAGGATGAAGATGATGGTGGAGAGGATGATGATGATTATGGAGATGATGAAGATGACGGTGGAGAGGATGAAGATGACGGTAGAGATTATGATGGTGAAGATGATGAAGATGATGGTGGAAATGATGAAGATGATGGTGGAGATGATGACGATGATAGTGGAGAGGATGACGATGATAGTGGAGAGGATGAAGATGATGATGGTGGAGAGAATGAAGATGATGGTGGAGATGATGATGATGATGGTGGAGAGGATGAAGATGATGGTGGAGATGATGATGATGATGGTGGAGAGGATGAAGATGATCGTGGAGATGATGATGATGATGGTGGAGAGGATGAAGATGATAGTGGAGAGGATGAAGATGATGATGGTGGAGAGAATGAAGATGATGGTGGAGATGATGATGATGATGGTGGAGAGGATGAAGATGATGGTGGAGATGATGATGATGGTGGAAATTATGGAGATGATGAAGGAGATGGTGAAGATGATGGTGGAGAGGATGAAGATGATGGTGGAGACGATGATGATGGTGGAAATTATGGAGATGATGAAGGAGATGATAAAGATGATGGTGGAGAGGATGAAGATGATGGTGGAGAGGATGAAGATGATGATGATGATGATGGAGATGATGACGATGATGGTGGACAGGATGGAGATGATGAAGATGATGGTGGAAATGATGAAGATGATGGTGGAGATAATGAAGATGATGGTGGAGAGGATGAAGATGATGGTGGAGAGGATGAAGATGATGAAGATGATGGAGATGATGAAGATGATAGTGGAGAGGATGAAGATGATGGTGGAGATGATGAAGATGATGGTGGAGATGATGAAGATGATGGTGGAAATGATGAAGATGATGGTGGAGATGATGAAGATGATAGTGGAGAGGATGATGATGGAGATGATGAAGATGATGGTGGAGAGGATGAAGATGATAGTGGAGAGGATGAAGATGATGGTGGAGATGATGAAGATGATGGTGGAGATGATGAAGATGATGGTGGAAATGATGAAGATGATGGTGGAGATGATGAAGATGATAGTGGAGAGGATGATGATGGAGATGATGAAGATGATGGTGGAGAGGATGAAGATGATGATGGAGATGATGAAGATGACGGTGGAGAGGATGAAGATGATGGTGCAGAGGATGAAGATGATGGTGGAGAGGACGAAGATGATAGTGAAGAGGATGAAGATGATGGTGGAGAGGATGAAGATGATGAAGATGATGGTGGAGATGATGATGATGGAGATGATGAAGATGATGGTGGAGAGGGTGAAGATGATGCAGATGAAGGTGGAGAGGAGGAAGATGATGGTGGAGATGATGAAGATGACTGTGGAGATGATGATGATGGAAATAATGCAGATGATGGTGGAGAGGATGAAGATGATGGTGGAACTTATGCAGATGATGGTGGAGAGGATGAAGATGATGGTGGAGAGGATAATGGTGGAGATGATGCAGATGATGGTGGAGAGGATGAAGATAATGGTGGAGAGGATGAAGATGATAGTGGAGAGGATGAAGATGATGGTGGAGATGATGATGGTGGCGATCATAAAGATGAAGATGAAGATGATGAAGATGATGTTGGAGATGATGAATATGATGGTGGAGAGGATGAAGATGATGGTGGAGAGGATGATGATGATTATGGAGATGATGAAGATGATGGTGGAGATGAAGATGATAGTGGAGAGGATGATGATGGAGATGATGAAGATGATGGTGGAGAGGATGAAGATGATAGTGGAGAGGATGAAGATGATGGTGGAGATGATGAAGATGATGGTGGAGATGATGAAGATGATGGTGGAAATGATGAAGATGATGGTGGAGATGATGAAGATGATAGTGGAGAGGATGATGATGGAGATGATGAAGATGATGGTGGAGAGGATGAAGATGATAGTGGAAAGGATGAAGATGATGATGGAGATGATGAAGATGACGGTGGAGATGATGAAGATGACGGTGCAGAGGATGAAGATGATGGTGGAGAGGACGAAGATGATAGTGAAGAGGATGAAGATGATGGTGGAGAGGATGAAGATGATGGTGGAGAGGATGAAGATGATGAAGATGATGGTGGAGATGATGATGATGGAGATGATGAAGATGATGGTGGAGAGGGTGAAGATGATGAAGATGATGGTGGAGATGATGATGGAGAGGATGAAGATGATGGTGGAGAGGATGAAGATGATGAAGATGATGGTGGAGATGATGATGATGGAGATGATGAAGATGATGGTGGAGAGGGTGAAGATGATGAAGATGATGGTGGAGATGATGGTGGAGATGATGAAGATGATGGTGGAGATGATGATGATGGAGATGATGAAGATGATTGTGGAGAGGACGAAGATGATAGTGGAGATGATCAAGATGATGGTCGAAATGATGCAGATGAAGGTGGAGAGGATGAAGATGATGGTGGAGATGATGAAGTTGACGGTGGAGATGATGATGATGGAAATAATGCAGATGATGGTGGAGAGGATGAAGATGATGGTGGAAATTATGCAGATGATGGTGGAGAGGATAAAGATGATGGTGGAGAGGATGAAGATGATGGTGGAGATGATGCAGATGATGGTGGAGAGGATGAAGATGATGGTGGAGATGATGATGGTGGAGATGATGCAGATGATGGTGGAGAGGATGAAGATAATGGTGGAGAGGATGAAGATGATAGTGGAGAGGATGAAGATGATGGTGGAGATGATGATGGTGGAGATCATAAAGATGAAGATGAAGATGATGAAGATGATGTTGGAGATGATGAATATGATGGTGGAGAGGATGAAGATGATGGTGGAGAGGATGATGATGATTATGGAGATGATGAAGATGACGGTGGAGATGATGATGGTGAAGATGATGAAGATGATGGTGGAAATGATGAAGATGATGGTGGAGATGATGACGATGATAGTGGAGAGGATGAAGATGATGGTGGAGATGATGATGGTGGAGATGATGCAGATGATGGTGGAGAGGAAGAAGATGATGGTGGAGAGGATGAAGATGATAGTGGAGAGGATGAAGATGATGGTGGAGATGATGATGGTGGAGATCATAAAGATGAAGATGAAGATGATGAAGATGATGTTGGAGATGATGAATATGATGGTGGAGAGGATGAAGATGATGGTGGAGAGGATGATGATTATGGAGATGATGAAGATGACGGTGGAGAGGATGAAGATGACGGTGGAGATGATGATGGTGAAGATGATGAAAATGATGGTGGAAATGATTAAGATGATGGTGGAGATGATGACGATGATAGTGGAGAGGATGATGACGGAGATGATGAAGATGATGGTGGAGAGGATGAAGATGATAGTGGAGAGGATGAAGATGATGATGGTGGAGAGGATGAAGATGATGGTCGAGTATGATGATGATGATGGTGGAGAGGATGAAGATGATGGTGGAGATGATGATGATGATGGTGGAGAGGATGAAGATGATGGTGGAGATGATGATGATGGTGGAAATTATGGAGATGATGAAGGAGATGATGAAGATGGTGGTGGAGAGGATGAAGATGATGGTGGAGAGGATGAAGATGATGATGATGATGGTGGAGACGATGATGATGGTGGAAATTATGGAGATGATGAAGGAGATGATGAAGATGATGGTGGAGATGATGACGATGACGGTGGAGAGGATGAAGATGACGGTAGAGATTATGATGGTGAAGATGATGAAGATGATGGTGGAAATGATGAAGATGATGGTGGAGATGATGACGATGATAGTGGAGAGGATGACGATGATAGTGGAGAGGATGATGATGGAGATGATGAAGATGATGGTGGAGAGGATGAAGATGATAGTGGAGAGGATGAAGATGATGATGGTGGAGAGGATGAAGATGATGGTGGAGATGATGATGATGATGATGGTGGAGAGGATGAAGATGATGGTGGAGATGATGATGATGATGGTGGAGAGGATGAAGATGATGGTGGAGATGATGATGATGGTGGAAATTATTGAGATGATGAAGGAGATGATGAAGATGATGGTGGAGAGGATGAAGATGATGGTGGAGATGATGATGATGGTGGAAATTATGGAGATGATGAAGGAGATGATGAAGATGATGGTGGAGAGGATGAAGATGATGATGATGATGATGGAGATGATGACGATGATGGTGGACAGGATGGAGATGATGAAGATGATGGTGGAAATGATGAAGATGATGGTGGAGATAATGAAGATGATGGTGGAGAGGATGAAGATGATAGTGAAGAGGATGAAGATGATGGTGGAGAGGATGAAGATGATGGTGGAGAGGATGAAGATGATGAAGATGATGGTGGAGATGATGATGATGGAGATGATGAAGATGATGGTGGAGAGGGTGAAGATGATGAAGATGATGGTGGAGATGATGATGATGGAGATGATGAATATGATGGTGGAGAGGATGAAGATGATAGTGGAGATGATGAAGATGATGGTGGAGATGATGATGATGGAGATGATGTAGATGATTGTGGAGAGGACGAAGATGATAGTGGAGATGATCAAGATGATGGTCGGAATGATGCAGATGAAGGTGGAGAGGAGGAAGATGATGGTGGAGATGATGAAGATGACTGTGGAGATGATGATGATGGAAATAATGCAGATGATGGTGGAGAGGATGAAGATGATGGTGGAAATTATGAAGATGATGGTGGAGAGGATGAAGAGGATGGTGGAAATGATGAAGATGATGGTGGAGAGGATAATGGTGGAGATGATGCAGATGATGGTGGAGAGGATGAAGATGATAGTGGAGAGGATGAAGATGATGGTGGAGATGATGATGGTGGAGATGATGCAGATGATGGTGGAGAGGATGAAGATAATGGTGGAGAGGATGAAGATGATAGTGGAGAGGATGAAGATGATGGTGGAGATGATGATGGTGGAGATCATAAAGATGAAGATGAAGATGATGAAGATGATGTTGGAGATGATGAATATGATGGTGGAGAGGATGAAGATGATGGTGGAGAGGATGATGATGATTATGGAGATGATGAAGATGATGGTGGAGATGATGAAGATGATAGTGGAGAGGATGATGATGGAGATGATGAAGATGATGGTGGAGAGGATGAAGATGATAGTGGAGAGGATGAAGATGATGGTGGAGATGATGAAGATGATGGTGGAGATGATGAAGATGATGGTGGAGAGGATGAAGATGATAGTGGAGAGGATGAAGATGATGGTGGAGATGATGATGATGATTATGGAGATCATGAAGATGACGGTGGAGATGATGATGGTGAAGATGATGAAGATGATGGTGGAAATGATGAAGATGATGGTGGAGATGATGACGATGATAGTGGAGAGGATGAAGATGATGGTGGAGATGATGATGGTGGAGATGATGCAGATGATGGTGGAGAGGATGAAGATGATGGTGGAGAGGATGAAGATGATAGTGGAGAGGATGAAGATGATGGTGGAGATGCTGATGGTGGAGATCATAAAGATGAAGATGAAGATGATGAAGATGATGTTGGAGATGATGAATATGATGGTGGAGAGGATGAAGATGATGGTGGAGAGGATGAAGATGATGGTGGAGAGGATGAAGATGATAGTGGAGAGGATGAAGATGATGGTGGAGATGATGATGGTGGAGATCATAAAGATGAAGATGAAGATGATGAAGATGATGTTGGAGATGATGAATATGATGGTGGAGAGGATGAAGATGATAGTGGAGAGGATGAAGATGATGATGGTGGAGAGGATGAAGATGATGGTCGAGTATGATGATGATGATGGTGGAGAGGATGAAGATGATGGTGGAGATGATGATGATGATGGTGGAGAGGATGAAGATTATGGAGGAGATGATGATGATGGTGGAAATTATGGAGATGATGAAGGAGATGATGAAGATGATGGTGGAGAGGATGAAGATGATGGTGGAGAGGATGAAGATGATGATGATGATGGTGGAGACGATGATGATGGTGGAAATTATGGAGATGATGAAGGAGATGATGAAGATGATGGTGGAGATGATGACGATGACGGTGGAGAGGATGAAGATGACGGTAGAGATTATGATGGTGAAGATGATGAAGATGATGGTGGAAATGATGAAGATGATGGTGGAAATGATGAAGATGATGGTGGAGATGATGAAGATGATAGTGGAGAGGATGATGATGGAGATGATGAAGATGATGGTGGAGAGGATGAAGATGATGGTGGAGATGATGAAGATGATGGTGGAGATGATGAAGATGATGGTGGAAATGATGAAGATGATGGTGGAGATGATGAAGATGATAGTGGAGAGGATGATGATGGAGATGATGAAGATGATGGTGGAGAGGATGAAGATGATAGTGGAGAGGATGAAGATGATGATGGAGATGATGAAGATGACGGTGGAGAGGATGAAGATGATGGTGCAGAGGATGAAGATGATGGTGGAGAGGACGAAGATGATAGTGAAGAGGACGAAGATGATGGTGGAGAGGATGAATATGATGGTGGAGAGGATGAAGATGATGGTGGAGAGGATGATGATGATTATGGAGATGATGAAGATGACGGTGGAGAGGATGAAGATGACGGTAGAGATTATGATGGTGAAGATGATGAAGATGATGGTGGAAATGATGAAGATGATGGTGGAGATGATGACGATGATAGTGGAGAGGATGACGATGATAGTGGAGAGGATGAAGATGATGATGGTGGAGAGAATGAAGATGATGGTGGAGATGATGATGATGATGGTGGAGAGGATGAAGATGATGGTGGAGATGATGATGATGATGGTGGAGAGGATGAAGATGATGGTGGAGATGATGATGATGATGGTGGAGAGGATGAAGATGATAGTGGAGAGGATGAAGATGATGATGGTGGAGAGAATGAAGATGATGGTGGAGATGATGATGATGATGGTGGAGAGGATGAAGATGATGGTGGAGATGATGATGATGGTGGAAATTATGGAGATGATGAAGTAGATGGTGAAGATGATGGTGGAGAGGATGAAGATGATGGTGGAGACGATGATGATGGTGGAAATTATGGAGATGATGAAGGAGATGATAAAGATGATGGTGGAGAGGATGAAGATGATGGTGGAGAGGATGAAGATGATGATGATGATGATGGAGATGATGACGATGATGGTGGACAGGATGGAGATGATGAAGATGATGGTGGAAATGATGAAGATGATGGTGGAGATAATGAAGATGATGGTGGAGAGGATGAAGATGATGGTGGAGAGGATGAAGATGATGAAGATGATGGAGATGATGAAGATGATAGTGGAGAGGATGAAGATGATGGTGGAGATGATGAAGATGATGGTGGAGATGATGAAGATGATGGTGGAAATGATGAAGATGATGGTGGAGATGATGAAGATGATAGTGGAGAGGATGATGATGGAGATGATGAAGATGATGGTGGAGAGGATGAAGATGATAGTGGAGAGGATGAAGATGATGGTGGAGATGATGAAGATGATGGTGGAGATGATGAAGATGATGGTGGAAATGATGAAGATGATGGTGGAGATGATGAAGATGATAGTGGAGAGGATGATGATGGAGATGATGAAGATGATGGTGGAGAGGATGAAGATGATGATGGAGATGATGAAGATGACGGTGGAGAGGATGAAGATGATGGTGCAGAGGATGAAGATGATGGTGGAGAGGACGAAGATGATAGTGAAGAGGATGAAGATGATGGTGGAGAGGATGAAGATGATGGTGGAGAGGATGAAGATGATGAAGATGATGGTGGAGATGATGATGATGGAGATGATGAAGATGATGGTGGAGAGGGTGAAGATGATGCAGATGAAGGTGGAGAGGAGGAAGATGATGGTGGAGATGATGAAGATGACTGTGGAGATGATGATGATGGAAATAATGCAGATGATGGTGGAGAGGATGAAGATGATGGTGGAAATTATGCAGATGATGGTGGAGAGGATGAAGATGATAGTGGAGAGGATGAAGATGATGGTGGAGATGATGATGGTGGAGATGATGCAGATGATGGTGGAGAGGATGAAGATGATAGTGGAGAGGATGAAGATGATGGTGGAGATGATGATGGTGGAGATGATGCAGATGATGGTGGAGAGGATGAAGATAATGGTGGAGAGGATGAAGATGATAGTGGAGAGGATGAAGATGATGGTGGAGATGATGATGGTGGCGATCATAAAGATGAAGATGAAGATGATGAAGATGATGTTGGAGATGATGAATATGATGGTGGAGAGGATGAAGATGATGGTGGAGAGGATGATGATGATTATGGAGATGATGAAGATGATGGTGGAGATGAAGATGATAGTGGAGAGGATGATGATGGAGATGATGAAGATGATGGTGGAGAGGATGAAGATGATAGTGGAGAGGATGAAGATGATGGTGGAGATGATGAAGATGATGGTGGAGATGAAGAAGATGATGGTGGAAATGATGAAGATGATGGTGGAGATGATGAAGATGATAGTGGAGAGGATGATGATGGAGATGATGAAGATGATGGTGGAGAGGATGAAGATGATAGTGGAAAGGATGAAGATGATGATGGAGATGATGAAGATGACGGTGGAGATGATGAAGATGACGGTGCAGAGGATGAAGATGATGGTGGAGAGGACGAAGATGATAGTGAAGAGGATGAAGATGATGGTGGAGAGGATGAAGATGATGGTGGAGAGGATGAAGATGATGAAGATGATGGTGGAGATGATGATGATGGAGATGATGAAGATGATGGTGGAGAGGGTGAAGATGATGAAGATGATGGTGGAGATGATGATGGAGAGGATGAAGATGATAGTGGAGATGATGAAGATGACGGTGGAGATGATGATGATGGAAATAATGCAGATGATGGTGGAGAGGATGAAGATGATGGTGGAAATTATGCAGATGATGGTGGAGAGGATAAAGATGATGGTGGAGAGGATGAAGATGATGGTGGAGATGATGCAGATGATGGTGGAGAGGATGAAGATGATAGTGGAGAGGATGAAGATGATGGTGGAGATGATGATGGTGGAGATGATGCAGATGATGGTGGAGAGGATGAAGATAATGGTGGAGAGGATGAAGATGATAGTGGAGAGGATGAAGATGATGGTGGAGATGATGATGGTGGAGATCATAAAGATGAAGATGAAGATGATGAAGATGATGTTGGAGATGATGAATATGATGGTGGAGAGGATGAAGATGATGGTGGAGAGGATGATGATGATTATGGAGATGATGAAGATGACGGTGGAGATGATGATGGTGAAGATGATGAAGATGATGGTGGAAATGATGAAGATGATGGTGGAGATGATGACGATGATAGTGGAGAGGATGAAGATGATGGTGGAGATGATGATGGTGGAGATGATGCAGATGATGGTGGAGAGGATGAAGATGATGGTGGAGAGGATGAAGATGATAGTGGAGAGGATGAAGATGATGGTGGAGATGATGAAGATGATGGTGGAGATGATGAATATGATGGTGGAGAGGATGAAGATGATGGTGGAGAGGATGATGATTATGGAGATGATGAAGATGACGGTGGAGAGGATGAAGATTACGGTGGAGATGATGATGGTGAAGATGATGAAAATGATGGTGGAAATGATGAAGATGATGGTGGAGAGGATGAAGATGATAGTGGAGAGGATGAAGATGATGATGGTGGAGAGGATGAAGATGATGGTCGAGTATGATGATGATGATGGTGGAGAGGATGAAGATGATGGTGGAGATGATGATGATGATGGTGGAGAGGATGAAGATGATGGTGGAGATGATGATGATGGTGGAAATTATGGAGATGATGAAGGAGATGATGAAGATGATGGTGGAGAGGATGAAGATGATGATGATGATGGTGGAGACGATGATGATGGTGGAAATTATGGAGATGATGAAGGAGATGATGAAGATGATGGTGGAGATGATGACGATGACGGTGGAGAGGAGGAAGATGATGGTGGAGATGATGACGATGATAGTGGAGAGGATGACGATGATAGTGGAGAGGATGATGATGGAGATGATGAAGATGATGGTGGAGAGGATGAAGATGACAGTGGAGAGGATGAAGATGATGATGGTGGAGAGGATGAAGATGATGGTGGAGATGATGATGATGATGATGGTGGAGAGGATGAAGATGATGGTGGAGATGATGATGATGATGGTGGAGAGGATGAAGATGATGGTGGAGATGATGATGATGGTGGAAATTATTGAGATGATGAAGGAGATGATGAAGATGATGGTGGAGAGGATGAAGATGATGGTGGAGATGATGATGATGGTGGAAATTATGGAGATGATGAAGGAGATGATGAAGATGATGATGGAGATGATGACGATGATGGTGGACAGGATGGAGATGATGAAGATGATGGTGGAAATGATGAAGATGATGGTGGAGATAATGAAGATGATGGTGGAGAGGATGAAGATGATAGTGAAGAGGATGAAGATGATGGTGGAGAGGATGAAGATGATGGTGGAGAGGATGAAGATGATGAAGATGATGGTGGAGATGATGATGATGGAGATGATGAAGATGATGGTGGAGAGGGTGAAGATGATGAAGATGATGGTGGAGATGATGATGATGGAGATGATGAATATGATGGTGGAGAGGATGAAGATGATAGTGGAGATGATGAAGATGATGGTGGAGATGATGATGATGGAGATGATGAAGATGATTGTGGAGAGGACGAAGATGATAGTGGAGATGATCAAGATGATGGTCGGAATGATGCAGATGAAGGTGGAGAGGATGAAGATGACTGTGGAGATGATGATGATGGAAATAATGCAGATGATGGTGGAGAGGATGAAGATGATGGTGGAAATTATGAAGATGATGGTGGAGAGGATGAAGAGGATGGTGGAAATGATGAAGATGATGGTGGAGAGGATAATGGTGGAGATGATGCAGATGATGGTGGAGAGGATGAAGATGATAGTGGAGAGGATGAAGATGATGGTGGAGATGATGATGGTGGAGATGATGCAGATGATGGTGGAGAGGATGAAGATAATGGTGGAGAGGATGAAGATGATAGTGGAGAGGATGAAGATGATGGTGGAGATGATGATGGTGGAGATCATAAAGATGAAGATGAAGATGATGAAGATGATGTTGGAGATGATGAATATGATGGTGGAGAGGATGAAGATGATGGTGGAGAGGATGATGATGATTATGGAGATGATGAAGATGATGGTGGAGATGATGAAGATGATAGTGGAGAGGATGATGATGGAGATGATGAAGATGATGGTGGAGAGGATGAAGATGATAGTGGAGAGGATGAAGATGATGGTGGAGATGATGAAGATGATGGTGGAGATGATGAAGATGATGGTGGAGAGGATGAAGATGATAGTGGAGAGGATGAAGATGATGGTGGAGATGATGATGATGATTATGGAGATGATGAAGATGACGGTGGAGATGATGATGGTGAAGATGATGAAGATGATGGTGGAAATGATGAAGATGATGGTGGAGATGATGACGATGATAGTGGAGAGGATGAAGATGATGGTGGAGATGATGATGGTGGAGATGATGCAGATGATGGTGGAGAGGATGAAGATGATGGTGGAGAGGATGAAGATGATAGTGGAGAGGATGAAGATGATGGTGGAGATGATGATGGTGGAGATCATAAAGATGAAGATGAAGATGATGAAGATGATGTTGGAGATGATGAATATGATGGTGGAGAGGATGAAGATGATGGTGGAGAGGATGAAGATGATGGTGGAGAGGATGAAGATGATAGTGGAGAGGATGAAGATGATGGTGGAGATGATGATGGTGGAGATCATAAAGATGAAGATGAAGATGATGAAGATGATGTTGGAGATGATGAATATGATGGTGGAGAGGATGAAGATGATGGTGGAGAGGATGATGATTATGGAGATGATGAAGATGACGGTGGAGAGGATGAAGATGACGGTAGAGATGATGATGGTGAAGATGATGAAGATGATGGTGGAAATGATTAAGATGATGGTGGAGATGATGACGATGATAGTGGAGAGGATGACGATGATAGTGGAGAGGATGATGACGGAGATGATGAAGATGATGGTGGAGAGGATGAAGATGATAGTGGAGAGGATGAAGTAGATGATGGTGGAGAGGATGAAGATGATGGTCGAGTATGATGATGATGATGGTGGAGAGGATGAAGATGATGGTGGAGATGATGATGATGATGGTGGAGAGGATGAAGATGATGGAGGAGATGATGATGATGGTGGAAATTATGGAGATGATGAAGGAGATGATGAAGATGATGGTGGAGAGGATGAAGATGATGGTGGAGAGGATGAAGATGATGATGATGATGGTGGAGACGATGATGATGGTGGAAATTATGGAGATGATGAAGGAGATGATGAAGATGATGGTGGAGATGATGACGATGACGGTGGAGAGGATGAAGATGACGGTAGAGATTATGATGGTGAAGATGATGAAGATGATGGTGGAAATGATGAAGATGATGGTGGAGATGATGACGATGATAGTGGAGAGGATGACGATGATAGTGGAGAGGATGATGATGGAGATGATGAAGATGATGGTGGAGAGGATGAAGATGATAGTGGAGAGGATGAAGATGATGATGGTGGAGAGGATGAAGATGATGGTGGAGATGATGATGATGATGATGGTGGAGAGGATGAAGATGATGGTGGAGATGATGATGATGATGGTGGAGAGGATGAAGATGATGGTGGAGATGATGATGATGGTGGAAATTATTGAGATGATGAAGGAGATGATGAAGATGATGGTGGAGAGGATGAAGATGATGGTGGAGATGATGATGATGGTGGAAATTATGGAGATGATGAAGGAGAGGATGAAGATGATGGTGGAGATGATGATGATGGAGAGGATGAAGATGATGGTGGAGAGGATGAAGATGATGGTGGAGAGGATGAAGATGATGATGATGATGATGGAGATGATGACGATGATGGTGGACAGGATGGAGATGATGAAGATGATGGTGGAAATGATGAAGATGATGGTGGAGATAATGAAGATGATGGTGGAGAGGATGAAGATGATGGTGGAGAGGATGAAGATGATGAAGATGATGGAGATGATGAAGATGATAGTGGAGAGGATGAAGATGATGGTGGAGATGATGAAGATGATGGTGGAGATGATGAAGATGATGGTGGAAATGATGAA
Source organism: Telmatherina bonti (assembly GCF_933228915.1). NCBI lineage: Eukaryota > Metazoa > Chordata > Actinopteri > Atheriniformes > Telmatherinidae > Telmatherina > Telmatherina bonti. The sequence goes on from NC_136613.1 coordinate 2,654,098, forward strand.
GATGATGGTGGAGATGATGAAGATGATAGTGGAGAGGATGATGATGGAGATGATGAAGATGATGGTGGAGAGGATGAAGATGATAGTGGAGAGGATGAAGATGATGATGGAGATGATGAAGATGATGGTGGAGAGGATGAAGATGATGGTGGAGAGGATGAAGATGATGGTGGAGATGATGATGATGGAGAGGATGAAGATGATGGTGGAGAGGATGAAGATGATGGTCGAAATGATGCAGATGATGGTGGAGAGGATGAAGATGATGGTGGAGATGATGAAGATGACGGTGGAGAGGATGATGATGATGGTGGAGAGGACGAAGATGATAGTGAAGAGGATGAAGATGATATTGGAGATGATGAAGATGATGGTGGAGAGGATGAAGATGATGATGGAGATGATGAAGATGATGGTGGAGAGGATGAAGATGATGGTGGAGAGGATGAAGATGATGGTGGAGATGATGATGATGGAGAGGATGAAGATGATGGTGGAGAGGATGAAGATGATGGTCGAAATGATGCAGATGATGGTGGAGAGGATGAAGATGATGGTGGAGATGATGAAGATGACGGTGGAGAGGATGAAGATGACGGTGAAGAGGATGAAGATGATATTGGAGATGATGAAGATGATGGTGGAGAGGATGAAGATGATGGTGGAGAGGATGAAGATGATGGTGGAGAGGACGAAGATGATAGTGAAGAGGATGAAGATGATGGTGGAGAGGATGAAGATGATGAAGATGATGGTGGAGATGATGATGATGGAGATGATGAAGATGATGGTGGAGAGGGTGAAGATGATGAAGATGATGGTGGAGATGATGATGATGGAGATGATGAATATGATGGTGGAGAGCATGAAGATGATAGTGGAGATGATGAAGATGATGGTGGAGATGATGATGATGGAGATGATGAAGATGATTGTGGAGAGGACGAAGATGATAGTGGAGATGATGAAGATGATGGTCGAAATTATGCAGATGAAGGTGGAGAGGATGAAGATGATGGTGGAGATGATGAAGATGACGGAGGAGATGATGATGATGGAGATGATGAAGATGATGGTGGAGAGGAAGAAGACGACGGTGGAAATAATGCAGATGATGGTGGAGAGGATGAAGATGATGGTGGAAATTATGCAGATGATGGTGGAGAGGATGAAGATGATGGTGGAAAGGATGAAGAGGATGGTGGAAATGATGAAGATGATGGTGGAGAGGATGATGGTGGAGATGATGCAGATGATGGTGGAGAGGATGAAGATGATAGTGGAGAGGATGAAGATGATGGTGGAGAGGATGAAGAGGATGGTGGAAATGATGAAGATGATGGTGGAGAGGATGATGGTGGAGATGATGCAGATGATGGTGGAGAGGATGAAGATAATGGTGGAGCGGATGAAGATGATAGTGGAGAGGATGAAGATGATGGTGGAGATGATGATGGTGGAGATCATAAAGATGAAGATGAAGATGATGAAGATGATGTTGGAGATGATGAAGATGATGGTGGAGAGGATGATTATGATTATGGAGATGATGAAGATGACGGTGGAGAGGATGAAGATGACGGTAGAGATGATGATGGTGAAGATGATGAAGATGATGGTGGAAATGATGAAGATGATGGTGGAGATGATGACGATGATAGTGGAGAGGATGACGATGATAGTGGAGAGGATGAAGATGATGGTGGAGATGATGATGGTGATGATGCAGATGATGGTGGAGAGGATGAAGATGATGGTGGAGAGGATGAAGATGATAGTGGAGAGGATGAAGGTGATGGTGGAGATGATGATGGTGGAGATCATACAGATGAAGATGAAGATGATGAAGATGATGTTGGAGATGATGAATATGATGGTGGAGAGGATGAAGATGATGGAGAGGATGATGATGATTATGGAGATGATGAAGATGACGGTGAAGAGGATGAAGATGACGGTAGAGATGATGATGGTGAAGATGATGAAGATGATGGTGGAAATGATGAAGATGATGGTGGAGATGATTACGATGATAGTGGAGAGGATGATGACGGAGATGATGAAGATGATGGTGGAGAGGATGAAGATGATGGTGGAGAGGATGAAGATGATGAAGATGATGGAGATGATGAAGATGATAGTGGAGAGGATGAAGATGATGGTGGAGATGATGAAGATGATGGTGGAGATGATGAAGATGATGGTGGAAATGATGAAGATGATGGTGGAGATGATGAAGATGATAGTGGAGAGGATGATGATGGAGATGATGAAGATGATGGTGGAGAGGATGAAAATGATAGTGGAGAGGATGAAGATGATGATGGAGATGATGAAGATGATGGTGGAGAGGATGAAGATGATGGTGGAGAGGATGAAGATGATGGTGGAGATGATGATGATGATGGTGGAGATGATGAAGATGATGGTGGAAATGATGGAGATGATGGTGGAGATGATGAAGATGATAGTGGAGAGGATGATGATGGAGATGATGAAGATGATGGTGGAGAGGATGAAGATGATAGTGGAGAGGATGAAGATGATGATGGAGATGATGAAGATGATGGTGGAGAGGATGAAGATGATGGTGGAGAGGATGAAGATGATGATGGAGATGATGAAGATGATGGTGGAGAGGATGAAGATGATGGTGGAGAGGATGAAGATGATGGTGGAGATGATGATGATGGAGAGGATGCAGATGATGGTGGAGAGGATGAAGATGATGGTGGAGATGATGAAGATGACGGTGGAGAGGATGATGATGATGGTGGAGAGGACTAAGATGATAGTGAAGAGGATGAAGATGATATTGGAGATGATGAAGATGATGGTGGAGAGGATGAAGATGATGGTGGAGAGGATGAAGATGATGGTGGAGAGGACGAAGATGATAGTGAAGAGGATGAAGATGATGGTGGAGAGGATGAAGATGATGAAGATGATGGTGGAGATGATGATGATGGAGATGATGAAGATGATGGTGGAGAGGGTGAAGATGATGAAGATGATGGTGGAGATGATGATGATGGAGATGATGAATATGATGGTGGAGAGGATGAAGATGATAGTGGAGATGATGAAGATGATGGTGGAGATGATGATGATGGAGATGATGAAGATGATTGTGGAGAGGACGAAGATGATAGTGGAGATTATGAAGATGATGGTCGAAATGATGCAGATGAAGGTGGAGAGGATGAAGATGATGGTGGAGATGATGAAGATGACGGTGGAGATGATGATGATGGAGATGATGAAGATGATGGTGGAGAGGAAGAAGACGACGGTGGAAATAATGCAGATGATGGTGGAGAGGATGAAGATGATGGTGGAAATTATGCAGATGATGGTGGAGAGGATGAAGATGATGGTGGAAAGGATGAAGAGGATGGTGGAAATGATGAAGATGATGGTGGAGAGGATGATGGTGGAGATGATGCAGATGATGGTGGAGAGGATGAAGATGATAGTGGAGAGGATGAAGATGATGGTGGAGAGGATGAAGAGGATGGTGGAAATGATGAAGATGATGGTGGAGAGGATGATGGTGGAGATGATGCAGATGATGGTGGAGAGGATGAAGATAATGGTGGAGAGGATGAAGATGATAGTGGAGAGGATGAAGATGATGGTGGAGATGATGATGGTGGAGATCATAAAGATGAAGATGAAGATGATGAAGATGATGTTGGAGATGATGAATATGATGGTGGAGAGGATGAAGATGATGGTGGAGAGGATGATGATGATTATGGAGATGATGAAGATGACGGTGGAGAGGATGAAGATGACGGTAGAGATGATGATGGTGAAGATGATGAAGATGATGGTGGAAATGATGAAGATGATGGTGGAGATGATGACGATGATAGTGGAGAGGATGACGATGATAGTGGAGAGGATGAAGATGATGGTGGAGATGATGATGGTGATGATGCAGATGATGGTGGAGAGGATGAAGATGATGGTGGAGAGGATGAAGATGATAGTGGAGAGGATGAAGATGATAGTGGAGAGGATGAAGGTGATGGTGGAGATGATGATGGTGGAGATCATACAGATGAAGATGAAGATGATGAAGATGATGTTGGAGATGATGAATATGATGGTGGAGAGGATGAAGATGATGGAGAGGATGATGATGATTATGGAGATGATGAAGATGACGGTGAAGAGGATGAAGATGACGGTAGAGATGATGATGGTGAAGATGATGAAGATGATGGTGGAAATGATGAAGATGATGGTGGAGATGATTACGATGATAGTGGAGAGGATGATGACGGAGATGATGAAGATGATGGTGGAGAGGATGAAGATGATGGTGGAGAGGATGAAGATGATGAAGATGATGGAGATGATGAAGATGATAGTGGAGAGGATGAAGATGATGGTGGGGATGATGAAGATGATGGTGGAGATGATGAAGATGATGGTGGAAATGATGAAGATGATGGTGGAGATGATGAAGATGATAGTGGAGAGGATGATGATGGAGATGATGAAGATGATGGTGGAGAGGATGAAGATGATAGTGGAGAGGATGAAGATGATGATGGAGATGATGAAGATGATGGTGGAGAGGATGAAGATGATGGTGGAGAGGATGAAGATGATGGTGGAGATGATGATGATGGAGAGGATGAAGATGATGGTGGAGAGGATGAAGATGATGGTCGAAATGATGCAGATGATGGTGGAGAGGATGAAGATGATGGTGGAGATGATGAAGATGACGGTGGAGAGGATGATGATGATGGTGGAGAGGACGAAGATGATAGTGAAGAGGATGAAGATGATATTGGAGATGATGAAGATGATGGTGGAGAGGATGAAGATGATGGTGGAGAGGATGAAGATGATGGTGGAGAGGACGAAGATGATAGTGAAGAGGATGAAGATGATAGTGAAGAGGATGAAGATGATGGTGGAGAGGATGATGATGGAGATGATGAAGATGATGGTGGAGAGGATGAAGATGATAGTGGAGAGGATGAAGATGATGATGGAGATGATGAAGATGATGGTGGAGAGGATGAAGATGATGGTGGAGATGATGAAGATGATGGTGGAGATGATGATGATGCAGAGGATGAAGATGATGGTGGAGAGGATGAAGATGATGGTCGAATTGATGCAGATGATGGTGGAGAGGATGAAGATGATGGTGGAGATGATGAAGATGACGGTGGAGAGGATGATGATGTTGGTGGAGAGGACGAAGATGATAGTGAAGAGGATGAAGATGATATTGGAGATGATGAAGATGATGGTGGAGAGGATGAAGATGATGGTGGAGAGGATGAAGATGATGGTGGAGAGGACGAAGATGATAGTGAAGAGGATGAAGATGATGGTGGAGAGGATGAAGATGATGGTGGAGAGGACGAAGATGATAGTGAAGAGGATGAAGATGATGGTGGAGATGATGCAGATGATGGTGGAGAGGATGAAGATAATGGTGGAGAGGATGAAGATGATAGTGGAGAGGATGAAGATGATGGTGGAGATGATGATGGTGGAGATCATAAAGATGTAGATGAAGATGATGAAGATGATGTTGGAGATGATGAATATGATGGTGGAGAGGATGAAGATGATGGTGGAGAGGATGATGATGATTATGGAGATGATGAAGATGACGGTGGAGAGGATGAAGATGACGGTAGAGATGATGATGGTGAAGATGATGAAGATGATGGTGGAAATGATGAAGATGATGGTGGATATGATGACGATGATAGTGGAGAGGGTGAAGATGATGGTGGAGATGATGATGGTGATGATGCAGATGATGGTGGAGAGGATGAAGATGATGGTGGAGAGGATGAAGATGATAGTGGAGAGGATGAAGATGATAGTGGAGAGGATGAAGGTGATGGTGGAGATGATGATGGTGGAGATCATACAGATGAAGATGAAGATGATGAAGATGATGTTGGAGATGATGAATATGATGGTGGAGAGGATGAAGATGATGGTGGAGAGGATGATGATGATTATGGAGATGATGAAGATGACGGTGAAGAGGATGAAGATGACGGTAGAGATGATGATGGTGAAGATGATGAAGATGATGGTGGAAATGATGAAGATGATGGTGGAGATGATTACGATGATAGTGGAGAGGATGACGATAATAGTGGAGAGGATGAAGATGATAGTGGAGAGGATGAAGATGATGATGGTGGAGAGGATGAAGATGATAGTGGAGAGGATGAAGATGATGATGGTGGAGAGGATGAAGATGATGGTCGAGTATGATGATGATGATGGTGGAGAGGATGAAGATGATGGTGGAGATGATGATGATGATGGTGGAGAGGATGAAGATGATGGTGGAGATGATGATGATGGTGGAAATTATGGAGATGATGAAGGAGATGATGAAGATGATGGTGGAGAGGATGAAGATGATGGTGGAGAGGATGAAGATGATGATGATGATGGTGGAGATGATGATGATGGTGGAAATTATGGAGATGATGAAGGAGATGATGAAGATGATGGTGGAGATGATGACGATGATGGTGGACAGGATGGAGATGATGAAGATGATGGTGGAAATGATGAAGATGATGGTGGAGAGGGTGAAGATGATGAAGATGATGGTGGAGATGATGATGATGGAGATGATGAATATGATGGTGGGGAGGATGAAGATGATAGTGGAGATGATGAAGATGATGGTGGAGATGATGATGATGGAGATGATGAAGATGATTGTGGAGAGGACAAAGATGATAGTGGAGATGATGAAGATGATGGTCGAAATGATGCAGATGAAGGTGGAGAGGATGAAGATGATGGTGGAGATGATGAAGATGACGGTGGAGATGATGATGATGGAGATGATGAAGATGATGGTGGAGAGGAAGAAGATGACGGTGGAGATGATGAAGATGATGGTGGAAATTATGCAGATGATGGTGGAGAGGATGAAGATGATGGTGGAGAGGATGAAGAGGATGGTGGAAATGATGAAGATGATGGTGGAGAGGATGAAGATGATGGTGGAGATGATGAAGATGATGGTGGAGATGATGATGGTGGAGATGATGCAGATGATGGTGGAGAGGATGAAGATGATAGTGGAGAGGATGAAGATGATGGTGGAGATGATGATGGTGGAGATGATGCAGATGATGGTGGAGAGGATGAAGATGATGGTGGAGAGGATGAAGATGATAGTGGAGAGGATGAAGATGATAGTGGAGAGGATGATGGTGGAGATCATAAAGATGAAGATGAAGATGATGAAGATGATGTTGGAGATGATGAATATGATGGTGGAGAGGATAAAGATGATGGTGGAGAGGATGATGATGATTATGGAGATGATGAAGATGACGGTGGAGAGGATGAAGATGACGGTAGAGATGATGATGGTCAAGATGATGAAGATGATGGTGGAGATGATGAAGATAATGGTGGAAATGATGAAGATGATGGTGGAGAGGATGAAGATGATAGTGGAGATGATGATGATGGAGATGATGAAGATGATGGTGGAGAGGATGAAGATGAAAGTGGAGAAGATGAAGATGATGGTGGAGATGATGCAGATGATGGTGGAGATGATGCAGATGATGGTGGAGATGATGATGGAGATGATGAAGATGATGGTGGAGAGGATGAAGATGATGGTGGAGAGGATGAAGGTAATGGTGGAAATGATGCAGATGAAGGTGGAGAGGATGAAGATGATGAAGATGATGGTGGAGATGATGATGATGGAGATGATGAAGATGATGGTGGAGATGATGAAGATGACGGTGGAGAGGATGAAGATGATAGTGGAGATGATGAAGATGATGGTGGAGATGATGCAGATGATGGTGGAAATGATGAAGATGATGGTGGAGATGATGATGGTGGAGATCATAAAGATGAAGATGAAGATGATGAAGATGACGGTGGAGCTGATGATTATGATGGTGGAGAGGATGAAGATGATGGTGGAGAGGATGATGATTATGGAGATGATGAAGATGACGGTGGAGAGGATGAAGATGACGGTAGAGATTATGATGGTGAAGATGATGAAGATGATGGTGGAAATGATGAAGATGATGGTGGAGATGATGACGATGATAGTGGAGAGGATGATGATGGAGATGATGAAGATGATGGTGGAGAGGATGAACATGATAGTGGAGAGGATGAAGATGATGATGGTGGAGAGGATGAAGATGATGGTGGAGATGATGATGATGGAGATGATGAAGATGATTGTGGAGAGGACAAAGATGATAGTGGAGATGATGAAGATGATGGTCGAAATGATGCAGATGAAGGTGGAGAGGATGAAGATGATGGTGGAGATGATGAAGATGACGGTGGAGATGATGATGATGGAGATGATGAAGATGATGGTGGAGAGGAAGAAGATGACGGTGGAGATGATGAAGATGATGGTGGAAATTATGCAGATGATGGTGGAGAGGATGAAGATGATGGTGGAGAGGATGAAGAGGATGGTGGAAATGATGAAGATGATGGTGGAGAGGATGAAGATGATGGTGGAGATGATGAAGATGATGGTGGAGATGATGATGGTGGAGATGATGCAGATGATGGTGGAGAGGATGAAGATGATAGTGGAGAGGATGAAGATGATGGTGGAGATGATGATGGTGGAGATGATGCAGATGATGGTGGAGAGGATGAAGATGATGGTGGAGAGGATGAAGATGATAGTGGAGAGGATGAAGATGATAGTGGAGAGGATGATGGTGGAGATCATAAAGATGAAGATGAAGATGATGAAGATGATGTTGGAGATGATGAATATGATGGTGGAGAGGATAAAGATGATGGTGGAGAGGATGATGATGATTATGGAGATGATGAAGATGACGGTGGAGAGGATGAAGATGACGGTAGAGATGATGATGGTCAAGATGATGAAGATGATGGTGGAGATGATGAAGATGATGGTGGAAATGATGAAGATGATGGTGGAGAGGATGAAGATGATAGTGGAGATGATGATGATGGAGATGATGAAGATGATGGTGGAGAGGATGAAGATGAAAGTGGAGAAGATGAAGATGATGGTGGAGATGATGCAGATGATGGTGGAGATGATGCAGATGATGGTGGAGATGATGATGGAGATGATGAAGATGATGGTGGAGAGGATGAAGATGATGGTGGAGAGGATGAAGGTAATGGTGGAAATGATGCAGATGAAGGTGGAGAGGATGAAGATGATGAAGATGATGGTGGAGATGATGATGATGGAGATGATGAAGATGATGGTGGAGATGATGAAGATGACGGTGGAGAGGATGAAGATGATAGTGGAGATGATGAAGATGATGGTGGAGATGATGCAGATGATGGTGGAAATGATGAAGATGATGGTGGAGATGATGATGGTGGAGATCATAAAGATGAAGATGAAGATGATGAAGATGACGGTGGAGCTGATGATTATGATGGTGGAGAGGATGAAGATGATGGTGGAGAGGATGATGATTATGGAGATGATGAAGATGACGGTGGAGAGGATGAAGATGACGGTAGAGATTATGATGGTGAAGATGATGAAGATGATGGTGGAAATGATGAAGATGATGGTGGAGATGATGACGATGATAGTGGAGAGGATGATGATGGAGATGATGAAGATGATGGTGGAGAGGATGAACATGATAGTGGAGAGGATGAAGATGATGATGGTGGAGAGGATGAAGATGATGGTGGAGATGATGATGATGGTGGAGAGGATGAAGATGATGGTGGAGATGATGATGATGGTGGAAATTATGGAGATGATGAAGGAGATGGTGAAGATGATGGTGGAGAGGATGAAGATGATGGTGGAGATGATGATGATGGTGGAAATTATGGAGATAATGAAGGAGAGGATGAAGATGATAGTGGAGATGATGATGATAGTGGAGATGATGAAGATGATGGTGGAAATGATGCAGATGATGGTGGAGAGGGTGAAGATGATGGTGGAGAGGGTGAAGATGATGGTGGAGAGGATGAAGATGATGGTGGAGATGATGATGGTGGAGATCATAAAGTTGAAGATGAAGATGATGAAGATGATGGTGGAGATGATGAAGATGATGGTGGAGAGGATGAAGATGATGGTGGAGAGGATGACGATGATAGTGGAGAGGATGAAGATGATAGTGGAGATGATGATTATGGAGATGATGAAGATGACGGTGGAGAGGATGAAGATGATGGTAGAGATGATGATGGTGAAGATGATGAAGATGATGGTGGAAATGATGAAGATGATGGTGGAGATGATGACGATGATAGTGGAGAGGATGACGATGATAGTGGAGATGATGATGATGGAGATGATGAAGATGATGGTGGAGAGGATGAAGATGATAGTGGAGAGGATGAAGATGATGATGGTGGAGAGGATGAAGATGATGGTGGAGATGATGATGATGATGATGGTGGAGAGGATGAAGATGATGGTGGAGATGATGATGATGATGGTGGAGAGGATGAAGATGATGGTGGAGATGATGATGATGGTGGAAATTATGGAGATGATGAAGGAGATGATGAAGATGATGGTGGAGAGGATGAAGATGATAGTGGAGAGGATGAAGATGATGGTGGAGAGGATGAAGATGATGATGATGATGGAGATGATGAAGATGATGGTGGAGAGGATGAAGATGATGGTGGAGATGATGAAGATGATGGTGGAAATGATGAAGATGATGGTGGAGAGGATGAAGATGATGGTGGAGAGGAAGAAGATGATAGTGGAGATGATGATGATGGAGATGATGAAGATGATGGTGGAGATAATGAAGATGATGGTGGAGATGATGAAGATGATGGTGGAGATGATGAAGATGATGGTGGAAATGATGAAGATGATGGTGGAGAGGATGAAGATGATAGTGGAGATGATGATGATGGAGATGATGAAGATGATGGTGGAGAGGATGAAGATGAAAGTGGAGAGGATGAAGATGATGATGGAGATGATGAAGATGATGGTGGAGATGATGCAGATGATGGTGGAGATGATGATGAAGATGATGAAGTTGATGGTGGAGAGGATGAAGATGATGGTGGAGAGGATGAAGGTAATGGTGGAAATGATGCAGATGAAGGTGGAGAGGATGAAGATGATGAAGATGATGGTGGAGATGATGATGATGGAGATGATGAAGATGATGGTGGAGAGGGTGAAGATGATGAAGATGATGGTGGAGATGATGAAGATGACGGTGGAGAGGGTGAAGATGATAGTGGAGATGATGAAGATGATGGTGGAGATGATGCAGATGATGGTGGAAATGATGATGATGATGATGGAGATGATGAAGATGATGGTGGAGATGATGAAGATGATAGTGGAGAGGATGATGATGGAGATGATGAAGATGATGGTGGAGAGGACGAAGATGATAGTGGAGAGGATGAAGATGATGATGGAGATGATGAAGATGATGGTGGAGAGGATGAAGATGATGGTGGAGATGATGATGATGGAGAGGATGAAGATGATGGTGGAGAGGATGAAGATGATGGTCGAAATGATGCAGATGATGGTGGAGAGGATGAAGATGATGGTGGAGATGATGAAGATGACGGTGGAGATGATGATCATGAGGGTGGAAATGTTGCAGATGATTGTGGAGAGGAGGAAGAGGATGATGGAGATGATGAAGATGATGGTGGAGAGGATGAAGATGATGGTGGAGACGATGAAGATGATGGTGGAGATGATGGAGATGATGAAGATGATGGTGGAGAGGATGAAGATGATGGTGGAGAGGATGAAGATGATGGTGGAGATGATGAAGATGATGGAGATGATGAAGATGATGGTGGAGAGGATGAAGATGATAGTGGAGAGGATGAAGATGAAAGTGGAGATGATGAAGATGATGGTGGAAATGATGCAGATGATGGTGGAGATGATGAAGATGATGGTGGAGATGATAAAGATGACGGTGGAGATGATGATGATGGAGATGATGAAGATGATGGTGGAGAGGATGAAGATGATAGTGGAGATGATGATGATAGTGGAGATGATGAAGATGATGGTGGAAATGATGCAGATGATGGTGGAGAGGGTGAAGATGATGGTGGAGAGGGTGAAGATGACGGTGGAGAGGATGAAGATGATGGTGGAGATTATGATGGTGGAGATCATAAAGTTGAAGATGAAGATGAAGATGATGGTGGAGATGATGAAGATGATGGTGGAGAGGATGACGATGATGGTGGAGAGGAAGAAGATGATAGTGGAGATTATGATGATGGAGATGATCAAGATGATGGTGGAGATAATGAAGATGATGGTGGAGATGATGAAGATGATGGTGGAGATGATGAAGATGATGGTGGAAATGATGAAGATGATGGTGGAGATGATAAAGATGACGGTGGAGATGATGATGATGGAGATGATGAAGATGATGGTGGAGAGGATAAAGATGACGGTGGAGATGATGATGATGGAGATGATGAAGATGATGGTGGAGATGATAAAGATGACGGTGGAGATGATGATGATGGAGATGATGAAGATGATAGTGGAGATGATGATGATAGTGGAGATGATGAAGATGATGGTGGAAATGATGCAGATGATGGTGGAGAGGGTGAAGATGATGGTGGAGAGGGTGAAGATGATGGTGGAGAGGATGAAGATGATGGTGGAGATGATGATGGTGGAGATCATAAAGTTGAAGATGAAGATGAAGATGATGGTGGAGATGATGAAGATGATGGTGGAGAGGATGACGATGATGGTGGAGAGGATGACGATGATAGTGGAGAGGATGAAGATGATAGTGGAGATGATGATTATGGAAATGATGAAGATGATGGTGGAGATGATGACGATAATAGTGGAGAGGATGACGATGATAGTGGAGATGATGATGATGGAGATGATGAAGATGATGGTGGAGAGGATGAAGATGATAGTGGAGAGGATGAAGATGATGATGGTGGAGAGAATGAAGATGATGGTGGAGATGATGATGATGATGATGGTGGAGAGGATGAAGATGATGGTGGAGATGATGATGATGATGGTGGAGAGGATGAAGATGATGGTGGAGATGATGATGGTGGAAATTATGGAGATGATGAAGGAGATGATGAAGATGATGGTGGAGAGGATGAAGATGATAGTGGAGAGGATGAAGATGATGGTGGAGAGGATGAAGATGATGATGATGATGGAGATGATGAAGATGATGGTGGAGAGGATGAAGATGATGGTGGAGATGATGAAGATGATGGTGGAGAGGATGAAGATGATGGTGGAGAGGATGAAGATGATGGTGGAGAGGAAGAAGATGATAGTGGAGATGATGATGATGGAGATGATCAAGATGATGGTGGAGATAATGAAGATGATGGTGGAGATGATGAAGATGATGGTGGAGATGATGAAGATGATGGTGGAAATGATGAAGATGATGGTGGAGAGGATGAAGATGATAGTGGAGATGATGATGATGGAGATGATGAAGATGATGGTGGAGAGGATGAAGATGAAAGTGGAGAGGATGAAGATGATGATGGAGATGATGAAGATGATGGTGGAGATGATGCAGATGATGGTGGAGATGATGATGAAGATGATGAAGATGATGGTGGAGAGGATGAAGATGATGGTGGAGAGGATGAAGGTAATGGTGGAAATGATGCAGATGAAGGTGGAGAGGATGAAGATGATGAAGATGATGGTGGAGATGATGATGATGGAGATGATGAAGATGATGGTGGAGAGGGTGAAGATGATGAAGATGATGGTGGAGATGATGAAGATGACGGTGGAGAGGGTGAAGATGATAGTGGAGATGATGAAGATGATGGTGGAGATGATGCAGATGATGGTGGAAATGATGAAGATGATGGTGGAGATGATGATGATGGTGGAAATGATGAAGATGATGGTGGAGATGATGAAGATGATGGCGGAGAGGATGAAAATGATCGTGGAGAGGATGATGATGATGGTGGAGAGGATGAAGATGATGGTGGAGAGGATGAAGATGATGGTGGAGAGGATGAAGATGATAGTGAAGAGGACGAAGATGATATTGGAGATGATGAAGATGATGGTGGAGAGGATGAAGATGATGGTGGAGAGGATGAAGATAATGGTGGAAATGATGCAGATGTTGGTGGAGAGGATGAAGATGATGGTGGAGAGGATGAAGATGATGAAGATGATGGTGGAGATGATGATGATGGAGATGATGAAGATGATGGTGGAGAGGGTGAAGATGATGAAGATGATGGTGGAGATGATGATGATGGAGATGATGAATATGATGGTGGAGAGGATGAAGATGATAGTGGAGATGATGAAGATGATGGTGGAGATGATGATGATGGAGATGATGAAGATGATGGTGGAGAGGATGAAGATGATAGTGGAGATGATGAAGATGATGGTCGAAATGATGCAGATGAAGGTGGAGAGGGTGAAGATGATGGTGGAGATGATGAAGATGATGGTGGAAATTATGCAGATGATGGTGGAGAGGATGAAGAGGATGGTGGAGAGGATGAAGAGGATGGTGGAAATGATGAAGATGATGGTGGAGAGGATGAAGATGATGGTGGAGATGATGCAGATGATGGTGGAGATGATGATGGTTGAGATGATGCAGATGATGGTGGAGATGATGCAGATGATGGTGGAGAGGATGAAGATGATGGTGGAGATGATGAAGATGATGGTGGAGATGATGATGGTTGAGATGATGAAGATGATTATGGAGATGATGATGACGGTGGAGAGGATGAAGATGACGGTAGAGATGATGATGGTGAAGATGATGAAGATGATGGTGGAAATGATGAAGATGATGGTGGAGATGATGACGATGATGGTGGAGAGGATGACGATGATAGTGGAGAGGATGACGATGATAGTGGAGAGGATGACGATGATAGTGGAGAGGATGACGATGATAGTGGAGAGGATGATTATGGAGATGATGAAGATGACGGTGGAGAGGATGAAGATGACGGTAGAGATGATGATGGTGAAGATGATGAAGATGATGGTGGAAATGATGAAGATGATGGTGGAGATGATGACGATGATAGTGGAGAGGATGATGATGGAGATGATGAAGATGATGGTGGAGAGGATGAAGATGATAGTGGAGAGGATGAAGATGATGATGGTGGAGAGGATGAAGATGATGGTGGAGATGATGATGATGATGATGGTGGAGAGGATGAAGATGATGGTGGAGATGATGATGATGATGGTGGAGAGGATGAAGATGATGGTGGAGATGATGATGATGGTGGAAATTATGGAGATGATGAAGGAGATGATGAAGATGATGGTGGAGAGGATGAAGATGATGGTGGAGATGATGAAGGAGATGATGAAGATGATGGTGGAGAGGATGAAGATGATGATGATGATGGAGATGATGAAGATGATGGTGGAGAGGATGGAGATGATGAAGATGATGGTGGAAATGATGAAGATGATGGTGGAGAGGATGAAGATGATGGTGGAGAGGATGAAGATGATGAAGATGATGGAGATGATGAAGATGATAGTGGAGAGGATGAAGATGATGGTGGAGAGGATGAAGATGATGGTGGAGAGGATGAAGATGATGGTGGAGAGGATGAAGATGATGAAGATGGTGGAGAGGATGAAGATGATAGTGGAAATGATGCAGATGATGGTGGAGATGTTGATGATGGAGATGATGAAGATGAAGGTGAAGAGGATGAAGATGAAGGTGAAGAGGTTGAAGATGATGGTGGAGAGGATGATGGAGATGATGATGATGAGTTTAAATATCTCGGGGTCTTGTTCACAAGTGAGGGAAGGATGGAGCGTGAGATGGACAGACGGATCGGTGCGGCGTCTGCAGTAATGCGGACTCTGCGCCCGTCTGTCGTGGTGAAGAAGGAGCTGAGCCAGAAGGCGAAGCTCTCGATTTACCAGTCGATCTACGTTCCTACCCTCACCTATGGTCATGAGTTGTGGGTCGTGACTGAAAGAAGGAGATCTCGTATACAGGCGGTTGAAATGCGTGGCCGGGCTCTCCCTTAGAGATAGGGTGAGGAGCTCGGTCATCCGGGAGGAGGTAGTAGAGCCGCTGAGTAGAGCCGCTGCTCCGCTGCTCCTCCGCTCCTCCGCATCGCGAGGAACCAGTTGAGGTGGCTGGGGCATCTGGTCAGGATGCCTCCTGGACCTCCCTGGTGAGGTGTTCCAGGCACGTCCCTCTGGGAGGAGACCCCGGGGAAGACCCAGGACACGCTGGAGGGATTATATCTCTCGGCTGGCCTGGGAACGCCTCGGGATCCCCCTGCAGAGTTGGCAAATGTGGCTGGGGAGAGGGAAGTCTAGGCTTCCCTGCTTAGGCTGCTGCCCCCGCCACCCGAACCCGGATAAGCGGCAGAAGATGAAGATGAAGATGAAGACTTTTAATACCTCCTGTTGTCATATGAGGTTATTTGTGTATGTTCTGGGCCCTTGCCGGGACCCGTTAGTCGATTTTTCTCTTTGCAGTGATGTCATGTTGTCGCCTTGTAGCTTGGCTGAGTCCTATGCTGATTTCCCCATTGTCTGTTTTTTCCCGGGTCCCAAGTCTGACCTGAGTAAGGTGCTGGTTGTGCATAATGGTGAATTGGAAGTGGATGATTACTTTGAGGTGATGACTGGCATGTCTGGTCAGAGTAATAACTGGCTATTGCTTGCTGAGCAGGTAGGAGTGTCTGTTGGAGTTGCCTGTGGGGTCTGCCTGGGGCCCAGACCTGTACTGCGTGTAGTCGCCCCTCCACCTGAGTTTGACTCCGCCTGTATGGTTGATTTGCTATCTTCCACGAATCCCTCTCAGAGGTGCATTTCCTGGGATGTTCCTTTCCCTGTTACGTCCCGCACGCGGTCCCCTCCCCTATTTGACTCGGGTTTGGCTCGGCAGAACTTCACTTGCTTCACAAGTTCTGGATTTGTTGGGGCTGTGGACCGGGGATGGTGCAGTAGTGTGTATGCTGTTAATGTGCATTTTTCTGTAGCTCGAGCCAAACTTTGGTGGTGGTGTGGTGGTCCGGTTCTTAGGAGTGTGCTGCCAGCCCGATGGGCTCCAGTCACCCTTCTCTTACCTCCTACTGTCTTCCTGGGTTTCCCTTCAATTTGTTTATTGTGCAATTTCACTCGCGATGACCTGCAGGCGGTCCATGAACAGCTCAAGGCGACGTCCCTGATGGCTTTCCAGAATGGGATGGCGTTGGACATGATCTTGGCTGAGCGAGGGGGTGTCTGCTCTCTGTTTGGGGAGCAGTGTTGCATGTACATTCCTAACAACACTGCCCCTATGGGGAAACTTACTCGTGCTATGGATGGCCTTAGGTCCCTTAGTCGTAAGATTACTGTGCACGCTGGCATTGATGCCCCCATTGGGAATGGCTGGTTTTATGGGTTTGGTAAATATCGGGCCTTCGCTGCATCAGTTCTGACTTCTGTTGCATCCTTCTCTGCTTTGCTGCTTTTGTGTGGATGCTGTTGCATCCCGTGTATCAGGGCTCTGCTGCTTATGCTGGTTGATGCTGCCTTAGGTCAGCGCATTCCTCAGCTTGTTTATGACCCACTACCTACTTCAGATCTACCTCTCTCAGATCCTTTTCCCTTCTGTTTTGATAGTGATGATAGTGCTGATTCTGACGCTGATGTGTGATTGTTTTTCCTTACAGGATGTTTTATGATGAATGTTCTTCAAACCCTGCCAGGTGTGACCATTTTGATGTTTTAGTTTTCTGTATCTCTTTGGGTAGTTAGTGTTATTTTATGGGTTTGTTTTGTTGCTTTGTTATGTTCATGAATTGTGATTCTTTTGTGTTGATCCTGAAAGGATCAAAAGAGGGGAATGTGGTGGAATTATGCGTCTAGTGTAGTTTTAATATATTACTCATTTATTAAGTTTCTTTTAGGTAGTACAAGATATATATTCTGCATAGTTAGAGTAGTTCAGTAAGCTTGCTTTAGTAGATTCATGCATAAAACTAAGTGTTCTGTTCAAGGCCTGTTTCAGCTTTGACTGTTGTTATCTCCAAGCTAGCAGTTGTTTTGATTAGTGCTGCCAGGCAGCGGTTGTTTGTGTCTGCTTAAAGAACACTGTAGCACTCTGAGCAGGGGCAGAGCTCTCGAGACCTCTCGCCTGCAACATCTGTACATGCCCAATAAATTGAACAGAAAACAGTTGATTTATAGATTTATTCCTCATCGGATAAATTCCACGACAGTTATATATGCTGAAGATATCATTTTATGCCATTCTAGATTTGAGAGATCAATCCCAGCAGTCTGACGCCTTTTCAGCTAGTTTGGAGCAATGTCAGGATATAAAATCACTTTGACAAAACCAGGTGACCTATAAATAAATCAAAAGAGCTCAGGGGTAAGTCACCCTTCATCTGGACCCAAAAAGCCTTTCAATATTTAGGAGTTCATGTTTCCCCAAAGATCTTTGCCTCTTGAGTTACGTCTACCTACTCCAAAAGACAAAGACTTGGAAAGTGCCCCCATTTTTATTTCCTGGTGTAATAAAATAAACCTGATGTCATGTTTTAGTACTTTGTTTCAGACACTCTCCTGCTGTTTGGATTCAGCATTGTTTACATGTATTGAGGGTAAAGGACGCTTGTCCCTGCACCGACACAACCAGAGGGCGTCTTGGTAAAATCCATATAAACTCCTGATGCATTGTTGTAGTAGCTCCGCCTTGAGTCGCCTCAGGAACACCGGCAGAGGGATCTGGTGAAGAGCGGCGGGGCATAAAGAGCCAGAAGGTTTTCAAGTGGCTGCCCGGTGATAAAACTGTTGAACAGAATTAACTTTTTATGGTTTCTTTCAGTGTGAGCTTTTAGACATAGTAAACTACTCTCTTCAGATGGGTGTCTTCTCTTCTGCCTGTAAAACGGCGGTGGTAAGGCCCCTTCTGAAGAAGAGTGGCTTAGATCCAAACATGGTTGATAATTACCGACCTGTATCCAACTTACCGTTTTTAAGTAAAATAATAGAAAAAGTTGTTTTTACTCAATTACACAAGTTTTTGAATAAACACAACATTTCAGAAAAATATCAATCTGGTTTTAGGACTAACCACAGTACGGAGACGGCCCTCTTAAAGCTTGTTAGTGACCTTAGATCTAGCCTGGACTCACAGAAACTTTCTGTTCTGGTTCTTTTGGATCTTAGTGCCGCATTCATCATCAGATTTTATTCAACAGACTCAGAAGTCTGGTGGGCCTCTCAGGGATGGCTCTTAAGTGGTTTCATTCCTACCTCTCGGATCGACAATTTTTCCTAAATATGGATACATGCTCCTCACAAACCTATGAAATAAAATGTGGGGTTCCCCAAGGATCAATTTTAGGCCCGTTACTTTTTAACCTGTATATGTTACCACTTGGGGATGTCATCAGGAGACACGGCGTTGATGTCCACAGCTATGCCGATGATACACAGCTTTACATCGCCGTGTCCCCTGATGACTTAGAGCCACTAAATGTCCTTTTAAATTCTTTTAAATCCACCCACCCAAACTGCTGGCTTGGACTTCACATGCAAAGGAACTTTGACCATGGATTTATAGATTAATTGTTTTTTAAAACAATTTTCTGTGTTTTCTTCTCCTCTTGTTTCTTTTCACTGTTTGATTTTTACTTTGCTTTACTTTACTTTACTTTACTTTACTGACTTTCTGTGTTTTAAATGTTACAAAAATGCTGGAAAAGCAAATAAAAAGACAACTGGTGGGGAAAAAAAGCAAAAGATCGATAGTGTATTAAAAGAAAGGTATGATTCCAACTTAAAAGTGAAGAGATAGACAGTTGTTATGAAACTGGCATCCGACACATCCCCGGCTCTGACTGACTCACGGCAGACCTTCATGAATCCTTCTGGACGGCCTGGGACTCCTCGCCTCAGTTCATACACTACAGGGACGCGTCAGAGAAAAGGAATTACCACAGAGCCTGAAACGGGGCTTCCAACACACCCAGAAACATGGCAAGGACAGAAGTCCACTATTAAACACAGATTATCAGCTGTTTTCAGGATGCATTGCAGTCAGGCTGGAGATGATACGACCAGCGCCAGATGGCTCCTGGGTGGAGGGAGGACTCGGAACATCAGGATCATCCTGGGCTGAACTGGCTTTGGAAGTAAATGTGTTCATCTAACTGGTGTGATGTGTCATGACATCACAGCTGTGTTGGAGCAGAGTACACGCCAGAGGTTTCCGGTCAGGAGGGGTTGGACATGGAGCCGACGCTCATAACGCTCGCTGAGCTGCTGGATAGAAGTCTGAAAAACAAGGTGGTTGAAGATGTGAACATTTTGGACACAAAATGATGACAAGCCGATTTGCAGACGGCACAAAATAGTTCATGACAGACGAGATAAATGTCCACACTAGAGGAATTTATTCTCCGTTTTCTAAGGCATCAGCTGTTGAACTGCGAAATGTGAGATTTTATGATGAAGCAGTGATATGATCAATAATTCACTTCAGAATTAAAATGGAAGGGAAATATTTGGGCATCACCATCACAAAAAAGCAAAAAATGAGAAAAAGAAAAGATTTTAAAGAGAAATATATAAATCTCTTGTTAATTCATGGCTTTGAATGGACACGACTGTTTTGGAAGATTGCTCTTAACTAACATGGAAAGTCTGTATTTTATCCAGCTGCAATTCTCTGACACGATGCTCCAACAAATATACATCTTTCTCAAACAGTGATCCAACCGACCAGAGACCATTCTGATATTCCAGTAGATCTGAGGCCGCGCTGATCAACAGTTCACATCGCAATCATGAATTTATTCGCTCACCTGAACGCATCCTTTCCAACTGAAAAGAAAGTACATTCTTCAGCACTATGATGCAGAAAAAAGATGGAAAATACGGAAAAGATATAGTTGTCTACTTTTGCCTGAAATTAAAGAAGCGTCTTATAAATCTTTAAATTAACACATCTAAGAAGTCAAATTCCTGTAGATTCTGTGAAAAAGAATTGAAACAGAACAGTGAACTATTGTGAACGTGTGTATGAGGAGCGTGAAAGAATATCACCCAAGACGGGTTAATCGCAAAGAATTTCCTGTGAATAGCTTGATCCTGCTGGGCTGACATTTTATTGATCGATGTAAATACAGTCGGTCATTGGTTTACAAACAAGTTCCGTTCATAGCGGTGTAACACAAAATTCTGTGTAAGTCGGAATTTTACACTTCAAGCTCCAGCAGGTCCTCCTGCTCAGAGACGTGTTCCTCTGGGTGAAGCGGTTCCTCGTCCTGATAGTAGTCTATACATTCTGTAATCATAAACAATAAGAAATATAGTTAGACCCCTCAGTTTACTGTAAATCTGTAAAAACTGACCAATCCAAACGTTCCGACCCAAATGAAGTTGTTCGTTTCTTATATTTCGTAGCTTCTTCTCCCGGCTCCCCTCCTCCCCCTCCAGCAGCACATACCTGATAGCCACACCCTGCATATAAACAGCGTGTTAGGATGAAAATACAAAGTAGTGAAGAATGGTTTATTTGCCTCCTCCCGCTAAACAGCCAAGAAAGGGAAAATCGTTGGTGGAAAAAGCTGCAAATAAAAAAGGCTTGGATCACGCAAGAACCAGAGGGGGAGGAGCCAAGACAGGGGGAGGAGACAGGGCAGAGGGAGGAGCCAATGCAAGGGTACCAATTTTACATCTTGCTAACTCCCCAACATGACCTAACCCAGCTTTAAATACCCCCTAAACACCCCCATGATAACTACATAACATCTAAATACACGTATTATACATTATAATAATGGGCAAACATTACAGGCAATTAATATAGACATTTAAATAAAATTAGACAAGTATTTACATTTTTTGTAAGTGAGTCGTCCTCTGGTCTATTCTAGAATATGAACATTTAATCTAAACAAACAGAAAAATAAAATAAGAATTCCGACCATGGAGGGGATCATTATATCTCTAAAGCTCCTCTTGGTGAAGCAGACGTGCTCAGTGGAACACAGCAGCCAGACCACCATGCTGCTGCTGCAGGGCTGGACCACACTGGGTGAAAAAGTAAGAACACCAGTGGATTCTAGGTTCCACATGGACACAGGCAACAGTTTTCCCCCATCATGCATCTCTCTTTCCTCAGCAGCAACAGTCTGCTCTTTCCCAGAATTCCTGTTAGTGTTTCTTGTACGCAGAGGTGCGAACCTCTTGCTCCAACGGGGTGAACTCAGCAGTTGCCATGGTGATGCCAGGGATCGGAGCTCCACTGAAGACAGAGGTGATTCTGACTTGACAAAGAAACTCGGGCTAATGAACCCAGAGTTTGTGATAAAGAAGATGTGGACGTTGTTGTGATGTTTCCTGTGCAGATCTTTGCTGATGGTCATGTGACACCTGCTGAAACAGGGCTGATATGGTGGTATTTACGCCTCCTCGCCAGGATCCGGTCAGTGCAGAGCTCTTCTATGTCTGTCCTGTTTCTGAAATGGCTCCAAAATATTTCGATGCTCCACACGCTTGTGGCTTGGAGCAGCTGCTTTTCTAACCTTTTGTTGCTCCTGTTTTCACAGAAACAACGTCTTCGAATCGCTTTCCACCTAATTCTCCTCCTACATGAACTGCAGCTGAAGCAGCCTCTGTCTGATGTCTGATTTGGCTGCAGCAGCTGGCAGCTTGTGTAAAGTGTCTGCCCGTCATCCCATCATGCCTTGCTGCTCTGCTCAGCTCTGACCAATCAGGGGCCCCGCCCCGTGTGATGTCACGGCAGTATAAAGAGGCGCTCCGACTGGCCGGCTGCTCTGAGCAGAGTCAGCGTTCCCGGCCCGGACGGCTCGGCTGGAGGGACTGCTGTCAGGAGGAAGGACAGAACTACACGGCACCGGCCTGTAGTTTTGTTTTCTACTGAAAGGTTCCGACCCGTCTCGTCTGGATTCTGCTTTTCTGGAGCAAGACTTTCTGATTCCTGCCCTCAGCCCTGCTCTGGGCTCCTCAGGCATCCTTGTGCAGACAAGTAAGTGAAGTTTTGTGATGGAGGTGTGTGCTTCAGACAGAAGGAGCGGGTTGGTGCCGTAGAAACGTCCAGAGCAGCTCCGGCGGCCGCTGACGGCGCCGGCCCAGAATAGCCGCCGAGCCTCTGATGGCTTTTTAAGGGAATCAGCAGCAGCAGCAGATATCACTTCTCCTGATATGTCCCACATGCTGCCTGTCAATCACTCTGGGGGGGGGGGGCTATTTATAGTTTGTGGCCAGTGTTGCCCCCCCCCACCTCCTCAGGAATGATTGACAGCAGCAGCACCACGGCCAGCAGCTGGGTCCGGTATTTTTAGTTCTGATCAGACCAGCCGTTAAACTTCCTTTAGGTCACAAGGACCAACAGACCCAGACCCAGAACCCTTACCCTGTAGGCCCTTCATTCAGGGAGGGGGGACGGAACCAGGTCCGCAGGGACCAGATCAGAACTGGACAGGATGGGTCTGATCCCTTGTGACCTGCCTGACATAGAACCTAAACCAGTTCAGGTTTCTGCAGCTTGACCCGGTTCTGTTCACAGTCTGGATTCATTTAATCTGGATTAAACCGGACCTCCTCCACCTGGTTCTGCTTTCAGTTCTTTTAATCAATAAAAAACTTAAACAGGAACAAATATATCATGTTGATGAGACCAGAACCAAGTCCAGGATCAGGTCTAGAGGCCTGTTGTGGATCAGCTGGAGGGTTATCAGCTGGATCAGACAGGTCCTGGATCCCCTCCAGGGATCCCGAAATAACTCAGAACTGCAGCTGTCAGTGGGTCAGCTGTCCGACAGAAACATGGACCCTGAGGATGACGGAGAGCCCCAGAGGCATGCCGCGGGTATGACGGACCACCCTGGGTCCTCACATGTCTGAAGAACTGGAGACCGGTCTGAGTGCTGGACTACAGAGGAGGACAAACCGTTTGTTTGGAGCTGCAGGTCTTTCACAACATGGATTGGTGAGACCCGGTCTCCATACGTGTCCCTTTGCAGAGTCCAGCTCATGGGGGGGGTTCAGAGTTTCCCTGCTGCAACGCACCTGACTCAGACCAGTGGCTGCACAAGTCTGATGGGTATCAGGATGCAGGAGTTGCCCATCCCTGGTCCAGGATCCAGAACCATCTGGTCCAACGTGGACCTGGAACCTTTGGTCAACCAGTTTGACCAAAAGTTCTTACATACCGTCTAGACTGACTCCTTCTAACCCATGTCCGAAAGAGATGAGAGTCGGCATCTCTGGACTCGGAGGCGTCCGGGAGTCCAGTACTGCACTGGGACCGGTACTGGGACATAGTCCCACCTGAGAGTCTTCCTCACCTGGTTCCTCAGTGTTGGACGCAGGTGCTGGGAGAATGGAGGTGGGCCGTTGCAGATCTCTGGTGCTCCATCCTGGCTTCAAACTTCGCTGTGAAGCCGATCAGCTGGTCAGAAGTTTGGTTTGGGGCTTTGGTTTTGGAACGCCCAGAACTGGTCTATGTTTCTGTCCCAGTTTCTTCCTGGTGTTTGTTGTTTGTTGTTGTTTACTGCAGGTAAGATCCAGAATTTCTTTGCTTCCTTCAACGTGTCATGTTTCATCATACTGTGATGTCATCCAGGATGCTGAAAGCCTCGTGTCTCTGTTTCAGGGTGCCGACCGTCATGTCAACACAGGCGCCGACGTTCACACAGCCGCTGCAGAGCGTCGTGGCACTGGAGGGTAGTGCCGCAACGTTCCAGGCTCAAGTTAGCGGTAAGAAGGAAGAAGGCTGCAGACGTGGTCAGCAGGGGAACTTCAGTTCTCTGACTCCTCCCTCTGTCCTCCTCAGGTTCTCCAGTTCCTGAGGTGAGCTGGTTCCGTGATGGCCAGGTTCTTTCTGCCGCCGCTCTGCCCGGCGTTCAGATCTCGTTCAGTGATGGCCGCGCTATTCTGAGGATCCCCGCTGTGACCGCCGCGCACAGCGGACGCTTTTCTGTCAGAGCCACCAACGGCGCTGGACAAGCCACGAGCACCGCCGAGCTCCTCGTCACAGGTGAGGCCAAGACCAAGTGGGACTTGTTACGGTTTGGAGCGAGACCAGGTGGGACTTGTTACGGTTTGGAGCGAGACCAGGTGGGACTTGTTACGGTTTGGACCGGGACCAGGTGGGACTTGTTACGTTTTGGACCGGGACCAGGTGGGACTTGTTACGGTTTGGAGCGAGACCAGGTGGGACTTGTTACGGTTTGGAGCGAGACCAGGTGGGACTTGTTACGGTTTGGAGCGAGACCAGGTGGGACTTGTTACGGTTTGGAGCGAGACCAGGTGGGACTTGTTACGGTTTGGAGCGAGACCAGGTGGGACTTGTTACGGTTTGGAGCGAGACCAGGTGGGACTTGTTACGGTTTGGAGCGAGACCAGGTGGCACTTGTTACGGTTTGGAGCGAGACCAGGTGGGACTTGTTACGGTTTGGACCGAGACCAGGTGGGACTAGTTACGGTTTGGACCGAGACCAAGTGGGACTAGTTACAGTTTGGACCGAGACCAAGTGGGACTAGTTACAGTTCGGACCGAGACCAAGTGGGACTAGTTACAGTTCGGACCGAGACCAAGTGGGACTAGTTACAGTTCGGACCGAGACCAAGTGGGACTTGTTACGGTTTGGACCGAGACCAGGTGGGACTTATTACGGTTTGGACCGAGACCAGGTGGGACTTGTTACCGTTTGGACCGGGACCAGGTGGGACTTGTTACCGTTTGGACCGGGACCAGGTGGGACTTGTTACGGTTTGGACCGAGACCAGGTGGGACTTGTTACCGTTTGGACCGGGACCAGGTGGGACTTGTTACGGTTTGGACCGAGACCAGGTGGGACTTGTTAGGGTTTGGACCGAGGCCAGGTGGGACTTGTTACGGTTTGGACGGAGACCAGGTGGGACTTGTTACCGTTTGTATGGAGACCAGGTGGGACTTGTTACAGTTTGGACGGAGACCAGGTGGGACTTGTTACAGTTTGGACGGAGACCAGGTGGGACTTGTTACAGTTTGGACGGAGACCAGGTGGCACTTGTTACGGTTTGGAGCGAGACCAGGTGGCACTTGTTACGGTTTGGAGCGAGACCAGGTGGGACTTGTTACAGTTTGGACCGGGACCAGGTGGGACTTGTTACGGTTTGGACCGAGACCAGGTGGGACTTGTTACGGTTTGGAGCGAGACCAGGTGGGACTTGTTACGGTTTGGACCGAGACCAGGTGGGACTTGTTACAGTTTGGACCGAGACCAGGTGGGACTTGTTACGGTTTGGACCGAGACCAAGTGGGACTTGTTACGGTTTGGACCGAGACCAAGTGGGACTTGTTACGGTTTGGACCGAGACCAGGTGAGACTTGTTACGGTTTGGACCGAGACCAGGTGGGACTTGTTACGGTTTGGACCGAGACCAGGTGGGACTTGTTACGGTTTGGACCGAGACCAGGTGGGACTTGTTACGGTTTGGACCGAGACCAGGTGGGACTTGTTACGGTTTGGAGCGAGACCAGGTGGGACTTGTTACGGTTCGGACCGAGACCAAGTGGGACTAGTTACAGGTGACTTAGACTCTCCAGTTCCTCATACTGAAACCAGTCTGCTCTGATTGGTCAGCTTTAGTGGCCTGATCAGGCCCTGCCCACCATTTTGAAGAAGCTTTGATGCCTGTTGAAATTCAGGTATTTGATTGGACAAGCTCAGCCTTAAATAACAGGGTTTCTGTAGTGAAAGAAGTTGGGGTGCGTTTACGGTGCAGATGTGATTCGGTGCAGAACCGAGGCCGAGAGGTGAAGAAAAGCGCTGTGCAGTATTCTGCTGCGTTGCTTTGGTGTGGCTTTGTTTACATTTGTGCAAGAAGAAGAGAGTTCCAATCTTCTTCGTCCCATTCTTTCTCCATCCAGAAGGATCCGGCCAAAACTAGCATGGTGCTTTAAAATAGGAGCAGAGGGAACCCCCCCCATAGCCAATAACCGACATTTAAACTGAGTCAGATACCAGAGATGTCTTCAGAGTCTAAATTTATCCTGCTGTCAGGGGTGGGGGTGTTATTTAATCCAGTGATAAAACCAGTATAGAGGCAGCAGCTGCAGCAGAACTTTCCATTAAAGGAAAATGGATTTTTTTGTGATCAGCTGGAAGCTCTGTTCTGGGATCAGGACTCTACTAGACCTCCTTTTACCGCCATCCTGGTTTTACTCTTAATTTAGTCAAACTGACAAGACTGAACATCTCTGGAACAAATATTTTTATCTTTGTTGGAATGAAACGCTGGAACTCCATCTGACTGCAAAAAGGTGTGACAGGGTTTTTACTGTGTCTTGGTGTCTCTGCAGCGGAGACGGCGCCACCGAACTTCCTTCAGAGGCTGCAGAGCTTCACCGTTAGGCAGGGCAGCCAGGTGAGACTGGATGTCAGAGTGACAGGTATACCCACACCTGTGGTCAAGTTCTACAGAGAGGGAGCCGAGATTCAGAGCTCGGCCGACTTCAGGATCCTGCAGGATGGAGACCTGTACAGTCTGCTGATTGCTGAGGCCTTCCCAGAGGATTCTGGGACCTATTCTGTGACAGCCACCAACAGCAGCGGACGGGCCACATCCACCGCTGAGCTGCTGGTCCAAAGTGAGCTCCGTCACGTCCACCAACTGTTGGTGGTGTTACTATGTTCTAACCACAGCAGAAGGATGCAGGTATTTAACCTCCAGGTCTGCGTTCTGGTGCAGGTGAAGAAGCTGTACCGACTAAGAAAACCAAGACGATTGTGTCCACATCCCAGATTGAGACTTCACAGACAAGAGTGCAGAGGGTGAGACACACCAGCTCATCCATGAATTATACCTTCTCCCCAGTTCAGAAAGTTGCAGGAGCAACAAAACATCAAGCTACAAAAAATCTTCTGTCCTTTAATATCAGAGGCTAACAGATCTAAAGAGCAGCATGTAGCAGCTCTGACGTCAGCAGCTAACATTTCTGTTATCAGCAGCTAACATCTCCAACATTAGCAGCTAACATCTCCAACATTAGCAGCTAACATCTCCAACATTAGCAGCTAACATCTCCAACATTAGCAGCTAACATCTCCAACATTAGCAGCTAACATCTCCAACATTAGCAGCTAACAGCTGTAACATTAGCAGCTAACAGCTGTAACGTCAGCAGCTAACAGCTGTAACGTCAGCAGCTAACATCTCCAACTTTAGGAGCTAACAGCTGTAACGTCAGCAGCTAACAGCTGTAACGTCAGCAGCTAACAGCTGTAACGTCAGCAGCTAACAGCTGTAACGTCAGCAGCTAACATCTCCAACTTTAGGAGCTAACAGCTGTAACATCAGCACCTAACATCTCCAACATCAGCAGCTAACAACTGTAACATCAGCAGCTAACAACTGTAACGTCAGCAGCTAACAGCTGTAACGTCAGCAGCTAACAGCTGTAACGTCAGCAGCTAACATCTCCAACATTAGCAGCTAACATCTCCAACATTAGCAGCTAACATCTCCAACATTAGCAGCTAACAGCTGTAACAAGAGCAGCTAACATCTCCAACATTAGCAGCTAACAGCTGTAACGTCAGCAGCTAACAACTGTAACGTCAGCAGCTAACAGCTGTAACGTCAGCAGCTAACAGCTGTAACGTCAGCAGCTAACAGCTGTAACGTCAGCAGCTAACAGCTGTAACGTCAGCAGCTAACATCTCCAACTTTAGGAGCTAACAGCTGTAACATCAGCACCTAACATCTCCAACATCAGCAGCTAACAACTGTAACGTCAGCAGCTAACAGCTGTAACGTCAGCAGCTAACAGCTGTAACGTCAGCAGCTAACAGCTGTAACGTCAGCAGCTAACAGCTGTAACGTCAGCAGCTAACATCTCCAACTTTAGGAGCTAACATCTCCAACTTTAGGAGCTAACATCTCCAACTTTAGGAGCTAACATCTCCAACTTTAGGAGCTAACAGCTGTAACATCAGCACCTAACATCTCCAACATTAGCAGCTAACAACTGTAACATTAGCAGCTAACAACTGTAACATTAGCAGCTAACAGCTGTAACATTAGCAGCTAACAGCTGTAACATTAGCAGCTAACAGCTGTAACATTAGCAGCTAACAGCTGTAACATTAGCAGCTAACAGCTGTAACATTAGCAGCTAACAGCTGTAACATTAGCAGCTAACAGCTGTAACATCAGCACCTAACATCTCCAACATGAGCAGCTAACAGCTGTAACGTCAGCAGCTAACATCAACCACATTAGTAGCTAACAGCTGTAATATCAACTGCTAACATCTGTAACATTTGGAGCTGAAACCAGATCATGAAGTCTCATCAATTTAGTTTTGAGAAATGAAATTGAACAGCAGCTGAGTGTTCAGGTAAACTGGTCTGAGAATTTTCCTTCTGCTCCCCAGAAGGTGGAGGCCAGTTTCCAGGCCACCACTATGATGGAGATGCATGTTGAAGGAGGAATGATGACTCAGCAGTTGGCTCACAAAACTCCACCCAGGGTCCCACCCAAGCCAACCTCCAAGTCCCCGCCGTCCCACGTTTCCAAGGTAACAGGAGGCCGTCAGCAGTCACCTTCACCCGTCAGACATGTGAAGGGGCCGACGCCCACACCTGTCAGGTACGTCTACACCTGGTCAGAGAAGCCAGACGACATGGACTTGATGATGATGACGTGTTTTTGTCTGCAGACCTGTCTCTCCGTCCAGCAAACTGTCCATCTCCCCCATCAGACCCGTCAAGTCTCCTGTGATGAGCAGGAAGCAGGTATGTTCCTGTCAATGGACATGAAACCAGGTGAGGATGTGCTGGTCCACAACCTGCCCTCTGTTCCAGGTCTCCGCCTCTCCTGAAGTCCTGCCACCCTGGAAGCAGGGAGAATACATGTCTGAAGTGGGCTACACCAGCATGACCAGTATGACCAGTGCTAGCAGTGCCACCCAGCTCCACATGGAGAAGCACTGGGAGCAGCAGGTGGTGGCCACCAGAGAGGTGAGCGAGATGGAGGAGTCAGACAGAGGCTGCTGCAGCGTGTGTTGGACGTGTGCTGACGTGTCATTGCGCTGTGATTGCGTCACTGTCCTGTCACTTCTTGTTTGTGTGTCAGCTCTTCAGCGTTGTTAATACTACGCTGAACCGTCGTCATGGTGACACTCATCATCTGAAAGGGAGACATGGTCGTGGAGAATTAGGTTCATTTCATTCAGAACAGCTTTATCTCAAGGTCTTTCACAGACCCAGTCCAGTTCAGTCCAGCTGGCCAAAGAAAACCTCCATCAGAACCAGAACCAGGAAGGAAAACTTCTATCTGGACAAGAACCAGGAAGGAAAACCTCCATCTGGACCACAACCAGGAAGGAAAACCTCCATCTGGACCAGAACCAGGAAGGAAAACCTCCATCTGGACCAGAACCAGGAAGGAAAACCTCCATCTGGACCAGAACCAGGAAGGAAAACCTCCATCTGGACCAGAACCAGGAAGGAAAACCTCCATCTGGACCAGAACCAGGAAGGAAAACCTCCATCTGGACCAGAACCAGAAAGGAAAACCTCCATCTGGACCAGAACCAGGAAGGAAAACCTCCATCTGGACCAGAACCAGGAAGGAAAACCTCCATCTGGACCAGAACCAGGAAGGAAAACCTCCATCTGGACCAGAACCAGGAAGGAAAACCTCCATCGGGACCAGAACCAGGAAGGAAAACCTCCATCGGGACCAGAACCAGGAAGGAAAACCTCCATCTGGACCAGAACCAGGAAGGAAAACCTCCATCTGGACCAGAACCAGGAAGGAAAACCTCCATCTGGACCAGAACCAGGAAGGAAAACCTCCATCTGGACCAGAACCAGGAAGGAAAACCTCCATCTGGACCAGAACCAGGAAGGAAAACCTCCATCTGGACCAGGAAGGAAAACCTCCATCAGGACCAGGAAGGAAAACCTCCATCTGGACCAGGAAGGAAAACCTCCATCAGAACCAGGAAGGAAAACCTCCATCAGGACCAGGAAGGAAAACCTCCATCTGGACCAGGAAGGAAAACCTCCATCAGGACCAGGAAGGAAAACCTCCATCTGGACCAGGAAGGAAAACCTCCATCAGAACCAGGAAGGAAAACCTCCATCGGGACCAGGAAGGAAAACCTCCATCTGGACCAGAACCAGGAAGAAAGGCCTCCATCGGGACCAGAACCAGGAAGGAAAGCCTCCATCGGGACCAGAACCAGGAAGGAAAACCTCCATCGGGACCAGAACCAGGAAGGAAAACCTCCATCGGGACCAGAACCAGGAAGGAAAACCTCCATCAGGACCAGAACCAGGAAGGAAAACCTCCATCAGGACCAGGAAGGAAAACCTCCATCGGGACCAGGAAGGAAAACCTCCATCTGGACCAGAACCAGGAAGAAAAGCCTCCATCGGGACCAGGGAGGAAAACCTCCATCAGGACCAGGACCAGGAAGGAAAACCTCCATCAGGACCAGGAAGGAAAACCTCCATCAGGACCAGGAAGGAAAACCTCCATCAGGACCAGGAAGGAAAACCTCCATCAGGACCAGGAAGGAAAACCTCCATCAGGACCAGGAAGGAAAACCTCCATCAGGACCAGGAAGGAAAACCTCCATCAGGACCAGGAAGGAAAACCTCCATCAGAACCAGGAAGGAAAACCTCCATCGGGACCAGAACCAGGAAGGAAAACCTCCATCGGGACCAGAACCAGGAAGAAAAGCCTCCATCGGGACCAGAACCAGGAAGAAAAACCTCCATCGGGACCAGGGAGGAAAACCTCCATCGGGACCAGAACCAGGGAGGAAAACCTCCATCGGAACCAGAACCAGGAAGGGAAACCTCCATCAGGACCAGAACCAGGAAGGAAAACCTCCATCAGAACCAGGGAGGAAAACCTCCATCAGAACCAGGGAGGAAAACCTCCATCGGGACCAGAACCAGGGAGGAAAACCTCCATCAGAACCAGGAAGGAAAACCTCCATCGGGACCAGAACCAGGGAGGAAAACCTCCATCAGAACCAGAAAGGAAAACCTCCATCAGAACCAGAACCAGAAAGGAAAACCTCCATCGGGACCAGAACCAGAAAGGAAAACTTCCATCAGGACCAGAACCAGGAAGGAAAACCTCCATCAGGACCAGAACCAGGAAGGAAAACCTCCATCAGAACCAGGAAGGAAAACCTCCATCAGAACCAGGAAGGAAAACCTCCATCTGGACCAGAACCAGGGAGGAAAACCTCCATCAGAACCAGGGAGGAAAACCTCCATCAGAACCAGGAAGGAAAACCTCCATCAGAACCAGGAAGGAAAACCTCCATCAGAACCAGGAAGGAAAACCTCCATCAGAACCAGGAAGGAAAACCTCCATCAGAACCAGGGAGGAAAACCTCCATCGGGACCAGAACCAGGGAGGAAAACCTCCATCAGAACCAGGAAGGAAAACCTCCATCGGGACCAGAACCAGGAAGGAAAACCTCCATCTGGACCAGAACCAGGAAGGAAAACCTCCATCGGGACCAGAACCAGGAAGGAAAACCTCCATCGGGACCAGAACCAGGAAGGAAAACCTCCATCGGGACCAGAACCAGGAAGAAAAACCTCCATCGGGACCAGAACCAGGAAGGAAAACCTCCATCAGAACCAGGAAGGAAAACCTCCATCGGGACCAGAACCAGGAAGGAAAACCTCCATCAGAACCAGGAAGGAAAACCTCCATCGGGACCAGAACCAGGAAGGAAAACCTCCATCGGGACCAGAACCAGGAAGGAAAACCTCCATCGGGACCAGAACCAGGAAGGAAAACCTCCATCGGGACCAGAACCAGAAAAGAAAACCTCCATCTGGACTAGAACCAGTAAGGAAAACCTCCATCAGGACCAGAACCAGAAAAGAAAACCTCCATCTGGACTAGAACCAGTAAGGAAAACCTCCATCAGGACCAGAACCAGGAAGGAAAACCTCCATCGGGACCAGAACCAGGAAAGGAAACCTCCATCGGGACCAGAACCAGGAAGGAAAACCTCCATCGGGACCAGAACCAGGAAGGAAAACCTCCATCGGGACCAGAACCAGGAAGGAAAACCTCCATCGGGACCAGAACCAGAAAGGAAAACCTCCATCGGGACCAGAACCAGAAAGGAAAACCTCCATCGGGACCAGAACCAGAAAGGAAAACCTCCATCGGGACCAGAACCAGAAAGGAAAACCTCCATCGGGACCAGAACCAGAAAGGAAAACCTCCATCGGGACCAGAACCAGAAAGGAAAACCTCCATCGGGACCAGAACCAGAAAGGAAAACCTCCATCGGGACCAGAACCAGAAAGGAAAACCTCCATCGGGACCAGAACCAGAAAGGAAAACCTCCATCGGGACCAGAACCAGGAAGGAAAACCTCCATCGGGACCAGAACCAGAAAAGAAAACCTCCATCGGGACCAGGAAGGAAAACCTCCATCTGGTCGGGTGCAATGTGAGCTGGGCGGCAGCAAGGGGCGGGGACCCTGGCGGTCCGATCCCCGGCTGCAGAAGCTGGCTCTAGGGACGTGGAACGTCACCTCTCTGGTGGGGAAGGAGCCTGAGCTTGTGCGCGAGGTTGAGCGGTTCCGACTAGATATAGTTGGACTCACCTCGACGCATGGCTTGGGTTCTGGAACCAGAACCCTCGAGAGGGGCTGGACCTTCTTCCACTCTGGAGTTGCTCATGGTGAGAGGCGCCGAGCAGGTGTGGGCATTCTCATCAGCCCCCAGCTTGGTGCCTGCACGTTGGGGTTTACCCCGGTGGATGAAAGGGTAGTTTCCCTCCGCCTCCGGGTGGGGGGACGGGTCCTGACTGTTGTCTGTGCTTATGCACCGAACAGCAGTTCAGAGTACCCACCCTTTCTGGAGTCCTTGGAGGGAGTGCTGGAGGGTGCTCCTTCTGGGGACTCCATTGTTCTGCTGGGAGACTTCAATGCTCACGTGGGCAATGACAGTGAGACCTGGAGGGGAGTGATTGGGAGGCATGCCCCCCCCCCCCCCCCCCCCCCCCCCCCGAACCCAAATGGTGTTTTGTTATTGGACTTCTGTGCTCGTCATGGATTGTCCATAACGAACACCATGTTCCAGCATAAGAGTGTCCATATGTACACCTGGCATCAGGATTCCCTGGGCCGCAGTTCCATGATGGATTTTGTAGTCATATCGTCGGACCTGCGGCCACATGCCTTGGACACTCGGGTGAAGAGGGGGGCGGAGCTTCAACTGATCACCACCTGGTGGTGAGTTGGCTCAGATGGTGGGGGAGGAAGCCGGTCAGATCTGGCAGGCCCAAACGTGTTGTGAGGGTCTGCTGGGAACGTCTGGCTGAGTCCCCTGTCAGAGCGAGCTTCAACTCCCACCTTCAGCAGAGCTTCAACCATGTCCCGAGTGAGGCGGGGGACATTGAGTCTGAATGGGCTGTGTTCCGTGCCTCTATTGCTGAGTCGGCCAGCCGGAGCTGTGGCTGTAAGGTCGTTGGTGCCTGTCGTGGCGGTAATCCCAGGACTCGTTGGTGGACACCAGCAGTGAGGGATGCCGTCAAGATGAAGGAGTCCTATCGGGCCTTCTTGGCCTGTGGGACTCTGAAGGCAGCTGATGGGTACCGACAGGCGGCTTCGGCTGTCGCCAAGGCAAAAACTCGGGCATGGGAGGAGTTCGGCGAGAAAGACTGCCGAACGACTTCGAGGAGATTCTGGTCCCTCATCCGGCGGCTCAGGAGGGGGAAGCAGTGCTCCATCAATACTGTGTACAGTGGAGGTGGGGAGCTGCTGACCTCAACTCGGGACGTTGTGGGTCGGTGGAGGGAATACTTCGAAGACCTCCTCAATCCTACCCACACGTCTTCCGATGAGGAAGCAGAGCTGGGGGACTTAGGGGTGGACTCTCCTATCTCTGGGGCTGAAGTCCCTGAGGTGGTCAAAAAGCTCCTTGGCGGCAAGGCCCCGGGGGTGGATGAGATCCGCCCGGAGTTCCTTAAGGCTCTGGATGCTGTGGGACTGTCCTGCACGCAGATCCAGGATCCTGCTTTAGGGGACCAGCGGTCTCGGTCTACAGCAGCAGGACTGAAGGGAAGGATCAGGTTTTTGGATCTGGTTCCACAGTGAGGGGTTCAATTCCTGAAGGTTCTGAGAAACCGGCCATGTATTCTGATGGGAGGATGTGGAACTCGTTCAGGTCCAGGGGATCCGGGTGCTGTTCCATCCTGAACCTGATGGACTAACGTCGTTCTGTGTTCGGTGAGAATCTTTGGTTCTGCTGTTCTCGACCCCTTTTTCCCACCTCCAGTCTGAGTGAACTGTCCCACCCTGCTCTGATCCGGACCCAGTTCTCTCGGCCTTTGAGTCGCATGTGCCGCTTGTTATCTCTCCAGGCTGAAGGGGAGAAGAAGGTGGAGGCGGTTGCCACGGTGATGGCTGCCGTCAACCTGGCTCGCGTCCGGCAGCCTGCAGAAGAGTCTGCGGAGCAGCGTACATCTCAGGTCCGAGGATGACTCACTTCCTGTCTGTGTCAGCTGACCTCTGACCTCACACGGCTTCTCTAACTCCGTCTGTTGGTCACTCCAGATCCCAACCCAAATGTCCTCCTGCGTGGACGCCGCCGTCCCCACATCCACCGCGCCACTTTTCACACTTTCTAAACTTTCTCTTCCCAAACACACAGAGAACCGCGAGGTAAGAGGAGCCGGCACCGGCCCAGTACCTCCATCTCATCTTTAACTACACACACTGTAACACACTGTTGTGGTTCCCTCATGCTAAACCTGTCACTGCACCTCATCCTACCCCAGTTCTGGTCCCACACCAGACCTGGTCTGCATTCTGGTCCCGCACTGGACCCGGTCTGGGATCTGGTCCCGCACCGGACCTGGTCTGGGGTCTGTTCCAGCACCGGACTCTGTCTGAGGTCTGGTTCCGCAGCGGACCCGGTCTGGAGGTCCAGACATCAGAACCAGTGGAGTTAATGTTTCTTAGGTGATCAGAACCGGCTTCACTGATTTTGAACCCTTCATCCACCCGGGTCCAACCAGTTACCTGGTTCTGACCCAGTCCGTTCCATCCCTTCTGCACCGACTAACCCCAGCAGAACCGGACGTCTGTTTTCCTGGTTAACCGTGCTGTCGTTGGCCCGGTCAGGTGTCCATCGCCGGTTCTGCCATCGCCATCCTGCATAAAGAGCTGAGCTCCCCGTCCGCTCCCAGGATGATCACCAGGCCGGTCCAGTCCCCCCGCCCGACCCACCAGGTGGCGCCACCCACCCCGGAGACTCTCCCGCCGTTTGGGGGCGGGGCTTTTGCAGGAAGAGAGGAGGAGTTTGAGGACTGGGAGCCTCAGGTTTGTCTTCCTTCATCTGTCCTCTCACCACCGCCACACGGCAGCCAATCATACGCTGCCCTTCAGGAAGACTCCTCCTCCTCACCCGCTGACCCGTCCCCTCCCTCCTTATCACCTCCTCTGTCTGACTCTTCTTCTTCTGTTGTCCAGGAGATGGCTGCAGTGCCGACCAGAGCCCAGGACCCCGTCCGTCCTCCTGCCATTGTTGCTGTAAGTTTACTTCCTGTTTACTTCCTGGTTTTATTCCTCTGTTCCTGTCCAATCACTGATCAATATTATCACAGTGATCAATGACTTCCTGTCAGCTGACGTTGTTCTGGCATCAGACCTGCCACCGGCGGCGTTCCTCAGGGGTCCATCCAGGTCCCCTTCTCGTTACTTTACATCAGGCGCGTCTGAAGTCGCCTCAGGACACCGGCGTCCTGCTGGAGGCGTCCTTCAGGATGGAGCGGGACGCGTACTGAAGGACACCGGCGTCCCGCTCCATCCCGAAGGACGCCTCCAGCAGGACGCCGGCGTCCTTTGGTACGCGTCCCGCTCCATCCCGCAGGACGCCGGCGTCCCGCTCCATCCCGCAGGACGCCGGCGTCCCGCTCCATCCCGCAGGACGCCGGCGTCCCGCTCCATCCCGCAGGACGCCGGCGTCCTTTGGTACGCGTCCCGCTCCATCCCGCAGGACGCCGGCATCCTTTGGTACGCGTCCCGCTCCGTCCCGCAGGACGCCGGCGTCCTTTGGTACGCGTCCCGCTCCATCCCGCAGGACGCCGGCATCCTTTGGTACGCGTCCCGCTCCATCCCGCAGGACGCCGGCGTCCTTTGGTACGCGTCCCGCTCCATCCCGCAGGACGCCGGCATCCTTTGGTACGCGTCCCGCTCCGTCCCGCAGGACGCCGGCGTCCTTTGGTACGCGTCCCGCTCCGTCCCGCAGGACGCCGGCGTCCTTTGGTACGCGTCCCGCTCCGTCCCGCAGGACGCCGGCATCCTTTGGTACGCGTCCCGCTCCGTCCCGCAGGACGCCGGCGTCCTTTGGTACGCGTCCCGCTCCGTCCCGCAGGACGCCGGCATCCTTTGGTACGCGTCCCGCTCCGTCCCGCAGGACGCCGGCGTCCTTTGGTACGCGTCCCGCTCCGTCCCGCAGGACGCCGGCGTCCTTTGGTACGCGTCCCGCTCCGTCCCGCAGGACGCCGGCGTCCTTTGGTACGCGTCCCGCTCCGTCCCGCAGGACGCCGGCGTCCTTTGGTACGCGTCCCGCTCCGTCCCGCAGGACGCCGGCGTCCTTTGGTACGCGTCCCGCTCCGTCCCGCAGGACGCCGGCGTCCTTTGGTACGCGTCCCGCTCCGTCCCGCAGGACGCCGGCGTCCTTTGGTACGCGTCCCGCTCCGTCCCGCAGGACGCCGGCGTCCTTTGGTACGCGTCCCGCTCCGTCCCGCAGGACGCCGGCGTCCTTTGGTACGCGTCCCGCTCCGTCCCGCAGGACGCCGGCGTCCTCTGGTACGCGTCCCGCTCCGTCCCGCAGGACGCCGGCGTCCTCTGGTACGCGTCCCGCTCCATCCCACAGGACGCCGGCGTCCCGCTCCGTCCCGCAGGACGCCGGCGTCCTCTGGTACGCGTCCCGCTCCATCCCACAGGACGCCGGCGTCCCGCTCCGTCCCGCAGGACGCCGGCGTCCTTTGGTACGCGTCCCGCTCCATCCCACAGGACG
The DNA here is from genome assembly GCF_933228915.1 of Telmatherina bonti. Lineage (NCBI taxonomy): Eukaryota > Metazoa > Chordata > Actinopteri > Atheriniformes > Telmatherinidae > Telmatherina > Telmatherina bonti. The sequence goes on from NC_136613.1 coordinate 2,692,184, forward strand.
CCGGCGTCCCGCTCCATCCCGCAGGACGCCGGCGTCCTTTGGTACGCGTCCCGCTCCGTCCCGCAGGACGCCGGCGTCCTTTGGTACGCGTCCCGCTCCGTCCCGCAGGACGCCGGCGTCCTTTGGTACGCGTCCCGCTCCGTCCCGCAGGACGCCGGCGTCCTTTGGTACGCGTCCCGCTCCGTCCCGCAGGACGCCGGCGTCCTTTGGTACGCGTCCCGCTCCGTCCCGCAGGACGCCGGCGTCCTTTGGTACGCGTCCCGCTCCGTCCCGCAGGACGCCGGCGTCCTTTGGTACGCGTCCCGCTCCGTCCCGCAGGACGCCGGCGTCCCGCTCCGTCCCGCAGGACGCCGGCGTCCTTTGGTACGCGTCCCGCTCCGTCCCGCAGGACGCCGGCGTCCCGCTCCGTCCCGCAGGACGCCGGCGTCCTTTGGTACGCGTCCCGCTCCGTCCCGCAGGACGCCGGCGTCCTTTGGTACGCGTCCCGCTCCATCCCGCAGGACGCCGGCGTCCTGCTAGATGCCGGTTTAGAAAGGTGATTTCAGGAACAGACGAAGAGTTTGAAACGAGTCTGAGGGGGAAACGAGCCGAACCTGAATTGGTTTCTGACGGCGTCTCTGTTCGCTTCCAGGGCCTGAAGAACCTGAGCGTGACCGAGGGCGACTCGGTGACCCTGGAGTGTCAGATCAGCGGCCACCCCGCCCCCATCATCATGTGGTTCAGAGAAGACTACAAGATCGAGAGTTCCATCGACTTCCAGATCAGCTACGAGAGCGGAATCTCCCGGCTGGTGATCCGCGAGGCGTTCGCTGAAGACAGCGGTCGCTTCACCTGCACCGCCACCAACGAGGCGGGAACCATAAGCACCTCCTGCTTCCTGCTGGTCAGAGGTAAGATCCCCTGGTTCACCTGGACTCAGTCCGGTTCGATCTGGTTATAAAACACAGAGGCTGCTGGAACACCAGAAGGATCAGGAGTTGCAGGTCCTCTTGCAGCCCCTCTGCCACAGTTAGTCACCTCCCTTACGGACCTGTTGCCAGGTCAGGTGGGCTCAAGTTGCTCCTTCCCTGCCGTGCTCCTAACGTTCCTTCATCATCGGTGCAGATGGCGGTGTCTTCACCGTAAACCCGGCTGTTTCATGCCTTTGTGACGGCTTGTTGTGTAGCTGCTCTTGATTTTCCCACCGGATGAAAAGGTAGAAACATCGATGTTGTTGACATGTTTATTTATTTATAACTTAAACAGATCCCAGAACACTGAGGCTTTTGTGAATCTTTCCATCACCTAAACCCCGAAAACAAAACGGAAAACGACTGCGGCGAGTTTGGTGCCAACAGGGAAAACGTTACGCATGTTGAGCTCATTCTTCTAAAAGAATATTCTTCCCTGTCGACTGCGGGTTGCAGTGAAGTGGATGATTGGCGTCATTCCAGGGATAAATCTGACAAATGAGTTCACCTCATAAACCCCGCCCACTTACTCCAGTCGTGACTACATGTCATCGCAGGATCATGTGCGGAATATTACGCCGGAATTCATATAACCCATGCAGAGGACAATAAAAACTGGCCTTCTGTCCGCAAATCCGTCTTCAATTCAGTTGAATTATTGTGGTGATTGGGAGTAGGAGACGGGATTGAATCTGGATTTTATCTGGTGTGTTTTTGTTTCAGTGTCAGAGGAGATCGAGAGCAGAGAGGAGACGACAGAAATGGGAATCACACAAGCAAAAAGGTGAGTTTCGATCAGTTGAAAAGAGTTTTTACAGCTCAGAAAGACTTGGATTCAGATCTGCCGAACTTCATCGTATCCGTTGCTTCCCTCAGTGTTTCCAAGGAGATGAAGGACCAGATGGTGATGGAGGTGGGCCCAGGTGAAGCTGCTGCTCCCTTCTTCATCAAGAAACCCACCGTCCAGAAGCTGGTGGAGGGAGGCAGCGTCTTCTTCGACTGTCAGATCAGCGGAAATCCCAAACCTCACATCATCTGGAAGAAGAGCGGCGTTCCGCTTACCACCGGATACAGGTGCTCAGGTGTTCCTCAGGAGAAGGCCAAAGCAGATGGTGAGTCTGCTGGTGGAGAGCGTGTTCTGGTGTGTTCAGGAAGGTTTGGTTTGTTCCTCCAGATATAAAGTGGCCTACAAGAAGCAGACTGGAGAGTGCCGACTGGAGATCTCCATGACCTTCGCTGATGATGCTGGAGAATACTCTGTCTTCGCCAAGAACCCTCACGGTGAAGCCTCAGCGTCCACCACCCTGCTGGAGGAAGGTACTTCGTCCTTTAGGCTCTTGGTGGAGACCAGAACGCTGTTGGAGCAGAACTTCACCGGATCTCTGTTTGTGTTTCCAGAGGCGTACGAGGCCTTCATGAAGCAGCAGGACATGACTTTTAAAAGTGAGGTTACCACTCCGGTGGTGCAGGAGCCCTCCGTGGTCGTGAGTCAGTATGAAGCGGACCAGAGGAGGATCACCACCCCCATGAGTTTCATGTCTGAGACGGTACTGTGGTTCTGGAGAGCTGTGCATATTTGGACCGACCTGGTCAGGAATCGGGTTTAATCCCCGGCTCCGTCTCTTTGCAGGAATTCCTTATTTCATCCTTTGAAGAACGGATCATCCAGGAGATCGAGCTCCGGATCCTGAGAATCAGCTACAGAGAGCTGGTGGCAGAGGACGGAGAGATGATGGTGACCATTGCAGAGGAGGAGGCGCTGCCTCCCGCCTTCCACACTCCAGTGAAAAACTACAGGATCATGGAGGGAATGGGAGTCACCTTCCACTGCAAGATGGCCGGCAAGCCGCTGCCAAAGGTAGCCAGATGTTCCACGTGAACTGGAACCAATTCAGACAAAAGCGCTGAAATTCATACCAGACCTTCTGTTTGTTCCAAAAACACAAACAGAAATAGGCGGATTTACTCGTCTATGACTCCAGTTCCAGGGTGTTTACTGCTGGCGAAAGCTCGACAACACCGTAGCTTCCTCTGCATCGGTTACTCGGCAGCTTTCTCTCTGGATCTTCGCTGGGCTACATCAGAAGTCCCATGGAGCTGTTAGCTAATGTTAGCTTACCTTCAGTCTTTGCAGATTGTTGGGGTCGAGTCCAGCTGTGGCTTTCAGGTTGCCTTTTTATTTATGCAACCGCTTCCTGAGGGGGTGTCCAGCTCCAGTCCTCCAGAGCCACAAGCCTGCAGGTTTTCCATGTGGAAGTGTTGCAACGGGGATACATGAAAAGCCTGCAGGACCACGGCCCTCGAGGACCAATGTTGGACATGTCTGGCTGGACAGGTGTCATTCAGGGGTCTGAGAAACTCTGTAGAACCTGATAATGATGTCCACACTTTGTTTTTCTCTTCTGACAGATCACCTGGTACAAAGATGGCCAGCGCATCAGGCCTGGTGGTCGATACCAGATGGAAGTTCTGCAGGACGGACGGGCCAGCCTCCGTCTTCCTGTGGTTCTCCCTGAAGACGAAGGTGTCTACACCGCCTTCGCCTCCAACATGAAGGGGAATGCTGTGAGCTCAGGGAAGCTCTATGTGGAGCCGTCCGGCACTGTCACGCCTCAGAGATACACTCCCCAATCGTCCATGCAAAGGATCAGGTGGGTCTAAAAAAACGGTGGGAATAAAAGAAGAGAGGCATTCCAGTGAAGGGTTGCGGGGTCCGTGTGGTTAGCAGCTAACTAAAGCCCCACTGGGTGAGTTACTCCCATCTAGAGCTGCTCTAAGTGGATAAAAACAACCGAGTAGCGCTCTCGCTGTGTCACTACGGAAGCTGCCGAGAGTCAAACGTGTGAAAACGTTAAGAGTTTGCACAAGACTGACTGTCGGCAGCTGGTTTTCCTTCAGGACAGAGCAGAAAAACTCCATCTAACTCATGCACACATGATCTTTACACTCCACCTTCGGACTGTCCAGGTCTACGTCTCCCCGCTCTCAGAGCCGCTCTCCTGGTCGTTCGTCCAGCCGTTCTCCTGGGCGTTCACCGGCCCGCCGGCTCGACGATACCGATGAGATCCAGCTGGAAAGACTCTACAAACCCGTTTTTGTCATGAAGCCTTCCTCCATAAAATGCTCTGAAGGGCAGACCGCCCGCTTTGACCTGAAGGTGGTGGGCCGCCCGATGCCCGACACATACTGGTTCCATAACGGTGAGTTTATGGTCCGTACGAAAGTCTGTTTTCTGTCACATCAGCCTAATTTAAAATCTTTTCCAGGACAACAAGTGGTCAATGACTACACTCACAAGATTGTGATCAAAGAAGACGGGACTCAGTCCCTGATCATCGTCCCGGCGGTTCCTCTGGACTCCGGGGAGTGGACGGTGGTGGCTCAGAACAGAGCAGGACGGACGTCTGTCTCTGTGTCTCTGGCTGTCGAACGTAAGTTGGACTCAGATTGACTGTTAAAATAATCCAGCAACGCGCTGGAAGGCCAATCAGTAAATATGCAGTCATGTGAACTACCAACAAGTACACCTACCAATGGTGTGAGAGACTAAGAACGTACGACCATGTCCATTCATTTGGACTGACATTTCTTATCCACTCAGAAATAGTGAGTTATTACTTTAGTTGCAGCCAATAAACTGTGCGAGCCGCTGCCACTCCTGGACATGTAGCTCTGCAGTTCATACGGCTGACAGAGGAGCCGAGATGCCGCTGCTTCTGGGGAAAACGTCACAGTCAACAGGCAGTTAACTACTGTAAGCTGAACATGGAATAACTGCACTGATAAGCTGCACACGGTGCTAGAGGGTGTAATCCGGACGGTCAACAGGGCTTTTGGATGACTCCTGGACTGGTGCTACAGATGTGTTCATCGGTAAATTAAACGAGTTTTCATCTGAGAAGATTAATTAGCTTGTACTCATATGCGGATCACTTCTGAAATATCGATTAATCCAATAGCAATGTTTATATCATTAAAGTTCATGGTAGGTAGAAACATTTTCTTCTTCCACCTGCCATAGACATTAGAACTGTCCCAGGTGTTAGTCTATACCAGATGTTAGTCTATACCAGGTGTTAGTCTGTACCAGGTGTTAGACTGTACTAGTCTATACCAGGTGTTAGTCTGTACCAGGTGTTAGACTGTACTAGTCTATACCAGGTGTTAGTCTATACCAGGTGTTAGTCTGTACCAGGTGTTAGACTGTACTAGTCTATACCAGGTGTTAGAACTGTACCAGGTGTTAGTCTATACCAGGTGTTAGACTGTACCAGGAGTTAAATTGTACCAGGTGTTGGTCTGTACCACATGTTAGACTGTACCAGGTTTTAGACTGTACCAGGTTTTAGTCTATACCAGGTGTTGGACTGTACCAGGAGTTAAATTGTACCAGGTGTTGGTCTGTACCACATGTTAGACTGTACCAGGTTTTAGACTGTACCAGGTTTTAGTCTATACCAGGTGTTGGACTGTACCAGGAGTTAAATGTTACCAGGTGTTGGTCTCAACCACATGTTAGTCTGTACCAGATGTTGGAACTGTACCAGGTGTTAATCTATACCGGGTTTTAATCTATACCAGGAGTTAGACTTTACCAGGTGTTAGTCTATACCAGGTGTTAGACTGTACCAGGAGTTAAATTGTACCAGGTGTTGGTCTGTACTACATGTTAGTCTGTACCAGGTGTTAGACTGCACCAGGTGTTAGACTGCACCAGGTGTTAGTCTATACCAGGTGCTAGACTGTACCAGGTGCTAGACTGTACCAGGTGCTAGACTGTACCAGGTGCTAGACTGTACTAGTCTGTACCAGGTGTTAGAACTGTACCAGGTGTTAGAACTGTACCAGGTGTTAGAACTGTACCAGGTGTTAGTCTGTACTAGTCTGTACCAGGTGTTAGTCTGTACCAGGTGTTAGGTCTGTACCAGGTGTTGGTCTGTACCACATGTTAGTCTGTACCAGGTGTTGGTCTGTACCACATGTTAGTCTGTACCAGGTGTTGGTCTGTACCACATGTTAGTCTGTACCAGGTGTTAGACTGTACCAGCTGTTTGTCTATACCAGGTGTTAGAACTGTACCAGGTGTTGGTCTGTACCACATGTTCAACTGTACCAGCTTTTAGTCTATACCAGGTGTTGGTCTGTACCACATGTTAGAACTGTACCACATGTTAGAACTGTACCAGTTGTTAGGTCTGTACCAGGTGTTGGTCTGTACCAGGTGTTAGAACTGTACCAGATGTTAGTCTATACCAGGTGTTGGTCTGTACCACATGTTAGTCTATACCAGCTGTTTGTCTATACCAGGTGTTGGACTGTACCAGGAGTTAAATTGTACCAGGTGTTGGTCTGTACCACATGTTCAACTGTACCAGCTTTTAGTCTATACCAGGTGTTGGTCTGTACCACATGTTAGACTGTACCAGGTGTTAGAGCTGTACCAGGTGTTAGAGCTGTACCAGGTGTTAATCTATACCAGGGGTTAGACTGTACCAGGGGTTAGACTGTACCAGGGGTTAGACTGTACCAGGGGTTAGACTGTACCAGGGGTTGGTCTGTACCAGGGGTTGGTCTGTACCAGGGGTTGGTCTGTACCAGGGGTTGGTCTGTACCATGTTTTAGACTGTACCAGGTGTTAGTCTGTACCAGGTGTTAATCTGTACCAGGTGTTAGACTGTACCAGGTGTTGGACTGTACCAGGTGTTAAACTGTACCAGGAGTTGGTCTGTACCATGTTTTAGACTGTACCAGGTGTTAGTCTATACCAGGTGTTAGAACTGTACCAGGTGTCAGAACTGTACCAGGTGTCAGAACTGTACCAGGTGTCAGAACTGTACCAGGAGTTAAATTGTACCAGGTGTTGGTCTGTACCAGCTGTTTGTCTATACCAGGTGTTAGAACTGTACCAGGTGTTGGTCTGTACCACATGTTAGAACTGTACCACATGTTAGAACTGTACCACATGTTAGAACTGTACCAGGTGTTGGTCTGTACCACATGTTAGTCTGTAACAGATGTTGGAACTGTACCAGGTGTTAGTCTATACCAGGTGTTGGTCTCTACCACATGTTAGTCTGTACCAGAAGTTAGACTTTACCAGGTGTTAGTCTATACCAGGTGTTAGACTGTACCAGGTATTAGAACTGTATCAGGTGTTAGAACTGTACCAGGTGTTAGACTGTACCACATGTTAGTCTATACCAGGTGTTAGACTGTACCACATGTTAGTCTATACCAGCTGTTTGTCTATACCAGGTGTTAGACTGTACCAGGAGTTAAATTGTACCAGGTGTTGGTCTGTACCACATGTTCAACTGTACCAGCTTTTAGTCTATACCAGGTGTTGGTCTGTACCACATGTTAGACTGTACCAGGTATTAGAGCTGTACCAGGTGTTAGTCTTTACCAGGTGTTAATCTATACCAGGGGTTAGACTGTACCAGGGGTTAGACTGTACCATGTTTTAGACTGTACCAGGTGTTAGTCTATACCAGGTGTTAGTCTATACCAGGTGTTAGTCTATACCAGGTGTTAGTCTATACCAGGTGTTAATCTATACCAGGTGTTGGACTGTACCAGGTGTTGGACTGTACCAGGTGTTAGTCTATACCAGGTGTTAGAACTGTACCAGGTGTTGAACTGTACCAGGTGTTGAACTGTACCAGGTGTTAGTCTGTACCAGGTGTTAGTCTGTACCAGGTGTTAGTCTGTACCAGGTGTTGGTCTGTACCAGGTGTTGGTCTGTGCCACATGTTAGTCTGTACCACGTGTTGGTCTGTACCACGTGTTGGTCTGTACCAGGTGTTGGTCTGTACCAGGTGTTGGTCTGTACCACATGTTAGTCTGTACCAGGTGTTAATCTATACCAGTAGTTAGACTGTACCAGGTGTTGGTCTGTTCAACAAGTTAGTCTATACCAGGTTTTAGTCTATACCAGGTTTTAGTCTATACCAGGTTTTAGTCTATACCACGTGTTGGTCCATACCAGGTGTTGGTCTGTACCACATGTTAGACTGTACCAGGTGTTAGTCTATACCAGGTGTTGGTCTGTACCACATGTTAGAACTGTACCACATGTTAGAACTGTACCACATGTTAGAACTGTACCAGGTGTTAGAACTGTACGAGGTGTTAGAACTTTACCAGGTGTTGGTCTGTACCACATGTTAGTCTGTAACAGATGTTGGAACTGTACCAGGTGTTAGTCTATACCAGGTGTTGGTCTCTACCACATGTTAGTCTGTACCATGTTTTAGACTTTACCAGGTGTTAGTCTATACCAGGTGTTAGACTTTACCAGGAGTTAAATTGTACCAGGTGTTGGTCTGTACCACATGTTAGTCTATACCAGGTGTTAGAGCTGTACCAGGTGTTAGTCTTTACCAGGTGTTAATCTATACCAGGTGCTAGACTGTACCAGGGGTTAGACTGTACCAGGGGTTAGACTTTACCAGGGGTTGGTCTGTACCATGATTTAGACTGTACCAGGTGTTAGTCTATACCAGGTGTTAGTCTATACCAGGTGTTAGACTGTACCAGGAGTTAAATTGTACCAGGTGTTGGTCTGTACCACATGTTCAACTGTACCAGATTTTAGTCTATACCAGGTGTTGGTCTGTACCACATGTTAGACTGTACCAGGTATTAGAGCTGTACCAGGTGTTAGTCTATACCAGGTGTTAGAACTGTACCAGGTGTTAGTCTGTACCAGGTGTTAGTCTGTACCAGGTGTTGGTCTGTACCAGGAGTTAAATTGTACCAGGTGTTGGTCTGTACCAGGTGTTAATCTATACCAGGTGTTAGACTGTACCAGCTGTTTGTCTATACCAGGTATTAGAACTGTACCAGGTGTTGGTCTGTACCAGGTGTTCAACTGTACCAGCTTTTAGTCCATACCAGGTGTTGGTCTGTACCACATGTTAGACTGTACCAGGTGTTAGAATGTACCAGGTGTTAGACCGTACCAGCTGTTTGTCTATACCAGGTATTAGAACTGTACCAGGTGTTGGTCAGTACCACATGTTCAACTGTACCAGCTTTTAGTCCATACCAGGTGTTGGTCTGTACCACATGTTAGACTGTACCAGGTGTTAGACTGTACCAGGTGCTAGTCTGTACCAGGTGCTAGTCTGTACCAGGTGCTAGTCTATACCAGGTGTTAGACTGTACCAGGTGTTAGACTGTACCAGGTGTTAGACTGTACCAGGTGTTAGACTGTACCAGGTGTTAGTCTTTACCAGGTGTTAGTCTGTACCAGGTGTTGGTCTGTGCAACAAGTTAGTCTATACCAGGTTTTAGTCTATACCACGTGTTTGTCTGTACCACGTGTTAGTCTGTACCAGGTGTTGGTCTGTGCAACAAGTTAGTCTATACCACGTGTTTGTCTGTACCACGTGTTGGTCTATACCAGGTGTTAGTCCATACCAGGTGTTAGACTGCACCAGTAGTTAGACTGTACCAGTAGTTAGACTGTACCAGGTGTTAGAACTGTACCAGGTGTTAGTACTGTACCAGGTGTTGAACTGTACCAGGTGTTGAACTGTACCAGGTGTTGAACTGTACCAGGTGTTTATCTGTACCAGGTGTTTATCTGTACCAGGTGTTGGTCTGTACCACGTGTTGGTCTGTACCACGTGTTGGTCTGTACCACGTGTTGGTCTGTACCACGTGTTGGTCTGTACCAGGAGTTAAATTGTACCAGGTGTTGGTCTGTACCACATGTTAGTCTGTACCAGGTGTTAATCTATACCAGTAGTTAGACTGTACCAGGTGTTGGTCTGTTCAACAAGTTAGTCTATACCAGGTTTTAGTCTATACCAGGTTTTAGTCTATACCAGGTTTTAGTCTATACCACGTGTTTGTCTGTACCACGTGTTGGTCCATACCAGGTGTTAGTCCATACCAGGTGTTGGTCTGTACCACATGTTAGACTGTACCAGGTGTTAGTCTATACCACATGTTAGAACTGTACCAGGTGTTAGAACTGTACCAGGTGTTAGACTGTACCAGGTATTAGTCTATACCACATGTTAGAACTGTACCAGGTGTTAGAACTGTACCAGGTGTTGGTCTGTACCACATGTTAGAACTGTACCAGGTGTTAGAACTGTACCAGGTGTTAGAACTGTACCAGGTGTTAGAACTTTACCAGGTGTTGGTCTGTACCACATGTTAGTCTGTAACAGATGTTGGAACTGTACCAGGTGTTAGTCTATACCAGGTGTTGGTCTCTACCACATGTTAGTCTGTACCAGGAGTTAGACTTTACCAGGTGTTAGTCTATACCAGGTGTTAGACTGTACCAGGAGTTAAATTGTACCAGGTGTTGGTCTGTACCACATGTTAGTCTATACCAGGTGTTAGACTGTACCACATGTTCAACTGTACCAGCTTTTAGTCTATACCAGGTGTTGGTCTGTACCACATGTTAGACTGTACCAGGTGTTAGAGCTGTACCAGGTGTTAGTCTTTACCAGGTGTTAATCTATACCAGGGGTTAGACTGTACCAGGGGTTAGACTGTACCAGGGGTTAGACTGTACCAGGGGTTGGTCTGTACCATGATTTAGACTGTACCAGGTGTTAGTCTATACCAGGTGTTGATCTATACCAGGTGTTGGACTGTACCAGGTGTTGGACTGTACCAGGTGTCAGAACTGTACCAGGTGTCAGAACTGTACCAGATGTTAGTCTATACCAGGTGTTAGACTGTACCAGGAGTTAAATTGTACCAGGTGTTGGTCTGTACCAGGTGTTAATCTATACCAGGTGTTAGACTGTACCAGCTGTTTGTCTATACCAGGTGTTAGAACTGTACCAGGTGTTGGTCAGTACCACATGTTCAACTGTACCAGGTGTTAGACTGTACCAGGTGTTAGACTGTACCAGGTGTTGGTCTGTGCAACAAGTTAGTCTATACCAGGTTTTAGTCTATACCACGTGTTTGTCTGTACCACGTGTTTGTCTGTACCACGTGTTTGTCTGTACCACGTGTTTGTCTGTACCACGTGTTAGTCTGTACCAGGTGTTGGTCTGTGCAACAAGTTAGTCTATACCAGGTTTTAGTCTATACCACGTGTTTGTCTGTACCACGTGTTAGTCTTTACCAGGTGTTGGTCTGTGCAACAAGTTAGTCTATACCAGGTTTTAGTCTATACCACGTGTTTGTCTGTACCACGTGTTGGTCTATACCAGGTGTTAGTCCATACCAGGTGTTAGACTGTACCAGGAGTTAAACTGTACCAGGTGTTGGTCTGTACCACATGTTAGACTGTTCCAGGTGTTTGTCTCAACCATATGTTAGTCTGTACCAGATGTTGGAACTGTACCAGGAGTTAGACTTTACCAGGTGTTAGTCTTTACCAGGTGTTAGTCTTTACCAGGTGTTAGTCTATACCAGGAGTTAAATTGTACCAGGTGTTGGTCTGTACCACATGTTAGTCTGTACCACATGTTAGTCTGTACCACGTGTTAGTCTGTACCAGGTGTTAGAACTGTACCAGGTGTTAGAACTGTACCAGGTGTTAGAACTGTACCAGGTGCTAGTCTGTACCAGGTGCTAGTCTATACCAGGTGTTAGAACTGTACCAGGTGTTAGTCTGTACCAGGTGTCAGAACTGTACCAGGTGTCAGAACTGTACCAGGTGTCAGAACTGTACCAGGTGTTAGAACTGTACCAGGTGTTAGTCTGTACCAGGTGCTAGTCTATACCAGGTGTTGGACTGTACCAGGTGTTGGTCAGTACCACATGTTCAACTGTACCAGCTTTTAGTCCATACCAGGTGTTGGTCTGTACCACATGTTAGACTGTACCAGGTGTTAGACTGTACCAGGTGCTAGTCTATACCAGGTGTTAGAACTGTACCAGGTGTTAGACTGTACCAGCTGTTAGACTGTACCAGCTGTTAGACTGTACCAGCTGTTAGACTGTACCAGGTGTTAGACTGTACCAGGTGTTAGTCTTTACCAGGTGTTAGTCTTTACCAGGTGTTAGTCTTTACCAGGTGTTGGTCTGTGCAACAAGTTAGTCTATACCACGTGTTTGTCTGTACCACGTGTTAGTCTGTACCAGGTGTTGGTCTGTGCAACAAGTTAGTCTATGCCACGTGTTTGTCTGTACCACGTGTTAGTCCATACCAGGTGTTAGACTGTACCAGGAGTTAAATTGTACCAGGTGTTGGTCTGTACCACATGTTAGACTGTTCCAGGTGTTAGTCTTTACCAGGTGTTAATCTATACCAGGTGCTAGACTGCACCAGTAGTTATACTGCACCAGTAGTTAGACTGCACCAGTAGTTAGACTGTACCAGTAGTTAGACTGTACCAGTAGTTAGACTTTACCAGGTGTTAGAACTGTACCAGGTGTTAGAACTGTACCAGGTGTTAGAACTGTACCAGGTGCTAGACTGTACCAGGTGCTAGACTGTACCAGGTGCTAGACTGTACCAGGGGTTTGACTTTCCCAGGGGTTGGTCTGTACCATGATTTAGACTGTACCAGGTGTTAGTCTGTACCAGGTGTTAAATTGTACCAGGTGTTGGTCTGTACCAGGTGTTGGTCTGTACCACATGTTAGACTGTTCCAGGTGTTTGTCTCAACCATATGTTAGTCTGTAACAGATGTTGGAACTGTACCAGGTGTTAGTCTATACCAGGTGTTGGTCTCTACCACATGTTAGTCTTTACCAGGAGTTAGACTTTACCAGGTGTTAGTCTATACCAGGTGTTAGACTGTACCAGGAGTTAAATTGTACCAGGTGTTGGTCTGTACCACATGTTAGTCTATACCAGGTGTTAGACTGTACCACATGTTCAACTGTACCAGCTTTTAGTCTATACCAGGTGTTGGTCTGTACCACATGTTAGACTGTACCAGGTGTTAGAGCTGTACCAGGTGTTAGTCTTTACCAGGTGTTAGTCTTTACCAGGTGTTAATCTATACCAGGTGCTAGACTGTACCAGGGGTTAGACTGTACCAGGGGTTAGACTGTACCAGGGGTTAGACTGTACCAGGGGTTGGTCTGTACCATGATTTAGACTGTACCAGGTGTTAGTCTATACCAGGTGTTGATCTATACCAGGTGTTGGACTGTACCAGGTGTTGGACTGTACCAGGTGTTGGACTGTACCAGGTGTTGGACTGTACCAGGTGCTAGTCTATACCAGGTGTCAGAACTGTACCAGGTGTCAGAACTGTACCAGGTGTCAGAACTGTACCAGGTGTCAGAACTGTACCAGGTGTCAGAACTGTACCAGGTGTTAGACTGTACCAGGTGTTAGACTGTACCAGGTGTTGGTCTGTACCAGGTGTTAATCTATACCAGGTGTTAGACTGTACCAGCTGTTTGTCTATACCAGGTATTAGAACTGTACCAGGTGTTGGTCAGTACCACATGTTCAACTGTACCAGCTTTTAGTCCATACCAGGTGTTGGTCTGTACCACATGTTAGACTGTACCAGGTGTTAGACTGTACCAGGTGTTAGACTGTGCCAGGTGTTAGACTGTACCAGGTGCTAGTCTATACCAGGTGTTAGTCTTTACCAGGTGTTAGTCTATACCACGTGTTTGTCTGTACCACGTGTTGGTCTATACCAGGTGTTAGAACTGTACCAGGTGTTAGTACTGTACCAGGTGTTGGTCTTTACCAGGTGTTAATCTATACCAGGTGCTAGACTGTACCAGTAGTTAGACTGTACCAGTAGTTAGACTGTACCAGTAGTTAGTCTGTACCAGGTGCTAGTCTGTACCAGGTGCTAATCTGTACCAGGGGTTAGACTGTACCAGGGGTTAGACTGTACCAGGGGTTAGACTGTACCAGGGGTTGGTCTGTACCATGATTTAGACTGTACCAGGTGTTAGTCTATACCAGGTGTTGGACTGTACCAGGTGTTGGACTGTACCAGGTGTTGGACTGTACCAGGTGTTGGACTGTACCAGGTGTTTGTCTCAACCAGGTGCTAGTTTGTACCAGGTGCTAGAACTGTACCAGGTGCTAGAACTGTACCAGGTGTCAGAACTGCACCAGGTGTCAGAACTGTACCAGGTGTCAGAACTGTACCAGGTGTCAGAACTGTACCAGGTGTTAGAACTGTACCAGGTGTTAGAACTGTACCAGGTGTCAGGACTGTACCAGGTGTCAGACTGTACCAGGAGTTAAATTGTACCAGGTGTTGGTCTGTACCAGGTGTTAATCTATACCAGCTGTTTGTCTATACCAGGTGTACCAGGTGTTGGTCTGTACCAGGTGTTAATCTATACCAGCTGTTTGTCTATACCAGGTGTACCAGGTGTTGGTCTGTACCAGGTGTTAATCTATACCAGGTGTACCAGGTGTTGGTCAGTACCACATGTTCAACTGTACCAGCTTTTAGTCCATACCAGGTGTTGGTCTGTACCACATTTTAGACTGTACCAGGTGTTAGACTGTACCAGGTGTTAGACTGTACCAGGTGTTAATCTATACCAGGTGCTAGACTGCACCAGTAGTTAGACTGTACCAGGTGTTGGTCTGTACCAGGTGTTGGTCTGTTCAACAAGTTAGTCTATACCAGGTTTTAGTCTATACCAGGTTTTAGTCTATACCAGGTTTTAGTCTATACCACGTGTTGGTCCATACCAGGTGTTGGTCTGTACCACATGTTAGACTGTACCAGGTGTTAGTCTATACCAGGTGTTGGTCTGTACCACATGTTAGAACTGTACCACATGTTAGAACTGTACCACATGTTAGAACTGTACCAGGTGTTAGAACTGTACGAGGTGTTAGAACTTTACCAGGTGTTGGTCTGTACCACATGTTAGTCTGTAACAGATGTTGGAACTGTACCAGGTGTTAGTCTATACCAGGTGTTGGTCTCTACCACATGTTAGTCTGTACCATGTTTTAGACTTTACCAGGTGTTAGTCTATACCAGGTGTTAGACTTTACCAGGAGTTAAATTGTACCAGGTGTTGGTCTGTACCACATGTTAGTCTATACCAGGTGTTAGAGCTGTACCAGGTGTTAGTCTTTACCAGGTGTTAATCTATACCAGGTGCTAGACTGTACCAGGGGTTAGACTGTACCAGGGGTTAGACTTTACCAGGGGTTGGTCTGTACCATGATTTAGACTGTACCAGGTGTTAGTCTATACCAGGTGTTAGTCTATACCAGGTGTTAGACTGTACCAGGAGTTAAATTGTACCAGGTGTTGGTCTGTACCACATGTTCAACTGTACCAGATTTTAGTCTATACCAGGTGTTGGTCTGTACCACATGTTAGACTGTACCAGGTATTAGAGCTGTACCAGGTGTTAGTCTATACCAGGTGTTAGTCTATACCAGGTGTTAGAACTGTACCAGGTGTTAGTCTGTACCAGGTGTTAGTCTGTACCAGGTGTTGGTCTGTACCAGGAGTTAAATTGTACCAGGTGTTGGTCTGTACCAGGTGTTAATCTATACCAGGTGTTAGACTGTACCAGCTGTTTGTCTATACCAGGTATTAGAACTGTACCAGGTGTTGGTCTGTACCAGGTGTTCAACTGTACCAGCTTTTAGTCCATACCAGGTGTTGGTCTGTACCACATGTTAGACTGTACCAGGTGTTAGAATGTACCAGGTGTTAGACCGTACCAGCTGTTTGTCTATACCAGGTATTAGAACTGTACCAGGTGTTGGTCAGTACCACATGTTCAACTGTACCAGCTTTTAGTCCATACCAGGTGTTGGTCTGTACCACATGTTAGACTGTACCAGGTGTTAGACTGTACCAGGTGCTAGTCTGTACCAGGTGCTAGTCTGTACCAGGTGCTAGTCTATACCAGGTGTTAGACTGTACCAGGTGTTAGACTGTACCAGGTGTTAGACTGTACCAGGTGTTAGACTGTACCAGGTGTTAGTCTGTACCAGGTGTTGGTCTGTGCAACAAGTTAGTCTATACCAGGTTTTAGTCTATACCACGTGTTTGTCTGTACCACGTGTTAGTCTGTACCAGGTGTTGGTCTGTGCAACAAGTTAGTCTATACCACGTGTTTGTGTGTACCACGTGTTGGTCTATACCAGGTGTTAGTCCATACCAGGTGTTAGACTGCACCAGTAGTTAGACTGTACCAGTAGTTAGACTGTACCAGGTGTTAGAACTGTACCAGGTGTTAGTACTGTACCAGGTGTTAGTACTGTACCAGGTGTTGAACTGTACCAGGTGTTGAACTGTACCAGGTGTTGAACTGTACCAGGTGTTTATCTGTACCAGGTGTTTATCTGTACCAGGTGTTTATCTGTACCAGGTGTTTATCTGTACCACGTGTTGGTCTGTACCACGTGTTGGTCTGTACCACGTGTTGGTCTGTACCAGGAGTTAAATTGTACCAGGTGTTGGTCTGTACCACATGTTAGTCTGTACCAGGTGTTAATCTATACCAGTAGTTAGACTGTACCAGGTGTTGGTCTGTTCAACAAGTTAGTCTATACCAGGTTTTAGTCTATACCAGGTTTTAGTCTATACCACGTGTTTGTCTGTACCACGTGTTGGTCCATACCAGGTGTTAGTCCATACCAGGTGTTGGTCTGTACCACATGTTAGACTGTACCAGGTGTTAGTCTATACCACATGTTAGAACTGTACCAGGTGTTAGACTGTACCAGGTATTAGTCTATACCACATGTTAGAACTGTACCAGGTGTTAGAACTGTACCAGGTGTTGGTCTGTACCACATGTTAGAACTGTACCAGGTGTTAGAACTGTACCAGGTGTTAGAACTGTACCAGGTGTTAGAACTTTACCAGGTGTTGGTCTGTACCACATGTTAGTCTGTAACAGATGTTGGAACTGTACCAGGTGTTAGTCTATACCAGGTGTTGGTCTCTACCACATGTTAGTCTGTACCAGGAGTTAGACTTTACCAGGTGTTAGTCTATACCAGGTGTTAGACTGTACCAGGAGTTAAATTGTACCAGGTGTTGGTCTGTACCACATGTTAGTCTATACCAGGTGTTAGACTGTACCACATGTTCAACTGTACCAGCTTTTAGTCTATACCAGGTGTTGGTCTGTACCACATGTTAGACTGTACCAGGTGTTAGAGCTGTACCAGGTGTTAGAGCTGTACCAGGTGTTAGTCTTTACCAGGTGTTAATCTATACCAGGGGTTAGACTGTACCAGGGGTTAGACTGTACCAGGGGTTGGTCTGTACCATGATTTAGACTGTACCAGGTGTTAGTCTATACCAGGTGTTGATCTATACCAGGTGTTGGACTGTACCAGGTGTTGGACTGTACCAGGTGTTGGACTGTACCAGGTGTCAGAACTGTACCAGGTGTCAGAACTGTACCAGATGTTAGTCTATACCAGGTGTTAGACTGTACCAGGAGTTAAGTTGTACCAGGTGTTGGTCTGTACCAGGTGTTAATCTATACCAGGTGTTAGACTGTACCAGCTGTTTGTCTATACCAGGTGTTAGAACTGTACCAGGTGTTGGTCAGTACCACATGTTCAACTGTACCAGGTGTTAGACTGTACCAGGTGTTAGACTGTACCAGGTGTTGGTCTGTACCAGGTGTTGGTCTGTGCAACAAGTTAGTCTATACCAGGTTTTAGTCTATACCACGTGTTTGTCTGTACCACGTGTTTGTCTGTACCACGTGTTTGTCTGTACCACGTGTTTGTCTGTACCACGTGTTTGTCTGTACCACGTGTTTGTCTGTACCACGTGTTAGTCTGTACCAGGTGTTGGTCTGTGCAACAAGTTAGTCTATACCAGGTTTTAGTCTATACCACGTGTTTGTCTGTACCACGTGTTGGTCTATACCAGGTGTTAGTCCATACCAGGTGTTAGACTGTACCAGGAGTTAAACTGTACCAGGTGTTGGTCTGTACCACATGTTAGACTGTTCCAGGTGTTTGTCTCAACCATATGTTAGTCTGTACCAGATGTTGGAACTGTACCAGGAGTTAGACTTTACCAGGTGTTAGTCTTTACCAGGTGTTAGTCTTTACCAGGTGTTAGTCTATACCAGGAGTTAAATTGTACCAGGTGTTGGTCTGTACCACATGTTAGTCTGTACCACATGTTAGTCTGTACCACGTGTTAGTCTGTACCAGGTGTTAGAACTGTACCAGGTGTTAGAACTGTACCAGGTGTTAGAACTGTACCAGGTGCTAGTCTATACCAGGTGTTAGAACTGTACCAGGTGTTAGTCTGTACCAGGTGTCAGAACTGTACCAGGTGTCAGAACTGTACCAGGTGTTAGAACTGTACCAGGTGTTAGTCTATACCAGGTGTTAGTCTGTACCAGGTGCTAGTCTATACCAGGTGTTGGACTGTACCAGGTGTTGGTCAGTACCACATGTTCAACTGTACCAGCTTTTAGTCCATACCAGGTGTTGGTCTGTACCACATGTTAGACTGTACCAGGTGTTAGACTGTACCAGGTGCTAGTCTATACCAGGTGTTAGAACTGTACCAGGTGTTAGACTGTACCAGGTGTTAGACTGTACCAGGTGTTAGACTGTACCAGCTGTTAGACTGTACCAGGTGTTAGACTGTACCAGGTGTTAGACTGTACCAGGTGTTAGTCTTTACCAGGTGTTAGTCTTTACCAGGTGTTAGTCTTTACCAGGTGTTGGTCTGTGCAACAAGTTAGTCTATACCACGTGTTTGTCTGTACCACGTGTTAGTCCATACCAGGTGTTAGACTGTACCAGGAGTTAAATTGTACCAGGTGTTGGTCTGTACCACATGTTAGACTGTTCCAGGTGTTAGTCTTTACCAGGTGTTAATCTATACCAGGTGCTAGACTGCACCAGTAGTTATACTGCACCAGTAGTTAGACTGTACCAGTAGTTAGACTGTACCAGTAGTTAGACTGTACCAGGTGTTAGACTTTACCAGGTGTTAGAACTGTACCAGGTGTTAGAACTGTACCAGGTGTTAGAACTGTACCAGGTGCTAGACTGTACCAGGTGCTAGACTGTACCAGGTGCTAGACTGTACCAGGGGTTTGACTTTCCCAGGGGTTGGTCTGTACCATGATTTAGACTGTACCAGGTGTTAGTCTGTACCAGGTGTTAAATTGTACCAGGTGTTGGTCTGTACCAGGTGTTGGTCTGTACCACATGTTAGACTGTTCCAGGTGTTTGTCTCAACCATATGTTAGTCTGTAACAGATGTTGGAACTGTACCAGGTGTTAGTCTATACCAGGTGTTGGTCTCTACCACATGTTAGTCTTTACCAGGAGTTAGACTTTACCAGGTGTTAGTCTATACCAGGTGTTAGACTGTACCAGGAGTTAAATTGTACCAGGTGTTGGTCTGTACCACATGTTAGTCTATACCAGGTGTTAGACTGTACCACATGTTCAACTGTACCAGCTTTTAGTCTATACCAGGTGTTGGTCTGTACCACATGTTAGACTGTACCAGGTGTTAGAGCTGTACCAGGTGTTAGTCTTTACCAGGTGTTAGTCTTTACCAGGTGTTAATCTATACCAGGTGCTAGACTGTACCAGGGGTTAGACTGTACCAGGGGTTAGACTGTACCAGGGGTTGGTCTGTACCATGATTTAGACTGTACCAGGTGTTAGTCTATACCAGGTGTTGATCTATACCAGGTGTTGGACTGTACCAGGTGTTGGACTGTACCAGGTGTTGGACTGTACCAGGTGTTGGACTGTACCAGGTGCTAGTCTGTACCAGGTGTCAGAACTGTACCAGGTGTCAGAACTGTACCAGGTGTCAGAACTGTACCAGGTGTCAGAACTGTACCAGATGTTAGACTGTACCAGGTGTTAGACTGTACCAGGAGTTAAATTGTACCAGGTGTTGGTCTGTACCAGGTGTTAATCTATACCAGGTGTTAGACTGTACCAGCTGTTTGTCTATACCAGGTATTAGAACTGTACCAGGTGTTGGTCAGTACCACATGTTCAACTGTACCAGCTTTTAGTCCATACCAGGTGTTGGTCTGTACCACATGTTAGACTGTACCAGGTGTTAGACTGCACCAGGTGTTAGACTGTGCCAGGTGTTAGACTGTACCAGGTGCTAGTCTATACCAGGTGTTAGTCTTTACCAGGTGTTAGTCTATACCACGTGTTTGTCTGTACCACGTGTTGGTCTATACCAGGTGTTAGACTGTACCAGGAGTTAAATTGTACCAGGTGTTGGTCTGTACCACATGTTAGACTGTTCCAGTAGTTAGACTGTACCAGTAGTTAGTCTGTACCAGGTGCTAGTCTGTACCAGGTGCTAGTCTGTACCAGGGGTTAGACTGTACCAGGGGTTAGACTGTACCAGGGGTTAGACTGTACCAGGGGTTAGACTGTACCAGGGGTTGGTCTGTACCATGATTTAGACTGTACCAGGTGTTAGTCTATACCAGGTGTTGGACTGTACCAGGTGTTGGACTGTACCAGGTGTTGGACTGTACCAGGTGTTGGACTGTACCAGGTGTTTGTCTCAACCAGGTGCTAGTCTGTACCAGGTGCTAGAACTGTACCAGGTGCTAGAACTGTACCAGGTGTCAGAACTGCACCAGGTGTCAGAACTGCACCA
This sequence comes from Telmatherina bonti, assembly GCF_933228915.1. Taxonomy (NCBI): domain Eukaryota; kingdom Metazoa; phylum Chordata; class Actinopteri; order Atheriniformes; family Telmatherinidae; genus Telmatherina; species Telmatherina bonti. Next base: position 2,712,666 of record NC_136613.1, read on the forward strand.
GGTGTCAGAACTGTACCAGGTGTCAGAACTGTACCAGGTGTCAGAACTGTACCAGGTGTTAGAACTGTACCAGGAGTTAAATTGTACCAGGTGTTGGTCTGTACCAGGTGTTAATCTATACCAGCTGTTTGTCTATACCAGGTGTACCAGGTGTTGGTCTGTACCAGGTGTTAATCTATACCAGCTGTTTGTCTATACCAGGTGTACCAGGTGTTGGTCTGTACCAGGTGTTAATCTATACCAGGTGTACCAGGTGTTGGTCAGTACCACATGTTCAACTGTACCAGCTTTTAGTCCATACCAGGTGTTGGTCTGTACCACATTTTAGACTGTACCAGGTGTTAGACTGTACCAGGTGTTAGACTGTACCAGGTGTTAATCTATACCAGGTGCTAGACTGCACCAGTAGTTAGACTGTACCAGGTGTTGGTCTGTACCAGGTGTTGGTCTGTTCAACAAGTTAGTCTATACCAGGTTTTAGTCTATACCACGTGTTTGTCTGTACCACGTGTTGGTCTATACCAGGTGTTGGTCTGTACCACATGTTAGACTGTTCCAGGTGTTTGTCTCAACCATATGTTAGTCTGTACCAGATGTTGGAACTGTACCAGGAGTTAGACTTTACCAGGTGTTAGTCTATACCAGGAGTTAAATTGTACCAGGTGTTGGTCTGTACCACATGTTAGTCTGTACCACATGTTAGTCTGTACCAGGTGTTAGAACTGTCCCAGGTGTTAGAACTGTACCAGGTGCTAGTCTGTACCAGGTGCTAGTCTGTACCAGGTGCTAGTCTGTACCAGGTGCTAGTCTGTACCAGGTGCTAGAACTGTACCAGGTGCTAGAACTGTACCAGGTGCTAGAACTGTACCAGGTGTCAGAACTGTACCAGGTGTCAGAACTGTACCAGGTGTCAGAACTGTACCAGGTGTTAGAACTGTACCAGGTGTTAGAACTGTACCAGGTGTTAGAACTGTACCAGGTGTCAGGACTGTACCAGGTGTCAGGACTGTACCAGGTGTTAGACTGTACCAGGAGTTAAATTGTACCAGGTGTTGGTCTGTACCAGGTGTTAATCTATACCAGCTGTTTGTCTATACCAGGTGTACCAGGTGTTGGTCTGTACCAGGTGTTAATCTATACCAGCTGTTTGTCTATACCAGGTGTACCAGGTGTTGGTCTGTACCAGGTGTTAATCTATACCAGCTGTTTGTCTATACCAGGTGTACCAGGTGTTGGTCAGTACCACATGTTCAACTGTACCAGCTTTTAGTCCATACCAGGTGTTGGTCTGTACCAGGTGCTAGTCTGTACCAGGTGCTAGTCTGTACCAGGTGTTAGTCTATACCAGGTGTTAGTCTATACCAGGTGTTAGTCTGTACCAGGTGTCAGAACTGTACCAGGTGTCAGAACTGTACCAGGTGTCAGAACTGTACCAGGTGTCAGAACTGTACCAGGTGTTAGTCTATACCAGGTGTTAAATTGTACCAGGTGTTGGTCTGTACCAGGTGTTAGTCTATACCAGGTTTTAGTCTATACCACGTGTTTGTCTGTACCACGTGTTGGTCTATACCAGGTGTTAGACTGTACCAGGAGTTAAATTGTACCAGGTGTTAGAACTGTACCAGGTGTTGGTCTGTACCACATGTTAGACTGTTCCAGGTGTTAGTCTTTACCAGGTGTTAATCTATACCAGGTGCTAGACTCTACCAGTAGTTAGACTGTACCAGTAGTTAGACTGTACCAGGTGTTAGAACTGTACCAGGTGTTAGAACTGTACCAGGTGTTGGTCTGTGCCACCTGTTGGTCTATACCACGTGTTGGTCTATACCACGTGTTGGTCTATACCACGTGTTGGTCTATACCACGTGTTGGTCTGTACCACGTGTTGGTCTGTACCACGTGTTGGTCTGTACCACGTGTTGGTCTATACCAGGTGTTAGTCTGTACCAGGTGTTAGACTGTACCAGTAGTTAGACTGTACCAGGTGTTAGACTGTACCAGGTGTTAGACTGTACCAGGTGTTAGACTGTACCAGGTGTTAGACTGTGCCAGGTGTTAGACTGTGCCAGGTGTTGGTCTGTACCACATGTTCAACTGTACCAGCTTTTAGTCTATACCAGGTGTTGGTCTGTACCACATGTTAGACTGTACCACGTGTTAGACTGTGCCAGGTGTTAAGACTGTGCCAGGTGTTAGACTGTACCAGGAGTTAAATTGTACCAGGTGTTGGTCTGTACCACATGTTAGTCTGTACCAGGTGTTAATCTATACCAGTAGTTAGACTGTACCAGGTGTTGGTCTGTGCAACAAGTTAGTCTATACCAGGTTTTAGTCTATACCAGGTTTTAGTCTATACCACGTGTTTGTCTATACCACGTGTTTGTCTGTACCACGTGTTGGTCCATACCAGGTGTTAGTCCATACCAGGTGTTGGTCTGTACCACATGTTAGACTGTACCAGATGTTAGAACTGTACCAGATGTTAGAACTGTACCAGATGTTAGTCTATACCAGGTGTTAGTCTATACCAGGTGTTAGTCTATACCAGGTGTTAGTCTGTACCAGGTGTTAGTCTGTACCAGGTGTTAGAACTGTACCAGGTGTCAGAACTGTACCAGGTGTCAGAACTGTACCAGATATTAGTCTATACCAGGTGTTAGAACTGTACCAGGTGTTAGTCTTTACCAGGTGTTAGTCTTTACCAGGTGTTGGTCTATACCAGGTGTTGGTCTATACCAGGTGTTAGTCTATACCACGTGTTGGTCTGTACCACGTGTTGGTCTATACCAGGTGTTAGTCTATACCAGGTGTTAGACTGTACCAGGTGTTAGAACTGTACCAGGTGTTAGTCTGTGCCACATGTTAGTCTATACCAGGTATTAGTCTATACCGCGTGTTGGTCTGTACCACGTGTTGGTCTATACCAGGTGCTAGACTGTACCAGGTGTTAGTCCAAACCACGTGTTGGTCTGTACCAGGTGTTGGTCTGTGCAACAAGTTAGTCTATACCAGGTTTTAGTCTATACCAGGTTTTAGTCTATACCAGGTTTTAGTCTATACCACGTGTTTGTCTGTACCACATGTTTGTCTTTACCAGGTGTTAGTCTTTACCAGGTGTTAGTCCGTACCAGGTGTTGGTCTGTACCAGGTGTTAATCTATACCAGGTGTTAGAACTGTACCAGGTGTTGGTCTGTACCACATGTTAGACTGTTCCAGGTGTTGGTCTGTACCAGGTGTTGGTCTGTACCAGGTGTTAGTCTGTACCAGGTGTTAGTCCTTGCAACAAGTTAGTCTATACCAGGTTTTAGTCTATACCACGTGTTTGTCTGTACCACATGTTGGTCTATACCAGGTGTTGGTCTGTGCAACAAGTTAGTCTATACCAGGTTTTAGTCTATACCAGGTTTTAGTCTATACCAGGTTTTAGTCTATACCACATGTTTGTCTGTACCACATGTTAGACTGTACCAGGTGTTAATGTTTGTCTGTACCACATGTTAGACTGTACCAGTAGTTAGACTGTACCAGGTGTTAGACTGTACCAGGTGTTAGTCTGTGCCACATGTTAGTCCATACCAGGTTTTAGTCTATACCAGGTGTTGGTCTGTACCACATGTTAGACTGTACCAGGTGTTAGACTGTACCATGTGTTAGTCTGTGCCACATGTTAGTCCATACCAGGTTTTAGTCTTTACCACGTGTTGGTCTGTACCACGTCTTGGTCTGTACCACGTGTTGGTCTATACCAGGTGCTAGACTGTACCAGGTGCTAGACTGTACCAGGTGTTAATCTATACCAGGTGTTAGACTGTACCAGCTGTTTGTCTATACCAGTTGTTAGAACTGTACCAGGTGTTGGTCTGTACCACATGTTCAACTGTACCAGCTTTTAGTCTATACCAGGTGTTGGTCTGTACCACATGTTAGACTGTACCACGTGTTAGACTGTACCACGTGTTAGACTGTACCAGGTGTTAGACTGTACCAGATGTTAGAATTGTACCAGATGTTAGAACTGTACCAGGTGTTGGTCTGTACCAGGTGTAAGAACTGTACCAGATGTTAGTCTATACCAGGTGTTAGACTGTACCAGGAGTTAAATTGTACCAGGTGTTGGTCTGTACCAGGTGTTAGACTGTACCAGGTGTTAGACTGTACCAGGTGTTAGAACTGTACCAGGTGTTAGAACTGTACCAGGTGTTAGTCTTTTCCAGGTGTTAGAACTGTACCAGGTGTTGGTCTGTACCACATGTTAGACTGTTCCAGGTGTTAGTCTTTACCAGGTGTTTAGTCTGTACCAGGTGTTAGTCTGTACCAGTTGTTAGTCTGTACCAGGTGTTAGAACTGTACCAGGTGTTAGAACTGTACCAGGTGTTAGTCTGTACCAGTTGTTAGTCTGTACCAGGTGTTAGTCTGTACCAGGTGCTAGAGTGCACCAGTAGTTAGTCTTTACCAGGTGTTAGTCCATACCAGGTGTTGGTCTGTACCAGTTGTTATTCTGTACCAGGTGTTAGTCTGTACCAGGTGTTAGTCTATACCAGGTGTTAGACTGTACCAGGTGTTAGAACTGTACCAGGTGTTAGTCTGTGCCACATGTTAGTCTATACCAGGTATTAGTCTATACCGCGTGTTGGTCTGTACCACGTGTTGGTCTATACCAGGTGCTAGACTGTACCAGGTGTTAGTCCAAACCAGGTGTTAGTCCAAACCAGGTGTTAGTCCAAACCAGGTGTTAGTCCATACCAGGTGTTGGTCTGTACCACATGTTAGTCTGTAACAGATGTTGGAACTGTACCAGGTGTTAGTCTATACCAGGAGTTAGTCTATACCAGCTGTTGGTCTGTACCAGCTGTTGGTCTGTACCAGCTGTTGGTCTGTACCAGCTGTTGGTCTGTACCAGCTGTTGGTCTGTACCAGCTGTTAGATTGTACCAGTTGCTAGTCTGTACCAGTTGCTAGTCCGTACCACATGTTAGTCTATACCAGGTGTTAGTCTATACCAGGTGTTAGAACTGTACCAGGTGTTAGTCTGTGCCACGTGTTGGTCTGTACCACATGTTAGTCTGTACCAGGAGTTAGACTTTACCAGGAGTTAGACTGTACCAGGTGTTGAACTGTACCAGGTGTTAGTCTGTACCAGGTGTTGGACTGTACCAGGAGTTAAATGTTACAAGGTGTTGGTCTCAACCACATGTTAGTCTGTACCAGATGTTGGAACTGTACCAGGTGTTAATCTATACCGGCTTTTAATCTATACCAGGTGTTAGACTGTTCCAGGTTTTAGTCTATACCACGTGTTGGTCTGTACCACGTGTTGGTCTGTACCACGTGTTGGTCTGTACCACGTGTTGGTCTGTACCAGGAGTTAGTCTATACCAGCTGTTGGTCTGTACCAGCTGTTGGTCTGTACCAGCTGTTAGATTGTACCAGTTGCTAGTCCGTACCACGTTAGTCTATACCAGGTGTTAGTTTGTACCAGGTGTTAGTCAATACCAGGTGTTAATCTATACCAGGTGTTAGACTGTACCACATGTTGGTCTGTACCAGGAGTTAGTCTGTACTCTGTTGAGTGCAGCTCTTGTTGCATTAACACTGACTATGACCGCCCTACGACGACGTTCTCTAGCTTTATTTATTAAATAAAACCATGCCGTCCCTCTACTGCACCGCCATCATTCAGACTGACCGGAAGGAAAGCTCCGCCTCCCTCCTCTCTTTCCCGCTTTTGCCGTTCGTTCCAGACAAGAAGAAAACGCAGCGGGAGCGTTGAGAGCGTTTTGGGCGTTGGACACAAAAATTGCAGTTTAGTGACTAGCGTCGAGCGTTCAGCGTTTTGAGCGTTTTTTACACTCAAATGCGTTCGGTCTGAATTATAGTGCATTATAGTGTAGGGGCCACTTAGTTTGGTAACTAAGATAACAACAATATAACTAACTATAAATAATAAAATTGCACATTTTTCTCTTTGTTTTTTTGTACACACAAATAAAGTGAAAAAATGAATTATTCTTTTAGAAAATATTTAACAAAAATAAGTTCAGATTTAATCCTTTTTATCCCAGTATGTACACAATTTCTTTGAATTTTTTTGTTTTTATTTTATTTTGCTTTATTTTATTTTATAAAAACTGTGTTTAAGATTTTTATATATATGCTAAATGTAGAAGAGAATATAGTTGTTTTCAAGCATATTTATGCATTTAAAAAAAGCAAATATTCAAATATAATTCTACATTTTATTTTATATATTAATTTAGTCAAATAAATTATTTAAATTCTTTTTTCATCAAATCTTTAACAAAATATTCAGTCTTACATGATGGTAACTGTTGTGACTGGATCATCAGCTCGGGAGAGCGTGGCTAGACCTCAGTTTGTGGATAAACTGAAGAACATCACGGTGAAGGAGGGAACGCTGGTGGAGCTGGCAGTGAAAGCCATCGGAAACCCGCTCCCCGACATTGTCTGGCTGAAGAACAGCGACATCATCACCCCACAGAAGCACCCAAGCATCAGGTAAGCGTCTCTTTCACTGTGAAACGGTAAAACGTGGCGAATCCTCAGTCTGTGGGTTTAACCTTCCGCTCCTTTTCAGGATCGAGGGAACTAAAGGAGAGGCCAAGTTCCGGCTCCCGTCTGCATCGGGCTCGGACAGCGCCTGGTACACAGCGACAGCCATCAACAAGGCCGGCAGAGACACCACCCGCTGTCGGGTCAATGTAGAGGTGGGCCCCGGCGCCCCCCCGGCTGAGAGGAAGCTCATCATTCCCAAAGGAACCTACAAAGCCAAAGAGATCGCTGCTCCGGAGCTGGAACCGCTTCACCTGCGGTACGGTCAGGAGCAGTGGGAAGACGGAGACCTTTACGACAAAGAGAAGCAGCAGAAACCTCAGTTCAAGAAAAAGCTGACCTCTGTCCGCATGAAGCGCTTTGGTCCGGCTCACTTCGAGTGCAGACTGACCCCCATCGGTGACCCCACCATGATGGTAGAGTGGCTCCATGACGGAAAACCTCTGGCCGCTGCCAACCGGCTGCGCATGGTCAACGAATTTGGCTACTGCAGCCTGGACTACGAGGTGGCTTATGCCAGAGACAGCGGCGTCATCACCTGCAGAGCCACCAACAAGTTTGGAGTGGACCAGACCTCGGCCACGCTCATTGTCAAGGACGAGAAGGGTCTGGTGGAGGAGACGCAGCTTCCTGAAGGCAGGAAGGGAGCCCACCGGATCGACGAGATGGAACGCATGGCCCACGAGGGCGGACCAACCGGGGTCAGCGGTGATGAAGAATCTGAGAAAACTAAACCAGAGATTGTCCTGCTGCCTGAACCGGCCCGAGTGCTTGAAGGGGACATTGCCCGGTTCCGCTGCAGAGTAACTGGATATCCAGCTCCCAAGGTCAACTGGTACCTGAATGGACAACTCATCCGCAAAAGCAAGCGATACAGACTCCGTTACGACGGGATTTACTACCTGGAGATTGTTGACGTCAAGTCCTACGACTCTGGTGAGGTCCGGGTGGTTGCCGACAATCCATTAGGCACCACTGAGCACACCGTAAAGCTGGAGATACAGCAGAGGGAGGACTTCCGGTCCATTCTGCGCCGTGCTCCAGCAGAACCCAAGCCTGCGGAGGTCCCGCATGACTCAGGCAAAATGGGATTTGATGTTGTGAAGGTGGACCGAGCCGGCGAGACTGCACAGGACCGAGAGGTGGTCAAACTGCGAAAGGCTCAGAGAATTGTTCACGAGAAAACCTCAGAGGAGTCGGAGGAGCTGAAAAGCAAGTTCAAGCGCAGGACGGAGGAAGGCTTCTACGAGTCTATCTCTGCCGTGGAGTTCAAGTCCAAGAAGAGGGACGACTCCTACGAAGACCTGCTGAAGAAGACCAAAGATGAGCTGCTTCATCACATGAAGGAGAAAGAAGAGGCTGAGAGGAGGATGATGGAGGAACAGGGAAAGGTCACCATCCCCACCATCAAACCAGAGAGAGTCCAGCTCTCCCCCAGCATGGAGGCACCCAAGATCCTGGAACGTATTGGAAGCAAGACCGTCGCTCCGACTGAGGAGGTTCGCTTCCGAGTCAGAGTCGTCGGTAGACCGGAACCTGAATGTCAGTGGTTCAAGAACGGGATCCAGCTGGAGAAGTCAGAGCGAATCTATTGGTACTGGCCCGAAGACCACGTCTGCGAGCTGGTGATACGGGATGTGATGGCGGAGGACTCCGCCAGCGTCATGGTGAAGGCTGTGAACGTCGCTGGAGAGTCCTCCAGCCACGCCTTCCTGCTGGTCCAAGGTAAGGTCCAGGTCCTACAGACTCAGGTCCAGCCAGACTCAGGTCCAGAGCCAGTCTCAGGGCCAGAGCCAGGCTTAGGTCCAGATGTTGGCTCTGGTTCAGAACTACGCTCTAGTCCAGCGCAAGGTTCTGGTCTAGAACCAGGTTGTTGTCCCAAGCTAGTCTCAGGTCCAGAACCAGGCTCCAGTCTCACTTCTTCTGTCATTGCAGCCAAGGCAGCTATTACCTTCACCCAGAAACTGGAGGACACCTTGGCCAACGAGAAGGACACCATGGTGACATTTGAGTGTGAAACCAACGAACCCTTCGTCAAAGTCCAGTGGTTCAAGAACAATGACAAGATCTTCTCAGGAGACAAATACCGGATGCACTCGGACAGAAAGGTCCACTTCCTCTCAGTGTTGATGATCGACATGAGGGACGATGCAGAGTACACATGTGTGGTCATAGACGACGACAATGTCAGGACGAGCGCCAGGCTCCATGTGGAAGGTAGATACATGACTGCTGGTCTTTTTGCCAGTTTGATGTCTGTGGATTGGAAACGTCTGGATATTTGGGATCTTCTGTTCCAGGTGCTTCTCTGGAGCTCATCAAACAGATGGAAGACATAGAGATTCCAGAAAGTTATGCAGGAGAGTTTGAGGTGGAACTGTCTCGTGATGATGCCGAGGGCACCTGGTTCTTCGGAGACAAGGAGCTTTCTGCCAGCAGTAAATACGTCATGTTGTCCCGCCGAGGAAGACAAACCCTGTCAGTGAAGGATGTCCGTAAAGAAGACCAGGGGAAGTACACATTCGTATGTGGAGACCTGAGGAGCAGCGCCTTGTTGAAGATGAAACGTAAGCTCAACACGAGGTCTTCCTCCCAACAGGGTTCATGGAGCTGCTGAACCTGTGTTTTATCCAGAAACAGTCCAGTGAAGGTGGGGTGTTGTCTGACAGATAAAAACAGAAAACAGATCTATGAATCCTTTCTGACCCACAGAACAACACCTTATGACGGTCCAGTAAATAAAATCAGAAGTGGAACTGTTCCCTGTGGGACGCCATGTTTAACCCAGAAAAACTGGACCTATTCACTGCAACAGATAAATATGATGAGGACCAGTGTAAATCTGCACCAGATATTCCAACCAGTCCCTCATTCACTATAACAGCACCATGTTTAATATTAAAAGTGCTGAACTTCATTTATGTTTGCAGATATTTGCTCATTTTGCACCATGTTCTGGAAAATCTGGACCACGTTTATCTCCGTTCCATTGCTGTTCCTTTCATTCTTTCAGAATATTTATTTAGAATGAAACACTCAAATAGAAAAGTGAAGCAGATACTTGCAGCTATGTACCAAATCTTAAACTTGTACAGATTCAGTTATCAAATATCATTAAATATCTAATATGTATATACCAACATCTGTTCATAAAACTCTGGTTGATTTTCTTTCTTTATACATTTTGCGGTGAAAACAACCACAGCGCTTCTCTGGCGTGAGTTAGCAATGCTATTGACATGCTTATAGCATATAAATACATTTGAAAAGTTTCTTGTCGCTTCCGTCCAATCAACTTCTGTCTGAGATGATGTAATGTACATTTATTTATGGAAAACCCCTTAAGATGTGACATTTCGTTTGTGAGGGGGACAAATCACTAACATAACAACAATATTACACACATAAAATAACAGATTGTGACACAGGACGTATTACAAACAATACACTAAAGACTAACACCTAACACAAGACAATCATGGTATAAGTTGATTCTGTTCACACAACTCACCCATCTCGCTCCTCTCAGATCCCCATATTATAACATGAGGAATAAACATTATAAACAATTAGATATTGAACAAAGGAAAATTTCAAACACAGACAGGGTGTTTTAAGGTGTATATAAAGTGAGGTTCTAAATTAGCTATAGGATGCTGTTGCCCTTAAAGATGCTGGTAGATGGTTCCAATCATTAGGAGCTTTAATAGAAAAGAAGCAACGGCCTATCTCTTTACGACGTAAAGGAACAATGAGGACATATTTCCTGAGTTTCTTAAATAATATGTAGGTATGAATAGAGTTAGGAAACATTTCAGATATAAAGGGACATTAAAACAGACACATTTAAATAAGAATTGTAACCAGTACCACTATTGTCTCATATTTGGTTGTAACCAGTTAAGTTTGTCATATAGTATACAGTAATGAGTTGTATTGGGACATCTAAAAATAAATCTACATATAGTATTGAATACAACATTTAATGGTTGAAGATATGTATCATAAGTATTTTGATAAATTATGTCAGCATAATCAACAATTGGTAATATCAACTGTGATATGATTTTCTTTCTAGTTAGTCGTGTAAAACAGTTGCATGTTTTGTGAAGAGGCATTAAGACAGAGTAGGTACATTTAGTTATATAATCGATATGGGGCTTTAAAGTTAGTTCAAAGTCCAGCCAAAGACCCAGATATTTAACAGTAGTTTCTTTTATCATTGATAAACCATTATCAAAGATGATATTTAAGTTGGCTAAATGAAGAGAGTTCCGTGTACAAGAGAGCATGCAATTAAATTTTTTAAAGTTTTAATAAATTCACTTTTAACCAGTTATGAATTAAATTAAAATAATTCTGTAGCGAATTTTGCAGTTGAATTCGATTTGTGTCTGATAAATACATAACAGTGTCATTAGCATACAGATGCATTTGACAAGTGTTACAGACTTGTGGAAGGTCATTAATAAAGATTCAAAATAAACGGGGACCAAGACTGGAGACCTGTGGTACACCTTTTTCCATAATACAGTGGCCAGATTGTTAACCATTAAAAACAAAAAAATTGATGTCTATTACGTACGTAAGGCATTGAACTATAAGAGAGCATTTCTACTGAATCCAACTGAATAGAGCTCATCCAATAGTATATAGTGGTCTACTTGATAAAAGGCTTTTGAGAGATCAAGAAAAATGGGACTTGTGTACTGATTTTAAACAAGGGAAGAGAAGACGTTATTTGTTATTTAAGTAAGGCAGTTGTTGTAGAGTATCCAGAGCAAAAACCTGACTGCTTGGGAGATAAGATGTCAAAATGGTTAAGATAACTGGATAGTTGACGGTAAATTAATTTTTCAAATATTTTAGTGATAGTGTGAATGATTGATATTGGGTTGAAATTGCTGACATCAGCGTGGTCTCCTTTAAAAATGGGTGTTACCTTTGGGTTTTCCAAATGGGAGGAATACAGTATGTCACATTTCAATGTTTTTATTCACTGCTAGAATATATTCACCTGCAAGCTATTTAGCATCTTTTTCCTCATATATTACCAGCTAAAACTAAGACTATAAAATTCACCATTAGCAGATAAAGCTAGGATCATAAAATTCACCATTAACAGCTAAAGCTAAGATCATAAAATTTACCATTAACAGCTAAAGCTAAGATCATAAAATTCACCATTAACAGCTAAAGCTAAGATAAAAAAATTCACCATTAACAGCTAATGCTAAGAGCATGAAATTCAGCATTAGCAGTTAATGCTAAGACCATAAAATCCACCATTAGCAGCTAATGCTAAGACCATAAAATCCACCATTAGCAGCTAATGCTAAGACCATAAAATCCACCATTAGCAGTTAATGCTAAGACCATAAAATCCACCATTAGCAGCTAATGCTAAGACCATAAAATCCACCATTAGCAGTTAATGCTAAGACCATAAAATCCACCATTAGCAGCTAATGCTAAGACCATAAAATCCACCATTAGCAGTTAATGCTAAGACCATAAAATCCACCATTAGCAGTTAATGCTAAGACCATAAAATCCACCATTAGCAGTTAATGCTAAGACCATAAAATCCACCATTAGCAGTTAATGCTAAGACCATAAAATCCACCATTAGCAGTTAATGCTAAGACCATAAAATTAGCCCTTAGGAGCTAATGCTAAAACCATAAAATTCACCATTAGCAGCTAATGCTAAGACCATAAAATTAGCCCTTAGGAGCTAATGCTAAAACCATAAAATTAGCCCTTTTAACTTCAAATGTTGGAGCCATTGACTGGTATGACCGATAAATGTAAACAACATTTGGAACATAATTTTTCAGGAGTGCATGTAGACATGTCGTATCAGATTATTACAGTAATCTGATTACTCACAGACATCTGATTTAGATGCCTATGTAAACAGACTCAATGTTTTGTAAAAAGGATCTCTCCATGTTTGCGTCGCTTCTTTCTGGGTACTCTGCTGGTTTCCTATCCAGGTCTACATGTCCGAGTCTATCTGTCTAGGTCAACCTGTACAGGTCTATCTGTCCAAATCTACCTATCTAGGTCTACCTGTTCAAGTCTATCTGCCTAGGTCTTTCTGTCTAGATCTGTCTGTCCAGGTCTACCTGTCCAAGTTTACCTGTCGATATCTACCTGTCCACGTCTACCTGCTGCTTTCCTGATAACTGATAGACTCCACAGCATGTGACCCTGAATTAGACTAAATGAGATTTAAAGATGAATAAATGAATTTTTTGTGAAAATCCTTATTATTCAACATAAATTGGTGTTTTTACATAAATTTGTGTAATGAATGAGTATAAAATGTATTTATTTAATTCTATTATAATTTATATTTATTTAATTGAGGAAACCAGTGATGAAACCCGGGTATGTTCATACGTATATCTCAGTTGTAGAGCATCTGTTTACCTGTTCAGAATATCTGCAAACAATCAATAAATCGATCAGTCTGAAGATGAAATATCATGTGTTTGTGGTGGAAAAGGAGGCTGGAAGGGATTTCTAGATCTTTGTTTTCTGTTTTAATTCACCTTCATGGAGAACTTTGTAGATTTCCAGCCTGATTAGAGGTTTGGTAGTTCAGCTGTCCTGTACCCCCCCCCACAGTTCGGCCGGTCACCCTGATGCAGCCCCTGGCTGACCTCACAGTGTGCGAGGGCGACATCGCCCAGCTGGAGGTCCGCTTCTCTCAGGAAAACGTTGAGGGCACCTGGTTGAAGAACGGCCAGGCCATCTCGGCCTCGGACTCCGTCCACATCGTCATCGACAGGCTGGTCCACAAACTCTTGGTGGAGAACGTCAGCAGGGAAGACGCTGCCTCCTACTCTTTCATAGTTCCATCTCACGACATCTCCACCTCTGGAAAACTCAATGTTCAGAGTGAGTGCCAGGATATCTCTTTTATACGTCCAGCTGTGGACATCCTGTCCTCACCTTCTGTCTTCTCTCACAGCCATCGATATCGTGGTGCCGCTGAAGGACGTGTCTTCTGTCGAAGGCACCAAGGCTGTCCTGGAGGCCAAGATCTCTGCTCAGGACGTCAGCTCCATCAAATGGTACCACAACGACAAGCTCCTGATGGCCAGCGACCGCATTCAGATGGTTGCTAAGGGAGCCAAGCAGCGCCTGGTCTTCAGCAGGACCTTTGCCTCGGACCAAGGTTGCTACAAGCTGGTGGTGGGGAAGGTGGAGACCAGCTGCAGCCTGTCTGTCGAACGTAAGACATCCCGTCTCCTTTTTGTTCTTTCTTTGGATTCTGATTGATGTTCTAACGCAGCTGCTTCTACAGAGGTCCAGATCATCAAGCACATGGAGGACAAAGTCTGCTCAGAGTCTCAGAATGTCACCTTTGATGTAGAAGTTTCTCATCCTGGAGTTGACCCAGTCTGGACTTTCAGTGGCCAGCTGCTCAAGGCCGGACTCAAGTACAAGATGGAGTCCAAGGGGAAGGTCCACTCTCTGGTGGTTATTGACACGATGAAGGATGAGGAGGGCCAGTACATGTTCCACGCCGGTGAGAAGACATCCGGCGCTGAGCTCTCAGTCTCTGGTACGTCCACAGAAACCGTCTGAATGTCCAGAAGTTGGACTTGAAACGGTCAGATACCAGACGAAGATGTCTCTGTGTCGCCACCAGGTGGAGCCATCACGCGCCCGCTGCAGGATGTGACGGTGGCCGAGTCTCAGACCGCAGAGCTGGAATGCCAGGTCGCCAACGCCGACACGGAGGGCAGGTGGCTGAAGGACGGCCAGCCCGTGGACCTGAATGAGAACGTGGTGAGCGAGGTGAAGGGGGCCGTCAGGCGCCTTGTCATCCTCATCACCAGACCGCAGGACGTCGGAGAGTACACCTACCAGGTGGCCAACTCCAAAACCAGCGCCAACCTGCGGGTGGAGGGTGAGTACCAGAGTGTTGCGGTGTCCGGTGTCTCCAAACGGGGTGTCAAACATATGGCCCGGGGGCCAAAAGCGTCCCACCAGAGGGTCCACAAAGACATAAACCGTTTGAACCCTCTGGGCTAAAATGCGTCTTCGTCATGTCGGTTTATGGTCATGTGACATGCGGGTTTTCCTCCAGCTGTCAAGATCAAGAAGACCCTGAAGAACCAGACCGTGACGGAGACCCAGGAGGCGGTGTTCTCCCTGGAACTCACCCACCTGGATGTGAAAGGATCCCAGTGGATCAGGAACGGCGTGGAACTGCAGAACGGCGACAAGTATGAGATCACGTGCGAGGGGACCGTCCACACCCTGAAGGTGAAGGGCTGCAGCACGCAGGACGAGACCGTCTACTCCTTCAAGCTGGGAAAACTGTCGGCCAACGCCAGGCTCAACGTGGAGAGTGAGTATCTGTAGGATTCCTGACTCCCTCTGCCGTTCCCTCCTAACCTTCCTCCCGCTTCGTCTGCACAGCCATCAAAATTGTGAAGAAGATAAAGGACGTGACATCCCTGCTGGACGGCACCGCCTCCTTCGAGATGAGCCTGTCGCACGACGACATCCCTGTCAGGTGGATGTTCAATGGCGTGGAGCTGAAGCCGAGCGACAGGTGCAAGATCCTGTCGGAGAGGAAGGCTCACAAGCTCGTCCTGCAGAAGGTGGATGAGGGCAGCGGTGGAGAGTACACGGCGGTGGTGGGACACCTGCAGTGCAGCGCCGTGCTCACGGTGGAGGGTACGTCACACCGAGTCTAGAAGACATGCAAAGAAGAAACCCAAATACAATTTTGTAAAAAAATTGTAAGAACAAAATACAGAAATAAAAAAGTATTTTAAAAAAAAATCATAGAATCTTGTTTTCTTTTGTAAATTTACCAGAAAGTTTGATTTAGTTTTAGGAAAAAAGAATTGACAATAAATTTAGACTTTTATAATATTTTATGTTTACTTTGTTCGAAAATATTTTTAAACAGATTTTTAAATTATTTCAAGTTTGATGTCAGAAAAAAAATCAAATATGTTTATTGGATTTAAATGAATAAATTAAATTTAAAAAATAAACATATTTTAGATAAAATGATATTTTACCATTTAAAATGATTAAAATCAATTAAAACATTTTAATTCTTAATTAACTAATTAATTCTTTTAAAAGTCTAATTTATCATCTGGTTGCTATAATTTGTAGTTTATGAATATTGACCTAAGATGCATATTGTTGGTAATTTACGTGTTGTGACTGGATCTGATGCAGCGCTGCGAGTCACCAGACCCATGAAGAACCTGCAGGTTCCCGAGACGCAGGCGGCCACGTTGGAGTGCGAGGTGTCGCACTTCAACGTGCCGTCCACCTGGCTGAAGAACGGCGTGGAGATCGAGATGAGCGAGAAGTTCCGGATCGTGGTTCAGGGGAAGCTCCACCAGCTGAAGATCATGAACACCAGCAGGGACGACTCCGCCGAGTACACCTTCGTCTGCGGGAACGACCGCGTGTCGGCCACGCTCACCGTCGACCGTAAGATGGCATCCGGCTGCATGACCCGGAAGGCCTGGTTCCCGTAGGTCCTTCTAACGTGTGCTTCTCCTGCAGCCGTTCTCATCACCTCCATGATGAAGGACCTGAACGCTCAGGAGAAGGATACCATCACCTTCGAAGTCACGGTCAACTACGAGGGCATCGTCTACAAGTGGCTGAAAAACGGCGTGGAGGTGAAGTCGTCGGACCGCTGCCAGGTCCGCAGCCGGCAGCTCACGCACTCGCTCACCATCCGGAACGTTCACTTCGGAGACGGCGGGGAATACCAGTTTGTTGCCGGTTCCGCTGCCAGCGCCGCCAACCTGTTCGTGGAAGGTAACGACGGCGTGGTGTCGGGCGGATTTAGCGACGTCGGGGACCCCGCTGATTGGTCTGTCTCCCTGTTTTCAGCTCGGCTGGTTGAATTCACCAAGAAGATCAAAGACATAAAGGTCACGGAGAAAAAGAAGGCCGTTTTCGAGTGCGAGGTTTCTGAGCCCAACATCCAGGTGATGTGGATGAAAGGCGGCCAGGAGCTGGACACGTCCGAGGACAGGTGAGTCCATCTGACGCCTCGGGGATCCACTGCTGATCAGGTCTCACATCCTGCTGCCTCCTCAGGTACCTCGTGACCTCAGAGAAGCACCTTCACCGCCTCATGATCCAGACGGTCCGCATGTCCGATGCCGGAGAGTACTCCGTGGTCGCTGGATCCAGTGTCTCCAAGGCCCACCTGACCGTGGAAGGACGCGACGTCCGGATCTCCGAACCTGCCGAGCGGGAGATCACGGTGAGCCGTCACGGTTCAGAAGACAACTGAACTTCTGAGAGATCTGAATGCGAGTCAGAACATTTCTCCATCCTGTCCTGCAGGTCCTGGAAAAACACCGAGCTACCTTTGAGTTTGAGGTGAACGAGGACGACGTGGAGGGCCGCTGGCTCAGGAACGGCGTGGAGATCCAGTTCTCGGTGGAGGAGAGGTTAAGCTACGCCACCATCAGGAAGCTGCACCGCCTCACCATCTCCGAGACCTTCAGGAGCGACGCCGGCGAGTACACCTTCATCGCCGGCAAGAACAGGAGCACCATGAACCTCCGGGTCAACAGTGAGTCCAGCAGAAAGTCCAGGCTCAGGTTCCACACCTGGTCTCCAGGTGGACCGGATCAGTAAAATAATTACCCCATTGTAATGTTTACATTAATCATCCTTTTACAACATTTTCAGGATAGTTTCATATTTGATCCATATTTGACCTGAGTTTTAGTTTATTCTATTTTATTTAATTTTAAACAATTTTAAGTCTTGATTTCATTTTTTTTTTTTTTTTACATTTATTAACATTCATTTAGTTTTACTTATTAAAATAGATATTGTTTATATTTCCTGTTATACATATATTTATAATTTAATATGCAGGTAATTATAAACAGACCATTTAATGATATTTCTTTTGCTTTTAAATTTTATTATTTGGGGTTTAGGATTTTTTATCTGTTATAGAAAATTTGATATCATGTTGTATTATTTTACATTTATTATAATTTATATTTCAACATATTTCCTTAATAAACTTTCTACAATTTAATTTCATATCTAAAAATGTTTTATATTTTACATGCATTTCTATATAAATATTTAGATCTCCATACCCAGTTTGGGTCGCTGACTCAGATCCAGTTTTTAGAGACTATATGGAGGACTGGGAATGATGGGCGGTGGAACTAACCAACGTGACGCTTCTGTCCTTCAGCCCCAGAACCTCCTCAGATCCTGCGTCACATGGAGCCTCAGTCGGTGGAGGCTGGGAAGCCGGCCCGCTTCTCGGTCCAGGTGAGCGGCGTCCCCCACCCCCAGATCTCCTGGTACAAGAACTCCCAGGCTCTGTCTCCGGGTTTCAAGTGCAAGTTCCTCCACGATGGCAACGAGCACACTCTGCTGCTCATTGAGGTCTTCCCCGAGGACGCCGCCATTTACAACTGCGAAGCCAAAAACGAGTGCGGTGCCGCCACCAGCACCGCCACACTCAACGTGGAGGGTGAGTTCTGACCCGGTCCCGCGGAGCGGACAGACGGGAAACCTCCAGAAAGCCCTAAACCGGATCTCTCTGTGTGTTTTAGTCTCAGAGGTGGTTTCTCCGGACTCGGCGGCCCCCATGGCTTCTCCCGTTGTCATTTCCCCCATCGGCGACGCCTCTGCCCGCGAGGGAGAACCGGCTCACTTCCAGTGTAGAGTCCGCGGAGACGGTGAGAGGACCAACCCCCTCAGCTTCAGTTCCACAGGGAGGGGGCGGGTCCGACTCTGACAGAGTCTCTGGTTTCCTTCATCTGTCTGCAGACGTGAAGATCAGCTGGTTCCACAGGGAGCAGGAGATCAAACAGTCGGACTTCTTCAGGATATCTCAGTTTGACGACAGCTGTCAGCTGGAGATCTCCAGGGTCTACCCCGAGGACGAGGGCGAGTACACCTGCGTGGCCACCAACAACGCCGGGAGGGTGTCCTGCTCTGCCACGCTGGTGCTGGACGGTGAGTAGACCTGTTCCTCAGATCCAGGTGCAGGACGGGTTCCGGTCCAGATTCTGGATCAGATCCACGACTCAGCTAAGATTTTTACAGGTTAGGTCAAGCAAGTCGTCCGACCACGACCGTGATCTGGTTTTCACTGTGGTCTGGTCCAGTTCTGACAGTGGACCCGTTCTGACAGTGGACCCGTTCTGACAGTGGACCCGTTCTGACAGTGGACCCGTTCTGAGCGTGGACCAGTTCTGACCGGGTTGCTCTGGTTTAAAGTAATTTGATCTAGTCTGGGCCCAGGTTGGACCAGTTTGCTCCAGTATAGTGTGACCACTTTGCTGTAGTTTGGTTTAGTTTGACTGGTTTGGTCCAATGTTTAGGTCCAGTTTACTTTGATTTGGACTAGCTTGGACAGGTTTGGATTAGTTTGCTCTGGTTTGGACAGTATTTATCTCCCGTTTGCTCTGGTTTGGACCAGTTTGGTCTGGTTTATACTGGTTAATGCAGTGTGGCTACTCCACTTACTGTGTGAATGAAGTGCACCTGCTCCCTTTCAGGAGGATCTGGTGGTGCTGCTGGGTCTCAGAATACCACATTCACCAGCATCTCCGTCTCCAGCCTAAAGAAACTTCCCACTGGCCAAAAGCCTCTTTTTATCCAGCCAATCACCAGCTGCGTGGTGACGCATGGCGAGGTCGCCCGCTTCCACGCACTCGTATCTGGCTCGCCGAGGCCGGAGATCAGCTGGTTCCATGACCACGAGCCACTCCAGCCCACAAAGAACCTGATCTTCCACTTTGATGAGGTGACGAACGCTGTCACTCTCATCATCGTGGACGCCTTCTCTGAGCATGCGGGTCAGTACACCTGCTGTGCGTCCAATGCTGCCGGGGAAGCGGCGTGCTCCGCCAATCTCACCATCACCAAAGAAGAAGGTGACTGCCTGTGAAATAGCCATCCCACCTCCCCACCATCACCTCCACTCTCACTAAGGAAAGTCCCCACCCTACCTGTTAGAGATCTGACTTCCTGTCAGCCATCTTTAAACTTTTTTGAAGCTTCAATCCTTCAGGTTATTGATCCTCCAGAAAACTGATTGATACAAGAGATTAATTTGTGGACAAAAATTCCTCCCAGAAAATGATTCGAAAATATCCACAAATGAACCAGAATGGTCACTAAAGTCCAGCCGGTATTATGTTTTCCATCCAGTACCATGCTTCTCGTCGGTACCATGCTTCCCGTCAGTACCATGCTTTCAGTTGGTACCATGCTTCCCGTCAGTACCATGCTTTCAGTTGGTACCATGCTTCCCGTCAGTACCATGCTTCCAGTTGGTACCACGCTTCCCATCAGTACCATGCTTTCAGTTGGTACCATGCTTCTCGTCGGTACCATGCTTCTCGTCGGTACCATGCTTCTCGTCGATACCATGCTTCCCGTCGATACCATGCTTCCCGTCGGTACCATGCTTCTCGTCGGTACCATGCTTCCCGTCGGTACCATGCTTCCCGTCGGTACCATGCTTCCCGTCGGTACCATGCTTCCCGTCGGTACCATGCTTTCAGTTGGTACCATGCTTCCCGTCGGTACCATGCTTTCAGTTGGTACCATGCTTCCCGTCAGTACCATGCTTTCAGTTGGTACCACGCTTCCCATCAGTACCATGCTTTCAGTTGGTACCACGCTTCCCATCAGTACCATGCTTTCAGTTGGTACCATGCTTCCCGTCAGTACCATGCTTCCCGTCGATACCATGCTTCCCGTCACTACCATGCTTTCAGTCGGTACCATGCTTCCCGTCGATACCATGCTTCCCGTCGATACCATGCTTCCCGTCGATACCATGCTTCTCGTCGATACCATGCTTCTCGTCGATACCATGCTTCTCGTCGGTACCATGCTTCCCGTCAGTACCATGCTTCCCGTCGATACCATGCTTCCCGTCGGTACCATGCTTCCCGTCGATACCATGCTTCCCGTCGGTACCATGCTTCCCGTCGGTACCATGCTTTCAGTTGGTACCACGCTTCCCATCAGTACCATGCTTTCAGTTGGTACCATGCTTCCCGTCAGTACCATGCTTTCAGTTGGTACCACGCTTCCCATCAGTACCATGCTTTCAGTTGGTACCACGCTTCCCATCAGTACCATGCTTTCAGTTGGTACCACGCTTCCCATCAGTACCATGCTTTCAGTTGGTACCACGCTTCCCATCAGTACCATGCTTTCAGTTGGTACCATGCTTCCCATCAGTACCATGCTTCCCATCAGTACCATGCTTCCCATCAGTACCATGCTTCCCATCAGTACCATGCTTCCCATCGGTACCATGCTTCCCGTCGGTACCATGCTTCCCGTCGGTACCATGCTTCCCGTCGGTACCATGCTTCCCGTCGATACCATGCTTCCCGTCAGTACCATGCTTTCAGTTGGTACCACGCTTCCCATCAGTACCATGCTTTCAGTTGGTACCACGCTTCCCATCAGTACCATGCTTTCAGTTGGTACCACGCTTCCCATCAGTACCATGCTTTCAGTTGGTACCACGCTTCCCATCAGTACCATGCTTTCAGTTGGTACCACGCTTCCCATCAGTACCATGCTTTCAGTTGGTACCACGCTTCCCATCAGTACCATGCTTTCAGTTGGTACCACGCTTCCCATCAGTACCATGCTTTCAGTTGGTACCACGCTTCCCATCAGTACCATGCTTTCAGTTGGTACCATGCTTCCCATCAGTACCACGCTTCCCATCAGTACCATGCTTTCAGTTGGTACCATGCTTCCCATCAGTACCATGCTTCCCATCAGTACCATGCTTTCAGTTGGTACCATGCTTCCCATCAGTACCATGCTTTCCATCTGTACCATGCTTCCACCCGTACCATCCTTACCGTCAGTACCATGCTTTCAATTGGTACCACGCTTCCCGTCGGTGTCATGCTTACCGTCAGTACCATGCTTACCGTCGGTACCATTGCACCTACCATGCTGTAGGTGACCAGAGATGGGCAGCAGAAGACCCGATAAGAATAAAATAACTCACAAAGTCTGAGAAAGCAAAGCACCAAGGAGGCCGTCCGCAGCGCCATTTTAGAAACTCAAAATAAAAGTGAAACTGGATTTTATGTGTCCACTAATGACCTGAAAGAAAAACTTAACAGGAATAATAAAGTTCTTCATTGGAAGAACATGTTAACATAAAAGGTTTAAACTTTGAATAAAAACAGTTTGTCAAGATCATAAAACATCCAGGATCAGAACATCCCTCTGGTCTACTAACATCACCGTCCCACAGAAACCAACCACTCCACCTCCTCATCACTCCTTCATGCTCCTCTTCCTCCAGACACTCTAGTTTCCTTCCACGTGTGTGTTGCAGTGATCCTCACCTCAGGTTTCACATTCCAGACTTTATCTGTTCCCACCTGATGAAAGAAATGTCTTTTTTTTTTTCAACACGTGAAGTTTGTAGATCTGACGTCTTTCTGTACAATGTCGCTTTTGTCTGACCAGAGTTTTAAATCCAGGACTCCACACCTCCTGATCCAGTTTCATTAAAAATTGTCCAGGATGGATCCAGAACCAGAGTCAGAACCAGTTTATTCTCCATCCCAGTGGAAAAAAAGCTTTCTGCTCCAGGATCCTTGAAGGACTTTCCAGGAAGACTTGTAGGCTAAGAAACCGCACTATACAACTTTTACATCTAGGAAGCTGTGTGACATTGCAGCAGAGTTTCACTTCATTATATAATAAGGAACCAGCTGTTTTGAACATGCAACATCTCTGATTTAGCAAAGAAATACAAAAAGATTAAAAGAGAGGCAAAACAAGAGTCATCGTAAGATCGTCTTCTGCTGGCTGGAGAGAGCTAACGGGTCAGCTAGGATGCAGGATGGAGGCTGGATTAGCTGTCGATAGCGGGGCACTTGGTGGAAAAAAAATTACTAAAGTTCTGTAAAGTTCAAGGACATCAGCCTGTTCTAATGTTAGCATAAATAGATAACTCAGCTAATATTTTAGTCTAACCATAACAATGAATCTAAATACATTAGTCAAAACTTAGACGTTTGCTGCTACATTAGCCACAACATGTCAAGTTTAGCATGACTAAGATGTGAGATGAAACGAGTTTAAAGGAGTTCAAGAAGAGGACATTAAACAAGATGTTTGCTCCTATGTTAGCATAAACTTGGAAATGTAAGCTAGCACATTAGCCTACACATTAGCTTGATTCATGCCATTTTTGCTGTAACATTAGCATTATAAACAAGCTAACATGAGCTGCTATGTTAGTGTTAGCTGCTAAGTTAATGTAGAATGAAGTTAGTAAGTTTATTAGCCTTCACAAAGTGATATCTGAATATGTCCAAAACCTGCAGTTCCCCCTTCATTCACTGGGGGCTGCTAAACAGAGCAAATCCCCATAGACTCCTATGTTAAAAAGACCAACTTCACAGCAGAAATAAACATGTTTACAGCAGGAATAAACATGTTTACAGCAGGAATAAACATGTTTACAGCAGGAATAAACATGTTTACAGCAGGAATAAACATGTTCACAGCAGGAATAAACACGTTTACAGCAGAAATTAATAGGTCAGGTTTACCTTCATGACAACTGTGGGGGGAGTGAATTTTTTTCTAACTCGCCTGTTTAAAAGTAATTTAATCTTGAAGTTAGGCAAATTTAGGGGCGTGTCCTGTTGATTGACAGGTACCCGATCTCCTGCTTCAAGTCAGAAGAACGTAGAACAACCGCGGTTTTTAGCCGGTTAACAACGTGACTTAGCTTTAGCCCGCTTACCTCCGTTAGCTGGTTAGCTCCTGTTATCTCCAGGTTAGCTCGGTTAGCTCCTAGCTACAGAAAGCTCGGAGTTCGCTCGATGTCAATCATCCACCATGACGCTCACAGCCCCCCTCTCAGCTCCACCTCTTTGCCCATATTTGTATTTTCTGGGAGAGACGACACACATGCCCCTGCCAAGATGGTGATGGTAGGAACCGCCCACCGAGCTTCAGTTCAGCTCTTCGAAAACCTACGGGTGACGTCACGGAGGCTCCGCCCATCTTTTGTATACAGTCTAAGACCAAGACTCTGGATCTGGACTCAGGACAAGGACTGTGGTTAGGACTGTATACCAGGGCTTTGGTCAGGACTCTGTTGTGATCTAACGTCCCATGTTTCTTCCACAGTGACGGATGTGAAACAGCAGATGGAGTCCAGGACTGTGGAAGAAGTCAAAGGTAAGTGGACGTCTCTCTGCCCAGTACACACCACAAACACCAGCTCTCTGTGGGACAAAGGGACAGTTTGACCAGATTGCTGGTTTCCCCTTTGGAAGCAGTCTGTTGGTGGGGAACTCTGTGGAAGTCCTGATGAGAGGAACCAATGTGCATGTTGAGCAGGTTGTTGGATTACAGTTGTCCCACATCCACAGATGTCTTCCAGAGCTAGTTAATAAGTCCATGTCAAACTGTCCCTTTGACTGTATCTGCCTTTCTACTGTGGCATGTCATCTTTACATAATCTGATATTAAAGAAAATCCTGTTTGTTTTCTTCTTCTTGCTGTACGGTGATGAGATGGTTTCTTCCAGCAGAGCTCTGATAGCAGCTGCTTGTATCCGTTTGCATCCAGACATTCGTATCATTTTGGCATGAGGGTTCCTCTGATCTTTTCCCAGAAAAGTTGCAGGATGTGTATCTTTTAAAGCTCTTTTAAGGATCTGCAATGTCCTTTAAAAGAGATGGAGGTCTTCTGCATCTGGAACTGAACATATTTCCTCGCCTGGCTTGCAGATAGTGGGATGTGATTCCTGTGGTTTGCTTCCTAAATAACACCAGTAAAACTATATTAGTTCGAATAAACGCCTTCTCACACAATTTTTCAGTTTCATTGTTAAAAGTTTTGAAGTATAAGTTCTGTATTGGAGAGCTTGTGCATCATTCATCTTCTGTGAAGGATTAGAAAGGGCGTTTATTCTCCTGTCTGCAAGTCAGGTAAGGACTACTGTAGGGCAAACTCTCAAACCAAGCGAATGTTGGCCGCCCACCCTATATATGCTCTTTAATAATAAAATAATTTATGTTTTGAAGAAATTTCCACAGACGAAGGATCAAAACTTCCTGCAGGTTTCTAATAAAAAGAATCAAGTCTTGCGTTTATTCGAACAAATATGGTGAGTGAAATTATTTCTTCTGGCATTGTGACTCCCAGCATGCATTTAATATTTCCATTAATGATTCAAATCCTTTTGTGAGTTCTGGTTCTGGAGATACTGTGTGATTCTGACTCTTTTCCGTTTGCAGAGCTGTTTGATTGTGGTGGCAACGAAGTGGCAACACAGCCCGACGTAGAGCTCTCCGGCACCCGGCAGCTCCGCGGCGCCTTCTCCGATACGGAGGACTTTGTTGATCACGGCCTGGTGTCGGCCCAACGCTGCTCCAGCAGGACCTCTTCCATCAGCTCCTGGACGGAGAACCTCAAGCCGTCGTTCACCAAGAAGTTGAAGTTTCAATCGGTTCTGGAGGGCGAGTCGGTAGAGTTGAAGTGTAAACTGATTGCGTGTCCTCCACCGACCATCCTCTGGTTTCACAACAACAGGTCTGTTCCCAGAGAGCGGCAGCGTAGAATCCGCACCGATAGCAGGATGCACATGCACACCACCAGCCTGGTTATTGATAGCATCCGAGAGAAGGACTCTGGCAGTTACAAGGTCATGGCCATAAACACGGAAGGTTCTGCGGAGTCTACAGCATCGCTGCTAGTCTCGCTGAGAGAGGAGCAGTCTGCCAACTACCTCGGGTTTGCTCGCCGCTCCGCCAAAGTCCACGAGAGCGTAGACAGCCTGGTGGAGGAGAGGAAGGAGAGGAAGTTTCGGGTTGATCTCAGGTGCGTCGGTTCTCCGTTTGATAAGATGTCCAAAGTCCATCAGGGTCGGTCTCGGTCTAAGAGCGCGTTGATCCGTACAGTCTACTTCAAATCTGGTTCTTTCGCTAAAGAAAAGGAAACTGAGAAGGAATCCAAGTGTTTGGAGACGGCCTCTGAGCGTGCTCCGTCCCCTCTGCCGATGTTTGACAGGTCCGAGCGCTTTAATGACAGGTTCAGTGACATTTACTGTGACCGGCGGACCAGCGGCAGGTTCAGTGATAAGTTCAGCGACAGGTGCAGCGACAGATACAGCGAGAGGTTCAGCGACACAGAGAGCCTCCACAATGAAGTTCGAACCAAGCTCAGTACCCTTCAGAAGGTGGTAAGGCAGAAAAAGAGGCTGTCCATCTCCACTATGTCATCCTCCGAGTTCGAGCTGGAGTCCGTTGCCAGTGAGTCCAGTTATGCAGAGTACGTGGAGAGGCTGCGGGTCAAACCGGCCTCTCTGCCCGATGTCCAGCACTTTAACCGACCCTTCGATTCAACCGATACTCATGGGCAGCCAGAAGGGAAAGGGTCGGGCAGGGAACTGTCCCGGCCTCGGGCGAGACATTCATTTGAGCCTCAGTCCAGAACCAGGGCAATCCAGATCATGAGAGGTGAGCTGGTTGATACTATGGTTCCTCAGGAGGGAGGGACTCGAGGTGAGCAGGAGCCAGAGGAGAGCCTGGTGGCTTCTCAGGTTGATGTAAAGTTTAAGCAGAAGGTTGCTGACATGAAACTGGATGCTATAAAGACCGAGGTGGAGCCAGGTCCTGCAGAAGGTTCTGAAAACCGGGAACCTGACAGAACTGAGCCTGCTCCTCAGGAGACGTCCGACTCAGGAGCGGAGGTCCTACCTGAACCGGATAAGGAAGAGGAGGGTGATGGTTCTCTCAGGGCTCAGTATGAGAAGAGTCTGGAGGCCGATCGGAAGGAGTGTGAAGATAAACTCCTCGCTCTCAGGATCAGGAAGTGGCAGCAAGGAAGCAGGATGTCAGAGGAGGAAGTATATAAGCCAGAACCTGATCCGGTTGAGACCACGAGTCGTGTTTACGTCAAACAGGGGGTGTTGGAGGTGACCAAAGCCCCACCCACCTTGGTCCAGAATAACCCTGAAGCTGCAGAACCAAAGTCTCCCCAAGTAAAAACCAGAGAGGAAGTGAAGTCCGTCACAAAAGAAGTCCAATCAAATGCATCAGAACCTAATGTTCTGCTCACACCAACCCCCAAGTTACCCAGAACAGCAGCGAGACCACCAGATGGAGATGTAAAAGCTGTGTCCCCCAGACTGAGGTCAGGCAGGTCGGCCAGTGAGAGGTTCCCGAGCGAAACTGAACCAGTAGAACCAGCAGATGGCTGGGCTGAGCCGTCTCTCAGGGCTCAGTATGAGAAGAGCCTGGAGGCTGAGAGGATGGAGTGTGAAGAGAAACTCCTCGCCCTGAGGATCAGGAAGTGGCAGCATGGCGTCCGAATGTCAGAAGATGAAACGTTTCACCCTGAAATTGACCTGCCGATGCCTGCAGACACAGCCGAGGAGATGATTCCCACCCAGCGGGAGGTGGAGGAGGAGCCGGCAGGCGTGGTCCAGTCCGCCACGACAACACCAGGATCCACTAAGCTCCAGAGAGGAGCAGAGCAAGAGAAAACATTTGCTTCCTCACCGAAAGACAGAGCGAAGGCTTGGACAGGAGAACTGGAACCAGAACCCAGAGACATGCCGACACAGAAACCAACCAGAACCAGAGTTAAAGCAACAGAACTGGAATCCTCCCTGAAAAGCAAATCTAGAGAAGAGAGGATGTTGTTCGAGAAGAAAAGCGAAGAACGAGAGCTCCAGCTGTCCATGGAGAACCTCTCAGAACTGAAGAGCGAAACGGACAAGTTAGTCAGCGAGGAGGAGGCCTTGACCCAGAGGATTATGAAATGGCAGCAGGATGTTCTGATGGAGCAAGAACCAGTCGTGGAGGTGGAATCTGATTGGCTCCAGACGGACACCGCCCCTCAGGTTGGAGAACTCTTCCCTCCATCTGCCACTGACTGCAGCAAGAAGCCTTCGCAAGGAGAACCATCAGAGGAGAAGCTGCTCCCGAGCGGCTCGGCTCCTGCCGGCTTCCAGGACCAGGAGGAGGATAGGATGCAGTGGCCGCCGGTGGAGGGCCGTGAGACCAGGCTGCAGAGGGACAGCGAATACTTTGTGAGTGAGGACGAAGCGCTGGCTCAGAGGATCTTGAAATGGCAACAAGATGTGGTTGAACAAGAGGAGGTGGCTGAGCTGGAGTCCGAGTGGGCAGAGCTTTCTCATGGGTCATCACTTCCACAAACAGCCGCTGCAGGTGGAGCCTCTCCAATGAAGAGGCCTTCACCAGCACCTCCTCCTCCGGTGGCTGCTCCTGCAGGTCCCCCTGGACATCCAACTTCACCTAAACATGATCTGGGTGGGGAGGGAGAGAGGAGGGCAAGTGTGGAAGAGATTGTAGCAACCGTGGATAAATCCAGCCATCAGTGCTTCCAGACTGATGTGAGAGAGAAGAGAGGGATGAAAGAGGAGATAGGAACTACCAGAGAGCGCCACGAACGGAGACAACAGAAGGTGTCAGAAGGTTTGAAGAAAGATGACGGAGCTGAAGATTGGGTAAGATCCAGAGAGGCTTGTACCACGAGGAGCTCAAAACCAGGAGCTGCGAAGGAGCAGGGCAAAGTCCGTAAAGAGTCGATGGAAACTCGGTCTGACACGGTAAAAGAAGGAGACACGTGGGCTTCAGTGTCAGGGCCAGCGTTTGTAAAAGAAACGTCTGCCTTGGTGGTAAAAACTGGCGAGATGTCCGAGTTCACCTGTCAGTTCCAGGGAGACCCTCTGCCCACTGTCCGCTGGCTCAAAGACGGACAACCGCTGAGCAACAACCCGGATTATGACATCATGGTCAAAGCAAACAAGTCCAAGCTGACCGTCTATTATCCAACGACCGACCACGAGGGGCTGTATGACTGCATCATCACCAACAAACACGGAGAATCCACCTGCAGCGCCACGCTCCAGATCTCTGATAAAAAGGTTCATAGAAAGTCAGGCGTTGCCCAGGAAGTGGTGGTCACTGAGGAGGTAGCGGCAGAGCAGGCACGCCACGAGAGTCTGTTAGAGGAGGAACTTCAGACCTACATGGGTTTAGGAAAAACTACCCTCCAGGTACCCCAGGCTGTGATCCACAAGCACCGGTCTTCCAATGAATCCTTCAGCTCTTCCCCAGTAGAGATCCGGATAACAGCTGCGACTCCCCTCCCTGAGATATATGAAGAGCGCAGCGAGGACAGACCTCAGGTATCGGACGTACCGGGCGACGATGGAGCTTCTCAGACTGTCAAACATAAGTTTACATTCTCCTTCGATGTGGTTGGAGAAGCTCCGCTTGTAGTCACGCCGCTGGAAAACCTCAGCTGCTCAGAGGGCAGCACTGCTGTACTTGAGTGTGCAATTTCCGGTGAACCCTCCCCAGAGGTCACATGGTACCATGATGATGCGCTCCTTGACGTCACGGCGAGTAAACATCGAGCTGAGGTTGATGTTAAAGTCTACAGACTGTTTATCAGCAGTTTCACCTCCACTGATGCTGGAGTGTACAGATGTGTTGCCAGGAATAAACTGGGGGAGGCTTCCAGCATCTCTGAGGTGTCGCTTCCAGTTGGAGAACCAGTTCAGTTTTCAGATGGTGGTGAAGCTCAGGAACGTGATGGCCTCACTCTGTCTGGGAGAATGAGGAAGTCTCCTGTCGGAGGAACGGAGGATGTTAAGGAACCTGCCATGGTCCCGAAAGCTGACGATGATGAAGCTCAGATCAGACAAACTTCATCAGATGTTGCTGTGAAAAGTCTCAGATCCAGACCTGGTCTTTCCACAGAAACTCCAACCATCTCTGGATGTGGTCTCCAGGGTTCTGCTGCTGTGATCAAAGTCTCTCAGATCAAACAGGCTTTTGAGTCAGACTCACCAGTTGCTTTGACACATCTTTCTCCCGACGAGGAAAGAAAGGGCACCAAGTTTCCAGAGGAGTTCATCCCTGCTGTGGACATTTCTCCTGAGCAGCAGGACCAACTGGTTGCTGTTGGACCTGACGTTGCGCGTGGAGACCAGGATTGTGAACGTGCCATGCTTCCTGCGGCAACTGAACCTGCTTCCTCTGTGACCTTCCAACCTGTTGATGTTGCCGAAGGAGCAGCAGAGACCCATGATGTAGTTAAGGAGTTTGTGGAGGAGGTGCAGGAGTTTTCTGAGCTGCTGAGGCCTCAGTCTCAGAAAACTGCTCCTCCTCATGAACAGGTGAAGGTAGGTGAATTGGAGATGGTGATGGAGGGGGCTATACGGATGTTTGACAGAACCAGCAGCTTCATTCCTTTCAAGTCTGAAAAAGGTCCTGCCCTGAAACACGATGATAAAACTTTAGGTCCAAGCAAAGAAAAGCCTGAGAGACATAGGACAGCTGAGGATGTCCAGGAAGACGTCTCTGCTGGTCCAGGTGGAACTGGTTTAGTTGAGAGGCTGACAGAGGCTGAAATTCTCCTGGATCAGGAGGTGAAAGGGTTAAAAGAGGTAGAGCAGGTGAGTGAGGAGGCTGAACTCTGTGGTATAGAATGGATCCCAATCCCAGAGCATTCTATGGACAGCAGCATCTTCACCAGTATGCCGGAGTCCCAGGTGAATTTGATGGAAGTTCCAGCAGAAATGGTTCCAGCTGAAGTAAGTGAGACTGAAATAAAAACTGAAGGTGACAGAATCAGTGTCCAACCTGAAACTGAATCTGAATTTGAGCTGCTGGTTGTAAAACCCAAAGCAGAGACCCTGATTAAAGCACCTGACCTACCAGCAGAAGCTGCTGTTAGCTTGGGTGATGCGACTGAAGCTGGGGGAGCAGTAGCAGCTGCTTCTTTGGAGGAAGAGGAGGTCACTTTTGATGCTGTGTATGACTACTACAAAACCCCAACAGACTGGGGCAGGCCGCTGTCCCCTGAGTCCGAGATGTCCATAGAGTTTGGCAGCACCATGAGCGAAGAGATAGCCGAGGTAGCTGAGAGGTTCTACACTCCAGGTTCCTCCACTGAGGTCTCGCAGCCAATCGCAGAGTCCCTCCACACTCTCAAATCTCCCACATCCTTCCATACTCTCAGTTCTGAGACATCTCCTGGGTTTACGACGCCGGACGAGTATCCCTTCTCCTCCATTGAACACAAGAGGCCCTCCACTGCAGACTCCAGCGAACTGTTCTTCTCCCCAGTTCAGTTCCTGCCCTCTCCTCACGAGAGAGGTTTTGAAAAATCTGGAGTAAACATGGATGAGAATCGATTCCCCACCCAGGGCAGGGGGTCTTTAGGTCTGGGAACCCTTCAGGAGAAAGTGCAGGGAATCCCTCCGGCCTTCCTCAAACCTCTAATTAAGAAAAGGGTGTTTGAACATGACTCGCTGACGTTTTACGCTGAGGTATTTGGACTTCCTTCTCCTGAGGTGAGGTGGTTCTGCAACAAAACCCAGCTGGTGGCGGATGACAGGGTGACCATGGAGAGAGATGGCGATGGCATCTCGCTAACCATTCACAACATTACCAAAGCCGACCAGGGAGAGTATATCTGTGAAGCTGTCAACTATGTTGGCGAGGCCAGAAGCGTAGCTCTGGTTGGTGTTGTGTCGCAGGAGGTGAGGTTCATGCCTGCTCCACCCACCGTCACCCATCAACACGTGATGGAGTTTGATGTGGAGGAGGACAACTCCTCCCGGTCTCCATCGCCGCAGGAGATTTTGCTGGAGGTAGAGCTTGATGAGAATGAGGTAAAGGAGTTTGAGAAACAGGTTAAAATCATCACCATTCCAGAGTACACAGCTGACAACAAGAGCATGGTCATATCTTTGGATGTGCTGCCGAGTATTTATGAGGAGGGCGCTGTGGACTTCGTCACTCAGGAGCACGATGATTTGAAAATAGCTTTTGAGGTCACAGAGATGCCTCCGAGATTCATCAATCCTATCTGCCATATGGAAACCCCGGAAGGTACCACTATCCTGTTTGAGTGCTCTCTGATGGGAATGCCATCTCCTGTCGTGTCTTGGTTTAGAGGTGATAAAAAAATTCCACACAATAACAAAAAGTACTTGCACTCCTCCGATGGCGACAACCACTTCCTGAAGATCTGCAAGGTCACAACTCAGGACAGTGGGGTGTACACCTGCAGGGCAATAAACCTTGTTGGGGAGACTCTATGTCGGGCTTCGCTGGTGGTTTTGAATGCCAAAGCCTTCTCTGGGAAGACTAGAGGCAGGGAGCTGACGGCCGTGTCGCTTGGAAGCGCCAAAGTCCAGCCCCAGAAGTTCGACCTTATGGTCGGTAACACGTCATTTGATGGCGAACAGGTGTCGGAAATTGAGCTTGAGTTTGAGTTTGAGCAAGAGGCTGATGAGTCGCAGCGAGCGGTCAGGTTGGTGGCCAACACCGATAACGAAATGAGTGAACAGGGAGAGAAGTATGTCAGTGTTAATTTAGATGTCTTTGCAGAACCGGCAAAAGACAACAAAATTGAGTTCAAAGGAAAGTCCACCGACATGTGTAGCTTCCAGTTCCAGGTGACTGAAACGCCCCCTAAATGCGTCATCCCACTAACAAATGTAACAGCAGCAGTTGGGACGCCCGTCATCCTGCAGTGTCTTGTTAGTGGGAAACCTAACCCCACCGCCCAGTGGTTGAAAGACGGAGAGTCCGTCAAAGACAGTAGATGTATTATCCAGGAGAAAACTGCAGGACACTTCAATCTGCTCATTACAAATGTGACCCAGACTGATGCTGGCGAGTACAAGTGCATGATCCAGAACTCTGCCGGCTGCACAGAAACCACAGCGCTGCTCAAGGTATTTTAGAGAGGACGGTTCTGGGTACGTGTCCTCAGGTCATTTAGTTCTCCTTCCTCTTCTTCCCTGACCATTATTTAGACAGATGCTTGTAAAAATGATAACTTCTGAAATTCAGACTCGATATTGGCTTTTTTTACAGACGTCCAACATATCGATTTTGTCCGACTCTTAAGTTCCTATGCCAGTTTCAACGTCTTGGTCGCGGCGACATTGTTGAAGAGTTTGGTTTGTGTAAAAGTTATTTTAAAGGTACACCAATAATTTACCATTTTACATTTTAATGTAAATATCGGACATCTGTAATAAACACCAATATTTACAAATTAGGTAACAGTTTCCACCTACGTTCGCGTGATTCAGTGTTAAATTCTAAAGTGGTTCTGATTTCTCTCCAGTTATTCTGGCGAAACATTTGTCTCTTTGCGATGCAACATAATCCTGTGTGTAGTTTCAGTCTTTAAAACTTTACATCATTTAAATGCTTGTAACCTTGATTGTGGTGAAAGTGGTCTTTACGCAGCCCCTCACTGTTTGCCCTCACATTGCAATAATTTCTGAGGACATGCAGAAACGTTGCTTCTAAGAAAAGCACAAGATGGTTGTGATGAAGATGTAAGAAGCAAGAATAAAGATGTAGAGTCGTTAAAAATTCATCGCGTGCTCAACCTGCTGTCCTGTTGGTGTGGAAACATTCATCCGAGCGTGTCCTGTCATTTCCTTTTATTTAAGTTTTTAGTAGAAATGTCTGATTTTTGTTTCTTTTTGTTTTCCTCTTAAAAGTTAGAGTATGAATGTTGAAATTTAAAGACACAATGGAGGAAAAGATGATATTTATCACCCAGTAATGCAACCCAAACGCAATAGCAACAGATATGAAGCTGTGTGTGAGCAAATATTACTAATATGCAACATAAAAAGACATTGTGACGGAAGCTGAGAGTCACCATTTCTGGAATGAAATTTGGGGATCACAACTTTATTCTGTGATCTCGAGATAATGAATGTAATTTTCACAGGATTATAAGAAAACATTCATTTCTTGATGTCACAACATTGAAGTTTTGTTTTCCTGATCGTGAGATGGTGAGATCAAACCAGACTTAACTTCCTGGTTGGCTTCCTGGTTGTTCTGGTTTGGCCGCTTTGGGCTTCCATACCTCTGATATTCTATTGAAAATCTCTCCGGAAACTGAAAAATCTGTACATCTGAAATGTTGATTTCATCATTTCTTCATAAAAATCTGTTTTAAAAACGGTTTTAAAAACTGGCACTGAGGACAATAAAAGAACCTATTGATTATCTGAAGCGTTCTATTGAAAGTGCCTGTCATCAATCAACAAAAAATCAATTTATTTCTGTAGAGAAAACAAAATGTTCTAACAGAATATATTGATCTGCTTGTTACCAGTATTGATACTGATCAGTTATTGTCTCCATCAGGATGCTTATTGATCTGTGATCCCATCAGAAATGAATGTGGAAAAAATGGTGAATATATTTTATTGCTCACTTGAAATGATTTATGTTGATGAACAGATTTGTTGTATTTTAGATGTGTGTGTGTGTGTGTGTGTGTGTGCGTGTTGTGATGCTTGTGATTGGTAACGGTGGGAGTTTAATGATATAATTCCCAAATTTAAGAAATGGATAATACTGTGAACTTTTTTATAGAAAAAAGTTTAAGTGTTTTGTAAATATTTGTGAATTTAGCAGCGTTCGACTACAAAATCTCAGAAAATCTGGTGTTGGGAGAGAAATGTGGTGTTTATTTGTACAGACATCATGTTGGCTTGTCTCAGAGGTTATTTAATAAAATGTGATGATGGACAGTTAAAGTCTGAGCTTGTCTTATTTAAAAAAAAAAAAAACAAATTGGGTCCAATTTTTAGCTTTTGCTCAGGTTTTTGTTTTTATTTTTACACAAAAGCTGCACATTGTCATAATAACTCTCTACATTCCTGTTAGCAACAGCTGCTAAAGCTTCACTAGCTGTCCAGCTGGAGATAAATACTGTCTACTAATTTACTGCCGTAATTTCCTACTTTGTCTCACAAATATTGTGTTTTCTGATTGAGAAAACAAGCATCTACTGCACAGGTGTGCTGTTTCAGCTGGAGGTTGGTTTGCTGTCAGCTGGAAGACACTGAAATCTGATTTTTATTCATTAGAACCGTAAAACACCCTTTTAATGAATACATGTCTGTTTTATGATGGAAGTTCACAAAGCAGAAAACGTGTAAAATAAAGTCGAATTTTAATGGAAAACAAAAACAAATTGAACCATATCTGGATGTTGAGCTTTAAAATGTTTACATAAAATAGAAAACTGAAAAATAAATGTCTATAAACTGTATAAATCTTCCTGTTCAGAGTTTAAAACTAACTATTGCTGCCGGTCATAACGAAGATAGTTCAGTCTATAAGTTACAAACCACACGGCTGGAAATCCATTTCCCTGATCAGATCACAGTCAGACATCTTGGTTGTTTTTGCTCCATGTGTTCTTTCTGAAGAACGTCTACAGACTTCTAGATTGATCATTGGATCGATATAAATCAGTGTGTCGTTAAACAGCTGGTACTTATTCAGAGATGAAGCATGCAGCTGGTAACGTGAACGCAGTCTCTGAAAGTGATAAACAAGAAGCTGTTTCAGACCCACAATGAAATGTCATCCATCGTACAATGAACATAAATACCTGGATGGACAGCCAACATCCGTTATGAACTACTGAAAGAGAAGTTAAAGACCAGAGGAAACAATCTAAAAAATTAAAACCGCAAGCGGTGATATAGGCCCTCGCACCATGGCGCCGCTCGGCATAATGCCACCGCCTCCCCTGGCAACATCCTTCCCATGCCTCTCTCAACCTAAAGTGCAGCCAGACTGCACTTCAGGCCATTTAGGCCTTATGAAGGGTCACTTCCTGTCACCAAGGGGCGGGGCTAATTTATAATCTAATTATTGCCATGGACAAATGTGAAGGATATGACTGGCATCATCTGTAGCGAATTTGGTGCAGGTTGGTTGTTTTTTGTGGGAGTTATGTCAGTTTTCTTTTTCATTGCATCACATCTGCTTTGCTGCCCCGCCTCTCCTAAATGATATCCCCTATTAAAAGAAATAGCACAACTTTTAATCACACATGCCTCTTGAGCATCCTGACTCATTTGGGTTAAAGTTAGATAAAATTCTTAGGAGGAACTTCTCGAAATGCATGGCAAAGAAAATGACAGAAATTACCCCAAAATGGCACCTTTTTCAAAATGGCCGACTAACCTGTTTGATTTAGCCCATATGTCCAAGAGACTTTTTTGAAGGTGCTGGAAGCATCTACAAGTGTGCTGAATTTTATCCATGTCAGTCAATGTAGTGGGCGGGGCTGATTGATTGAAATATTGTAGGGGGCGCTATGGAGCCATTTACTATCTTCTCCACTATATTTTAATTTTACTCTATTAAGGGCATAACTGTCATGACTCATGGCAAGTATGGTGAAGATCAAAGGTTTCATGGCTTTGTTACAGGTACTTCCTGTTTCATGGCGTTGGACCGCCATTCGCCATGTCCCGTTTAGCGTAGCGACTTGAGGTTTTTATTGTGGCATCATGAAAGGGTTTGACATGTTTTGGAGGAGGCTCAAGTGTTTGGGACCATTTGCTTAGAAGCATGACCCTCAAACGTGGAAAAAAACACTTCCTGTTGTAAGTGGGCGGAGCTTAGGTCTAGACCAGCAATGGTCACATTAATCTGTTCAGGACTGATCCCTTATTAATCCCTATAAGTTTTAGGGTGATCAGATCAAAATTGAGAATTTTATAGTGATTTATGATGTCACGCCGCCGCATGGAACTTCGCCATGGTGTCACGGGCACGCCGTGCAGCGCAGAGCAACGTCCTTTACCAGATCTCTTCACCAACATGTTTTGTGATGCCTGTGTGAATTTGGGCCATGTGGCGTCCACCAAGCCAGAGTTATGGGTGTGTGAGCAAAAAACAACACTTTTGACCTCCAGGGGGCGTGACTATTTCATAATCAAAATATTGACATATAGAACTCTGTAGGATGGGACTGCCATCATATCTAGCAAATGTGGTGCAGAAATGTTTATGTGGGAGTTATATCCGTTTAATTTTTCATGGCGAGACGTCAAACTTTGAGGCCCCGCCCCTCGTAAACTAAGTCTCCTATTAGAAGAAATAACACAACATTTAATCACACATGCCTCCTGAACATCCTGAGCAATTTGTGGCTCAGTGGGATAAAAGCTCTAGGACGAGTTCGTTAAAATGCAAGGTGCTAAAACGCCAAAATATTGACTTTGACCTAAAATGGCCGCCTTCCTGTCGACATTTCACCATGACATTAAGAGGATTTTTTGTTCGCCCTAGCATGTAGATCATGTGTATGAATTTTCATAAAGATTAACGACATGCAGTGGCGGGGCACCTAAAATAGGTGGCGGTCTCGTTCAGTTTCGCCCAAACATTCTGGAGCACCTCAAAATATCAAATTTTTCGTATTCCCTTGGGGGGGTACGCAAAATTTGGTGAGTTTTCAAGCACGTTCAGGCCTCCAAAAAAGCACGCGAAGTGTCCGAATAAAAATAATAATAAACACTGCAAATACAATAGGCCTTCGCACCGCCAAGGTGCTCGGGCCTAATAACGCGTTTGTTTTTATTTTGACTGATCTTTCACTGTCCTTCTAGCTTCATTGTTTTACTCTGTACGCTGAATATGAACACCTTGCTTCAGAATCAGGATTTTCTGGATGGTGCATGAGCTTGTGGTTGGGTTCACCACACCCTGTTGACCGTTGCATCCTGCAGAGTTTACATTTATTTACGTTCTTTCTATTCTAAAAAAAAATCCTCATGTCTACAATTATGTTCCACTTCAGGCTTCAATCCCGGACAAGCCCCCAATAGTGTCATGGAATTTAGAAATAAATGTTTGAGAGTAAATAAAATTAATTAATCTGGGGGATGCATTGTATCAGCCACCTGTAGACTACAACAGGTGTTCCTGATGTTCACACCTTCACAGGTGAAGCCATCAAACAATAAAGCCTATGCACCACTCAGATACTCTTAATCCAGCTGCTGCAAGGCTGGTTCAGGTAACATCTCCATCACATCTTTTGAACTTTGAATGACATTTCTGATGAAACCATCATCCTTACAAAACCTCACATTTTTGTCTTCATGGCAACACTTTTTCTGAGATATAATAAATGTAAACAACTTTTGTGTGTTACGGATATTGTTATAGTGTTGCTCAATATTTCCCGACAGAGCGTTGTAGCACCACCATCACCACTGTGGAGGAACGAGAGGAAACCTTCTACTCTGGTGTCCAGTTACCACAAACATCCAAAACACTTGAACTCAAGCCAGAACCCAAACGCTACTCTTCCACTTTAGAGAAGAAAAAAGAAAAACCAGTTTTCCTCAGCCAGCTTGCCCCGGCAGCCGTAAGCTCCGGAGAATCAGCCAGGTTCACCGTCAGAGTGTCTGGCTTTCCCAAACCCACTGTTCAGTGGTCCCACAACGGCAGGACCATTCACAGCTCCTCGGTCTACCAGCTGATAGAGGAAAGGGAACAGTACACGCTGGTCATCACCCAGGTCACGTCTGAGTATGAGGGCGAGTACATGTGCACCGCGACTAACCGGTTTGGTCAGACAACGTGCACCACTTACCTGGAGGTGAAAAAGTCTGACATCAGCCAGGCGGAGAAGTGGGTGGAGAAGATGTTTAAGGTCACAGGTCAACCTCCAACCTTTACGGTTCAGATCCAACCCGTGAGGTGCTCAGAGGGACGAGAAGTTTCTTTTCATTACAAAGCTGCGGGTGACCCAGTTGTCGATGTGAAATGGTTTAAGGGGGCTTTCCAGATCCAGCCCAGCAGAAAGTGCATCATAGTGGCCAACCCGGACGGGTCGGGTCTGATCACATTTAGAAGCGTCAAACAGGAGGACAGCGGCATCTACTTGTGTAAAGCCTCCAACCAATTTGGAGAGGCGGCTTGTAGCGCCGAGCTTGTTGTGTTCAGGGAGTCTGTTTCTCAGAAAGAGGAGCAGCTGACGATGGTTCAGAAGAAAGCTTATAAAGTTTCAGTGTCGGAGCAGGCCACGGAGTCCCGCCTATACCAGGTCAGCGTTCCAGGCCAGGACAAATCCAGGTCCGACCAGATGGTTTACACCATCGGCACAGAGGACAGGCAGGTTATTCCCAGCGAGCATGTGGGTTCACTCAGGGAGGTGGACATCTCTGCTGCCACGGTTCACTGTGAGAAGCTGACCCAGCAGGCGGCGGTGCTTCAGGCTCATGAGACAGAGGAGAGGGTGTCCGCGGTTCCCACCCGCCCTCGCCAAGTCTCAGCTGTTCCTGCTAAGCAGCTGCACACGGCAGCTTTTACATCCTCGGTGGAGGAGAGTCAGGACATGACAGAGCAGCACTGCGATCGCATTCAGAGCCCGGAGGTCAGCCAGCTGCAGGCGGCAACAGAGAAAAGGTCGAAGGTCATGTCAGCTGTAGCCGAGGAGCTAACTCCTCTTTCTACCGTTAGCACAGAGTCTCTGATGGACAGGATTCCTGCGACTGTCCAGCCCATCGCTGAGCCCAAACATCTGGTCAGTGGACACCAAGTGAGCTCTCAGCTGTCCATCATGAAGGAACAGTCAAAGGACATCCCTAGAGCAGAGGAGGAGAAGGGCTACAAGGTGAAGGAAGGAGTTAAGATCTTCTACTCTGCTCAGTTTGCAGAGAAGCAGGTCTTGACGGAAGGGCACATGGCTGAACTGGAAAAAGCTGAACCTTCTGTCACGTCTTCCATCAGGACAGAGCAGCTTCACCCTGTCTTGGCCTCTGTCAGCGAGTCCAAACACACTCTTTCTAAGGATGTGGAGTTCTCCATCCAGAAACCTGCTGAGGAAGCAGCCAAGCTCTGCAAAGACAGACTGATGAAGGCGGCTTTGACTGCTCAGGAGCTGCAGACGCTGCAGGCCGAGCCCACGTTGCAACTGCCCAGTCAGGACAGCGCTCTGTCTGTTCAGTCCCAGGTGGAAAGAGAGCAGCTGCTGCACCTGCAGGTTTTCACAGACCAGGACCTCCTTTCGTCTGAGGAGAGCTTCAGCTGTGAGAAGCCGGCGCCAGAGCTGGCAGGAAGCAGGAAGAGTCCCACTCTGCTGCACACCGTCAGCCAGGACGAGCAACGGACTGTGGTCTGCGAGGACTCATCAGAGTTTGAAGTTAAGGCCGGCTCTGTGACAGTCCAGCCCCAGAAGGAAGCTCCTGCTCTGCTGTTTCTCCAGTCTACCCAGTCTGTGGAGGCGCTGCCCAAAGAGGGCGTCTTCACAGCTCAGAGGCCTGAACAGCAGGTGGCAGCGCAGAAACAGGAAAAATCCCGAAGCTACGCAGCTGTCTCGGAAGAGAGACAAAAACTCACAGCCGACTACCACACGGAGCTGGATCTTTCTGTAACTGGAGTCCAGTCTGAGCTGCACACCGAGCCCAAACCTCAGTCTGTCCTCCAGCTGTCCCACCAGCCTCTGCAGCTGCCGAAAGAGACGCCAATCAGCGTCGACTTCAAGCAGCAAAGAGCTCTGGTCCAGAAGGAGGATCGCTGGAACGTCATGCACATCCCAAGCGTGGCAGAAAGTCCAGCACTAGAGGGTGGTCAAACAGAGACTCTGATGACAGTGGACACGTTCAAGTGTCTGACAGCCATAGAACCAAAAGTCCCCACAGAACTGGTCCAGATTGAGGAGAAGGAGATCTCCACAGAGGCCAGCACCTCACTGGAGGCGGCAGAACAGGACTTCGCGGTTCAGATCCAGGAGGGTCAGTCAATCAGGCAGTCCATAGTAATGGACGAGAAGCGAGTACTGACAGGGGAACTTTACCAGGATTTCACCAAGTCTGAGTCCATCAGGGTTGCCACCAGCATGCACCCCAAACTGGCCTTTGTGGCTCCAGAATCAGAAGACAGAGCCACTCTTCCCAAAGAGATGACATTTGTGATCCAGATTCCCCAACCGTCCAGCATCAACATCCAGCGTCAGCTCAGAGAGGCTCTTCAATCTGCTGTGGCCAGGGACCAGCCAGTCTTACTGGCTGATGTCGTAGGACGATTACAAGCTGTAGACGTTCAGGAGGTCAAAGTTCAGCGAGAGCCCAAGCACTCCATCTTTACCTACCTGATCACCACGACAGGAACCCCCATGGAGATCACTCTGGCTTTCCAGGGTGAGTACCCTCGAACAGCCGACCTCCGGACTGAGCTCCAGGCGGCGTTCCACTCTATTGTGTACCAGGAGGCTCATGTCCTGACCTCAGAGCAGCCGGGCACCATGCAGCTGGACAAACCTCACAGAGCTCAGCTGACCTCCGCCAGGTCCAAGGAGCTGATGTCCTCAGTGGTGGAGACGGTAAGCGTGGCAGAAAGCGCCATGGACTTCAGAGAGGTGAAGTCTCAGGCCGCTTTGCTGAAGACGGAAGCTGCAGCCATGATGGAGTCCACCTCCTCCCAGATCCAAGTTTCCACTGAGACTCACCTGGCGTTTGAGCAGTCAGTGCAGGGTACAAAACAAGAAATGAGCTTGGTGACAATGGAAAGCAGCAAAAAAGAAGCAGCAGCAGCTTCCGTTAGCACCGCTCTGCCTGTTAGCACCGCCCCCACCGGTCAGACTGTGGATGTCAGCATCCAGCAAAAGATCTTTAAAGAGGAGATCACTGTCCCCAGGGTAGAACAGAGAGATTCCCCAGAAGTCCTCATCTCCCTGGAGGACTTAACCATAGAAGAAGACAGTCAGGTAACCTTTAGCACAACCATCAGGTCTGTCACAAAGGTAAACTGGTTTTTCAATGGTGAATTGGTGAAGTCTGGCAAAGAGTTTAAGTGTTCCAAAAACCATGACACATACTCACTGGTTATCAACAAAGCTGTGAAGGAGACGCATCAAGGAAAGTATGTTTGTGAGGCTGAGAATGAAGCCGGCAGGACGACAACGTCTTCAAGACTCACTGTGCTCTCAAGAGGTTTGACAAACAGGAGCGATCCTTGTATCACTCATTCATTCATCCCTTTCCTTCTAGACGCACTATTAATCTACATACATTGGTTCATTTCAAGCCAACGTAGTTTTGGTTTATATTTGCACTTCATAGCTCAGCATGAGCACAGCTACAGGGCACTGGATGGTACTAACCCACTTTCATGGTCACGTTGCTCTCAACGTCACAGCCATGCCAGCTGAGCGTGGTTGTCATGTTGCCGGCCAGCAGGACAGTTTCATGGCCTTGTCATGATCACATTCGCATGTTCACAGCTGGTTCTTTCCTTCAGGTCCATCCTCTCCACATCTCCAGTTGTTTCTTTCTGCATGCATTCAGGTCATTGCTCCATTTTCACAAAGTCTTCCCGCCTCTGCTTCCAACTGGAACCCTAGCCCCATGAGCCCCATGTCTATGTTAGCATGTTAGCCTCTTCTGTCAGGCAGAAGCCATGGGGCTAATGTTCTGGTTCTTTTTCTCCTCCACAGTCACTCCTCCAACCATTGCTGTCCAACCATTCCCTCTCATGATCTGTTGCCTTGTATTTACATGATAAACTCTGATGTCCTGACTAACGTCAGTGTTGTCTCTGCGGCTCAGTGCCGCCTGTTTTCAGGCAGAAAATCACCCCCATTGAGATAAATGTCGGCGGGCACGCCAAGTTCCACTGTGAGATCGAGGACGCTCCAAGCGTGACCTTCAAATGGTTCAAATCTGGAACTGAGATCAGACCGAGTGAGAAGTATCGAATCATCAGCTGCTACACCGGGTCATCTCTGGAGCTCCTGAATCCTGTGAAGGCCGACAGCGCCGAGTACAGCTGCAAGGCCTCCAACAAGCATGGCACGGCCGATTGCGCCGCCTCGCTCCTAGTCACCGGTGAGATCCCAACGGGAACATCTTCCTTTTTTACTGTTGTGTGCACTGGCGAGCGAGCAAGAGAGAAAAATAATTATCCACTCTGAGCTGAGAGTTGGTCTGATTTAGTCTGGTTGGTTATCCCGTGTGATCCACATCTATCACCCAGCTGGTCACGCCTGAGTGTTTGTGATATTGGTTTGTTCTTTATCATGTTAAAGTGCTGTGTGTGTTCTACCTGCTCTCCATAGAGATGTACCCGCCGGTATTTGTTTCAAAACCAGAGCCAATGACTTTATATGAGGGCAAACAGGCCGTCTTCCAGTGCTCGCTCACTGGATCTGCCCCCATGGAGGTGGTCTGGCACAAGGACAACATAGCCATGTCCTCTGGAGGGAACTATGTGATGAAATGTGAAAAGAACAGGTATTCTCTTCATATTAAGCGGTTGGAGCTGAGCGATCAGGGGGTGTACCTGTGCAAGGCCTCCAACAGCGTCGGCACCGCGACGTTTAACACTGAGCTTAAGGTGATCAAGCAGCCCAGCTTCATTAGGCGCTGCGAGCCGGCGTCGGCAGCCGTCAATCAGCTACTGAGGCTGGAGTGTCAGGTGGACGTGGACACAGGTGTGACCGTCACCTGGACCAGGGACGGTAAAAAGGTCCACCAGAGCATGGATTGTAAACTGTCCTTTGAAGACAAAGTGGCTGTTCTTGAGATTCCCAAGTCCAAGCTGAAGGACAGTGGGACATACATGTGCACGGCCATGAATGAGGCTGGAAGCTCCTCTTGTGAGGCGGTGGTAACGGTTCAAGGTAAGATCTTCACAAGATGGTGGTTTTACTGCACGCTGCTGCTAACCCTCCCCAGCGGTGTCATCTGGTTCTGTATTCCTTCACTCTGTGGGTCACCACTTCCCATGTAAGTCTGTGTATTTTCTGAACTGAAAACTCTTTTCAGAGCCTCCGTCTTTTGTCAAGAAGCTGGAGCATAAGCTAACATGGAAGCAGGGGGTGTCTGCACGCCTGCAGTGCAGCATTAAGGGCTCGCCCCCGCTGAACATCCACTGGTTCTGCAACCAGCGCGAGCTCGCTGATGGAGACAAATATAAAGCCTCTTTCAAAGGCGGCATAGCTGCAGTGGACATTCTGAACCCAGTGGTCATAGACGGAGGAACATACACCTGCGAGGTGTCCAACAACACTGGCAGTGAGAGCTGTAGCACGGTTGTAGCAGTGAAAGGTTTGTCCCGTCTTTTGTTAACGTCCCATTCAGTTCAGCAGGTAGAAACTGACTCACTTTCACCCTATGAAACCCAGAACCGCCGTCCGTAAGAAAAGAGCTGCAGACGGTGGAGGTGGTGAAGGGAGCAGCTGCTCAGATGGAGTGTCGCATCACGGGAACTTCCCCTTTTGAGATCAGCTGGTTGAAAAATAAGAAAGCAATCTCAAGTGATCAGAAGTATAATATAATCTCTGAAGATTCCCTGTCGATCCTGGAGATCCGTAGCTTTGAGAGTGCAGATGTTGGAGATTATCAGTGTGTTATATCCAACGATGTGGGGAAAGTCAGCAGCAAGGCCTCGGCCAAGCTGAAAGGTTAGTAAGGCTGCTGCTAGCGGAGCGTAAACCTGCTTTCACAGCTGATTTTAACCTCCTGTGTTCCCGTAGAACCACCCACTTTCTCAAAGAGAGTGGAGAGTGTCACAGCGATGCTGGGAAACCCTGGCAAGCTGCAGGGAACCCTTAAGGGTTCGGCTCCCATTGCTGTCAAATGGACCAAAGACTCTGAGACACTCAGAGATGATGATCCAAATATCAGGATGCAGTTTGAGAATAATGTGGTGAGCTTGTCCATAATGTCGGTGGCCATCAGCCACGGTGGCAGATACTCCTGCCAGGCCCAGAATGAAGCCGGGCAACAGACGTGTGAGGCCACCCTCACCGTCCAAGGTCAGACGGATGCATCTGTCTCACTGTGTGGACATCCACAGCGTCTTTCTCTTAATAACCGACAGGTCTTTCTTACACCAGAACCCGCCAGAATCGTAGAACCGGCCGAGTCCATCAGCGTGACGGCGGGGGACTCTGCCACATTGGAGTGCATGATCTCTGGAAGTCCTGAGCTCAGAGTGTCGTGGTTTAAAGACGGGAAAGAGATGATGAGTGGACATAAATATAAGATGAGCCTGAAGGACAATGTGGCCTCCATGAAGATCCTCTCTGCAGAGAGAGGAGACACCGCAGAGTTCAGGATGGAAGTGGCCAATAAAGTCGGGAAGGACCAGTGCACATGCTCTGTCACGGTTTTAGGTCAGCTCCAGCTTTCTGTCCACGCCATATGGCCTCTTAACCCAATCACCTGGGTCTGGGTTAGTCCTGGATCATGCCTAGTCCTGGTATTACTCAGTACTGGGTCAGATTTAATCCTGGATCTGACTTAATCCTTTGGTCTGGGTGTAATTTAGTCCTC
Source organism: Telmatherina bonti (assembly GCF_933228915.1). Classification (NCBI taxonomy): domain Eukaryota; kingdom Metazoa; phylum Chordata; class Actinopteri; order Atheriniformes; family Telmatherinidae; genus Telmatherina; species Telmatherina bonti. The sequence continues at coordinate 2,757,424 of NC_136613.1, forward strand.
TTTAAACTTGGTCCTGTGTGGCTTAGTCCTGGGCTAACTCAGTCCTGATCCGACTAAGTCCTGGGCCTAGCTTAGTCCTGGATCTGAATTAGTCCTGGTTTGATGAAGTCAAAGTTTAACTTAGTCCTGTTTTGACTCAGTCTGAATAAGTCCTCGGTCTGGCTTAGTCATGGATCTGGCCTAGTCCTGAATCTGGTTTAGTCTGGGTATTACTTAGGCACTGTCAAACTTAGTTCTGGATCTGGCCTAGTCCTGGGTTTGATATAGGTCTGGTTGTAATTTAGTCCCATGTTAAACCTACTTCTGTGTCTAACTTAGTCCTGGTATGACTTTGTTCAAGTTCAATTCAGTCCTAGTTTGACTGAATGTGGTCTAACTGGGTCTCAGTCCAGTTATTTTCCTAACTGAGTTAACGTTTCCTCTTCAACAACTAGATCGGATTGTGCCTCCCACTTTCACCAAATCCTTGAAAAGAGTTGACGGGAGCATTGGGCACGACGTGTCTCTGGACTGCAAGGTGTCCGGCTCCCAACCTATGACCGTAGTTTGGTTCAAGGACGAGCAGGAAGTCCAGTCTGGATCTAAACTCCAGTCTGAGTTCAGAGACGGATCCGCCTCGCTGAGAGTCTCTCGACTGGAGAAGTCAGACTCCGGGGTTTATACATGTAGAGCCAGCAACTCCGCTGGCTTCAAGGAGACCAGCGGGACACTCTACATCCAAGGTCCTCTATCTGTCCCATGTTGTCTCGTGTTTTCCTCTGTGGTCCTATGTTGTTTGAATGTTGTCCCTTGTAGTCCCAGGTTGTCCCACAATGTTGTATATTATGTCATGTTGTCCCTTTTGGTCCCGTACGGTCCCATGTGGTCTGTGTCTAAAACTTTGTCTTGTTGCTGGCCTGCAGAACCTCCGGTGTTCACCATGAAACCAGAAAACCAGGATGTTATACCAGGAACAACAGTGTCATTCACAGTGTCTTTCACTGGGACGGCTCCTCTGGCCGTCCGGTGGTTCAGGGACGAGAAGGAGGTCCAAACTGGAGGCATGTATTTCATAAAGAAAGACACTTCGTCCAGCTCTCTGGAGCTTCACTCTGTGAAACCCAGCCACTCCTCCAGATACACCTGCCAGGTGTCCAATGATGCCGGGAAGGTGGACTGCAGTGCCGTGCTCTTTGTGAAAGGTGCCCATGAGTGGCTGCATGTCTTTGCCGTGTGACACTAACCCGTCTTCTGTCCCGTAACCGGTCTTAACCTCTTCTCTCAGAGCCACCTGTCTTTGTGAAGAAGCTGGACGCTATCAAACTGGTCACCAGCGGCGACTTGGCCAGGCTGCAGTGCAGAGTGACGGGCAGCCCGGTTATCTCTTTTAGATGGTTAAAGGATGAAATGGAAATTCTCTCGGGTCCCCGACACACCATCACCTGCACGGATATGGAGGCAGTTTTAGAGGTGGCCCAGTGCACGCTGGAGGACACTGGAGATTATGTGTGCATAGCGTCCAGCGATGCCGGCAGTGATCGCTGCTGCAGCACGGTGACGATCAAAGGTCTGTTGTTGGGCAGATGACTCAGATCTTGGTTTTTAGTTTCATTTGGATGCAGCCATGTCTCACTGACCTGTTGTTTTGTAGAACCGCCTCAGTTTGTGCGTAGTCTGGAGTCCAGAGATGTGGTGAAAGGTTCTGAGATGATGATGGAATGCCAGGTCTCTGGTTCTGCCCCGTTCACTGTGTCCTTCTACAAAAACTCTAAAGTGATCAGAAACGATAAGAGACACAAGATCACAGTGAAGGAGGACCTGCTGGTCCTGCAGGTTCAGGCTGTGGAGGCCTCAGATGTCGGTTTGTACCAGTGTACGGTAGAGAACGAAGTGGGCAGAACGTCCTGTGAATGTCAAGTAACCCTGAAAGGTTTGTTTCAGTCTCATGACTGTCTTTCATAAAGTGGATCTCAGTTTTCAGTCTGTCTTTCACGCCAAGCTCTGTGTTGGTTTTATAAACTGTACCAGAGGGTCCGTCACGGGGCACCTACTGTACCAGAGGGTCCGTCACGGGGCACCTACTGTACCAGAGGGTCCGTCACGGGGCACCTACTGTACCAGAGGGTCCGTCACGGGGCACCTACGTTCTGTTAAAGAAAGAAAAATCCATCTGCAACTACAGTTCCAATGAAGCTGGTATTTTGCAAATATTGACATGTTTTCAACGCGAATCCTGCAACAGGCTCCAGTAAAGCTGGACAAGATCACGTTTGCCTTTGTTTATACCATCTTTCCTTTTAACATGTTGGAAGTGAGACATTGATTTGTGAAGCTTTGTAGGTAGAATTATTTGTAGTTCTTGCTGGACGTGTAGGACTTTGTTGACCGTCTCCGTTATGGGAGACAGGTCTGGACTGCGGGCAGGACTGTCTGATTTACTGCAAAGCCACGCTGTTGAAGCTCCTGCAGAATGTAAATTGGCATTGTCTTGTTGAAATACACTAAAAAAGATGTGGCTCGTTCAGAAGGGTCCTTCGCAGATATGCAGGTCATTAATACACTCCCATACCATCACACATAACTCTCCAGATGGTCCTTTTCTGGAGGTCTTTCTGGGTATTTTGGCTTTACATGGTGAAGTTTTACCTTGTAGCCAGAGCGATGAACTGTTTTCTGAAGTCTTCCTGATTCCAGGAGGTGATGCTCTTTACACAGTGATGCTCTTTCTAATGCAGAAATTTGAGAAATGTTGAATTTAATCTGTTATTAAGTGGTGAACTTTGCTCCATCCTTTTTTGGGAACCTCTTTGGGGAAAGCTCCTTTTACACCCAGCGCAGACCTGTTTCCGGGGAACCTGGTCCCAACACCCTGTCTCAGCTTTACTGGACACGTTGCAGGCTGAAAGAATATTTAAAAAACACAGTAAAATTTACCAGTTGGAACACAAAATGTCTTCGCAGTGGATTAAACCCAAGAATGTAGATCTGATGCGACATGTCCAAAGGACGCGTCCTGTGTCCTTAAAGGTCTTCAGTAAAGTGTGTTTCTTTGTGATTGGTGTTCATCAGCCAGTCTCCACCCAGTAACAGCTCCAGTAAGAGCTCCAGTAGCCAGCAACTGGTCCAGTGACTGGCCCAGTGACTGGTCCACTGACTGGTCCAGTGACTGGTCCAGTAACTGGTCCATTGACAGGTGCACTGACTGGTCCAGTAACTGGTCCATTGACTGGTGCACTGACTGGTCCAGTAACTGGTCCACTGTCTGGTCCATTGACTGGTCCACTGACTGGTCCAGTAACTGGTCCATTGACTGGTCCAGTAACTGGTCCACTGTTTGGTCCACTGACTGGTCCAGTAACTGGTCCATTGACAGGTGCACTGACTGGTCCAGTAACTGGTCCACTGTCTGGTCCATTGACTGGTCCACTGACTGGTCCAGTAACTGGTCCATTGACTGGTCCAGTAACTGGTCCACTGTTTGGTCCACTGACTGGTCCAGTAACTGGTCCATTGACAGGTGCACTGACTGGTCCAGTAACTGGTCCACTGTCTGGTCCATTGACTGGTCCACTGTCTGGTCCATTGACTGGTCCACTGTCTGGTCCATTGACTGGTCCACTGGCTGGTCCATTGACTGGTCCACTGGCTGGTCCAGTAACTGGTCCATTGACTGGTGCACTGACTGGTCCATTGACTGGTGCACTGACTGGTCCAGTAACTGGTCCACTGTCTGGTCCATTGACTGGTCCACTGTCTGGTCCACTGTCTGGTCCATTGACTGGTCCACTGTCTGGTCCATTGACTGGTCCACTGTCTGGTCCATTGACTGGTCCACTGGCTGGTCCATTGACTGGTCCACTGGCTGGTCCATTGACTGGCCCACTGGCTGGTGCACTGACTGGTCCAGTAACTGGTGCACTGACTGGTCCAGTAACTGGTCCATTGACTGGTGCACTGACTGGTCCATTGACTGGTGCACTGACTGGTCCATTGACTGGTCCAGTAACCAATCCAGTGACTGTGGAACGTCTTTCTGTCTGTAATGGGACGCATCACTGGTTGCCACAGCTGGATCAGGAACTTGCATCTGATTGGTCCAGATGTCTGAACCAGCTGCTGGTGGTTGCGAGACGTTAACAGCATCCATGAAACCTGCTTTCCTCTAGAACCTCCGTCATTTGTCCAAAAGCTGGAGAACCAGAGTTTGCTGGTGGGCGGTGATGTTAGTCTGCGGTGCAAAGTGCGGGGGTCCGAGCCCTTGTCCGTCTCCTGGCTGAAGGACAACCACGAGCTGAGAGAGGCGGTAAACGTCCACATGGTGTACGAGAACGGAAGCGCCGTGCTGAGCATCAGCAGCCTGCAGAGGCATCATGGAGGCAGATACTCCTGCCAGGCTCAGAATCAGGCCGGCAGCCAGACCTGCTCTGCTGAGCTGACCGTCAAAGGTTCGTCCCAGTCCTCACCAACTGGTTTACTGGTTCACATCCCCCCACAGCCTCATGAGGGTCAGGGTCAGGTTCTAGTAGGTCTAGTGGGTTTAGATCAGAGATCTTCCCGGTTCCAGATATAACCTGGTCTCCAGCTGGCCCACGGCAGGAAAGCAGTCCGAACCAGTACCAGTACATGATCCACATGTTTACATTAAGGATTAGTCTATAAAATATAATAAACATCCTGAATTTTTCATTAGTTAAAGATTATAAGTTAAAACAAAATTTTACCTAATTTTATCATTTATTTTATTTAATATTTTAAGATAATTTATTAATAATAATTAAATTATTTTGAATATATTTATACGTATTCTATTAAATAATTTATATATAATGTATATATGATATGTATAAAACATTTATTTAAAAACAAATGAATTTTTAAATGTATATAAACAGATAATTAATAAATAATAAATAAAATTTGTTAATGTCAGCATCAAATATATGTGAATTTCAAATTTAATCTGTGATTTTATTATTTGACATATTTACATGTTTACATTGGATCTACAAAACAACGTCACATTTCCAGAAACTACAGACTGGGCCTGTCCTGGTCCGGTTTTGGCCCCCAGGCTGAATATTTGAGACCCCTGGTTTAGCTTCAGGTTCTGACCGTTCTGCTTGGCATCCCAGAGCCGGCGCGGGTCACTGACCAGACCAAGTCCATCAGCGTGACCCAGGGAGACCCGGCCACGCTGGAGGCCCGGTTCTCGGGCACCAGGCCCCTGAAGGCCCGCTGGCTAAGGGCCGGCAAGGAGCTGACGTTGGGCCAGAGGTACAAAGTCCAGACCTCAGAGTCCAGCTCAGTGCTGAAGATTCTGAAAACAGAGAAAAGCGACGGCGGTGAATTCACGTTTGAGGTTTCTAACGACGTGGGCCGAAGTTCCTGCGAGGCCTCGCTCACCGTTCTGGGTCAGTTCTCCTGGAGAACCGTAGCTAGCCTGCTTTACCCGGTCCGGATGGTTAACGACTGTTCCCTCTGCCCACGTCAGATCAAGTCATTCCCCCGAGCTTCACCAGGAGGCTGAGGCAGGTGGAAGGGATCACCGGCTCCTTCGCCCAGCTGGACTGTCTGGTGTCCGGTTCCCTGCCCGTAGCCGTGCAGTGGTTCAAGGATGAGCAGGAGATCCAGACCAGCCACAAACACAAATCCACCTTCTTTGAGAACGTTGCTTCTCTGGAGATCTCAGACCTGAGCGGTAAAGATGGCGGCAGCTACACCTGCATGGCCACAAACCGAGCGGGGACCGTCCAGTGCTCGGGGAACCTACTGGTCAAAGGTCCGTAGCCTTTCGCCGGAGCCGTCCAAGCACAGCTGAGCTTGCTAAAGAACTTCTTCTCTTTTCCAGAACCGCCGCTCATACTGGAAAAGCCCGAGTCCATGAATGTGTTACCGGGCTCAAAGGTCCGGTTTAATGTTCTGGTCTCCGGCACGCCGCCGCTGACCATCAGATGGTTTAGGAAGCAGAAGGAGATCCTTTCCAGCGCCGACTGCTCTGTGATGAAAGACAGCAGCTCCAGCAGTCTGGAGATCTTCTTCGCTAAGAGCAGCGACTCTGGAGAATATGTGTGTGAGATCCAGAACCAAGTGGGTTCTGCTTCCTGCCAGGCCTCGCTCTTCGTCAAAGGTTCTGATCCGGTTTATTCATACATGCATGTTCTGGTTTCTGACCCGGTGGACCGTGTGTTCCGGCTGGTTTCGGCTGGTTTCGGCTGGTTCCGGCTGGTTCCGGCTGGTTTCGGCTGGTTCCGGCTGGTTCCGGCTGGTTTCGGCTGGTTCCGGCTGGTTCCGGCTGGTTTCGGCTTGTTCCGGCTGGTTCCGGCTGGTTTCGGCTGGTTCCGGCTGGTTCCGGCTGGTTTCGGCTGGTTCCGGCTGGTTTCGGCTGGTTCCGCCTGGTTCCGGCTGGTTTCGGCTGGTTTCGGCTGGTTCCGGCTGGTTCCGGCTGGTTCCGGCTGGTTTCGGCTTGTTCCGGCTTGTTCCGGCTGGTTCCGGCTGGTTTCGGCTGGTTTCGGCTGGTTCCGGCTGGTTTCGGCTGGTTTCGGCTGGTTTCGGCTGGTTCCGGCTGGTTTCGGCTGGTTCCGGCTGGTTCCGGCTGGTTTCGGCTGGTTCCGGCTGGTTCCGGCTGGTTTCGGCATGTTCCGGCTTGTTCCGGCTGGTTTCGGCTGGTTCCGGCTGGTTCCGGCTGGTTCCGGCTGGTTCCGGCTGGTTCCGGCTGGTTTCCGGCTGGTTTCGCTGTTCCGGCTGGTTCCGGTGGTTTCGGCTGGTTCCGGCTGGTTCCGGCTGGTTTCGGCTGGTTCCGGCTGGTTCCGGCTGGTTTCGGCTGGTTCCGGCTGGTTTCGGCTGGTTTCGGCTGGTTCCGGCTGGTTCCGGCTGGTTCCGGCTGGTTTCGGCTGGTTTCGGCTGGTTCCGGCTGGTTCCGGCTGGTTTCGGCTGGGTTCCGGCTGGTTCCGGCTGGTTTCGGCTGGTTCCGGCTGGTTCCGGCTGGTTCCGGCTGGTTTCGGCTTGTTCCGGCTGGTTCCGGCTGGTTTCGGCTGGTTCCGGCTGGTTTCGGCTGGTTCCGGCTGGTTTCGGCTGGTTCGGCTGGTTCCGGCTGGTTCCGGCTGGTTTCGGCTGGTTCCGGCTGGTTCCGGCTGGTTTCGGCTTGTTTCCGGCTGGTTCCGGCTGGTTCCGGCTGGTTCCGGCTGGTTTCGGCTGGTTCCGGCTGGTTTCCGGCTGGTTTCGGCTGGTTTCGGCTGGTTCCGGCTGGTTTCGGCTGGTTTCGGCTGGTTCCGGCTGGTTCCGGCTGGTTTCGGCTGGTTCCGGCTGGTTTCGGCTTGTTCCGGCTGGTTTCGGCTGGTTCCGGCTGGTTCCGGCTGGTTCCGGCTGGTTTCGGCTGGTTCCGGCTGGTTTCGGCTGGTTCGGCTGGTTCCGGCTGGTTTCCGGCTGGTTTCGGCTGGTTCCGGCTGGTTCGGCTGGTTCCGGCTGGTTCCGGCTGGTTTCGGCTGGTTCCGGCTGGTTTCGGCTTGTTCCGGCTGGTTCCGGCTGGTTTCGGCTGGTTCCGGCTGGTTCCGGCTGGTTCCGGTCGGCTGGTTTCGGCTGGTTCCGGCTGGTTTCGGCTGGTTCCGGCTGGTTCCGGCTGGTTTCGGCTGGTTCCGGCTGGTTTCGGCTTGTTCCGGCTGGTTCCGGCTGGTTTCGGCTGGTTCCGGCTGGTTTCGGCTGGTTCCGGCTGGTTCCGGCTGGTTCCGGCTGGTTTCGGCTGGTTTCGGCTGGTTCCGGCTGGTTTCGGCTGGTTCCGGCTGGTTCCGGCTGGTTTCGGCTGGTTCCGCCTGGTTCCGCCTGGTTTCGGACTCCAGCGCCGTGCCATGGGCGTGTCACGCCTGACTCTTTATCCTGATAAACAGAAATGTATTCTGTATTCATGTATTCATCCAATCAGAATCACTGCAGCGATATGACATCATCATCCTCAGATGATTGACAGCCTGAAGCGGAAATCTGCTAACGGCTCGGTAACGGTTCTGTTGGGTTTTCTCTGGGTTTTAGAGCCTCCTACGTTCTCCCGGACGCCGCCCCCGGTGTCGGTGGTGCGGCCCGCCCAGAACAAGGTGTTTGAGTGCCAGGTGAGCGGCACACCTGAGATAGACATCTATTGGTTCAAAGATGGCGGTGAGATCAGCTCCGGCGAGCGCTACAAGCTCGCCTTCCTAAACTCTGTAGCCACGCTGGAGGTCCTGCGCGGCCGACGCCAAACATGGAGGCGTTTACTTCTGCGAGGCGCGCAATGAGGCCGGCAGCGAGAGCTGCAGCATGGAGCTGAAGGTCAAAGGTCAGTGAAGCTGCCGGAGAGGTTCTGGTTCTGGTGATTCACCTGGAGCTGAAGTCGGAGCGGTTGGAGGCTCTCTGTGACGTTTGTCTTGTCCCGCCTCAGAGCCGCCAGCTTTTATTAAAGAGCCGAGTCCGGCGGATGTGGTGCCAGGATCCAGCTGCTGCCTTCAGGGTCAGGTGTCTGGAACGGGTCCGTTTCAGGTCACATGGCATAAAGATGCGAAGCCGATCCGGCCCAGCGCTAAACACGGCTTCAGCCAGGCCGACGGCGCCGTGGGGCTGGAGGTGCACCGCCCTGCGACGCGGCAGACGTCGGCGAATACCAGCTAACGGTGGCTAACGAGGTGGGAAGCTGTAGCTGTAAGACCACCCTGAGCCTGAAAGGTCCCGTCCCTTACTCATCTATTTATTTACTTATTTATTTACTTGTTTACTTATTTATTTACTTGTTTATGTATCTATCTAATGGGAAGTGTATAAATGTCTGTCTGAATGTAACGTGGTATTCGTGGTGAAATCGGACCATTCCTCGCCTGGCGGCCGAACAGAGGCGGCGTGTTTCAGCCGGTTGATGCAGAGCGCCGTGGTCGTTGTGGGGAACATGGCGGAGTTTCAGTGTGTGGCGGGCGGCTCGCCCGTCCTCTCTGTTCAGTGGCAGAAGGATGACAACTGGATCCTGGACGATCCAGACATTCAGAGAACGTTTGAGAACAACGTGGCGACTCTCAGGATTGGCGCCTGCGAGGCGGCTCATGCTGGGAAATATACCTGCCAGGTGGCGAATGAGGCGGGTCGGGACCAGTGCTGGGCCCGTCTCACGGTGCAAGGTAACCTGCGGTTAAGCGGCCTGGTTAGCAGGGTGAGGTGGGCAGGTGAGTAAAGGTGTGGCTGTGTTTGGTTGTAGAGCCTCCTCAGATCACAGAGAAGCCTGAGGAGATGCAGGTGACGGTGGGCGACCCGGTCAGCCTGGACTGCCGGGTGAAAGGCTCTCCGGAGCTCCGGGTGAGGTGGACGAAGGACGGCAGGGAGCTGCGGTCCGTCCGGTGCCACAAGCTGACCTTTGACCAAAACGTCAGCAGCCTGAAGATCCAGGTGGCGGAGAAAGGCGACGAAGGAGACTACGTGTTGGAGGTGGAGAACCACATCGGCAGCTGCTCCGGCCGAGTCCGGCTGCTGGTCGTAGGTCGGTGCGACAGACACGCCCGCCGTGCCGGCGCTGCCCCGCCGCCACCCGGCGCCGTCTCATGTCCTTCTTCCTGTTTTGGTGACAGAGCAAGCGATTGGGCCGAGCTTCGTCAAGCCACTGCAGGACACGCAGGAGGTTCTGGGCTCCTTCGTTCAGATCTGCTGTAAGATCTCCGGCTCCCTCCCCATCGCCGTGGAGTGGCGGAAAGACGGCCAGAAAATCTCCAGCGGCGTCAAACACAAGCTGGTCCAGCAGGACAACGCCGTTTCCATGGAGATAGAGCAGCTGGAGCGCTCCGACGCGGGAAGCTACTCCTGCCGGCTGAGCAACGCCGCAGGAAGCTGCGAGTGCAGCTGCTCCCTGAGGGTCAAAGGTCAGCTTCAGCCTCCGTCGGCCCGCAGCAGGGCGAGCAGGTCTTTAACCCGGTCCGTCTTGTCCTCTTCAGAACCGCCCAGCTTTGTGGCGCCGCTGGAGCCGCAGGTGGCTCTCCCCAAGTCCGCCGTGCGCTTCAGAAGCACGTTTAAAGGCACGCCGCCGTTCACCATCAAGTGGTTCAAGGACGACTTGGAGCTCTTGACCGGACCCGGCTGTCTGACGGGTCAGGACCAGGAGTCCTGCTTCTTAGAGCTGAACTCCGCCGCCGCTGGCCACAGCGGCCTTTACTCCTGCCAAGTCAGCAACGGCGCCGGCTCGGTCCGCTGCAGCGCCGAGCTCGCCGTCAAAGGTTGGGAGGCGGCTTCTTCCATCTCGTCCACCCGAGTGTCTTTCTGCGTCACCTCCTGCTAACCACCGCCTGCTCCTCCTGGACTCCTCCTGCTAACCACCGCCTGCTCCTCCTGGACTCCTCCTGCTAACCACCGCCTGCTCCTCCTGGACTCCTCCTGCTAACCACCGCCTGCTCCTCCTGGACTCCTCCTGCTAACCACCGCCTGCTCCTCCTGGACTCCTCCTGCTAACCACCGCCTGCTCCTCCTGGACTCCTCCTGCTAACCACCGCCTGCTCCTCCTGGACTCCTCCTGCTAACCACCGCCTGCTCCTCCTGGACTCCTCCTGCTAACCACTGCCTGCTCCTCCTGGACTCCTCCTGCTAACCACCGCCTGCTCCTCCTGGACTCCTCCTGCTAACCACCGCCTGCTCCTCCTGCTAACCATCACCTGCTCCTCCTGGACTCCTCCTGCTAACCATCACCTGCTCCTCCTGGACTCCTCCTGCTAACCATCACCTGCTCCTCCTGGACTCCTCCTGCTAACCATCACCTGCTCCTCCTGCTAACCATCACCTGCTCCTCCTGCTAACCATCACCTGCTCCTCCTGGACTCCTCCTGGACTCCTCCTGCTCCGGCTGCTAATGTTTCTGTGTTTGGGTTTTCCAGAACCAGCCGAGTTTGTGCTGAAACTTCCGGCCACTAAGTTTGTGAAGCGGGGCGAGTCGCTCCGTCTGGAGTGTAAAGCCGCCGGCTCCGCCCCCCTGAGAGCCGCCTGGTACAAACACGACGCCAGGCTCTCGGACGGGGGCAACTGCAGGATCTGGTTTTCCGACTCGGTGGCGGTCCTGGAGCTGCTGTCCAGCTGCTTTGACGATGACGGAGTTTACAGCTGCGAGGTTCAGAACGATGCTGGCAGCGCTAGCTGCAGCACCACGCTAACGGTGAAAGGTCAGCCTCTCCTCTCCCTTCCCGCCTCACGTCCCGCTGCTTAAAGCTGGAATCTGTAACAGCTGGAATTCCTTCCATGTGGTGACAAATGTCCTTTCTTGACGTTAACAAACCGTTTTCAGTAACATAACTCTGCTGGTAAATCCTAACCTCAGCTCGCCGCGCTGCCTTTCACACGTTAAAATAAAATCATCTTTCACCTTCCGCCTCGACCCACCTCCCCCCGAACTCCTCCATATGTCCCTAATCCACTAACTAACCATCCCACCTACCTGCAGCCAGCAGGTGGTCCGACGGGAGACGGCACCGCGGTCGCGCAGCGTTCTCCGATCTGAGTGAGTTTTAACCTTGAAATCAACAAAAAGGCTGAAAATGACCTGATTTTGGTTTTTAAATGTTTTTATGGACCAATCACAGACAGGCTCCAAGATGGGAGGGGCTTATGGGATCGGCATGTTTGGGTCAGAGATGGTAAAGTCTCGTTGACGACGATTCGGGCCAGGATGGGTCCAGACAGCACGGCTCAGACTGGTTTGTCTGGGACAGAAGACTGGTCAGGATGTTTTACATGTAAAAAGGTTGGAGGCGTCCCGCACCTGGACCAGTTCTGGCCCACAGAACCCTTTCCATGGTCCAGGCCAATCAGCTGGCCTGCCATGACATCACATGGTTACGTGGCTCCATCACTGTCTGGCTGAAGCCCCGCCCACAAGGTGAAGGCGCCGTACCTAGGCCTAACGAGGTTCCTGCTATCTGGTCGGTTAGCTAACCGTAAACTGGAACCTGGACAGGTGGCCTGTCCTACAGGCGGGGACACCTGGACAGGTGGCCTGTCCTACAGGCGGGGACACCTGGACAGGTGGCCTGTCCTACAGGCGGGGACACCTGGACAGGTGGCCTGTCCTACAGGCGGGGACACCTGGACAGGTGGCCTGTCCTACAGGCGGGGACACCTGGACAGGTGGCCTGTCCTACAGGCGGGGACACCTGGACAGGTGGCCTGTCCTACAGGCGGGGACACCTGGACAGGTGGCCTGTCCTACAGGCGGGGACACCTGGACAGGTGGCCTGTCCTACAGGCGGGGACACCTGGACAGGTGTTCTGTCCATCACAGTATTCTGAACAATTTCAAATGAAAATAAAATAATTTTTCAGCTTTTTTGATATTTTAAAAGAAAAAAAACATCAAATTTCATTTTTTATATTTTCTTCACCTCAGATCAGAAAACCAGCGACTTTTTCAGCTTTCAGACAAACGTCAGATGAAGAAAAGTTCCTCTCGTCTCCTACAGAGACTCTATGTAGGAGACGCCCAACCCCCCGCCCCCCAACCTTAACCCAACCCCCGACCACGCCCCCCCCGCCCTTCCCTTTCCATCGTCTTCTCATACAAGCGGCTAATTTCCAACGCAACTGGACGAACTGATCCGGACTCACCTGAGTTCCCTAATCCGGCTGTTCGCCTCTCAGCTTTAACCCTGTGGACCCCCCCCCCCCCCCCCCCCCCCCCCCCCCCCATTCTCCCCCCCATCATTTTAACCGTCTGATCTCTTTGTAGACCCCCCAGCGTTTGTGAAAGTAGTGCAGCCCGTCGAAGGGCTGCAGGGGAAGGACGTGAGCTTGTACTGCGAGGTGAGCGGTACCGCTCCGTTCCAGGGTCACCTGGTTCAAAGACAGGAAGCCTCTGATGGAGAGCAGGAAGTATAAGATGGTGAACGAGGGCAGCTTGGCTACGCTGCATGTGATCGGGATAGACGCTTCGGACGCCGGCGAATACGAGTGCAAAGTGTCGAACAGTGTAGGAAGCGCCAGCTGCCATGCATCGGTTAAACTCAGAGGTCAGTAGAAACTGCCGTCCGTCTATAAGCATGAGAGTAATGAGATGACTGAGATGTTTTTCTCCCCTCCTCAGAGCCGCCGTCGTTCATGAAGAAACTGTCCAACGAGACAGTCGTACAGGGAGAGGAGGTGACCCTTAAGGCCACCGTTTCAGGCTCTGAACCCATTACTGTGTCTTGGGTTCAGGAGAAGGATCACATTCTCAGAGACGGAGACAACAGGAAAATCTCCTTTGAGAACAACCAGGTTGCACTTACAGTGTTTAAGGCAGACGCCGCCTCGGCCGGTAGATACACCTGCCAGATCAGAAACGATGCTGGGAGTGTGGAGTGTTTCGCTAACTTGACTGTTCTAGGTTTGTAACTGATGATTCTGTCCTCCCCCGGCCCGCCTCGGGTCCTCCTGCAGCTCCGACTAAAACTCTTCCTCTCTGTTCCTTCCAGAACCAGCGAAGATCATAGACAAGCCCGAAACTTTGAGCGTGACGGCCGGTGACATGGCCGCCCTCGAGGTCAAGGTGTGTGGGACCCCCGAGCTCGTCCACAAGTGGTTCAAAGATGGCGTGGAGCTGGCCAGCGGCAGGAAGTACAAGATCTCCTTCTCCAGGATGATCTCCAGCCTCAATGTGCTCTCCACTGAGAAACTGGACTCTGGAGAGTACACCTTCCAGGTTATGAACCAAGTCGGGAAGGACCTGAGCAAGATTAACCTCAGTGTTCTAGGTGGGTGTCTCCTGCTCAAAGATCAACTTCTCCTCCATTAATAAAGGCTGTAGCATTTCCACAACCAGATGGACCAAATAAAACCTCATTAAACCGGCAACATTAACCTTTTAAAACATCATCCTGAGAGTAATTAGTTTATCTCTGCAACCACAAGGTCTACTCTAACCCCCTTACAGTCACAGGAAAGGGAGATGATATGTTATATAACTAGCATGTAAAATGCTGGTGATATTGCATTACAGAAGGTGTCCACCAGAGGCAGCGCACCAGGACCAGCCTGAATACAGCAGAGTTGTAGTTGTACTGTGATGCAGCAGGAGTCAGAATAAACCACCTGACGGTGAAATATCATGGGTGTGTTCAGACCAAACGCGATCTGGGCGTCCAGAGCGGCAGGTTTACATGGAAAGTCTATGTGGGGGCGGCGAGCTTCTTGCGTCGCGTTTTGGGCGTCGGCGTTCTGCGCGGAACGCGCATCAAAGGCCAGAGATGGACAAAGCTGAACGTCAGCCAATCAGATCAGCTGCAGCTCCTGGAGGATTCCTGTGGTGAACCCAGACACGGGGCTGAGACGCCATTACCTGCAATATTTAGGATAACCATTCCTTGCTAAAAAGCTGATACTGATTTGGCAACGTAGCAGGACACGTTGCCTAGCAATGCTTTGTTGGGGGGGGGGGGGGGGGGGCTCTCTGCTGAGTGCGGCTCTTGTTGCATTAACAGTGACTATCACCGCCCTACGACGACGTCCTCTAGCTTATTTATTAAATAAAACCATGTCGTCTCTCTACTGCACCGCCATCATTCAGACTGACCGGAAGGAAAGCTCCGCCTCCCTCCTCTCTTTCCCGCCGGCGTCTGCCGCTCGCTCCAGACAAGCGGAAAACACGGCGGGAGCGTTGGGAGCCTTTTGGGCAAAACAAAAGTGGCTGTTTAGTGACCAGCGTCGAGCGGTCAGCGTTTTTGACGCTCAGAACGCGTTTGGTCTGAACACACCGTTAGAGCCAAAGACAAAGTCAGGCTAAATAACACGCAGTAAGTACATCTATTAGCGTAACTCCAACCGCCACAGTTAGAAAAATGCCAGAAACTGACGGCGTGGGGGGAGCGAGGTCTGTGAGGTGATCAGGGGCAAAGAGTGGGTGGGGCCTGAAGCCACAGGCAGAAATGATTGACAGACAGAAAGCAGCCAATAGGAAAAGAGCAGCTCCGCCCAGCGCGTCCTTTCCCTCCAGAACTCCCTCTGCTCCACCACACAGTGGTCCTAGACCAGTCCCAGACCAGTCCTACACCAAGCCTAGACCAGTCCCAGACCAGTCCTACACCAAGCCTAGACCAGTCCCAGACCAGTCCTACACCAAGCCTAGACCAGTCCTACACCAAGCCTAGACCAGTCCCAGACCAGTCCTACACCAAGCCTAGACCAGTCCCAGACCAGTCCTACACCAAGCCTAGACCAGTCCCAGACCAGTCCTACACCAAGCCTAGACCAGTCCCAGACCAGTCCTACACCAAGCCTAGACCAGTCCCAGACCAGTCCTACACCAAGCCTAGACCAGTCCCAGACCAGTCCTACACCAAGCCTAGACCAGTCCCAGACCAGTCCTACACCAAGCCTAGAACAGTCCCAGACCAGTCCTACACCAAGCCTAGACCAGTCCCAGACCAGTCCTACACCAAGCCTAGACCAGTCCCACACCAGGCCTAGACCAGTCCTACACCAGTCCTACACCAAGCCTAGACCAGTCCTACATCAGGCTTACACCAGTCCTACACCAGGCCTAGACCAGTCCTACACCAGTCCTACACCAAGCCTAGACCAGTCCTACATCAGGCTTACACCAGTCCTACATCAGGCTTACACCAGTCCTACACCAGGCCTAGACCAGTCCTACACCAGGCCTAGACCAGTCCCACACCAGGCCTAGACCAGTCCTACACCAGTCCTACACCAAGCCTAGACCATTCCCACACCAGTCCTACACCAGTCCTACACCAGTCCTACACCAGGCCTAGACCAGTCCCACACCAGGCCTAGACCAGTCCTACACCAGTCCTACACCAGGCCTAGACCATTCCCACACCAGTCCTACACCAGTCCTACACCAGTCCTAGACCAGGCCTAGACCAGTCCCACACCAGGCCTAGACCAGTCCTACACCAGTCCCACACCAGGCCTAGACCAGTCCTACACCAGTCCCACACCAGGCCTAGACCAGTCCTACACCAGTCCTACACCAGGCCTAGACCAGTCCTCTTCCAGTCCTTGACCAGTCCCAGACCAGTGCTAGGCGATTCCCAGACCAGTCCTAGACTAGTCCCAGACCAGTCTTACACCAGGCCTAGACCATTCCCACACCAGTCCCACACCAGGCCTAGACCAGTCATCCACCACTACTAGACCAGTCCCAGACCAGTCCTAGACTAATCCCACACTAGGCCTCAACCAGTCCCAGACTAGACCAGACCTAGACCAGTCCAGTCCTACACCAGACCTGTCCCAGATCAGTCCTTATCCCGACCCAGACCAGTCCCAGTCCCAGACCAGTCCCACACCAGTCCTACACCAGGCCTAGGCCAGTCCTACACCAAGCCTAGATCAGTCCCAGACCAGTCCTACACCAGGCCTAGATCAGTCCCAGACCAGTCCTACACCAGGCCTAGACCAGTCCCAGACCAGTCCTACACCAGACCTAGACCAGTCTTACACCAGGCCTAGACCAGTCCCACACCAGTCCTAGACCAGTCCTACACCAGTCCTAGACCAGTCCTACACCAGTCCTAGACCAGGCCCAGACCAGTCCTAGACCAGTCCCACACCAGGCCTAGACCAGTCCTACACCAGGCCTAGACCATTCCCACACCAGTCCTACACCAGGCCCAGACCAGTCCTAGACCAGTGCTAGGCGATTCCCAGACCAGTCCTAGACTAGTCCCAGACCAGTCTTACACCAGTCCAAGACCAGGCCTAGACCAGTCCTAAACCAGTCCCACACCAGGCCTAGACCAGTCGTCCACCACTACTAGACCATTCCCACACCAGTCCTACACCAGGCCTAGACCAGTCCTCTTCCAGTCCTTGACCAGTCCCAGACCAGTGCTAGGCGATTCCCAGACCAGTCCTAGACTAGTCCCAGACCAGTCTTACACCAGTCCAAGACCAGGCCTAGACCATTCCCACACCAGTCCCACACCAGGCCTAGACCTGTCATCCACCACTACTAGACCAGTCCCAGACCAGTCCTAGACTAATCCCACACTAGGCCCCGACCAGTTCCAGACTAGACCAGACCTAGACCAGTCCAGTCCTAGACCAGACCTGTCCCAGATCAGTCCTTATCCCGACCCAGACCAGTCCCAGTCCCAGACCAGTCCCACACCAGTCCAAGACCAGGCCTAGACCATTCCCACACCAGTCCCACACCAGGCCTAGACCTGTCATCCACCACTACTAGACCAGTCCCAGACCAGTCCTAGACTAATCCCACACTAGGCCTCGACCAGTTCCAGACTAGACCAGACCTAGACCAGTCCAGTCCTAGACCAGACCTGTCCCAGATCAGTCCTTATCCCGACCCAGACCAGTCCCAGTCCCAGACCAGTCCCACACCAGTCCTACACCAGGCCTAGGCCAGTCCTACACCAGTCCTACACCAGTCCTAGATCAGTCCCAGACCAGTCCTACACCAGGCCTAGACCAGTCCCAGACCAGTCCTACACCAGTCCTACACCAGGCCTAGACCAGTCCTACACCAGTCCTACACCAGGCCTAGACTAGTCCTACACCAGTCCTACACCAGGTCGAAACCAGTCCTAGACCAGTCCCAGACCAGGCCTACACCAGTCCTACACCAGTCCTAGACCAGGCCTAGACCAGTCCTACACCAGTCCCAGACCAGGCCTACACCAGGCCTACACCAGGCCTAGACCAGTCCTATACTAGTCCTTCACCAGTTCTAGACCAGTCCCAGACCAGTCCTACACCAGACCTAGACCAGTCTTACACCAGGCCTAGACCAGTCCTACACCAGTCCTAGACCAGTTCCAGACCAGTCCCAGACCAGTCCTAGGCCAGTCCTAGACCAGTCCTGTACCAGGCCTAAACCAGTCCTAGACCAGGCCCAGACCAGTCCTACACCAGACCCAGACCAGACCAAGACCAGACCCAGACCAGTCCCAGTCCAGTCCAAGACCAGTCCTACACCTGTCCTAGAAGAGTCCTAGACGAGTCCTACACCAGTCCTACACCAGACCTACACCGATTCTATACCAGTCCCAGACCAGTCTTACACCAGTCCTCTTCCAGTCCTCTTCCAGTCCTTGACCAGTCCCAGACCAGTCCCAGACCAGTCCCAGACCAGTCCTACACCAGGCCTAGACCAGTCCTCTTCCAGTCCTTGACCAGTCCCAGACCAGTCCCAGACCAGTCCCAGACCAGTCCTACACCAGGCCTAGACCAGTCCTCTTCCAGTCCCAGACCAGTCCCAGACCAGTCCTACACCAGTCCCAGACCAGTCCTACACCAGGCCTAGACCAGTCCTACACCAGTCCTACACCAGTCCTACACCAGTCCCAGACCAGTCCTACACCAGTCCTACATCAGTCCCAGACCAGTCCTAGACCAGTCCTACACCAGTCCTACACCAGTCCCAGACCAGTCCTACACCAGTCCTACATCAGTCCCAGACCAGTCCTACACCAGTCCTACATCAGTCCCAGACCAGTCCTACACCAGTCCTCGACCAGTCCCAAACCAATCATATTCCAGACCTAGACCCAGACCAGACCCAGCCAGTCCCAGACCAGTCCTAGAACAGTCCCAGACCAGTCCTACACCAGGCCTAGACCAGTCCTCTTCCAGTCCTAGACCAGTCCCACACCAGGCCTAGACCAGTCCCAGAACAGTCCCAGACCAGTCCTACACCAGGCCTAGACCAGTCCCAGACCAGTCCAACACCAGTCCTACACCAGTCCCAGACCAGTCCTACACCAGTCCTAGACCAGTCCCAGACCAGTCCTACACCAGTCCTACACCAGGCCTACACCAGTCCTCGACCAGTCCCAGACCAGTCGTAGACCAGTCCCAGACCAGTCTTACACCAGGCCTAGACCAGTCCTCCACCAGTACTAGACCAGTCCTACACCAGTCCTAGACCAGTCCCACACCAGTCCTACACCAGTCCCAGACTGGTCCCAGACCAGTCCTACACCAGGCATACACCAGTCCTACACCAGTCCTAGACCATTCCCAGACCAGTCCTAGACTAGTCCCAGACCAGTCTTACACCAGTCCAAGACCAGGCATAGACCAGTCCTAAACCAGTCCCACTCCAGGCCTAGACCAGTCCTCCACCACTACCAGACCAGTCCCAGACCAGTCCTAGACTAGTCCAACACCAGGCCTCGACCAGTCCCAGACTAGACCAGACCTAGACGAGTCCAGTCCTAGACCAGACCTGTCCCAGACCAGTCCTACTCCAGACCCAGACCAGTCCCAGACCAGTCCCAGTCCAATCCTACGCCAGTCCTACGCCAGTCCTACACCACGCCTAGACCATCCCCAGACCAGTCCCAGACCAGTCCTACTCCAGACCCAGTCCCAAACCAGTCCCAGACCAGTCCTACCCCAGTCCCACACCAGTCCTAGACCAGTCCTAGACCGGTCCCAGACCACTCCTACACCAGGCCTAGACCAGTCCCAGACCGGTCCCAGACCAGTCCCAGACCAGTCCTACACCAGTCCTACACCAGTCCTCGACCAGTCCCAGACCAGTCCCACACCAGTCCTACACCAGTCCCACACCAGTCCTAGACCAGTCCTACACCAGTCCCACACCAGTCCTTGACCAGTCCTAGACCAGTCCTAGACCAGGCCTAGACCAGTCCTACACCAGTCCTACACCAGTCCTATACCAGTCCCAGACCAGTCCTAGACCAGTCCTACACCAGGCCCAGACCAGTCCTAGACCAGTGCTAGGCGATTCCCACACCAGTCCTAGACCAGTCCCAGACCAGTCCCAGACCACTCCTACACCAGGCCTAGACCAGTCCTACACCAGTCCTAGACCAGGCCTAGACCAGTCCCACACCAGGCCTAGACCAGTCCTACACCAGGCCTAGACCAGTCCTAGACCAGTCCTACACCAGTCCTAAACCAGTCCTAGACCAGTCCCAGACCAGGCTTACACCAGTCCTACACCAGTCCCAGACCAGTCCCAGACCAGTACTAGACCAGTCCCAGACCAGTCCTAGACCAGGCCTAGACCAGTCCTAGACCATACCCAGACTAGTCCTACACCAGGCCTAGACCAGTCCTACACAAGTCCTATACCAGTCCCACACCAGTCCTACACCAGGCCTAGACCAGTCCTACACCAGTCCTAGATCAGTCCCAGACCAGTCCTAGACCAGTCCCAGACCACTCCTACACCAGGCCTAGACCAGTCCCAGACCAGTCCTACACCAGTCCTCGACCAGTCCCAGACCAGTCCCAGACCAGTCCCAGACCAGTCCCACACCAGTCCTAGACCAGTCCTACACCAGTCCTACACCAGTCCCACACCAGTCCTTGACCAGTCCTAGACCAGTCCTACACCAGTCCTACACCAGTCCTATACCAGTCCCAGACCAGTCCTAGACCAGTCCTACACCAGGCCCAGACCAGTCCTAGACCAGTGCTAGGCGATTCCCACACCAGTCCTAGACCAGTCCCAGACCAGTCCCAGACCACTCCTACACCAGGCCTAGACCAGTCCCACACCAGGCCTAGACCAGTCCTACACCAGGCCTAGACCAGTCCTAGACCAGTCCTACACCAGTCCTAAACCAGTCCTAGACCAGTCCCAGACCAGGCTTACACCAGTCCTACACCAGTCCTACACCAGTCCCAGACCAGGCCTAGACCAGTCCTACACAAGTCCTATACCAGTCCCACACCAGTCCTACACCAGGCCTAGACCAGTCCTACACCAGTCCTAGATCAGTCCCAGACCAGTCCTAGACCAGTCCCAGACAAGTCCTTCACCAGACCAGTCCCAGACCAGTCCCAGTCCAATCCTACACCAGCCCTATACCGGTTCCAGAACAGTCCTACACCAGGCCTAGACCAGTCCTACACCAGGCCTAGACCAGTCCTACACCAGTCCCAGACCAGGCCTACACCAGGCCTACACCAGGCCTAGACCAGTCCTATACTAGTCCTTCACCAGTTCTAGACCAGTCCCAGACCAGTCCTACACCAAGCCTAGACCAGTCCCAGACCAGTCCTACACCAAGCCTAGACCAGTCCCAGACCAGTCCTACACCAAGCCTAGACCAGTCCCAGACCAGTCCTACACCAAGCCTAGACCAGTCCCAGACCAGTCCTACACCAAGCCTAGAACAGTCCCAGACCAGTCCTACACCAAGCCTAGACCAGTCCCAGACCAGTCCTACACCAAGCCTAGACCAGTCCCAGACCAGTCCTACACCAAGCCTAGACCAGTCCCAGACCAGTCCTACACCAAGCCCAGACCAGTCCTACACCAAGCCTAGACCAGTCCCAGACCAGTCCTACACCAAGCCTAGACCAGTCCCAGACCAGTCCTACACCAAGCCTAGACCAGTCCCAGACCAGTCCTACACCAAGCCTAGAACAGTCCCAGACCAGTCCTACACCAAGCCTAGACCAGTCCCAGACCAGTCCTACACCAAGCCTAGACCAGTCCCAGACCAGTCCTACACCAAGCCTAGACCAGTCCCAGACCAGTCCTACACCAAGCCTAGAACAGTCCCAGACCAGTCCTACACCAAGCCTAGACCAGTCCCAGACCAGTCCTACACCAAGCCTAGACCAGTCCCAGACCAGTCCTACACCAAGCCTAGACCAGTCCCAGACCAGTCCTACACCAAGCCTAGACCAGTCCCAGACCAGTCCTACACCAAGCCTAGACCAGTCCCAGACCAGTCCTACACCAAGCCTAGAACAGTCCCAGACCAGTCCCAGACCAGTCCCAGACCAGGCCTAGACCAGTCCCAGACCAGTCCCAGACCACTCCTACACCAGGCCTAGACCAGTCCTACATCAGGCTTACACCAGTCCCAGACCAGTCCTACACCAGTCCTACACCAGTCCTACACCAGGCCTAGACCAGTCCCACACCAGGCCTAGACCAGTCCTACACCAGTCCTACACCAGGCCTAGACCATTCCCACACCAGTCCTACACCAGTCCTACACCAGTCCTAGACCAGGCCTAGACCAGTCCCACACCAGGCCTAGACCAGTCCTACACCAGTCCCACACCAGGCCTAGACCAGTCCTACACCAGTCCTACACCAGGCCTAGACCAGTCCTCTTCCAGTCCTTGACCAGTCCCAGACCAGTGCTAGGCGAGTCCCAGACCAGTCTTACACCAGGCCTAGACCATTCCCACACCAGTCCCACACCAGGCCTAGACCAGTCATCCACCACTACTAGACCAGTCCCAGACCAGTCCTAGACTAATCCCACACTAGGCCTCAACCAGTCCCAGACTAGACCAGACCTAGACCAGTCCAGTCCTAGACCAGACCTGTCCCAGATCAGTCCTTATCCCGACCCAGACCAGTCCCAGTCCCAGACCAGTCCCACACCAGTCCTACACCAGGCCTAGGCCAGTCCTACACCAAGCCTAGAACAGTCCCAGACCAGTCCTACACCAGGCCTAGATCAGTCCCAGACCAGTCCTACACCAGGCCTAGACTAGTCCTACACCAGTCCTACACCAGGCCTAGACCAGTCCCAGACCAGTCCTATACCAAACCTACACCAGTCCCAGACCAGTCCTACACCAAGCCTAGACCAGTCCCAGACCAGTCCTACACCAAGCCTACACCAGTCCCAGACCAGTCCTATACCAAGCCTACACCAGTCCCAGACCAGTCCTACACCAAGCCTAGACCAGTCCCAGACCAGTCCTACACCAGACCTAGACCAGTCTTACACCAGGCCTAGACCAGTCCCACACCAGTCCTAGACCAGTCCTACACCAGTCCTAGACCAGTCCTACACCAGTCCTAGACCAGGCCCAGACCAGTCCTAGACCAGTCCCACACCAGGCCTAGACCAGTCCTACACCAGGCCTATACCAGTCCCAGACCAGTCCTACACCAGTCCTACACCAGGCCCAGACCAGTCCTACACCAGTCCTACACCAGGCCCAGACCAGTCCTAGACCAGTGCTAGGCGATTCCCAGACCAGTCCTAGACTAGTCCCAGACCAGTCTTACACCAGTCCAAGACCAGGCCTAGACCAGTCCTAAACCAGTCCCACACCAGGCCTTGACCAGTCCTCCACCACTACTAGACCATTCCCACACCAGTCCTACACCAGGCCTAGACCAGTCCTCTTCCAGTCCTTGACCAGTCCCAGACCAGTGCTAGGCGATTCCCAGACCAGTCCTAGACTAGTCCCAGACCAGTCTTACACCAGTCCAAGACCAGGCCTAGACCATTCCCACACCAGTCCCACACCAGGCCTAGACCTGTCATCCACCACTACTAGACCAGTCCCAGACCAGTCCTAGACTAATCCCACACTAGGCCCCGACCAGTTCCAGACTAGACCAGACCTAGACCAGTCCAGTCCTAGACCAGACCTGTCCCAGATCAGTCCTTATCCCGACCCAGACCAGTCCCAGTCCCAGACCAGTCCCACACCAGTCCTACACCAGGCCTAGGCCAGTCCTACACCAGTCCTACACCAGTCCTAGATCAGTCCCAGACCAGTCCTACACCAGGCCTACACCAGGCCTAGACCAGTCCTACACCAGTCCTACACCAGGCCTAGACCAGTCCTACACCAGTCCTACACCAGGTCCTAGACTAGTCCTACACCAGTCCTACACCAGGTCGAAACCAGTCCTAGACCAGTCCCAGACCAGGCCTACACCAGTCCTACACCAGTCCTAGACCAGGCCTAGACCAGTCCTACACCAGTCCCAGACCAGGCCTACACCAGGCCTACACCAGGCCTAGACCAGTCCTATACTAGTCCTTCACCAGTTCTAGACCAGTCCCAGACCAGTCCTACACCAGACCTAGACCAGTCTTACACCAGGCCTAGACCAGTCCTACACCAGTCCTAGACCAGTTCCAGACCAGTCCCAGACCAGTCCTAGGCCAGTCCTAGACCAGTCCTGTACCAGGCCTAAACCAGTCCTAGACCAGGCCCAGACCAGTCCTACACCAGACCCAGACCAGACCAAGACCAGACCCAGACCAGTCCCAGTCCAGTCCAAGACCAGTCCTACACCTGTCCTAGAAGAGTCCTAGACGAGTCCTACACCAGTCCTACACCAGACCTACACCGATTCTATACCAGTCCCAGACCAGTCTTACACCAGGCCTAGACCAGTCCTCTTCCAGTCCTTGACCAGTCCCAGACCAGTCCCAGACCAGTCCCAGACCAGTCCTACACCAGACCTAGACCAGTCTTACACCAGGCCTAGACCAGTCCTACACCAGTCCTAGACCAGTTCCAGACCAGTCCCAGACCAGTCCTAGGCCAGTCCTAGACCAGTCCTGTACCAGGCCTAAACCAGTCCTAGACCAGGCCCAGACCAGTCCTACACCAGACCCAGACCAGACCAAGACCAGACCCAGACCAGTCCCAGTCCAGTCCAAGACCAGTCCTACACCTGTCCTAGAAGAGTCCTAGACGAGTCCTACACCAGTCCTACACCAGACCTACACCGATTCTATACCAGTCCCAGACCAGTCTTACACCAGTCCTCTTCCAGTCCTCTTCCAGTCCTTGACCAGTCCCAGACCAGTCCCAGACCAGTCCCAGACCAGTCCTACACCAGGCCTAGACCAGTCCTCTTCCAGTCCTTGACCAGTCCCAGACCAGTCCCAGACCAGTCCCAGACCAGTCCTACACCAGGCCTAGACCAGTCCTCTTCCAGTCCTTGACCAGTCCCAGACCAGTCCCAGACCAGTCCTACACCAGTCCCAGACCAGTCCTACACCAGGCCTAGATAAGTCCTACACCAGTCCTACACCAGTCCTACACCAGTCCCAGACCAGTCCTACACCAGTCCTACATCAGTCCCAGACCAGTCCTACACCAGTCCTACACCAGTCCCTGACCAGTCCTACACCAGTCCTACATCAGTCCCAGACCAGTCCTACACCAGTCCTACATCAGTCCCAGACCAGTCCTACACCAGTCCTCGACCAGTCCCAGACCAATCACATTCCAGACCTAGACCCAGACCAGACCCAGCCAGTCCCAGACCAGTCCTAGAACAGTCCCAGACCAGTCCTACACCAGGCCTAGACCAGTCCTCTTCCAGTCCTAGACCAGTCCCACACCAGGCCTAGACCAGTCCCAGACCAGTCCTACACCAGGCCTAGACCAGTCCCAGACCAGTCCAACACCAGTCCTACACCAGTCCCAGACCAGTCCTACACCAGTCCTAGACCAGTCCCAGACCAGTCCTACACCAGTCCTACACCAGGCCTACACCAGTCCTCGACCAGTCCCAGACCAGTCGTAGACCAGTCCCAGACCAGTCTTACACCAGGCCTAGACCAGTCCTCCACCAGTACTAGACCAGTCCTACACCAGTCCTAGACCAGTCCCACACCAGTCCTTCACCAGTCCCAGACTGGTCCCAGACCAGTCCTACACCAGGCATACACCAGTCCTACACCAGTCCTAGACCATTCCCAGACCAGTCCTAGACTAGTCCCAGACCAGTCTTACACCAGTCCAAGACCAGGCATAGACCAGTCCTAAACCAGTCCCACTCCAGGCCTAGACCAGTCCTCCACCACTACCAGACCAGTCCCAGACCAGTCCTAGACTAGTCCAACACCAGGCCTCGACCAGTCCCAGACTAGACCAGACCTAGACGAGTCCAGTCCTAGACCAGACCTGTCCCAGACCAGTCCTACTCCAGACCCAGACCAGTCCCAGTCCAATCCTACGCCAGTCCTACGCCAGTCCTACACCAGGCCTAGACCATCCCCAGACCAGTCCCAGACCAGTCCTACTCCAGACCCAGTCCCAAACCAGTCCCAGACCAGTCCTACCCCAGTCCCACACCAGTCCTAGACCAGTCCTAGACCGGTCCCAGACCACTCCTACACCAGTCCTACACCAGTCCCAGACCGGTCCCAGACCAGTCCCAGACCAGTCCTACACCAGTCCTACACCAGTCCTACACCAGGTCGAAACCAGTCCTAGACCAGTCCCAGACCAGGCCTACACCAGTCCTACACCAGTCCTAGACCAGGCCTAGACCAGTCCTACACCAGTCCCAGACCAGGCCTACACCAGGCCTACACCAGGCCTAGACCAGTCCTATACTAGTCCTTCACCAGTTCTAGACCAGTCCCAGACCAGTCCTACACCAGACCTAGACCAGTCTTACACCAGGCCTAGACCAGTCCTACACCAGTCCTAGACCAGTTCCAGACCAGTCCCAGACCAGTCCTAGGCCAGTCCTAGACCAGTCCTGTACCAGGCCTAAACCAGTCCTAGACCAGGCCCAGACCAGTCCTACACCAGACCCAGACCAGACCAAGACCAGACCCAGACCAGTCCCAGTCCAGTCCAAGACCAGTCCTACACCTGTCCTAGAAGAGTCCTAGACGAGTCCTACACCAGTCCTACACCAGACCTACACCGATTCTATACCAGTCCTAGACCAGTCCCAGACCAGTCTTACACCAAGCCTAGACCAGTCCTCTTCCAGTCCTTGACCAGTCCCAGACCAGTCCCAGACCAGTCCTACACCAGTCCCAGACCAGTCCTACACCAGGCCTAGACCAGTCCTCTTCCAGTCCTCTTCCAGTCCTTGACCAGTCCCAGACCAGTCCCAGACCAGTCCCACACCAGGCCTAGACCAGTCCTCTTCCAGTCCTTGACCAGTCCCAGACCAGTCCCAGACCAGTCCCAGACCAGTCCTACACCAGTCCCAGACCAGTCCTACACCAGTCCCAGACCAGTCCTACACCAGGCCTAGACCAGTCCTACACCAGTCCTACATCAGTCCCAGACCAGTCCTACACCAGTCCTACACCAGTCCTACACCAGTCCTACACCAGTCCCAGACCAGTCCTACACCAGTCCTACATCAGTCCCAGACCAGTCCTACACCAGTCCTACATCAGTCCCAGACCAGTCCTACACCAGTCCTCGACCAGTCCCAGACCAATCATATTCCAGACCTAGACCCAGACCAGACCCAGCCAGTCCCAGACCAGTCCTAGAACAGTCCCAGACCAGTCCTACACCAGGCCTAGACCAGTCCTCTTCCAGTCCTAGACCAGTCCCACACCAGGCCTAGACCAGTCCCAGAACAGTCCCAGACCAGTCCTACACCAGGCCTAGACCAGTCCCAGACCAGTCCAACACCAGTCCCAGACCAGTCCTACACCAGTCCTAGACCAGTCCCAGACCAGTCCTACACCAGTCCTACACCAGGCCTACACCAGTCCTCGACCAGTCCCAGACCAGTCGTAGACCAGTCCCAGACCAGTCTTACACCAGGCCTAGACCAGTCCTCCACCAGTACTAGACCAGTCCTAGACCAGTCCCACACCAGTCCTTCACCAGTCCCAGACTGGTCCCAGACCAGTCCTACACCAGGCATACACCAGTCCTACACCAGTCCTAGACCATTCCCAGACCAGTCCTAGACTAGTCCCAGACCAGTCTTACACCAGTCCAAGACCAGGCATAGACCAGTCCTAAACCAGTCCCACTCCAGGCCTAGACCAGTCCTCCACCACTACCAGACCAGTCCCAGACCAGTCCTAGACTAGTCCAACACCAGGCCTCGACCAGTCCCAGACTAGACCAGACCTAGACGAGTCCAGTCCTAGACCAGACCTGTCCCAGACCAGTCCTACTCCAGACCCAGACCAGTCCCAGACCAGTCCCAGTCCAATCCTACGCCAGTCCTACGCCAGTCCTACACCAGGCCTAGACCATCCCCAGACCAGTCCCAGACCAGTCCTACTCCAGACCCAGTCCCAAACCAGTCCCAGACCAGTCCTACCCCAGTCCCACACCAGTCCTAGACCAGTCCTAGACCGGTCCCAGACCACTCCTACACCAGGCCTAGACCAGTCCCAGACCGGTCCCAGACCAGTCCCAGACCAGTCCTACACCAGTCCTACACCAGTCCTCGACCAGTCCCAGACCAGTCCCAGACCAGTCCCACACCAGTCCTACACCAGTCCCACACCAGTCCTAGACCAGTCCTACACCAGTCCCACACCAGTCCTAGACCAGTCCTACACCAGTCCCACACCAGTCCTAGACCAGGCCTAGACCAGTCCTACACCAGTCCTATACCAGTCCCAGACCAGTCCTAGACCAGTCCTACACCAGGCCCAGACCAGTCCTAGACCAGTGCTAGGCGATTCCCACACCAGTCCTAGACCAGTCCCAGACCAGTCCCAGACCACTCCTACACCAGGCCTAGACCAGTCCTACACCAGTCCTAGACCAGGCCTAGACCAGTCCCACACCAGGCCT
This sequence comes from Telmatherina bonti, assembly GCF_933228915.1. Classification (NCBI taxonomy): domain Eukaryota; kingdom Metazoa; phylum Chordata; class Actinopteri; order Atheriniformes; family Telmatherinidae; genus Telmatherina; species Telmatherina bonti. Next base: position 2,785,627 of record NC_136613.1, read on the forward strand.
AGACCAGTCCTACACCAGTCCTAGACCAGGCCTAGACCAGTCCCACACCAGGCCCAGACCAGTCCTACACCAGGCCTAGACCAGTCCTAGACCAGTCCTATACCAGTCCTAAACCAGTCCTAGACCAGTCCCAGACCAGGCTTACACCAGTCCTACACCAGTCCCAGACCAGTCCCAGACCAGTACTAGACCAGTCCCAGACCAGTCCTAGACCAGGCCTAGACCAGTCCTAGACCATACCCAGACTAGTCCTACACCAGGCCTAGACCAGTCCTACACAAGTCCTATACCAGTCCCACACCAGTCCTACACCAGGCCTAGACCAGTCCTACACCAGTCCTAGATCAGTCCCAGACCAGTCCAAGACCAGTCCCAGACCACTCCTACACCAGGCCTACACCAGGCCCAGACCGGTCCCAGACCGGTCCCAGACCAGTCCTACACCAGTCCTACACCAGTCCTCGACCAGTCCCAGACCAGTCCCAGACCAGTCCCACACCAGTCCTACACCAGTCCCACACCAGTCCTAGACCAGTCCTACACCAGTCCCACACCAGTCCTAGACCAGTCCTAGACCAGGCCTAGACCAGTCCTAGACCAGTCCTACACCAGTCCTACACCAGTCCTATACCAGTCCCAGACCAGTCCTAGACCAGTCCTACACCAGGCCCAGACCAGTCCTAGACCAGTGCTAGGCGATTCCCACACCAGTCCTAGACCAGTCCCAGGCCAGTCCCAGACCACTCCTACACCAGGCCTAGACCAGTCCTACACCAGTCCTAGACCAGGCCTAGACCAGTCCCACACCAGGCCTAGACCAGTCCTACACCAGGCCTAGACCAGTCCTAGACCAGTCCTACACCAGTCCTAAACCAGTCCTAGACCAGTCCCAGACCAGGCTTACACCAGTCCTACACCAGTCCTACACCAGTCCCAGACCAGTCCCAGACCAGTACTAGACCAGTCCCAGACCAGTCCTAGACCAGTCCTAGACCAGGCCTAGACCAGTCCTAGACCATACCCAGACTAGTCCTACACCAGGCCTAGACCAGTCCTACACAAGTCCTATACCAGTCCCACACCAGTCCTACACCAGGCCTAGACCAGTCCTACACCAGTCCTAGATCAGTCCCAGACCAGTCCTAGACCAGTCCCAGACAAGTCCTTCACCAGACCAGTCCCAGACCAGTCCCAGTCCAATCCTACACCAGCCCTATACCGGTTCCAGAACAGTCCTACACCAGGCCTAGACCAGTCCTACACCAGGCCTAGACCAGTCCTACACCAGTCCCAGACCAGGCCTACACCAGGCCTACACCAGGCCTAGACCAGTCCTATACTAGTCCTTCACCAGTTCTAGACCAGTCCCAGACCAGTCCTACACCAAGCCTAGACCAGTCCCAGACCAGTCCTACACCAAGCCTAGACCAGTCCCAGACCAGTCCTACACCAAGCCTAGACCAGTCCCAGACCAGTCCTACACCAAGCCTAGACCAGTCCCAGACCAGTCCTACACCAAGCCTAGACCAGTCCCAGACCAGTCCTACACCAAGCCTAGACCAGTCCCAGACCAGTCCTACACCAAGCCTAGACCAGTCCTACACCAAGCCTAGAACAGTCCCAGACCAGTCCTACACCAAGCCTAGACCAGTCCCAGACCAGTCCTACACCAAGCCTAGACCAGTCCCAGACCAGTCCTACACCAAGCCTAGACCAGTCCCAGACCAGTCCTACCCCAGTCCCACACCAGTCCTAGACCAGTCCCAGACCAGTCCCAGACCAGTCCTACACCACGCCAAGACCAGTCCTACGCCAGTCCTACACCAGTCCCAGACCGGTCCCAGACCAGTCCTAGACCAGGCCTAGACCAGTCCCAGACCAGTCCTACACCAGTCATACACCAGTCCTCGACCAGTCCCAGACCAGTCCTCGACCAGTCCCACACCAGGCCTAGACCAGTCCCAGACCAGTCCCAGACCAGTCCCAGACCACTCCTACACCAGTCCTACACCAGTCCTACATCAGGCCTACACCAGTCCTAGACCAGTCCCACACCAGGCCTAGACCAGTCCTACACCAGTCCTACACCAGTCCCACACCAGTCCTAGACCATTCCCACAGCAGTCCTATACCAGTCCCAGACCAGTCCTACACCAGTTCTACACCAGGCCCAGACCAGTCCTAGACCAGTGCTAGGCGATTCCCAGACCAGTCCTAGACTAGTCCCAGACCAGTCTTACACCAGTCCAAGACCAGGCATAGACCAGTCCTAAACCAGTCCCACTCCAGGCCTAGACCAGTCCTCCACCACTACCAGACCAGTCCCAGACCAGTCCTAGACTAGTCCAACACCAGGCCTCGACCAGTCCCAGACTAGACCAGACCTAGACGAGTCCAGTCCTAGACCAGACCTGTCCCAGACCAGTCCTACTCCAGACCCAGACCAGTCCCAGTCCAATCCTACGCCAGTCCTACGCCAGTCCTACACCAGGCCTAGACCATCCCCAGACCAGTCCCAGACCAGTCCTACTCCAGACCCAGTCCCAAACCAGTCCCAGACCAGTCCTACCCCAGTCCCACACCAGTCCTAGACCAGTCCTAGACCGGTCCCAGACCACTCCTACACCAGGCCTAGACCAGTCCCAGACCGGTCCCAGACCAGTCCCAGACCAGTCCTACACCAGTCCTACACCAGTCCTCGACCAGTCCCAGACCAGTCCCAGACCAGTCCCACACCAGTCCTACACCAGTCCCACACCAGTCCTAGACCAGTCCTACACCAGTCCCACACCAGTCCTAGACCAGTCCTAGACCAGGCCTAGACCAGTCCTAGACCAGTCCTACACCAGTCCTACACCAGTCCTATACCAGTCCCAGACCAGTCCTAGACCAGTCCTACACCAGGCCCAGACCAGTCCTAGACCAGTGCTAGGCGATTCCCACACCAGTCCTAGACCAGTCCCAGACCAGTCCCAGACCACTCCTACACCAGGCCTAGACCAGTCCTACACCAGTCCTAGACCAGGCCTAGACCAGTCCCACACCAGGCCTAGACCAGTCCTACACCAGGCCTAGACCAGTCCTAGACCAGTCCTACACCAGTCCTAAACCAGTCCTAGACCAGTCCCAGACCAGGCTTACACCAGTCCTACACCAGTCCCAGACCAGTCCCAGACCAGTACTAGACCAGTCCCAGACCAGTCCTAGACCAGGCCTAGACCAGTCCTAGACCATACCCAGACTAGTCCTACACCAGGCCTAGACCAGTCCTACACAAGTCCTATACCAGTCCCACACCAGTCCTACACCAGGCCTAGACCAGTCCTACACCAGTCCTAAACCAGTCCTAGACCAGTCCCAGACCAGGCTTACACCAGTCCTACACCAGTCCCAGACCAGTCCCAGACCAGTACTAGACCAGTCCCAGACCAGTCCTAGATCAGTCCCAGACCAGTCCTAGACCAGTCCCAGACCAGTCCCAGACCAGTCCCAGACCAGTCCCAGACCAGTCCTACACCAGTCCTACACCAGTCCTCGACCAGTCCCAGACCAGTCCCAGACCAGTCCCAGACCAGTCCCACACCAGTCCCACACCAGTCCTAGACCAGTCCTACACCAGTCCCACACCAGTCCTAGACCAGTCCTAGACCAGGCCTAGACCAGTCCTAGACCAGTCCTACACCAGTCCTACACCAGTCCTATACCAGTCCCAGACCAGTCCTAGACCAGTCCTACACCAGGCCCAGACCAGTCCTAGACCAGTGCTAGGCGATTCCCACACCAGTCCTAGACCAGTCCCAGACCAGTCCCAGACCACTCCTACACCAGGCCTAGACCAGTCCTACACCAGTCCTAGACCAGGCCTAGACCAGTCCCACACCAGGCCTAGACCAGTCCTACACCAGGCCTAGACCAGTCCTAGACCAGTCCTACACCAGTCCTAGACCAGTCCCAGACCAGGCTTACACCAGTCCTACACCAGTCCTACACCAGTCCCAGACCAGTCCCAGACCAGTACTAGACCAGTCCCAGACCAGTCCTAGACCAGTCCTAGACCAGGCCTAGACCAGTCCTAGACCATACCCAGACTAGTCCTACACCAGGCCTAGACCAGTCCTACACAAGTCCTATACCAGTCCCACACCAGTCCTACACCAGGCCTAGACCAGTCCTACACCAGTCCTAGATCAGTCCCAGACCAGTCCTAGACCAGTCCCAGACAAGTCCTTCACCAGACCAGTCCCAGACCAGTCCCAGTCCAATCCTACACCAGCCCTATACCGGTTCCAGAACAGTCCTACACCAGGCCTAGACCAGTCCTACACCAGTCCCAGACCAGGCCTACACCAGGCCTACACCAGGCCTAGACCAGTCCTATACTAGTCCTTCACCAGTTCTAGACCAGTCCCAGACCAGTCCTACACCAAGCCTAGACCAGTCCCAGACCAGTCCTACACCAAGCCTAGACCAGTCCCAGACCAGTCCTACACCAAGCCTAGACCAGTCCCAGACCAGTCCTACACCAGACCTAGACCAGTCTTACACCAGGCCTAGACCAGTCCCACACCAGTCCTAGACCAGTCCTACACCAGTCCTAGACCAGTCCTACACCAGTCCTAGACCAGGCCCAGACCAGTCCTAGACCAGTCCCACACCAGGCCTAGACCATTCCCACACCAGTCCTACACCAGGCCTAGACCATTCCCACACCAGTCCTACACCAGGCCTAGACCAGTCCTCTTCCAGTCCTTGACCAGTCCCAGACCAGTGCTAGGCGATTCCCAGACCAGTCCTAGACTAGTCCCAGACCAGTCTTACACCAGTCCTAGACCAGGCCTAGACCAGTCCCACACCAGGCCTAGACCATTCCCACACCAGTCCCACACCAGGCCTAGACCTGTCATCCACCACTACTAGACCAGTCCCAGACCAGTCCTAGACTAATCCCACACTAGGCCTCTACCAGTTCCAGACTAGACCAGACCTAGACCAGTCCAGTCCTAGACCAGACCTGTCCCAGATCAGTCCTTATCCCGACCCAGACCAGTCCCAGTCCCAGACCAGTCCCACACCAGTCCTACACCAGGCCTAGGCCAGTCCTACACCAGTCCTACACCAGTCCTAGATCAGTCCCAGACCAGTCCTACACCAGGCCTACACCAGGCCTAGACCAGTCCTACACCAGTCCTACACCAGGCCTAGACCAGTCCTACACCAGTCCTACACCAGGCCTAGACTAGTCCTACACCAGTCCTACACCAGGTCGAAACCAGTCCTAGACCAGTCCCAGACCAGGCCTACACCAGTCCTACACCAGTCCTAGACCAGGCCTAGACCAGTCCTACACCAGTCCCAGACCAGGCCTACACCAGGCCTACACCAGGCCTAGACCAGTCCTATACTAGTCCTTCACCAGTTCTAGACCAGTCCCAGACCAGTCCTACACCAGACCTAGACCAGTCTTACACCAGGCCTAGACCAGTCCTACACCAGTCCTAGACCAGTTCCAGACCAGTCCCAGACCAGTCCTAGGCCAGTCCTAGACCAGTCCTGTACCAGGCCTAAACCAGTCCTAGACCAGGCCCAGACCAGTCCTACACCAGACCCAGACCAGACCAAGACCAGACCCAGACCAGTCCCAGTCCAGTCCAAGACCAGTCCTACACCTGTCCTAGAAGAGTCCTAGACGAGTCCTACACCAGTCCTACACCAGACCTACACCGATTCTATACCAGTCCTAGACCAGTCCCAGACCAGTCTTACACCAAGCCTAGACCAGTCCTCTTCCAGTCCTTGACCAGTCCCAGACCAGTCCCAGACCAGTCCTACACCAGTCCCAGACCAGTCCTACACCAGGCCTAGACCAGTCCTCTTCCAGTCCTCTTCCAGTCCTTGACCAGTCCCAGACCAGTCCCAGACCAGTCCCACACCAGGCCTAGACCAGTCCTCTTCCAGTCCTCTTCCAGTCCTTGACCAGTCCCAGACCAGTCCCAGACCAGTCCCAGACCAGTCCTACACCAGTCCCAGACCAGTCCTACACCAGTCCCAGACCAGTCCTACACCAGGCCTAGACCAGTCCTACACCAGTCCTACATCAGTCCCAGACCAGTCCTACACCAGTCCTACACCAGTCCTACACCAGTCCCAGACCAGTCCTACACCAGTCCTACATCAGTCCCAGACCAGTCCTACACCAGTCCTACATCAGTCCCAGACCAGTCCTACACCAGTCCTCGACCAGTCCCAGACCAATCATATTCCAGACCTAGACCCAGACCAGACCCAGCCAGTCCCAGACCAGTCCTAGAACAGTCCCAGACCAGTCCTACACCAGGCCTAGACCAGTCCTCTTCCAGTCCTAGACCAGTCCCACACCAGGCCTAGACCAGTCCCAGAACAGTCCCAGACCAGTCCTACACCAGGCCTAGACCAGTCCCAGACCAGTCCAACACCAGTCCCAGACCAGTCCTACACCAGTCCTAGACCAGTCCCAGACCAGTCCTACACCAGTCCTACACCAGGCCTACACCAGTCCTCGACCAGTCCCAGACCAGTCGTAGACCAGTCCCAGACCAGTCTTACACCAGGCCTAGACCAGTCCTCCACCAGTACTAGACCAGTCCTAGACCAGTCCCACACCAGTCCTTCACCAGTCCCAGACTGGTCCCAGACCAGTCCTACACCAGGCATACACCAGTCCTACACCAGTCCTAGACCATTCCCAGACCAGTCCTAGACTAGTCCCAGACCAGTCTTACACCAGTCCAAGACCAGGCATAGACCAGTCCTAAACCAGTCCCACTCCAGGCCTAGACCAGTCCTCCACCACTACCAGACCAGTCCCAGACCAGTCCTAGACTAGTCCAACACCAGGCCTCGACCAGTCCCAGACTAGACCAGACCTAGACGAGTCCAGTCCTAGACCAGACCTGTCCCAGACCAGTCCTACTCCAGACCCAGACCAGTCCCAGACCAGTCCCAGTCCAATCCTACGCCAGTCCTACGCCAGTCCTACACCAGGCCTAGACCATCCCCAGACCAGTCCCAGACCAGTCCTACTCCAGACCCAGTCCCAAACCAGTCCCAGACCAGTCCTACCCCAGTCCCACACCAGTCCTAGACCAGTCCTAGACCGGTCCCAGACCACTCCTACACCAGGCCTAGACCAGTCCCAGACCGGTCCCAGACCAGTCCCACACCAGTCCTACACCAGTCCTACACCAGTCCTCGACCAGTCCCAGACCAGTCCTACTCCAGACCCAGTCCTAAACCAGTCCCAGACCAGTCCTACCCCAGTCCCAGACCGGTCCCAGACCAGTCCCAGACCAGTCCTACACCAGTCCTACACCAGTCCTCGACCAGTCCCAGACCAGTCCCAGACCAGTCCCACACCAGTCCTACACCAGTCCCACACCAGTCCTAGACCAGTCCTACACCAGTCCCACACCAGTCCTAGACCAGTCCTACACCAGTCCCACACCAGTCCTAGACCAGGCCTAGACCAGTCCTACACCAGTCCTATACCAGTCCCAGACCAGTCCTAGACCAGTCCTACACCAGGCCCAGACCAGTCCTAGACCAGTGCTAGGCGATTCCCACACCAGTCCTAGACCAGTCCCAGACCAGTCCCAGACCACTCCTACACCAGGCCTAGACCAGTCCTACACCAGTCCTAGACCAGGCCTAGACCAGTCCCACACCAGGCCTAGACCAGTCCTACACCAGTCCTAGACCAGGCCTAGACCAGTCCCACACCAGGCCCAGACCAGTCCTACACCAGGCCTAGACCAGTCCTAGACCAGTCCTATACCAGTCCTAAACCAGTCCTAGACCAGTCCCAGACCAGGCTTACACCAGTCCTACACCAGTCCCAGACCAGTCCCAGACCAGTACTAGACCAGTCCCAGACCAGTCCTAGACCAGGCCTAGACCAGTCCTAGACCATACCCAGACTAGTCCTACACCAGGCCTAGACCAGTCCTACACAAGTCCTATACCAGTCCCACACCAGTCCTACACCAGGCCTAGACCAGTCCTACACCAGTCCTAGATCAGTCCCAGACCAGTCCAAGACCAGTCCCAGACCACTCCTACACCAGGCCTACACCAGGCCCAGACCGGTCCCAGACCGGTCCCAGACCAGTCCTACACCAGTCCTACACCAGTCCTCGACCAGTCCCAGACCAGTCCCAGACCAGTCCCACACCAGTCCTACACCAGTCCCACACCAGTCCTAGACCAGTCCTACACCAGTCCCACACCAGTCCTAGACCAGTCCTAGACCAGGCCTAGACCAGTCCTAGACCAGTCCTACACCAGTCCTACACCAGTCCTATACCAGTCCCAGACCAGTCCTAGACCAGTCCTACACCAGGCCCAGACCAGTCCTAGACCAGTGCTAGGCGATTCCCACACCAGTCCTAGACCAGTCCCAGGCCAGTCCCAGACCACTCCTACACCAGGCCTAGACCAGTCCTACACCAGTCCTAGACCAGGCCTAGACCAGTCCCACACCAGGCCTAGACCAGTCCTACACCAGGCCTAGACCAGTCCTAGACCAGTCCTACACCAGTCCTAAACCAGTCCTAGACCAGTCCCAGACCAGGCTTACACCAGTCCTACACCAGTCCTACACCAGTCCCAGACCAGTCCCAGACCAGTACTAGACCAGTCCCAGACCAGTCCTAGACCAGTCCTAGACCAGGCCTAGACCAGTCCTAGACCATACCCAGACTAGTCCTACACCAGGCCTAGACCAGTCCTACACAAGTCCTATACCAGTCCCACACCAGTCCTACACCAGGCCTAGACCAGTCCTACACCAGTCCTAGATCAGTCCCAGACCAGTCCTAGACCAGTCCCAGACAAGTCCTTCACCAGACCAGTCCCAGACCAGTCCCAGTCCAATCCTACACCAGCCCTATACCGGTTCCAGAACAGTCCTACACCAGGCCTAGACCAGTCCTACACCAGGCCTAGACCAGTCCTACACCAGTCCCAGACCAGGCCTACACCAGGCCTACACCAGGCCTAGACCAGTCCTATACTAGTCCTTCACCAGTTCTAGACCAGTCCCAGACCAGTCCTACACCAAGCCTAGACCAGTCCCAGACCAGTCCTACACCAAGCCTAGACCAGTCCCAGACCAGTCCTACACCAAGCCTAGACCAGTCCCAGACCAGTCCTACACCAAGCCTAGACCAGTCCCAGACCAGTCCTACACCAAGCCTAGACCAGTCCCAGACCAGTCCTACACCAAGCCTAGACCAGTCCCAGATCAGTCCTACACCAAGCCTAGACCAGTCCTACACCAAGCCTAGAACAGTCCCAGACCAGTCCTACACCAAGCCTAGACCAGTCCCAGACCAGTCCTACACCAAGCCTAGACCAGTCCCAGACCAGTCCTACACCAAGCCTAGACCAGTCCCAGACCAGTCCTACCCCAGTCCCACACCAGTCCTAGACCAGTCCCAGACCAGTCCCAGACCAGTCCTACACCACGCCAAGACCAGTCCTACGCCAGTCCTACACCAGTCCCAGACCGGTCCCAGACCAGTCCTAGACCAGGCCTAGACCAGTCCCAGACCAGTCCTACACCAGTCATACACCAGTCCTCGACCAGTCCCAGACCAGTCCTCGACCAGTCCCACACCAGGCCTAGACCAGTCCCAGACCAGTCCCAGACCAGTCCCAGACCACTCCTACACCAGTCCTACACCAGTCCTACATCAGGCCTACACCAGTCCTAGACCAGTCCCACACCAGGCCTAGACCAGTCCTACACCAGTCCTACACCAGTCCCACACCAGTCCTAGACCATTCCCACAGCAGTCCTATACCAGTCCCAGACCAGTCCTACACCAGTTCTACACCAGGCCCAGACCAGTCCTAGACCAGTGCTAGGCGATTCCCAGACCAGTCCTAGACTAGTCCCAGACCAGTCTTACACCAGTCCAAGACCAGGCCTAGACCATTCCCACACCAGTCCTACACCAGGCCTAGACAAGTCATCCACCGCTACTAGACCAGTCCCAGACCAGTCCTAGACTAATCCCACACTAGGCCTCGACCAGTTCCAGACTAGACCAGACCTAGACCAGTCCAGTCCTAGACCAGACCTGTCCCAGATCAGTCCTTATCCCGACCCAGACCAGTCCCAGTCCCAGACCAGTCCCACACCAGTCCTACACCAGGCCTAGGCCAGTCCTACACCAGTCCTACACCAGTCCTACACCAGTCCTACACCAGGCCTAGACCAGTCCTAAACCAGTCCCACACCAGGCCTAGACCAGTCCTCCACCACTACTAGACCATTCCCACACCAGTTCTACACCAGGCCTAGACCAGTCCTCTTCCAGTCCTTGACCAGTCCCAGACCAGTGCTAGGCGATTCCCAGACCAGTCCTAGACTAGTCCCAGACCAGTCTTACACCAGTCCAAGACCAGGCCTAGACCATTCCCACACCAGTCCCACACCAGGCCTAGACCAGTCATCCACCACTACTAGACCAGTCCCAGACCAGTCCTAGACTAATCCCACACTAGGCCTCGACCAGTTCCAGACTAGACCAGACCTTGACCAGTCCAGTCCTAGACCAGACCTGTCCCAGATCAGTCCTTATCCCGACCCAGACCAGTCCCAGACCAGTCCCACACCAGTCCTACACCAGGCCTAGGCCAGTCCTACACCAGTCCTACACCAGTCCTAGATCAGTCCCAGACCAGTCCTACACCAGGCCTAGATCAGTCCCAGACCAGTCCTACACCAGGCCTAGACTAGTCCTACACCAGTCCCACACCAGGCCTAAACCAGTCCTAGATCAGTCCCAGACCAGTCCTACACCAGTCCTACACCAGGCCTAGACCAGTCCTACACCAGTCCTACACCAGGCCTAGACTAGTCCTACACCAGTCCTACACCAGGCCGAAACCAGTCCTAGACCAGTCCCAGACCAGGCCTACACCAGTCCTACACCAGTCCTACACCAGTCCCAGACCAGTCCCAGACCAGTCCTAGACCAGGCCTAGACCAGTCCTACACCAGTCCCAGACCAGGCCTACACCAGTCCCAGACCAGTCCCAGACCAGTCCCAGACCAGGCCTACACCAGTCCTACACCAGTCCTACACCAGTCCCAGACCAGGCCTACACCAGTCCTACACCAGTCCCAGACCAGTCCTAGACCAGGCCGAAACCAGTCCTAGACCAGTCCCAGACCAGGCCTACACCAGTCCTACACCAGTCCTAGACCAGTCCTAGACCAGTCCCAGACCAGTCCCAGACCAGGCCTACACCAGTCCTACACCAGTCCCAGACCAGTCCCAGACCAGGCCTAGACCAGTCCTATACTAGTCCTACACCAGTTCTAGACCAGTCCCAGACCAGTCCTACACCAGACCTAGACCAGTCTTACACCAGGCCTAGACCAGTCCTACACCAGTCCTAGACCAGTTCCAGACCAGTCCCAGACCAGTCCTAGGCCAGTCCTAGACCAGTCCTGTACCAGGCCTAAACCAGTCCTAGACCAGGCCCAGACCAGTCCTACACCAGACCCAGACCAGACCAAGACCAGACCCAGACCAGTCCCAGTCCAGTCCAAGACCAGTCCTACACCTGTCCTAGAAGAGTCCTACACCAGTCCTACACCAGACCTACACCGATCCTATACCAGTCCCAGACCAGTCCTACACCAGGCCTAGACCAGTCCTCTTCCAGTCCTTGACCAGTCCCAGACCAGTCCTAGACCAGTCCCAGACCAGTCCTAGACCAGTCCCACACCAGTCCTACACCAGTCCCAGACCAGTCCTACACCAGTCCTACATCAGTCCCAGACCAGTCCTACACCAGTCCTCGACCAGTCCCAGACCAATCATATTCCAGACCTAGACCCAGACCAGACCCAGCCAGTCCCAGACCAGGCCTACACCAGTCCTACACCAGTCCTACACCAGTCCCAGACCAGTCCCAGACCAGTCCTAGACCAGGCCTAGACCAGTCCTACACCAGTCCCAGACCAGGCCTACACCAGTCCCAGACCAGTCCCAGACCAGTCCCAGACCAGGCCTACACCAGTCCTACACCAGTCCTACACCAGTCCCAGACCAGGCCTACACCAGTCCTACACCAGTCCCAGACCAGTCCTAGACCAGGCCGAAACCAGTCCTAGACCAGTCCCAGACCAGGCCTACACCAGTCCTACACCAGTCCTAGACCAGTCCTAGACCAGTCCCAGACCAGTCCCAGACCAGGCCTACACCAGTCCTACACCAGTCCCAGACCAGTCCCAGACCAGGCCTAGACCAGTCCTATACTAGTCCTACACCAGTTCTAGACCAGTCCCAGACCAGTCCTACACCAGACCTAGACCAGTCTTACACCAGGCCTAGACCAGTCCTACACCAGTCCTAGACCAGTTCCAGACCAGTCCCAGACCAGTCCTAGGCCAGTCCTAGACCAGTCCTGTACCAGGCCTAAACCAGTCCTAGACCAGGCCCAGACCAGTCCTACACCAGACCCAGACCAGACCAAGACCAGACCCAGACCAGTCCCAGTCCAGTCCAAGACCAGTCCTACACCTGTCCTAGAAGAGTCCTACACCAGTCCTACACCAGACCTACACCGATCCTATACCAGTCCCAGACCAGTCCTACACCAGGCCTAGACCAGTCCTCTTCCAGTCCTTGACCAGTCCCAGACCAGTCCTAGACCAGTCCCAGACCAGTCCTAGACCAGTCCCACACCAGTCCTACACCAGTCCCAGACCAGTCCTACACCAGTCCTACATCAGTCCCAGACCAGTCCTACACCAGTCCTCGACCAGTCCCAGACCAATCATATTCCAGACCTAGACCCAGACCAGACCCAGCCAGTCCCAGACCAGTCCTAGAACAGTCCCAGACCAGTCCTACACCAGGCCTAGACCAGTCCTCTTCCAGTCCTAGACCAGTCCCACACCAGGCCTAGACCAGTCCCAGACCAGTCCAACACCAGTCCTACACCAGTCCTACACCAGTCCCAGACCTGGCCTACACCAGTCCTACACCAGTCCCAGACCAGTCCTACACCAGGCCTACACCAGTCCTCGACCAGTCCCAGACCAGTCCTAGACCAATCCCAGACCAGTCCTACACCAGTCGTAGACCAGTCCCAGACCAGTCTTACACCAGGCCTAGACCAGTCCTCCACCAGTACTAGACCAGTCCTAGACCAGTCCTAGACCAGTCCCACACCAGTCCTTCACCAGTCCCAGACCAGTCCTACACCAGGCCTACACCAGTCCTACACCAGGCCTAGACCAGTCCTACACCAGTCCTAGACCATTCCCAGACCAGTCCTAGACTAGTCCCAGACCAGTCTTACACCAGTCCAAGACCAGGCCTAGACCAGTCCTAAACCAGTCCCACTCCAGGCCTAGACCAGTCCTCCACCACTACCAGACCAGTCCCAAACCAGTCCTAGACTAGTCCAACACCAGGCCTCGACCAGTCCCAGACTAGACCAGACCTAGACGAGTCCAGTCCTAGACCAGACCTGTCCCAGACCAGTCCTACTCCAGACCCAGACCAGTCCCAGACCAGTCCCAGTCCAATCCTACGCCAGTCCTACGCCAGTCCTACACCAGGCCTAGACCATCCCCAGACCAGTCCCAGACCAGTCCTACTCCAGACCCAGTCCCAGACCAGACCCAGACCAGTCCCAGAGCAGTCCTAGACCAGGACCAGACCAGTCCTAGATCAGACCAGACCAGACCAGTTCTAGACCAGCAGCCAGTGTATCTCTCGAAACGTCTGAAACTTCAGATCACATTAGTATGCGTTGCTTCTGTACCTGTGTTGTTAGGACCCGCCTTTTTTACACTTGTCTTTTCTGACCCACAAAATTCTGATTTTTAAAGAAAAAAAGTAAAAAGTACAAAGTTTGAACCTGATTCAATTCAATTCAACTTTATTTATATAGCATCAAATCACGGCAATGCCATCTCAAGACGCTTTACAGACAGAGGGGAAAACATAATGAAGGCCAATTCATAACAGCCTATATAAGGAAACCAACAGATTGAGTTGAGTCCAACTCAATCTCCCATCCTGAGCAAGCACACTGGCGACAGTGGGAAGGAAAAAACTCCCTTTTAACAGGAAGGAAACCTCCGGCAGAACCCGGCTCAGGACAGGCAGCCATCTGCCTCTGCTGTGTGGGGGGAAGAGGACAGAAAGACAACAGACAACAGGAACTGCTACTCCCGGCCAGGGAGACCTGCTGAGACAGGAGACATACATGTTAATGATGCAACACTGTTATGGGGGGGGGGGGTGGTAAAAGAAAGAGATAAAGAGAGAGAAAGAAGCTCAGTGTATCAGGAAATGTCCCTCAGCAGTCTAAACCTATAGCAGCATAACTAAGGGATGCTAACCATCCCTAGCTATAGGACTTATCAAAAAGATAAGTCTTCAGCCTAGTCTTAAAGGTGGGGAGGGTGTCTGCTTCCCTAACACTAACTGGGAGCTTATTCCATAAGAGAGGGGCCTGATAACCAAAGGCTCTGCCTCCTGCTCGGCTCTTTGAGACTCTAGGAACCACAAGTAAGCCTGCAGTCTGCGAACGAAGTACTCTGCTTGGTATATAAGGAACAATGAGGTCTTTGATATATAGTGGTGCCTGGTTGTGGAGGGCTTTATATGTAAGGAGAAGGATTTTAAATTCTATTCTAGATTCAACAGGCAGCCAATGAAGAGAGGCTAAAACTGGAGAAATATGATCTCTCCTGATGGTTCTGGTCAGGACTCTGGCTGCAGAATTCTGGATCAGCTGAAGGCTTTTCAGGGCATATTTAGGACAGCCCAGTAATAGAGAGTTACAGTAATCTAGTCTCGAAGTAACAAAAGCGTGAACCAGTTTTTCTGCATCACTCTGAGACAGAATGTCCCTAATTTTGGATTTATTACGTAAATGAAAGACGTAATATGAGGAAGATTTCATCTGGGGGGTTGGTCTGAAACAGGCAGGCTGATAACGGTTTCCCTCCTGCACAGATAAGACCGTCCCTCCGACCTTCTCCAGGAAGCTGAGGGACCTCCACATGGTTGTGGGAGAAACTGCAGAGATGGAGTGCAAAGTCTCCGGCTCCCCTCCGTTCACCATCTCCTGGTACCACGACGGCCAGGAGGTAAAATGCGTCCCGAACTGTGAGCTCTCCTTCAGCGACAACACCTGCATCCTCAGAGTTCCCACGCTGAAGCTGTCCGACTCCGGAGCGTACAAATGTACAGCTGTCAACAAGGCCGGGTCCAGTGAGACCACGGCCAGCCTGGAGGTTAAAGGTCAGAACCTTTCTGATGTTCCAGAATGTCTGTTCTGTTTCTATCTCCTCTGACGTTGGATCGCTTCATTCCAGATCCTCCATCCTTCGTGGTTCCACCCCAGCCAGTGGAGGCCAAGCCCGGCTCCAACGTGACCTTCTCTGCCATGGTGAAAGGCAGCGCACCGCTTAGACTGAAGTGGTTCAGAGGAACCAAGGAGATCCATCCAGGTCAGGGCTGCGACTTCTCCCTGAAGGAAAATCAGGCGGTTCTGGAGCTCTACAACGTGGAGCGTTCCCAGGCTGGAGAGTACACCTGTCAGATCATCAACGACGCCGGGAAGGAGAGCTGTCCCGTCACTCTCACCGTCAAAGGTCCGTCTCAGCCACTGTTGATCCGGTTCAGGTTTGTTCCTGGTCCTGACTAAACTTCTTTGCTGGTGTCCTTCAGAGCCGGCAGCCTTCTCTAAAAAGCTGAAGGACGTGTCGGTGGAGAGAGGAAAGCCTTTAACGTTGGAGTGTTCGTACACTGGGACTCCAGAGATCAGCGTGAGCTGGTACAAAGACGGCCAGCAGATCTTCGCCTCATACAGATACAACATCACCACCACAGAGAGCTCCTGCATCCTGGAGTGTCTGAGCACCAACGAGAAGGAGGCCGCCGGGAAGTACGGCTGCCAGGTGTCCAACGAAGCCGGCAAGGACACGTGTGAGGCCCACGTTTCCATCCTGGGTCAGTCTGGTCATCTCACACATGTAGATGTTTTCTACACCTTACAGACCTATGAACAGCAGATCTCACAGATCAGGTGTAGCAGGAAGTGAACACCTGGTCAGGACTTCCAAACAGTTCCTCGTCTGATCAGCAGGTCTTCTCTGTGTCCACAGAGCCGCCATACTTCCTGGAGTCTCTGGAGCCCATGGAGGTGACGGCGGGAGATGGGGTGTGTCTAAAGTGTCAGGTGGCAGGAACACCTGAGATCAAGGTGTCCTGGTTCAAGGCTGACGGAAAGGTCCGGTCCAGTCCCAACTGCAAGCTGGAGTACTCAAAGGGTGTGGCCTGTCTGAAGCTCAGCAAGGCCACCAAAGCCGACATCGGGGAATACACCTGCAAGGCGGAGAACAGGATTGGCTCCACCTCCTCCACCTGCAGACTCAGCGTGTTAGGTACCACCTGCTGCTTCACCGTAGACCTGCTTATGTTCACTTCAGTCCAGCTCTGTATGGCACCGCTTCAGATCACCCTGCCATGACTTCTTAAAATATGACATACTTTATTCAAACCACACCAGTTAAAATCAACAGGTCCAGATGAAATGAATCCGATAAACCAGACAGCAAGCGTCAAATAATGAATTAACCGAGAGGAGAGAGAGAGGTTTGAGCCGAGCCAACAGCCAAAATGTGAAAATAAAATTTCCCAAAGTAAAGTTATCTAAGCAGTTTAAATGTTTGAAGACTAGAGAGGTTGAAAGATGGCAAGTGTAAGGGAATTAAACGAGTCCGATGTCACATTAGCCTGCCAAGCGGATCGATACCACGTAGGGCGGCCCAGGATTTCCAATGGCTGCTTCAGGTAGATGGGAGACTGGAATTGAGCTTGCTTTGACGGTCTTTAGGGGTCATGGTTCACTAAATGATCGGATTATTCAGACACCAGCTGTGATCTGCTTCAAAGCAAATGGCTCGGCCTTACTTCAGCACAGGATGGTCGAGAACTGGTCCGCGATTGAAGCCAGGAGAGGGGAATCCAGCCGTCAGTAGGCCCTCCGCAGGACACCGGAGCTCATCTGGAACCGTCAGGTTCGGCGTCTGAAGTTGGACCCAAATCCAATCAGGAGCCACGGGTCACTGGTACTGGCAAAGTCCTGGAACTGCTGAAGATGTAACGTTCGGATCATCCGTACGTTGCCGATCACAGTCTTGGTTGGGCTGGGAGAGAAGGGAGGAATGGTTCTTATCAGCGTGAACAGTAAAACAGTTTGCTGCTGTTGGTGAACGGCTTGTTAGCGGCTTCAAGACATTCTGAATACCTTTCATCAATGCTTCTACACTTTCCACAGATCTGATGGGTCAAGAAATCATTTCCACACGTTCCTACTTCACAGTCGTCAATAGCAACAGCATATAACTGTAAACACTGTGTGTTTAACCAACATGAAATCAATGTCCGACATGTTTAAAGGTTGTCCATTGGCGCCATTGTTCCATCAAGGGAATCCCAGAAATGAAGTCCTTCGCTATCTTTGGATTTAACCCCTGAAGTCTTGGATTCATCGAGAAAGGAGGGAGAGTCCATTAATCCAGGTGTTCTGAGGGTACATCCAGTGTTTATACAGTTGAAGAGTTCAGAGCTGAATGGTTCCGCTCTGAAATCTTGTCTTTGGGAGCTGTGTGTGCAGAAGGACCTCCTGGCCAACCCCAGACTCCTACCTCAGGGTTTCACTTCAAACCAGAGGCTGTTTGTGTGATAAAACCAGCAGGGTTCCTGGTTTAATGTGAGGTCTGTCCACGGAACAAAGGTCTGAATTCTCTGCATTAAGGGGGTCTCTGTCTCTGAGGACGTGGACGGACTTCCGTTGAGGTAGAAAATCCTGAGTTCTTATCTGATCCTGGGTCAGTTCTTGAGAGGTTGCTACATATTCCATCTTTCAGAAGCTTTTAGCAAACTAACGTGGTGGAAGAACGATGCTGCATCTGCAACACGTTGACCTGAAGACAGCCGGACGCTGGGATCTCTGGAACTCTGCAACAGTGGAAATAACAATCCAAGGATAAAACTCACAGATCCAAGTTCTTTTTAGACTTTCAAGACTTTTCAGGGTTTCAAAGCGTTTTGTTCCGGTGTCAGATTCTGGTTGATGACCAGAGAAATCTGCAGTAATCTGATGAAACTGCGTCTTTGTTGTGTCCAGATGCCAAAACACCACCATCTTTCCCCAAGAAGATCACCAGCTTGCAGGAGACAGAAGGTCAGCCAATCCGCTTGGAGTGCCGCGTGGCCGGCTCGTCGCCCATCCAGGTTCAGTGGCTAAAAGACGGCGAGCCTCTGAGGGACGGCGGCGACTTCAACATGCTGTACGACGACAACACGGCCGTGCTGCTGATCGGCCGAGGACAGATGAAGCATTCTGGAGAGTACACCTGTACGGCCACCAACAGCGTTGGCTCCGCCTCCTGCAGAGCCAAACTCACCCTGCGAGGTCTGACGGGTTCGACTTCTAACTGGTTCTGAAAGGTTCTGGGTCAGAACTTCTCAACCTCTGGTATCTGATCCTGCTGCTGTCAGCAGGAAACATCTCCTACAGGTTATTCCTGCAGTCCAGACCGGCTCCGTCTGGTCCAGGTTCCACCTGAAGCTGGTCTCCAGCTGGACCCGACCAGTACAATAATACCCTATACATAATGGTTCACTGTGAACCAGTACCGGTACATCATCCCCATGTTCCCAGAAATATTATAAATAACCTGAAATTTCTGGAGAAAAATAAGTTTCCTCCAAATTTTACCTCATTTTTTCATTTCAACATTTTATCGACTTTTTTCTGTTGCAAATGAATTAAATGAAAAGGGAAATTCAGTGTTCAGTAATATTCAATATCATATTTAATTTATGATTTATATTTAGAATATACATGATTTATTTCTATTATATTTGAATAATTATTTATTTTGAGCAGTTGAGCCCCCTCCCAAGACTGTACATGCTTCTTATAATATTACAGTTCATTTAATCATAATAAGACAGGACTGAAGCCTCCTGTGTGCTGGACCTGACCCTCTGCAGGTCTGGATCCAGGTAGGTTCAGACCTTCAGATGTGGCTCCGCCCCTCTTCCTGACTATAAAACCTCCATTATTTTGTGAAGCCGAGTCTTTCCTTGCAGGTGATTGGCTGCTTCAGCACATCATGAACACCATGGAGGTCGTGTGCTCCTGTAGTCCAGCTGGGTCCTGACCCAGAGGTTGAGAAGTTCTGGTCCTGGTTGGTCTGTGTCTATGTAAAGACTTCCTGTTTCTTCTTCTTCTTCTCCTCCACCCCCCGGCAGAACCCAGGTACCCCCCCGTCTTTGACAGGAAGTTGTCACCGCAGGAGGTGACGGTGGGCGACAGCGTTGAGCTGGAGTGTCACTTGACTGGCTCCGTCCCCATTAAAGTCACATGGTCTAAAGATCACAAAGACATTCGCTCGGGGGGGAATTATAAGATGAGCTGCGTGGATAACACCCCCCACCTGAGCGTAGTGAAGGCAGACAAAGCCGACACGGGGAGGTACTTCTGCCACGCCTCCAACGACGTGGGGAAGGACTCTTGTTCCTCTGATGTCACAGTAAAAGGTATTTCATCCCGGGGCCCTCAGGGGTCCCTCAGGGGGCCTTCAGGGGTCTCTCAGGGGGCCTTCAGGGGTCTCTCAGGGGGCCTTCAGGGGTCCCTCCAGCCCTCGCTGGGCGACTCTTTCCCCGTCTTCACTCTTTCTCCTCTTGATTTCAGAGCGTAAAAATCCTCCCATGTTCACCAAAAAGCCCTCTGAACACATGGAGGACACGGAGGGCAAGCTGGTAAAGGTGGAGGGCCGGGTCAGCGGCTCGCAGCCCATATCAGTCCGCTGGTTCAAGGACGACCAGGAGATCTGCAGCTCCGATAAATACGAGCTCAGCTTTAAGAGCAATGTGGCGGTACTGTGCATCAAGAACAGCCAGGTGTCGGACAGTGGCAGGTACAGCTGCCACGCCTCCAACCAGGCCGGGAAAACCTCCTGCGGAGTCACCGTGGACATCCTGGGTGGGTCCCCCGCTGATGGTGATGGATGGACCCTCAGTTTGGTCACGATGGAGAATCCAGATGTTGCTGCTGGTTCCTGCTTGATTCCATGTTTAAATGCTCTTATTATTTATTTGTTCTTTTTTAATTAATTTCCCTTTACTAAAAACAATGTCACATCGCTGAACAGAAAGAAGAAAATCTAATGAAACCACTAATAATTAGACTAATAAATAAGGTGGAAACCGTCTGCCGATCAACATGTGCTGATTTAAACACATTTTTCATTTATATTCAGAGTTTTATCTCCAAACCTTTACTGATAAACTTTATTTCTCATGAATTTACTAACAAAACCAAAAATTGATTGAAACTTGGATATTTTCTGTCATGTTTCCTTTTCCTGTAACAGCAGAGACTCTGCTGTTAGTTAGCGATGCTCTGCAAGATCTTAGCATGGAAATGCAACTGAAAGGTTTCCTGGTTTTCCATTTAATCAGTTTCTTTCTCTGCCATATCCAGATGTTTTCATTCATTAGATCACATTAACCTGGAAACTGTTTAGCAGCTTATTACCTTTTACATTAGCAGCTAATGCTAAAACTGTGAACTGTCACATTAGCAGCTAATGCTAAGACTGTAAGCTCAAATAAACAAGTATGAAACACATTTATATGAATATGAAAGAGATTCATGTCTCCATAAACATGCAATGCGTAATGTTTATGGTCGTATTCAGATCAAGGCTTAATGAACTCGTCCAGATGAAACCAGATCTTGTTAGATGGACGGGTTTGATTGCTGCTGGTGATCCAGAGCTGGAGAGCCATCGATAAACGTGGAATTATCTTCTGCATTAGATGCTTTACTGGAGACCTGGCTCCTGACCCGGTCCAGCCTTTTGACACCAGACTGGTTTTTATGACCCTCAGAGTCCAAGAAGCCTCCAGTGTTCGATGTCCCGCTGAAGCCGGTGACTGTGGATGAAGGAGAGAAGCTGAGTCTCAGGTGTCACGTGTCCGGATCTCCTCCTCTGAAGATCCAGTGGATGAAGGATAGGAAAGACCTGATGTCTGCCGGCAGCACCAGGATCAGCTTCTCCGATGGGACAGCCTGCCTGGAGATAAGCCCCGCCTCCAGGCGTGATGCTGGTGACTACCTGTGCAAGGCCGCCAACGACGCAGGAAGCGAGTTTTGCAAGGCTAAAGTCTCAGTCAGAGGTAAGACACTGGTTTAATTACTTAGTTGATTTAGATGTATTGAGTTTCTATCCGACAGTCACGTACAGAAGTTTTTCTCCAAAGCGACTTACATCAGAGAGCGTGAACACAAGCAAGAAATCAAACTGGAGCATCATTAATAAGTGCTGGTCAGACTGGACTCTCACCAGTCTGATCAGCACTGATGTTGCCACATGGTGCTGCGGGCAGTTCATGTTTTTTTCTTACTTTTGTTTCGTTTCCTTCCCTCCTTGCCTTTGTTTTTTTTTTTCCTCAAAAATATTTTTTTTTCAAGTTTTGTCTCAAAATAAGTGAATTATACAACAATGACAGGAGGTTTGCTAAATACACAGTCAACTCAAATTGAACTGAAAATCTGTCTGTGTACAGAAAGGGAACATGAGAGAAACAAAAACAGAAAGGAGTCCATCTGACCCATCCTACCCATTTGTCAGATCCAAGCCAGACTTGTACATGAGAGAATCAGCTGATCAGATAGTCCAATTTACTTAATTCCTGGAGCTATACAATAATGTAGGCATGCAGACATGAGAGACTGATCCATATAAAAGGATGGGCTATGTATCAACATATACATGTATGCATATACACATCTTCTTAACACAGGTAGATACAAGTACACACCTATCAATTGTAGGCCACCACGTTGACCAGAAGGCACCAAAGGGCCGATTCATACTTTGGTGTTGCTGATATAAAGACAGTAAGTGTCGTTAAGGGATCCAGTACCTAATAAGACTGAAGGTTATGAAAATATTCCAAAGAAATGGTCTCCATACATTTTGAAACTTTATTTGGAATTGCAAATTGAGTAATATATTTTTTCTACATCTCGACAAGACATCTTTCAACCACTGAGCATGGGCGGGCGGGGCAGCTTCCCTCCACCTCATCAACATTGCACGTCTGGCCAAGAGAAAGGTGAAAGACTGGCTTCGGCGTTTAGTTGATGTCAGACGCGTTTCCATAACTCCTCTGGTGCGGAAAAGAGCAATCAGAGTGTCAGGTTCCACGTCTAGGGATAGGGTTCAGAAGACTTCCCTCCAGTCATTCTCCAAGATAAGACACGTCCAGAACATGTGAATCAGTGAAGCCTCGTCTCTTACATTTGTCACAAAGGGGATCAACGTCTGGGTAGAAGCGAGCCAGTTTCGATTTAGATATGTGGGCCCTGTGTACAACAACAAGCAGCGTTGGGCACCAAGAGAAGTTGAACTAACCGATTTGAAAACTGTTCCATGTGTCCTCAGACAGGGTGAGATCCTGCTCCTCTGCACTTTTAATATTGTTAAGTGAGGCCTGCCTTGTGTCGAGCAATTTATTGCAGATTATGGAGATTAGACCCCTGTGTGATGGTTGTAGATTGAGGAGTGTATCAGCAATGTTCTCACCAGGCCTCGGTGGAAGTGCATTTCCTCCTCTGACAGCGGAGGAAATGCCTTACCTGCAGATACCTGAAAAAGTGAGACTTTAGGAGACAAAACTTTTCGGATAATTGTTCAAACGATGCAAGACTAGTACCATTAAAGAGTTCACTGAAACGCTGCTTACACAGTCTCCCCCTTCCTGAAATGTTGAGTCCAATAAGGAGGGTTGAAAGACATGGTTGTTGGAAATAGGACCAGAGAGACCAAAACCAGGAAGGCCAAATGTTCTCTTGTTTTTCAATATTTGGTGCTCGACAGAATAGGTTTTATACAAGCTAGGGTTTTTAACTTGAGCATATTGTTCATATATTTGTTTAATTTGGTTAACCAGTTCTAAATTTTTCTGCATGGACCTTTTTTATATTTACAGAGTAGACTATCCCAGACTACCGGACTGGGAAAAATATGAGGTTATGTTTGTCTGCAACAAAAAGGATGTGTTTTCATTAATGTACTAAATTAACACCTGATAGGAGAGTTGAATTAAAGGGTTGAAGATCCAACAGCCTAAGCATGGAAGCCCAGGCGTCCCTTTCCCCTCTGGGAGGAGACCCCGGAGGGAAGACCCAGGACACACTGGAGGGATTATATCTCTCAGCTGGCCTGGGAACGCCTCGGGATCCCCCCGCAGAGTTGGCAAATGTGGCTGAGGAGATCCATCCATGGATGGATGATTGATGGATGGATGATGAATGAATGATGGATGAATGGATGGATGATTGATGGATGGATGGATGGATGGATGGTTGATGGATGGATGATTGATGGATGGATGGTGGATGGATGGATGATGGATGGATGGAGGGATGAATGATGGATAGATGGATGGATGAATGATGAATGGATGGATGATGGATGGATGGATGATAGATAGATGATTGATGGATGGATGGATGGATGGATGGATGGATGATGGATGGATGATTGATGGATGGGTAGATGAATGATGGATGGATGGATGGATGGATGCATGGATGGATGATTGATGGATGGATGGATGGACGAATGATGGACGGATGATGGATGGATGAATGATGGATGATGGATGGATGATTGATGGATGGATGGATGGACGAATGATGGATGGATGATGGATGAATGTTGGATGGATGCATGGATGATGAATGATGGATGGATGGATGATGAATGGATGATGGATGGATGGATGGATGATTGATGATGGATGAATGGAGGGATGATGGATGGCTGGATGATGAATGGATGAATGATGGATGGATGATGAATGGATGAATGATGGATGGATGGATGATGAATGATGGATAGATGATGAATGATGGATGGATGGATGATGAATGATGGATGGATGGATGATGAATGATGGATGGATGGATGATGGATAGAGGGATGGATGAATGATGGATGGATGATTGATGGATGGATGGATGGTTGATGGATGAATGATGGATGGATGATTGATGGATGGATGGATGATGATGGATGGATGGATGGATGGATGATTGATGATGGATGGATGGAGGGATGATGGATGGAGGGATGAATGATGGATAGATGGATGGATGAATGATGGATGGAGGGATGATGGATGGATGGATGGATGATGGATGGATGGATGATAGATGATTGATGGATGGATGGATGGATGATTGATGGATGGGTGGATGAATGGATGGATGGATGGATGAATGATGGATGTATGGATGAATGATGGATGGATGGATGGATGAATGACAGATGGATGGATGGATGAATGACGGATGGATGGATGGATGAATAATGGATGATGGATGGATGATGGATGGATGGATGGATGAATGATGGACGGATGGATGGATGGATGGATGATGGATGGATGAACGAGGGATGGATGGATGAATGATGGACGGATAGATGGATGGAGGATGGATTGATGGATGAATGAATGATGGATGGATGGATGAATGAATGAGGGATGGATGGATGGATGATGGATGGATAGATGGATGATGGATGGATGGATGGATGGATGCTTGGATGGATGGATGAATGATGGATGGATGGATGGATGAATGATGGATGGATGGATGAATGATGAATGATGGATGGATAGATGGATGGATGCTTGGATGGATGGATGAATGATGGATGGATGAATGATGGATGGATGGATGAATGATGGATGGATGGATGACTGATGGATGTTTGAATGATGGATGGATGGATGATGAATGAATAATGGATGGATGGATGACAGATGGATGGATGGATGGATGGATGGATGATGGATGGATGAATGATTGATGGATAGATGGATGGATGGATGATGAATGAATAATGGATGGATGGATGACGGATGGATGGATGGATGGATGATGGATGGATGAATGATTGATGGATAGATGGATGGATGAATGAATGATGGATGGATGGAGGGATGATGGATGGATGGATGGATGATGAATGGATGGATGAATGATGGATGGATGGATGATGAATGGATGATAGATGGATGGATGGATGAATGATAGATGGATGATGAATGAGTGATGGATGAATGGATGGATGGATGGATGAATGATGGATGTATGGATGAATGATGGATGGATGGATGGATGGATGAATGACAGATGGATGGATGGATGGATGGATGAATGATGGATGGATGGATGATGGATGGATGGATGAATGATGGATGATGGATGGATGCTTGGACTGATGGATGTATGAATGATGGATGGATGGATGATGAATGGATGGATGGATGGATGGATGGATGATGGATGGATGGATGAATGATGAATGATGGATGGATGGATGAATGACAGATGGATGGATGGATGGATTGATGGATGGATGGATGATGGATGGATGGATGAATGATGGATGATGGATGGATGGATGCTTGGACTGATGGATGTATGAATGATGGATGGATGGATGATGAATGAATAATGGATGGATGGATGGATGATGGATGGATGGATGAATGATGGATGGATGATTAATGAATGATGGATGGATGGATGGAGGGATGATGGATGGATGGATGAATGATGAATGGATGGATGAATGAATGATGGATTGAGGCATGGATGGATGGATGACAGATGGATGGATGGATGATGGATGGATGGATGAATGATAAATGGATGGATGGATGATGAATGGATGATGGATGGATGGATGAATGATAGATGGATGGATGGATGGATGAATGACGGATGGATGGATGAATGAATGATGGATGGATGGATGAATGATGGATGGATGAATGAGGGATGGATGGATGGATTAATGATGGAAGGATGGATGGATGAATGAATGATGGATGGATGGATGGATGAATGAATGATGGATGGATGGATGGATGATGGATGGATAGATGGATGATGGATGGATGGATGAATGAGGGATGGATGGATGGATGAATGAATGATGGATGGATGGATGATGAATGATGGATGGATGGATGATGGATAGAGGGATGGATGAATGATGGATGGATGATTGATGGATGGATGGATGGTTGATGGATGAATGATGGATGGATGATTGATGGATGGATGGATGATGATGGATGGATGGATGGATGGATGATTGATGATGGATGGATGGAGGGATGATGGATGGAGGGATGAATGATGGATAGATGGATGGATGAATGATGGATGGAGGGATGATGGATGGATGGATGGATGATGGATGGATGGATGATAGATGATTGATGGATGGATGGATGGATGATTGATGGATGGGTGGATGAATGGATGGATGGATGGATGAATGATGGATGTATGGATGAATGATGGATGGATGGATGGATGAATGACAGATGGATGGATGGATGAATGACGGATGGATGGATGGATGAATAATGGATGATGGATGGATGATGGATGGATGGATGGATGAATGATGGACGGATGGATGGATGGATGGATGATGGATGGATGAACGAGGGATGGATGGATGAATGATGGACGGATAGATGGATGGAGGATGGATTGATGGATGAATGAATGATGGATGGATGGATGAATGAATGAGGGATGGATGGATGGATGATGGATGGATAGATGGATGATGGATGGATGGATGGATGGATGCTTGGATGGATGGATGAATGATGGATGGATGGATGGATGGATGGATGAATGATGGATGGATGGATGAATGATGAATGATGGATGGATAGATGGATGGATGCTTGGATGGATGGATGAATGATGGATGGATGGATGAATGATGGATGGATGGATGAATGATGGATGGATGGATGACTGATGGATGTTTGAATGATGGATGGATGGATGATGAATGAATAATGGATGGATGGATGACAGATGGATGGATGGATGGATGGATGGATGATGGATGGATGAATGATTGATGGATAGATGGATGGATGGATGATGAATGAATAATGGATGGATGGATGACGGATGGATGGATGGATGGATGATGGATGGATGAATGATTGATGGATAGATGGATGGATGAATGAATGATGGATGGATGGAGGGATGATGGATGGATGGATGGATGATGAATGGATGGATGAATGATGGATGGATGGATGATGAATGGATGATAGATGGATGGATGGATGAATGATAGATGGATGATGAATGAGTGATGGATGAATGGATGGATGGATGGATGAATGATGGATGTATGGATGAATGATGGATGGATGGATGGATGGATGAATGACAGATGGATGGATGGATGGATGGATGAATGATGGATGGATGGATGATGGATGGATGGATGAATGATGGATGATGGATGGATGCTTGGACTGATGGATGTATGAATGATGGATGGATGGATGATGAATGGATGGATGGATGGATGGATGGATGATGGATGGATGGATGAATGATGAATGATGGATGGATGGATGAATGACAGATGGATGGATGGATGGATTGATGGATGGATGGATGATGGATGGATGGATGAATGATGGATGATGGATGGATGGATGCTTGGACTGATGGATGTATGAATGATGGATGGATGGATGATGAATGAATAATGGATGGATGGATGGATGATGGATGGATGGATGAATGATGGATGGATGATTAATGAATGATGGATGGATGGATGGAGGGATGATGGATGGATGGATGAATGATGAATGGATGGATGAATGAATGATGGATTGAGGCATGGATGGATGGATGACAGATGGATGGATGGATGATGGATGGATGGATGAATGATAAATGGATGGATGGATGATGAATGGATGATGGATGGATGGATGAATGATAGATGGATGGATGGATGGATGAATGACGGATGGATGGATGAATGATGGATGGATGGATGATGGATGGATGAATGAGGGATGGATGGATGGATTAATGATGGAAGGATGGATGGATGAATGAATGATGGATGGATGGATGAATGAATGATGGATGGATGGATGGATGATGGATGGATAGATGGATGATGGATGGATGGATGGATGAATGATGGATGGATGGATGATGGATGGATGAATGAATGATGGATTGAGGTATGGATGTTTGGATGACGGATGGATGGATGAATGATGGATTAATGAATGAATGAGGGATGGATGGATGGATGATTAATGGATGGATGGACGAATGATGGACGGATGGATGGATGGATGGATGCATGGATGGATGGATGGATGAATGATGGATGGATGGATGAATGATGGATGATGGATGGATGCTTGGACTGATGGATGTATGATTGATGGATGGATGGATGATGAATGAATGATGGATGGATGGATGATGGATGGATGGATGGATGATGGATGGATGAATGATTGATGGATAGATGGATGGATGATTGAGGATGGATGGATGGATGGATGAATGATGGATGGATGGAGGGATGATGGATGGATGGATGAATGATGAATGATGGATGGATGGATGAATGATGGATGATGGCTGGATGCTTGGACTGATGGATGTATGAATGATGGATGGATGGATGAATGATGGATGGATGGATGATGGATGGATGAATGAGGGATGGATGGATGGATGATGGACGGATGGATGAATGATGGATGGATGGATGATGGATGGATGAATGAGGGATGGATGGATGGATGAATGATGGACAGATGGATGGATGGAGGATGGATTGATGGATGAATGAATGATGGATGGATGGATGAATGAATGAGGGATGGATGGATGGATGATGGATGGATAGATGGATGATGGATGGATGATGGATGGATGGATGGATGGATGAATGATGGATGGATGGATGAATGATGGATGGATGGATGATGGATGGATGTATGGATGATTGATGATGAATGATGGATGGATGGAGGGATGATGAATGGATGGATGAATGATGGATGGATGATGAATGAATGATGGATGAATGGATGGATGGATAGATGAATGATGGATGTATGGATGAATGATGGATGGATGGATGGATGAATGACAGATGGATGGATGGATGATAGATAGATGATTGATGGATGGATGGATGGATGATGGATGATGGATGGATGATTGATGGATGGGTAGATGAATGATGGATGGATGGATGGATGGATGCATGGATGGATGATTGATGGATGGATGGATGATGGACGGATGATGGATGGATGAATGATGGATGATGGATGGATGATTGATGGATGGATGGATGGACGAATGATGGATGGATGATGGATGAATGTTGGATGGATGCATGGATGATGAATGATGGATGGATGGATGATGAATGGATGATGGATGGATGATTGATGATGGATGAATGGAGGGATGATGGATGGCTGGATGATGAATGGATGAATGATGGATGGATGATGAATGGATGAATGATGGATGGATGGATGATGAATGATGGATAGATGATGAATGATGGATGGATGGATGATGAATGATGGATGGATGGATGATGAATGATGGATGGATGGATGATGGATAGAGGGATGGATGAATGATGGATGGATGAATGAGGGATGATGGATGGATGATGGATGGATGATTGATGGATGGATGGATGGTTGATGGATGAATGATGGATGGATGATTGATGGATGGATGGATGATGATGGATGGATGGATGGATGGATGATTGATGATGGATGGATGGAGGGATGATGGATGGAGGGATGAATGATGGATAGATGGATGGATGAATGATGGATGGAGGGATGATGGATGGATGGATGGATGATGGATGGATGGATGATAGATGATTGATGGATGGATGGATGGATGATTGATGGATGGGTGGATGAATGGATGGATGGATGGATGAATGATGGATGTATGGATGAATGATGGATGGATGGATGGATGAATGACAGATGGATGGATGGATGAATGACGGATGGATGGATGGATGAATAATGGATGATGGATGGATGATGGATGGATGGATGGATGAATGATGGACGGATGGATGGATGGATGGATGATGGATGGATGAACGAGGGATGGATGGATGAATGATGGACGGATAGATGGATGGAGGATGGATTGATGGATGAATGAATGATGGATGGATGGATGAATGAATGAGGGATGGATGGATGGATGATGGATGGATAGATGGATGATGGATGGATGATGGATGGATGGATGGATGGATGAATGATGGATGGATGGATGAATGATGGATGGATGGATGATGGATGGATGTATGGATGATTGATGATGAATGATGGATGGATGGAGGGATGATGAATGGATGGATGAATGATGGATGGATGATGAATGAATGATGGATGAATGGATGGATGGATAGATGAATGATGGATGTATGGATGAATGATGGATGGATGGATGGATGAATGACAGATGGATGGATGGATGATAGATAGATGATTGATGGATGGATGGATGGATGATGGATGATGGATGGATGATTGATGGATGGGTAGATGAATGATGGATGGATGGATGGATGGATGCATGGATGGATGATTGATGGATGGATGGATGATGGACGGATGATGGATGGATGAATGATGGATGATGGATGGATGATTGATGGATGGATGGATGGACGAATGATGGATGGATGATGGATGAATGTTGGATGGATGCATGGATGATGAATGATGGATGGATGGATGATGAATGGATGATGGATGGATGATTGATGATGGATGAATGGAGGGATGATGGATGGCTGGATGATGAATGGATGAATGATGGATGGATGATGAATGGATGAATGATGGATGGATGGATGATGAATGATGGATAGATGATGAATGATGGATGGATGGATGATGAATGATGGATGGATGGATGATGAATGATGGATGGATGGATGATGGATAGAGGGATGGATGAATGATGGATGGATGAATGAGGGATGATGGATGGATGATGGATGGATGATTGATGGATGGATGGATGGTTGATGGATGAATGATGGATGGATGATTGATGGATGGATGGATGATGATGGATGGATGGATGGATGGATGATTGATGATGGATGGATGGAGGGATGATGGATGGAGGGATGAATGATGGATAGATGGATGGATGAATGATGGATGGAGGGATGATGGATGGATGGATGGATGATGGATGGATGGATGATAGATGATTGATGGATGGATGGATGGATGATTGATGGATGGGTGGATGAATGGATGGATGGATGGATGAATGATGGATGTATGGATGAATGATGGATGGATGGATGGATGAATGACAGATGGATGGATGGATGAATGACGGATGGATGGATGGATGAATAATGGATGATGGATGGATGATGGATGGATGGATGGATGAATGATGGACGGATGGATGGATGGATGGATGATGGATGGATGAACGAGGGATGGATGGATGAATGATGGACGGATAGATGGATGGAGGATGGATTGATGGATGAATGAATGATGGATGGATGGATGAATGAATGAGGGATGGATGGATGGATGATGGATGGATAGATGGATGATGGATGGATGGATGAATGATGGACGGATGGATGGATGGATGGATGCTTGGATGGATGGATGAATGATGGATGGATGGATGGATGATGAATGATGGATGGATAGATGGATGGATGCTTGGATGGATGGATGAATGATGGATGGATGGATGAATGATGGATGGATGGATGAATGATGGATGGATGGATGACTGATGGATGTTTGAATGATGGATGGATGGATGATGAATGAATAATGGATGGATGGATGACAGATGGATGGATGGATGGATGGATGGATGATGGATGGATGAATGATTGATGGATAGATGGATGGATGGATGATGAATGAATAATGGATGGATGGATGACGGATGGATGGATGGATGGATGATGGATGGATGAATGATTGATGGATAGATGGATGGATGAATGAATGATGGATGGATGGAGGGATGATGGATGGATGGATGGATGATGAATGGATGGATGAATGATGGATGGATGGATGATGAATGGATGATAGATGGATGGATGGATGAATGATAGATGGATGATGAATGAGTGATGGATGAATGGATGGATGGATGGATGAATGATGGATGTATGGATGAATGATGGATGGATGGATGGATGGATGAATGACAGATGGATGGATGGATGGATGGATGAATGATGGATGGATGGATGATGGATGGATGGATGAATGATGGATGATGGATGGATGCTTGGACTGATGGATGTATGAATGATGGATGGATGGATGATGAATGGATGGATGGATGGATGGATGGATGATGGATGGATGGATGAATGATGGATGGATGGATGGATGAATGATGAATGATGGATGGATGGATGAATGACAGATGGATGGATGGATGGATTGATGGATGGATGGATGAATGATGGATGATGGATGGATGGATGCTTGGACTGATGGATGTATGAATGATGGATGGATGGATGATGAATGAATAATGGATGGATGGATGGATGATGGATGGATAGATGAATGAATGACAGATGGATGGATGGATGAATGACGGATGGATGGATGGATGAATGATGGATGGATGGATGGACGAATGATGGATGGATGATGGATGAATGATGGACGGATGGATGGATGAATGATGGATGGATTGATGAATGAGGGAAAGATGGATGAATGATGGACGGATGGATGGATGGATGACGGATGGATGGATGGAGGGATGATGGATGGATGGATGAATGATGAATGATGGATGGATGGATGAATGATGGATGATGGATGGATGCTTGGACTGATGGATGTATGAATGATGGATGGATGGATGAATGATGGATGGATGGATGATGGATGGATGAATGAGGGATGGATGGATGGATGATGGACGGATGGATGAATGATGGATGGATGGATGATGGATGGATGAATGAGGGATGGATGGATGGATGAATTATGGACAGATGGATGGATGGAGGATGGATTGATGGATGAATGAATGATGGATGGATGGATGAATGAATGAGGGATGGATGGATGGATGATGGATGGATAGATGGATGATGGATGGATGGATGAATGAGGGATGGATGGATGATGGATGAATGAATGATGGATTGAGGGATGGATGGATGGATGACGGATTGATGGATGAATGATGGATGGATGGATGAATGAGGGATGGATGAATGATGGTCGGATGGATGGATGGATGATGGATGGATGGATGAATGATGAACGGATGGATGGATGGACGAATGATGGACGGATGGATAGATGGATAAATGGATGATGGATGGATGAATGATTGATGGATGGATGGATGGATGATTGATGATGAATGATGGATGGATGGATGGAGGGATGATGGATGGATGGAGGGATGATGGATGGATGGATGAATGATGAATGGATGGATGAATGATGAATGGATGATGGATGGATGGATGGATGGATGGATGAATGATAGATGGATGATGAATGAATGATGGATGAATGGATGGATGGATGGATGGATGATGGATGTATGGATGAATGATGGATGGATTGATGAATGAGGGATGGATGGATGGATGAATGATGGACGTATGGATGGATGGATGACGGATGGATGGATGATGGATGGATGGATGATTGATGGATGGATGGACGAATGATGGACGGATGGATGGATGGAAGAATGATGGATGTATGGATGAATGATGGATGGATAGATGGATGAATGACAGATGGATGGATGGATGGATGGATGATGGATGGATGAATGAGGGATGGATGGATGGATGAATGATGGACGGATGGATGGATGGAGGATGGATTGATGGATGAATGAATGATGGATGGATGGATGAATGAATGAGGGATGAATGGATGGATGATGGATGGATAGATGGATGGATGGATGAATGAGGGATGGATGGATGATGGATGAATGAATGATGGATTGAGGGATGGATGGATGGATGACGGATGGATGGATGAATGATGGATGGATGGATGGATGATGGATGGATGAATGAGGGATGGATGGATGGATGAATGATGGTCGGATGGATGGATGGATGATGGATGGATGGATGAATGAATGATGGATTGAGGGATGGATGGATGGATGACGGATGGATGGATGATGGATGGATAGATGGATGGATGGATGATTGATGGATGGACGACTGATGGACGGATGGATGGATGGACGAATGATGGACGGATGGATAGATGGATAAATGGATGGATGAATGATTGATGGATGGATGATTGATGATGAATGATGGATGGATGGATGGAGGGATGATGGATGGATGGAGGGATGATGGATGGATGGATGAATGATGAATGGATGGATGAATGATGAATGGATGATGGATGGATGGATGGATGGATGGATGAATGATAGATGGATGATGAATGAATGATGGATGAATGGATGGATGGATGGATGAATGATGGATGTATGGATGAATGATGGATGGATGGATGGATGAATGACAGATGGATTGATGAATGAGGGATGGATGGATGAATGATGGACGGATGGATGGATGGATGACGGATGGATGGATGATGGATGGATGGATGGACGAATGATGGACGGATGGATGGATGGATGGGCGAATGATGGACGGATGGATGGATGGATGGATGGATGCTTGGATGGATGGATGGATGAATGATGGATGGATGGATGGATGAATGATGGATGGATGCTTGGACTGATGGATGTATGAATGATGGATGGATGGATGAATGATGGATGGATGGATGGATGAATGATGGATGGATGGATGATGGATGGATGAATGAGGGATGGATGGATGGATGAATGATGGACGGATGGATGGATGGATGGAGGATGGATTGATGGATGAATGAATGATGGATGGATGGATGAATGAATGAGGGATGAATGGATGGATGATGGATGGATAGATGGATGATGGATGGATGGATGAATGAGGGATGGATGGATGATGGATGGATGATGGATGGATGGATGAATGAATGATGGATTGAGGGATGGATGGATGGATGACGGATGGATGGATGAATGATGGATGGATGGATGGATGATGGATGGATGAATGAGGGATGGATGGATGGATGAATGATGGTCGGATGGATGGATGGATGATGGATGGATGGATGAATGAATGATGGATTGAGGGATGGATGGATGGATGGATGATGGATGGATAGATGGATGGATGGATGATTGATGGATGGATGGACGAATGATGGACGGATGGATGGATGGACGAATGATGGACGGATGGATAGATGGATGGATGGATGATGGATGGATGAATGATTGATGGATGGATGGATGGATGATTGATGATGAGTGATGGATGGATGGATGGAGGGATGATGGATGGATGGAGGGATGATGGATGGATGGATGAATGATGAATGGATGGATGAATGATGAATGGATGATGGATGGATGTATGAATGATAGATGGATGATGAATGAATGATGGATGGATGAATGATGGATGAATGATGGATGGATGGATGGATGAATGACAGATGGATGGATGTATGAATGACGGATGGATGGATGGATGAATGATGGATGGATGGATGAATGATGGATGGATGGATGAATGATGGATGATGGATGGATGATTGATGGATGGATGGATGGACGAATGATGGATGGATGATGGATGAATGATGGACGGATGGATGAATGATGGATGGATGGATGATAGATGGATGAATGAGGGATAGATGGATGGATGAATGATGGACGGATGGATGGATGGAGGATGGATTGATGGATGAATGAATGATGGATGGATGGATGAATGAATGAGGGATGGATGGATGGATGATGGATGGATGGATCGATGATGGATGGATGGATGAATGAATGATGGATTGAGGGATGGATGGATGGATGACGGATGGATGGATGAATGATGGATGGATGGATGATGGATGGATGAATGAGGGATGGATGGATGGATGAATGATGGTCGGATGGATGGATGGATGATGGATGGATGGATGAATGAATGATGGATTGAGGGATGGATGGATGGATGATGGATGGATGGATGATGGATGGATGATTGATGGATGGATGGACGGATGGATGGATGGATGGATGGATGCTTGGATGGATGGATGGATGAATGATGGATGGATGGATGGATGAATGATGGATGATGGATGGATGCTTGGACTGATGGATGTATGAATGATGGATGGATGGATGATGAATGAATAATGGATGGATGGATGACAGATGGATGGATGGATGGATGATGGATGAATGAATGATTGATGGATAGATGGATGGATGATTGATGATGGAGGGATGGATGGATGAATGAAAGATGGATGGATGGAGGGATGATGGATGGATGGATGAATGATGAATGGATGGATGAATGATGGATGGATGGATGATGAATGGATGATGGATGGATGGATGATGAATGATAGATGGATGATGAATGAGTGATGGATGAATGGATGGATGGATGGATGAATGATGCATGTATGGATGAATGATGGATGGATGGATGGATGAATGACAGATGGATGGATGGATGGATGAATGATGGATGAATGATGGATGGATGGATGGATGAATGATGGATGGATGGATGAATGATGGATGATGGATGGATGCTTGGACTGATGGATGTATGAATGATGGATGGATGGATGATGAATAAATAATGGATGGATGGATGACAGATGGATGGATGGATGGATGGATGGATCGATGGATGGATGATGGATGGATGAATGATTGATGGATAGATGGATGGATGATTTATGATGGATGGATGGATGGATGAATGAATGATGGATGGATGATGAATGGATGGATGATGAATGGATGATGGATGGATGGATGAATGATAGATGGATGATGAATGAATGATGGATGAATGGATGGATGGATGGAAGAATGATGGATGTATGGATGAATGATGGATGGATGGATGGATGAATGATGCATGGATGGATGAATGATGGATGGATGATTGATGGATGGATGGACAAATGATGGATGAATGATGGATGGATGCATGGATCATGAATGATGGATGGATGGAGGCTTGGATGGATGTATGAATGATGGATAGATGGATGATGAATGGATTATGGATGGATGGATGGATGATTGATGATGGATGAATGGAGGGATGATTGATGGATGGATGAATGATTGATGGATGGATGGATGCTTGGACTGATGGATGTATGAATGATGGATGGATGGATGAATGAATAATGGATGGATGGATGACAGATGGATGGATGGATGGATGGATGATGGATGGATGAATGATTGATGGATAGATGGATGGATGATTGATGATGGATGGATGGATGGATGAATGAATGATGGATGGATGGAGGGATGAGGGATGGATGGATGAATGAATGATGGATTGAGGTATGGATGGATGGATGATGGATGGATGGATGATTGATGGATGGATGGACGAATGATGGACGGATGGATGGATGTATGGATGCTTGGATGGATGGATGGATGAATGATGGATGGATGGATGGATGAATGATGGATGATGGATGGATGCTTGGACTGATGGATGGATGGATGATGAATGAATAATGGATGGATGGATGACAGATGGATGGATGGATGGATGGATGATGGATGAATGAATGATTGATGGATAGATGGATGGATGATTGATGATGGATGGATGAATGAAAGATGGATGGATGGAGGGATGATGGATGGATGGATGAATGATGAATGGATGGATGAATGATGGATGATGAATGATAGATGGATGATGAATGAGTGATGGATGGATGGATGGATGAATGATGGATGTATGGATGAATGATGGATGGATGGATGGATGAATGACAGATGGATGGATGGATGGATGAATGATGGATGGATGGATGGATGAATGATGGATGGATGGATGAATGATGGATGATGGATGGATGCTTGGACTGATGGATGTATGAATGATGGATGGATGGATGATGAATGAATAATGGATGGATGGATGACAGATGGATGGATGGATGGATGGATGATGGATGGATGAATGATTGATGGATAGATGGATGGATGATTTATGATGGATGGATGGATGGATGGATGAATGATGGATGGATGATGAATGGATGGATGAATGATGAATGGATGGATGATGAATGGATTATGGATGGATGGATTAATGATAGATGGATGATGAATGAATGATGGATGAATGGATGGATGGATGGAAGAATGATGGATGTATGGATGAATGATGGATGGATAGATGGATGAATGACAGATGGATGGATGGATGGATGATGGATGGATGAATGAGGGATGGATGGATGGATGAATGATGGACGGATGGATGGATGGAGGATGGATTGATGGATGAATGAATGATGGATGGATGGATGAATGAATGAGGGATGAATGGATGGATGATGGATGGATAGATGGATGATGGATGGATGGATGAATGAGGGATGGATGGATGATGGATGAATGATGGATGGATGATGGATGGATGGATTAATGAATGATGGATTGAGGGATGGATGGATGGATGACGGATGGATGGATGAATGATGGATGGATGGATGGATGATGGATGGATGAATGAGGGATGGATGGATGGATGAATGATGGTCGGATGGATGGATGGATGATGAATGGATTATGGATGGATGGATTAATGATAGATGGATGATGAATGAATGATGGATGAATGGATGGATGGATGGAAGAATGATGGATGTATGGATGAATGATGGATGGATAGATGGATGAATGACAGATGGATGGATGGATGGATGATGGATGGATGAATGAGGGATGGATGGATGGATGAATGATGGACGGATGGATGGATGGAGGATGGATTGATGGATGAATGAATGATGGATGGATGGATGAATGAATGAGGGATGAATGGATGGATGATGGATGGATAGATGGATGATGGATGGATGGATGAATGAGGGATGGATGGATGATGGATGAATGATGGATGGATGATGGATGGATGGATTAATGAATGATGGATTGAGGGATGGATGGATGGATGACGGATGGATGGATGAATGATGGATGGATGGATGGATGATGGATGGATGAATGAGGGATGGATGGATGGATGAATGATGGTCGGATGGATGGATGGATGATGGATGGATGGATGAATGAATGATGGATTGAGGGATGGATGGATGGATGACGGATGGATGGATGATGGATGGATAGATGGATGGATGGATGGACGAATGATGGACGGATGGATGGATGGACGAATGATGGACGGATGGATAGATGGATGGATGGATGGATGAAGGATGGAGGAATGATTGATGGATGGATGATGGATGATTGATGATGAATGATGGATGGATGGATGGAGGGATGATGGATGGATAGAGGGATGATGGATGGATGGATGAATGATGAATGGATGGATGAATGATGAATGGATGATGGATGGATGGATGATGGATGAATGGATGATTGATGATGGATGGATGGATGGATGAATGAAAGATGGATGGATGGATGAATGATGAATGGATGGATGAATGATGGATGGATGGATGATGAATGGATGATGGATGGATGGATGATGAATGATAGATGGATGATGAATGAGTGATGGATGAATGGATGGATGGATGGATGAATGATGGATGTATGGATGAATGATGGATGGATGGATGGATGAATGACAGATGGATGGATGGATGGATGAATGATGGATGAATGATGGATGGATGGATGGATGAATGATGGATGGATGGATGAATGATGGATGATGGATGGATGCTTGGACTGATGGATGGATGGATGATGAATGAATAATGGATGGATGGATGACAGATGGATGGATGGATGGATGGATGGATGGATGGATGGATGGATGGATGGATGGATGATGGATGGATGAATGATTGATGGATAGATGGATGGATGATTTATGATGGATGGATGGATGGATGAATGATGGATGGATGATGAATGGATGGATGAATGATGAATGGATGGATGATGAATGGATGATGGATGGATGGATGAATGATAGATGGATGATGAATGAATGATGGATGAATGGATGGATGGATGGAAGAATGATGGATGTATGGATGAATGATTGGATGGATGGATGGATGAATGACAGATGGATGGATGGATGATGGATGGATGAATGAGGGATGGATGGATGGATGAATGATGGACGGATGGATGGATGGAGGATGGATTGATGGATGAATGAATGATGGATGGATGGATGAATGAATGAGGGATGAATGGATGGATGATGGATGGATAGATGGATGATGGATGGATGGATGAATGAGGGATGGATGGATGATGGATGAATGATGGATGGATGATGGATGGATGGATTAATGAATGATGGATTGAGGGATGGATGGATGGATGACGGATGGATGGATGTATGATGGATGGATGGATGGATGGATGATGGATGGATGAATGAGGGATGGATGGATGGATGAATGATGGTCGGATGGATGGATGGATGATGGATGGATGGATGAATGAATGATGGATTGAGGGATGGATGGATGGATGACGGATGGATGGATGATGGATGGATAGATGGATGGATGGATGATTGATGGATGGATGGACGAATGATGGACGGATGGATGGATGGACGAATGATGGACGGATGGATAGATGGATGGATGGATGATGGATGGATGAATGATTGATGGATGGATGATGGATGATTGATGATGAATGATGGATGGATGGATGGAGGGATGATGGATGGATGGATGAATGATGAATGGATGGATGAATGATGAATGGATGGATGAATGATAGATGGATGATGAATGAATGATGGATGGATGAATGATGGATGGATGGATGGATGAATGACAGATGGATGGATGTATGAATGACGGATGGATGGATGGATGAATGATGGATGGATGGATGAATGATGGATGATGGATGGATGATTGATGGATGGATGGATGGACGAATGATGGATGGATGATGGATGAATGATGGACGGATGGATGAATGATGGATGGATGGATGATGGATGGATGAATGAGGGATAGATGGATGGATGAATGATGGACGGATGGATGGATGGAGGATGGATTGATGGATGAATGAATGATGGATGGATGGATGAATGAATGAGGGATGGATGGATGGATGATGGATGGATGGATCGATGATGGATGGATGGATGAATGAATGATGGATTGAGGGATGGATGGATGGATGACGGATGGATGGATGAATGATGGATGGATGGATGGATGATGGATGGATGAATGAGGGATGGATGGATGGATGAATGATGGTCGGATGGATGGATGGATGATGGATGGATGGATGAATGAATGATGGATTGAGGGATGGATGGATGGATGATGGATGGATGATTGATGGATGGATGGACGAATGATGGACGGATGGATGGATGGATGGATGGATGCTTGGATGGATGGATGGATGAATGATGGATGGATGGATGGATGAATGATGGATGATGGATGGATGCTTGGACTGATGGATGTATGAATGATGGATGGATGGATGATGAATGAATAATGGATGGATGGATGACAGATGGATGGATGGATGGATGGATGGATGATGGATGAATGAATGATTGATGGATAGATGGATGGATGATTGATGATGGATGGATGGATGGATGAATGAAAGATGGATGGATGGAGGGATGATGGATGGATGGATGAATGATGAATGGATGGATGAATGATGGATGGATGGATGATGAATGGATGATGGATGGATGGATGATGAATGATAGATGGATGATGAATGAGTGATGGATGAATGGATGGATGGATGGATGAATGATGGATGTATGGATGAATGATGGATGGATGGATGGATGAATGACAGATGGATGGATGAATGATGGATGAATGATGGATGGATGATGAATGGATGGATGATGAATGGATGATGGATGGATGGATGAATGATAGATGGATGATGAATGAATGATGGATGAATGGATGGATGGATGGAAGAATGATGGATGTATGGATGAATGATGGATGGATGGATGGATGAATGATGGATGGATGGATGAATGATGGATGGATGATTGATGGATGGATGGACAAATGATGGATGAATGATGGATGGATGCATGGATCATGAATGATGGATGGATGGAGGCTTGGATGGATGTATGAATGATGGATAGATGGATGATGAATGGATTATGGATGGATGGATGGATGATTGATGATGGATGAATGGAGGGATGATTGATGGATGGATGAATGATGGATGGATGGATGGATGCTTGGACTGATGGATGTATGAATGATGGATGGATGGATGATGAATGAATAATGGATGGATGGATGACAGATGGATGGATGGATGGATGGATGATGGATGGATGAATGATTGATGGATAGATGGATGGATGATTGATGATGGATGGATGGATGGATGAATGAATGATGGATGGATGGAGGGATGAGGGATGGATGGATGAATGAATGATGGATTGAGGTATGGATGGATGGATGATGGATGGATGGATGATTGATGGATGGATGGACGAATGATGGACGGATGGATGGATGTATGGATGCTTGGATGGA
Source organism: Telmatherina bonti (assembly GCF_933228915.1). Taxonomy (NCBI): domain Eukaryota; kingdom Metazoa; phylum Chordata; class Actinopteri; order Atheriniformes; family Telmatherinidae; genus Telmatherina; species Telmatherina bonti. The sequence continues at coordinate 2,828,355 of NC_136613.1, forward strand.
TGGATGGATGAATGATGGATGGATGGATGGATGAATGATGGATGATGGATGGATGCTTGGACTGATGGATGGATGGATGATGAATGAATAATGGATGGATGGATGACAGATGGATGGATGGATGGATGGATGATGGATGAATGAATGATTGATGGATAGATGGATGGATGATTGATGATGGATGGATGAATGAAAGATGGATGGATGGAGGGATGATGGATGGATGGATGAATGATGAATGGATGGATGAATGATGGATGATGAATGATAGATGGATGATGAATGAGTGATGGATGGATGGATGGATGAATGATGGATGTATGGATGAATGATGGATGGATGGATGGATGAATGACAGATGGATGGATGGATGGATGGATGAATGATGGATGGATGGATGGATGAATGATGGATGATGGATGGATGCTTGGACTGATGGATGTATGAATGATGGATGGATGGATGATGAATGAATAATGGATGGATGGATGACAGATGGATGGATGGATGGATGGATGATGGATGGATGAATGATTGATGGATAGATGGATGGATGATTTATGATGGATGGATGGATGGATGGATGAATGATGGATGGATGATGAATGGATGGATGAATGATGAATGGATGGATGATGAATGGATTATGGATGGATGGATTAATGATAGATGGATGATGAATGAATGATGGATGAATGGATGGATGGATGGAAGAATGATGGATGTATGGATGAATGATGGATGGATAGATGGATGAATGACAGATGGATGGATGGATGGATGATGGATGGATGAATGAGGGATGGATGGATGGATGAATGATGGACGGATGGATGGATGGAGGATGGATTGATGGATGAATGAATGATGGATGGATGGATGAATGAATGAGGGATGAATGGATGGATGATGGATGGATAGATGGATGATGGATGGATGGATGAATGAGGGATGGATGGATGATGGATGAATGATGGATGGATGATGGATGGATGGATTAATGAATGATGGATTGAGGGATGGATGGATGGATGACGGATGGATGGATGAATGATGGATGGATGGATGGATGATGGATGGATGAATGAGGGATGGATGGATGGATGAATGATGGTCGGATGGATGGATGGATGATGGATGGATGGATGAATGAATGATGGATTGAGGGATGGATGGATGGATGACGGATGGATGGATGATGGATGGATAGATGGATGGATGGATGATTGATGGATGGATGGACGAATGATGGACGGATGGATGGATGGACGAATGATGGACGGATGGATAGATGGATGGATGGATGGATGAAGGATGGAGGAATGATTGATGGATGGATGATGGATGATTGATGATGAATGATGGATGGATGGATGGAGGGATGATGGATGGATAGAGGGATGATGGATGGATGGATGAATGATGAATGGATGGATGAATGATGAATGGATGATGGATGGATGGATGATGGATGAATGGATGATTGATGATGGATGGATGGATGGATGAATGAAAGATGGATGGATGGATGAATGATGAATGGATGGATGAATGATGGATGGATGGATGATGAATGGATGATGGATGGATGGATGATGAATGATAGATGGATGATGAATGAGTGATGGATGAATGGATGGATGGATGGATGAATGATGGATGTATGGATGAATGATGGATGGATGGATGGATGAATGACAGATGGATGGATGGATGGATGAATGATGGATGAATGATGGATGGATGGATGGATGAATGATGGATGGATGGATGAATGATGGATGATGGATGGATGCTTGGACTGATGGATGGATGGATGATGAATGAATAATGGATGGATGGATGACAGATGGATGGATGGATGGATGGATGGATGGATGATGGATGGATGAATGATTGATGGATAGATGGATGGATGATTTATGATGGATGGATGGATGGATGAATGATGGATGGATGATGAATGGATGGATGAATGATGAATGGATGGATGATGAATGGATGATGGATGGATGGATGAATGATAGATGGATGATGAATGAATGATGGATGAATGGATGGATGGATGGAAGAATGATGGATGTATGGATGAATGATTGGATGGATGGATGGATGAATGACAGATGGATGGATGGATGATGGATGGATGAATGAGGGATGGATGGATGGATGAATGATGGACGGATGGATGGATGGAGGATGGATTGATGGATGAATGAATGATGGATGGATGGATGAATGAATGAGGGATGAATGGATGGATGATGGATGGATAGATGGATGATGGATGGATGGATGAATGAGGGATGGATGGATGATGGATGAATGATGGATGGATGATGGATGGATGGATTAAAGAATGATGGATTGAGGGATGGATGGATGGATGACGGATGGATGGATGTATGATTGATGGATGGATGGATGGATGATGGATGGATGAATGAGGGATGGATGGATGGATGAATGATGGTCGGATGGATGGATGGATGATGGATGGATGGATGAATGAATGATGGATTGAGGGATGGATGGATGGATGACGGATGGATGGATGATGGATGGATAGATGGATGGATGGATGATTGATGGATGGATGGACGAATGATGGACGGATGGATGGATGGACGAATGATGGACGGATGGATAGATGGATGGATGGATGATGGATGGATGAATGATTGATGGATGGATGATGGATGATTGATGATGAATGATGGATGGATGGATGGAGGGATGATGGATGGATGGAGGGATGATGGATGGATGGATGAATGATGAATGGATGGATGAATGATGAATGGATGGATGAATGATAGATGGATGATGAATCAATGATGGATGGATGAATGATGGATGGATGGATGGATGAATGACAGATGGATGGATGTATGAATGACGGATGGATGGATGGATGAATGATGGATGGATGGATGAATGATGGATGATGGATGGATGATTGATGGATGGATGGATGGACGAATGATGGATGGATGATGGATGAATGATGGACGGATGGATGAATGATGGATGGATGGATGATGGATGGATGAATGAGGGATAGATGGATGGATGAATGATGGACGGATGGATGGATGGAGGATGGATTGATGGATGAATGAATGATGGATGGATGGATGAATGAATGAGGGATGGATGGATGGATGATGGATGGATGGATCGATGATGGATGGATGGATGAATGAATGATGGATTGAGGGATGGATGGATGGATGACGGATGGATGGATGAATGATGGATGGATGGATGGATGATGGATGGATGAATGAGGGATGGATGGATGGATGAATGATGGTCGGATGGATGGATGGATGATGGATGGATGGATGAATGAATGATGGATTGAGGGATGGATGGATGGATGATGGATGGATGATTGATGGATGGATGGACGAATGATGGACGGATGGATGGATGGATGGATGGATGCTTGGATGGATGGATGGATGAATGATGGATGGATGGATGGATGAATGATGGATGATGGATGGATGCTTGGACTGATGGATGTATGAATGATGGATGGATGGATGATGAATGAATAATGGATGGATGGATGACAGATGGATGGATGGATGGATGGATGGATGATGGATGGATGAATGATTGATGGATAGATGGATGGATGATTGATGATGGATGGATGGATGGATGAATGAAAGATGGATGGATGGAGGGATGATGGATGGATGGATGAATGATGAATGGATGGATGAATGATGGATGGATGGATGATGAATGGATGATGGATGGATGGATGATGAATGATAGATGGATGATGAATGAGTGATGGATGAATGGATGGATGGATGGATGAATGATGGATGTATGGATGAATGATGGATGGATGGATGGATGAATGACAGATGGATGGATGAATGATGGATGAATGATGGATGGATGGATTGATGAATGAAGGATGGATGGATGATGGATGGATGGATGAATGATGGATGGATGGATGAATGATGGATGATGGATGATGGATGAATGATGGATGGATGGATGAAGGATGGATGGATGGATGGATGGATGGATGATGAATGGATGATGGATGGATGATGAATGAATGGATGGATGGATGGATGAATGATGGATGTATGGATGAATGATGGATGGATGGATGGATGAATGACAGATGGATGGATGGATGAATGACGGATGGATGGATGAATGAATGATGGATGGATGGATGATGGATGGATGGATGATTGATGGATGATGGATGGATGAATGATGAATGATGGATGATTGATGGATGAAGGATGGATGAATGATGGCTAATGGATGGATGAATGATGGATGGATGGATGGATGAATGGATGGCTGATGGATGGATGAATGAAGGATGGATGGATGGATGAATGAATGATGGATGGATGGATGAATGATGGCTGATGGATGGATGAATGATGGATGGATGGATGGATGGATGGCTGATGGATGGATGAATGATGGATGGATGGATGGATTAATGAATGATGGGTGGATGGATGAATGAATGAGGGATGGATGGATGGATGATGGATGATTGGATGATGGATGGATGGATGAATGAGGGATGGATGGATGGATGAATGATGGATGGATGGATGATGGATGAATGAATGATGGATTGAGGGATGGATGTATGGATGACGGATGGATGGATGAATGATGGATGGATGGATGGATGAATGAGGGATGGATGGATGGATGAATGATGGTCGGATGGATGGATGGATGATGGATGGATGGATGAATGATGGATGGATGGATGAATGAATGATGGATTGAGGTATGGATGGATGGATGACGGATGGATGGATGAATGATGGATGGATGATGGATGGATGGATGACTGATGGATGTATGAATGATGGATGAATGGATGATGAATGAATCATGGATGGATGGATGAAGGATGGATGGATAGATGGATGGATGGATGATGGATGGATGAATGATTGATGGATAGATGGATGGATGATTGATGATGGATGGATGGATGGATGGATGGAGGGATGATGGATGGATGGATGGAGGGATGATGGATGGATGGATGAATGATGAATGGATGGATGAATGATGGATGGATGGATGATGAATGGATGGATGGATGGATGAATGATAGATGGATGATGAATGAGTGATGGATGAATGGATGGATGGATGAATGATGGATGTATGGATGAATGATGGATGGATGGATGGATGGATGAATGACAGATGGATGGATGGATGAATGATGGATGGATGGATGAATGATGGATGGATGGATGATGGATGGATGGATGGATGATGGATGGATGGATGAATGATGAATGATGGATGATGGATGATGGATGGATGAATGATGGATGGATGGATGAATGATGGATGGATGGATGGATGGATGGATGAATGACAGATGGATGGATGGATGGATGAATGATGGATGGATGGATGAATGACAGATGGATGGATGAATGATGGATGAATGATGGATGGATGGATGGATGGATGAATGATGGATGGATGAATGAAGGATGAATGGATGATGGATGGATGATGAATGAATGGATGGATGGATGGATGAATGATGGATGTATGGATGAATGATTGGATGGATGGATAGATGCTTGGATGGATGGATGGATGAATGATGGATGGATGGATGGATGGATGAATGATGGATGATGGATGGATGCTTGGACTGATGGATGTATGAATGATGGATGATGGATGGATGAATGAGGGATGGATGGATGGATGAATGATGGACAGATGGATGGATGGATGGATGACTGATGGATGGATGGATGAATGATGGATGATGGATGGATGCTTGGACTGATGGATGTATGAATGATGGATGGATGAATGATGGATGGATGGATGATGGATGGATGAATGAGGGATGGATGGATGGATGAATGATGGACGGATGGATGGATGGATGATGGATGGATGGATGAATGAATGAGGGATGGATGGATGGATGATGGATGGATAGATGGATGATGGATGGATGGATGAATGATGGATGGATGGATGATGGATGGATGAATGATGGACGGATGGATGGATGATGGATGGATGGATGAATGGATGGATGGATGGATGACGGATGGATGAATGATGGATGGATGGATGGATGATGGATGGATGAATGAGGGATGGATGGATGGATGGATGAATGATGGTCGGATGGATGGATGGATGATGGATGGATGGATGGATGAATGATGGATTGAGGGATGGATGGATGGATGAATGATGGATGGATGGATGAATGAATGAGGGATGGATGGATGGATGATGGATGGATAGATGGATGGACGATGGATGGATAGATGGATGGATGGATGGATGGATGATTAATGGATGGATGGACGAATGATGGACGGATGGATGGATGGACGAATGATGGACGGATGGATGGATGAATGATGGATGATGGATGGATGGATGACTGATGGATGTATGAATGATGGATGAATGGATGATGAATGAATCATGGATGGATGGATGACGGATGGATGGATAGATGGATGGATGGATGATGGATGGATGAATGATTGATGGATAGATGGATGGATGATTGATGATGGATGGATGGATGGATGGATGGATGGATGGATGATGGATGGATGGATGGAGGGATGATGGATGGATGGATGAATGATGAATGGATGGATGAATGATGGATGGATGGATGATGAATGGATGGATGGATGGATGAATGATAGATGGATGATGAATGAGTGATGGATGAATGGATGTATGGATGGATGGATGAATGATGCATGGATGGATGAATGATGGATGGATGGATGGATGGATGAATGATGGCTGATGGATGAATGATGGATGGATGGATGGATGGATGAATGATGGATGGATGGATGAATGGTGGATGATGGATGGATGCTTGGACTGAAGTATGTATGAATGATGGATGGATGATTGATGATGAATGATGGATGGATGGATGGAGGGATGATGGATGGATGGATGAATGATGAATGGATGGATGAATGATGGATGGATGAATGATGAATGGATGGATGGATGATGAATGGATGATGGATGGATGATGAATGAATGGATGGATGGATGGATGAATGATGGATGTATGGATGAATGATGGATGGATGGATGGATGAATGACAGATGGATGGATGGATGAATGACGGATGGATGGATGAATGAATGATGGATGGATGGATGATGGATGGATGGATGATTGATGGATGATGGATGGATGAATGATGGATGATTGATGGATGAAGGATGGATGAATGATGGCTGATGGATGGATGAATGATGGATGGATGGATGGATGAATGGATGGCTGATGGATGGATGAATGATGGATGGATGGATGGATGAATGAATGATGGATGGATGGATGAATGATGGCTGATGGATGGATGAATGATGGATGGATGGATGGATGATGGACGGATGGATGGATGGATGAATGATGGATGGATGGATGAATGATGGATGGATGGATGGATGGATGAATGATGGACGGATGGATGGATGGATGGATGGATGAATGATGGACGGATGGATGGATGGATGGATGGATGGATGAATGATGAACGGATGGATTGATGGATGGATGAATGATGGATGGATGGATGGATGGATGAATGATGGATGAATGGATGGATTATGTTCCATATGTACAAGACTTGCGGACCAGACTGGACCCCTGGAGGCCTGTCTTCGTAGCGGATCGCAGGTTTGATTCCCGTGGTTCACATGTGAAACTGGTTTGTATGTTGCAGAGAAACCAGGAGCTGCTCCTCCGGCTGAAGCTGCAGCTGTTCCCACCAAAGAACTGGACAATCTGTTCTTCATCGAGGAGCCACAATCTGCACATGTCACAGAGAGTAAGACCACCGCCATCATCATCATCATCATCATCATCATCATCATCATCATCATCATCAGTGTCCTGCTACTAACTGCCCCCCTGCTGCTCCACAGAGGGGACCGCCACCTTCATCGCCAAAGTGGGCGGAGACCCCATCCCCAGCGTCAAGTGGATGAAAGGGAAGTGGCGTCAGCTGACACACGGAGGTCGGATCTTCATCCAGCAGAAAGGTCAGGAGGCCAAGCTGGAGATCCGAGAGGTGACCAGGTCTGATTCGGGTCAGTACCGCTGTGTCGCCTCCAACAAGCATGGCGAGATCGAGAGCGCCGCCGACATGCACGTCGTAGAGAAGAAGGAGGCAACTCAGCTGGAGGGGGACCTCCGAGCCAAACTCAAAAAGTATGTTTACTTACGTTTACTTTGCCGTTTTACACCACATCACGCCATTTTACACCACGCCATTTTACACCAAGCCGTTTTACACCAAGCCGTTTTACACCACGCCGTTTTACACCACACCATTTTACACCACACCATTTTACACCACACCATTTTACACCACGCCATTTTACACCACGCCACACCGTTTTACACCACGCCATTTTACACCACGCCACACCGTTTTACACCACGCCATTTTACACCACGCCACACCGTTTTACACCACGCCATTTTACACCACGCCACACCGTTTTACACCACGCCATTTTACACCACGCCGTTTTACACCAAGCCGTTTTACACCACACCATTTTACACCACGCCACACCGTTTTACACCACGCCGTTTTACACCACACCATTGTACACCACGCCACACCGTTTTACACCACGCCGTTTTACACCAAGCCGTTTTACACCACACCATTTTACACCACACCATTTTACACCACGCCACACCGTTTTACACCACGCCGTTTTACACCACACCATTTTACACCACACCATTTTACACCAAGCCGTTTTACACCACACCATTTTACACCACGCCACACCGTTTTACACCACGCCGTTTTACACCACACCATTTTACACCACGCCACGCCGTTGTACACCACGCCATTTTACACCACACCATTTTACACCAAGCCGTTTTACACCACACCATTTTACACCACACCATTTTACACCACGCCACGCCGTTGTACACCACGCCATTTTACACCCCACCGTTTTACACCACACCATTTTACACCAAGCCGTTTTACACCACACCATTTTACACCACACCATTTTACACCACGCCACACCGTTTTACACCACGCCATTTTACACCACACCATTTTACACCACGCCACACTGTTTTACACCACGCCATTTTACACCCCACCGTTTTACACCACGCCGTTGTACATCACGCCGTTTTACACCATGCCGTTTTACACCATGCCGTTTTACACCATGCCGTTTTACACGACGCCACACTGTTTTACACCACGCCATTTTACACCCCACCGTTTTACACCACGCCGTTGTACATCACGCCGTTTTACACCATGCCGTTTTACACCATGCCGTTTTACACCACGCCATTTTACACCACACCATTTTACACCACGCCACACTGTTTTACACCACGCCATTTTACACCCCACCGTTTTACACCACGCCGTTGTACGCCGTTTTACATCACGCCGTTTTACACCATGCCGTTTTACACCACGCCGTTTTACACCACGCCGTTTTACACCACATCACGCCGTTTTACACCACGCCACGCCGTTTTACACCACATCACGCCGTTTTACACCACATCACGCCGTTTTACACCACGCCACACCGTTTTACACCACGCCATTTTACACTACGCCACGCCATTTTACACTACGCCACGCCGTTCTACACCACGCCACACCATTTTACACCACACCATTTTACACCACGCCACACCGTTTTACACCACACCATTTTACACCACGCCACACTGTTTTACACCACGCCATTTTACACCCCACCGTTTTACACCACGCCGTTTTACACCATGCCGTTTTACACCACGCCGTTTTACACCACGCCGTATTACACCACGTCACGCCGTTTTACACCACGCCACGCCGTTTTACACCACGCCATTTTACACCACGCCATTTTACACCACGCCATTTTACACCACACCGCTTTACACCACGCCGCTTTACACCACGCCGCTTTACACCATGCCGCTTTACACCACACCACACCGTTTTACACCACGCCACACCGTTTTACACCACGCCATTTTACACCACGCCGTTTTACACCACGCCGCTTTACACCACGCCGCTTTACACCACGCCGCTTTACACCACACCGTTTTACACCACACCGTTTTACACCACACCATTTTACACCACGCCACACCGTTTTACACCAAATCACCCCGTTTTACACCACACCATTTTACATCCCGCCGTTTTACACCACATCACGCTGTTTTACACCACATCACGCCGTTTTACACCCCGTCACGCCGTTTTACACCACGCCACGCCGTTTTACACCACGCCACGCCGTTTTACACCACGCCACGCCGTTTTACACCACGCCACACCGTTTTACACCACACCATTTTACACCACGCCGTTTTACACCACGCCACACCGTTTTACACCATACCGTTTTACACTACGCCACGCCGTTTTACACCACATCACGCCGTTTTACACCACGCCACGCCGTTTTACACCATACCGTTTTACACCATACCGTTTTACACCACACCATTTTACACCACGCCGTTTTACACCATACCGTTTTACACCACACCATTTTACACCACGCCGTTTTACACCATACCGTTTTACACCATGCCGTTTTACACCACGCCGTTCTACACCACGCCACACCATTTTACACCACGCCACACCGTTTTACACCACACCATTTTACACCACGCCACACTGTTTTACACCACGCCATTTTACACCCCACCGTTTTACACCACGCCGTTTTACACCATGCCGTTTTACACCATGCCGTTTTACACCACGCCGTTTTACACCACGCCGTTTTACACCACGTCACGCCGTTTTACACCACGCCACGCCGTTTTACACCACGCCATTTTACACCACGCCATTTTACACCCCACCGTTTTACACCACGCCGTTGTACATCACGCCGTTTTACACCATGCCGTTTTACACCATGCCGTTTTACACCACGCCATTTTACACCCCACCGTTTTACACCACGCCGTTGTACGCCGTTTTACATCACGCCGTTTTACACCATGCCGTTTTACACCACGCCGTTTTACACCACGCCGTTTTACACCACGCCACGCCGTTTTACACCACGCCACGCCGTTTTACACCACGCCACGCCGTTTTACACCACGCCATTTTACACCCCACCGTTTTACACCACGCCGTTGTACATCACGCCGTTTTACCCCATGCCGTTTTACACCATGCCGTTTTACACCACGCCATTTTACACCACACCATTTTACACCACGCCACACTGTTTTACACCACGCCATTTTACACCCCACCGTTTTACACCACGCCGTTGTACGCCGTTTTACATCACGCCGTTTTACACCATGCCGTTTTACACCACGCCGTTTTACACCACGCCGTTTTACACCACGCCGTTTTACACCACGCCGTTTTACACCACGCCACGCCGTTTTACACCACGCCACGCCGTTTTACACCACGCCATTTTACACCACGCCATTTTACACCCCACCGTTTTACACCACGCCGTTGTACATCACGCCGTTTTACACCATGCCGTTTTACACCACGCCATTTTACACCACACCATTTTACACCACGCCACACTGTTTTACACCACGCCGTTGTACGCCGTTTTACATCACGCCGTTTTACACCATGCCGTTTTACACCATGCCGTTTTACACCACGCCGTTTTACACCACATCACGCCGTTTTACACCACGCCACGCCGTTTTACACCACATCACGCCGTTTTACACCACATCACGCCGTTTTACACCACGCCACACCGTTTTACACCACGCCACACCGTTTTACACCACGCCATTTTACACTACGCCACGCCATTTTACACTACGCCACGCCGTTTTACACCACGCCACACCATTTTACACCACGCCATTTTACACCATGCCGTTTTACACCACGCCGTTCTACACCACGCCACACCATTTTACACCACACCATTTTACACCACGCCACACCGTTTTACACCACGCCATTTTACACCCCACCGTTTTACACCACGCCGTTTTACACCATGCCGTTTTACACCACGCCGTTTTACACCACGCCGTTTTACACCACGTCACGCCGTTTTACACCACGCCACGCCGTTTTACACCACGCCATTTTACACCACGCCGTTTTACACCACACCGCTTTACACCACACCATTTTACACCACGCCACACCGTTTTACACCACGCCATTTTACACCCCACCGTTTTACACCACGCCGTTTTACACCATGCCGTTTTACACCACGCCGTTTTACACCACGCCGTTTTACACCACGTCACGCCGTTTTACACCACGCCACGCCGTTTTACACCACGCCACGCCGTTTTACACCACGCCATTTTACACCCCACCGTTTTACACCACGCCGTTTTACACCACACCATTTTACACCACGCCACACTGTTTTACACCACGCCATTTTACACCCCACCGTTTTACACCACGCCGTTTTACACCATGCCGTTTTACACCACGCCGTTTTACACCACGCCGTTTTACACCACGTCACGCCGTTTTACACCACGCCACGCCGTTTTACACCACGCCACGCCGTTTTACACCACGCCATTTTACACCACGCCGTTTTACACCACACCGCTTTACACCACGCCGCTTTACACCACGCCGCTTTACACCATGCCGCTTTACACCATGCCGCTTTACACCACGCCACGCCGTTTTACACCACGCCGCTTTACACCACGCCGCTTTACACCACGCCGCTTTACACCACACCGTTTTACACCACACCATTTTACACCACACCATTTTACACCACGCCACACCGTTTTACACCAAATCACGCCGTTTTACACCACACCATTTTACATCCCGCCGTTTTACACCACATCACGCTGTTTTACACCAAATCACGCCGTTTTACACCCCGTCACGCCGTTTCACACCACGCCACGCCGTTTTACACCATGCCACGCCGTTTTACACCACGCCACACCGTTTTACACCACACCATTTTACACCACGCCGTTTTACACCACGCCACACCGTTTTACACCATACCGTTTTACACTACGCCACGCCGTTTTACACCACATCACGCCGTTTTACACCACGCCACGCCGTTTTACACCATACCGTTTTACACCATACCGTTTTACACCACACCATTTTACACCACGCCGTTTTACACCATACCGTTTTACACCACACCATTTTACACCACGCCGTTTTACACCATACCGTTTTACACCATACCGTTTTACACCACGCCGCTTTACACCACGCCGTTTTACACCACGCCGTTCTACACCACGCCACACCATTTTACACCACGCCACACTGTTTTACACCACACCATTTTACACCACGCCACACTGTTTTACACCACGCCATTTTACACCCCACCGTTTTACACCACGCCGTTTTACACCACGCCGTTTTACACCACGTTACGCCGTTTTACACCACGCCACGCCGTTTTACACCACGCCACGCCGTTTTACACCACGCCATTTTACACCACGCCATTTTACACCACGCCATTTTACACCACGCCATTTTACACCACACCGCTTTACACCACGCCGCTTTACACCACGCCGCTTTACACCACGCCGCTTTACACCACGCCGCTTTACACCATGCCGCTTTACACCATGCCGCTTTACACCACGCCACGCCGTTTTACACCACGCCGCTTTACACCACGCCGCTTTACACCACGCCGCTTTACACCACGCCGCTTTACACCACACCATTTTACACCACACCACACCGTTTTACACCACGCCACACCGTTTTACACCACGCCATTTTACACCACGCCGCTTTACACCACGCCGCTTTACACCACGCCGCTTTACACCACGCCGTTTTACACCACGCCGTTTTACACCACACCATTTTACACCACACCATTTTACACCACGCCACACCGTTTTACACCACACCATTTTACATCCCGCCGTTTTACACCACATCACGCTGTTTTACACCAAATCACGCCGTTTTACACCCCGTCACGCCGTTTTACACCACGCCACGCCGTTTTACACCACGCCACGCCGTTTTACACCACACCACACCGTTTTACACCACACCATTTTACACCACGCCGTTTTACACCACGCCACACCGTTTTACACCATACCGTTTTACACTACGCCACGCCGTTTTACACCACATCACGCCGTTTTACACCACGCCACGCCGTTTTACACCATACCGTTTTACACCATACCGTTTTACACCACACCATTTTACACCACGCCGTTTTACACCATACCGTTTTACACCACACCATTTTACACCACGCCGTTTTACACCATACCGTTTTACACCATACCGTTTTACACCACGCCGTTTTACACCACACCATTTTACATCACGCCGTTTTACACCACGCCACGCCGTTTTACACCACGCCACGCCGTTTTACACCATACCGTTTTACACCATACCGTTTTACACCACACCGTTTTACACCACGCCGCTTTACACCACGCCGTTTTACACCACGCCGTTCTACACCACGCCACACCATTTTACACCACGCCACACCGTTTTACACCACACCATTTTACACCACGCCACACTGTTTTACACCACGCCATTTTACACCCCACCGTTTTACACCACGCCGTTTTACACCACGCCGTTTTACACCACGCCATTTTACACCACGCCGTTTTACACCACGCCGTTCTACACCACGCCACACCATTTTACACCACGCCACACCGTTTTACACCACACCATTTTACACCACGCCACACTGTTTTACACCACGCCATTTTACACCCCACCGTTTTACACCACGCCGTTTTACACCACGCCGTTTTACACCACGCCGTTTTACACCACGCCGTTTTACACCACGCCATTTTACACCACGCCGTTTTACACCACGCCGTTCTACACCACGCCACACCATTTTACACCACGCCACACCGTTTTACACCACACCATTTTACACCACGCCACACTGTTTTACACCACGCCATTTTACACCACGCCATTTTACACCACACCGCTTTACACCACGCCGCTTTACACCACGCCGCTTTACACCACGCCGCTTTACACCACGCCGCTTTACACCACACCATTTTACACCACACCATTTTACACCACACACCACCGTTTTACACCACGCCATTTTACACCACGCCGCTTTACACCACGCCGCTTTACACCACGCCGCTTTACACCACACCGTTTTACACCACACCGTTTTACACCACACCATTTTACACCACACCATTTTACACCACGCCACACCGTTTTACACCACACCATTTTACATCCCGCCGTTTTACACCACATCACGCTGTTTTACACCAAATCACGCCGTTTTACACCCCGTCACGCCGTTTTACACCACGCCACGCCGTTTTACACCACGCCACGCCGTTTTACACCACGCCACACCGTTTTACACCACACCATTTTACACCACGCCGTTTTACACCACGCCACACCGTTTTACACCATACCGTTTTACACTACGCCACGCCGTTTTACACCACATCACGCCGTTTTACACCACGCCACGCCGTTTTACACCATACCGTTTTACACCATACCGTTTTACACCACACCATTTTACACCACGCCGTTTTACACCATACCGTTTTACACCACACCATTTTACACCACGCCGTTTTACACCACACCATTTTACATCACGCCGTTTTACACCACGCCACGCCGTTTTACACCACGCCGTTGTACACCACGCCGTTTTACACCACACCGTTTTACACCACGCTATTTTACGCCACGCCATTTTACACCACGCCACTTTACACCACGCCGCTTTACACCACGCCGCTTTACACCACGCCGCTTTACACCACGCCGCTTTACACTACGCCACGCCGCTTTACACTACGCCACGCCGTTTTACACCACATGACGCCGTTTTACACCACGCCACACCATTTTACACCACACCATTTTACACCACGCCACACCGTTTTACACCACGCCATTTTACACCACACCATTTTACACCACACCACACTGTTTTACACCACGCCATTTTACACCCCACCGTTTTACACCACGCCGTTGTACATCACGCCGTTTTACACCATGCCGTTTTACACCATGCCGTTTTACACCATGCCGTTTTACACCACGCCGTTTTACACCACGCCGTTTTACACCACGTCACGCCGTTTTACACCACGCCACGCCGTTTTACACCACGCCACGCCATTTTACACCACGCCATTTTACACCACACCGCTTTACACCACGCCGTTTTACACCACATCACGCTGTTTTACACCACATCACGCTGTTTTACACCACGCCACGCCGTTTTACACCACGCCACGCCGTTTTACACCACGCCACGCCGTTTTACACCACACAGTTTTACACCATACCGTTTTACACCACGCCGTTTTACACCACACCATTATACATCACGCCATTTTACATCACGCCATTTTACACCACGCCACGCCGTTTTACACCATACCGTTTTACACCACGCCGTTTTACACCATACCGTTTCACACCATACCGTTTTACACCATACCGTTTTACACCATACCGTTTTACACCACACCGTTTTACACCACGCCGTTTTACACCACACCATTTCACACCACGCCGTTTTACACCATACCGTTTCACACCATACCGTTTCACACCATACCGTTTTACACCATACCGTTTTACACCACACCATTTTACACCACACCACACCGTTTTACACCACGCCACACCGTTTTACACCACGCCATTTTACACCACGCCGTTTTACACCACGCCGCTTTACACCACGCCGTTTTACACCATACCGTTTTACACTACGCCACGCCGTTTTACACCACATCACGCCGTTTTACACCACGCCACGCCGTTTTACACCATACCGTTTTACACCATACCGTTTTACACCACACCATTTTACACCACGCCGTTTTACACCATACCGTTTTACACCACACCATTTTACACCACGCCGTTTTACACCATACCGTTTTACACCATGCCGTTTTACACCACGCCGTTCTACACCACGCCACACCATTTTACACCACGCCACACCGTTTTACACCACACCATTTTACACCACGCCACACTGTTTTACACCACGCCATTTTACACCCCACCGTTTTACACCACGCCGTTTTACACCATGCCGTTTTACACCATGCCGTTTTACACCACGCCGTTTTACACCACGCCGTTTTACACCACGTCACGCCGTTTTACACCACGCCACGCCGTTTTACACCACGCCATTTTACACCACGCCATTTTACACCCCACCGTTTTACACCACGCCGTTGTACATCACGCCGTTTTACACCATGCCGTTTTACACCATGCCGTTTTACACCACGCCATTTTACACCCCACCGTTTTACACCACGCCGTTGTACGCCGTTTTACATCACGCCGTTTTACACCATGCCGTTTTACACCACGCCGTTTTACACCACGCCGTTTTACACCACGC
The DNA here is from genome assembly GCF_933228915.1 of Telmatherina bonti. Taxonomy (NCBI): domain Eukaryota; kingdom Metazoa; phylum Chordata; class Actinopteri; order Atheriniformes; family Telmatherinidae; genus Telmatherina; species Telmatherina bonti. Next base: position 2,845,854 of record NC_136613.1, read on the forward strand.
CGTTTTACACCACGCCACGCCGTTTTACACCACGCCACGCCGTTTTACACCACGCCACGCCGTTTTACACCACGCCATTTTACACCCCACCGTTTTACACCACGCCGTTGTACATCACGCCGTTTTACATGCCGTTTTACACCACGCCATTTTACACCACACCATTTTACACCACGCCACACTGTTTTACACCACGCCATTTTACACCCCACCGTTTTACACCACGCCGTTGTACGCCGTTTTACATCACGCCGTTTTACACCATGCCGTTTTACACCACGCCGTTTTACACCACGCCGTTTTACACCACGCCGTTTTACACCACGCCGTTTTACACCACGCCACGCCGTTTTACACCACGCCACGCCGTTTTACACCACGCCATTTTACACCACGCCATTTTACACCCCACCGTTTTACACCACGCCGTTGTACATCACGCCGTTTTACACCATGCCGTTTTACACCACGCCATTTTACACCACACCATTTTACACCACGCCACACTGTTTTACACCACGCCGTTGTACGCCGTTTTACATCACGCCGTTTTACACCATGCCGTTTTACACCATGCCGTTTTACACCACGCCGTTTTACACCACATCACGCCGTTTTACACCACGCCACGCCGTTTTACACCACATCACGCCGTTTTACACCACATCACGCCGTTTTACACCACGCCACACCGTTTTACACCACGCCACACCGTTTTACACCACGCCATTTTACACTACGCCACGCCATTTTACACTACGCCACGCCGTTTTACACCACGCCACACCATTTTACACCACGCCATTTTACACCATGCCGTTTTACACCATGCCGTTTTACACCACGCCGTTCTACACCACGCCACACCATTTTACACCACACCATTTTACACCACGCCACACCGTTTTACACCACACCATTTTACACCACGCCACACTGTTTTACACCACGCCATTTTACACCCCACCGTTTTACACCACGCCGTTTTACACCATGCCGTTTTACACCACGCCGTTTTACACCACGCCGTTTTACACCACGTCACGCCGTTTTACACCACGCCACGCCGTTTTACACCACGCCACGCCGTTTTACACCACGCCATTTTACACCACGCCGTTTTACACCACACCGCTTTACACCACGCCGCTTTACACCATGCCGCTTTACACCATGCCGCTTTACACCATGCCGCTTTACACCACGCCACGCCGTTTTACACCACGCCGTTTTACACCACGCCGCTTTACACCACGCCGCTTTACACCACGCCGCTTTACACCACACCGTTTTACACCACACCATTTTACACCACACCATTTTACACCACGCCACACCGTTTTACACCAAATCACGCCGTTTTACACCACACCATTTTACATCCCGCCGTTTTACACCACATCACGCTGTTTTACACCAAATCACGCCGTTTTACACCCCGTCACGCCGTTTCACACCACGCCACGCCGTTTTACACCATGCCACGCCGTTTTACACCACGCCACACCGTTTTACACCACACCATTTTACACCACGCCGTTTTACACCACGCCACACCGTTTTACACCATACCGTTTTACACTACGCCACGCCGTTTTACACCACATCACGCCGTTTTACACCACGCCACGCCGTTTTACACCATACCGTTTTACACCATACCGTTTTACACCACACCATTTTACACCACGCCGTTTTACACCATACCGTTTTACACCACACCATTTTACACCACGCCGTTTTACACCATACCGTTTTACACCATACCGTTTTACACCACGCCGCTTTACACCACGCCGTTTTACACCACGCCGTTCTACACCACGCCACACCATTTTACACCACGCCACACTGTTTTACACCACACCATTTTACACCACGCCACACTGTTTTACACCACGCCATTTTACACCCCACCGTTTTACACCACGCCGTTTTACACCACGCCGTTTTACACCACGCCGTTTTACACCACGTTACGCCGTTTTACACCACGCCACGCCGTTTTACACCACGCCACGCCGTTTTACACCACGCCATTTTACACCACGCCATTTTACACCACGCCATTTTACACCACGCCATTTTACACCACACCGCTTTACACCACGCCGCTTTACACCACGCCGCTTTACACCACGCCGCTTTACACCATGCCGCTTTACACCATGCCGCTTTACACCACGCCACGCCGTTTTACACCACGCCGCTTTACACCACGCCGCTTTACACCACGCCGCTTTACACCACACCATTTTACACCACACCACACCGTTTTACACCACGCCACACCGTTTTACACCACGCCATTTTACACCACGCCGCTTTACACCACGCCGCTTTACACCACGCCGCTTTACACCACGCCGTTTTACACCACACCATTTTACACCACACCATTTTACACCACGCCACACCGTTTTACACCACACCATTTTACATCCCGCCGTTTTACACCACATCACGCTGTTTTACACCAAATCACGCCGTTTTACACCCCGTCACGCCGTTTTACACCACGCCACGCCGTTTTACACCACGCCACGCCGTTTTACACCACACCACACCGTTTTACACCACACCATTTTACACCACGCCGTTTTACACCACGCCACACCGTTTTACACCATACCGTTTTACACCACACCATTTTACACCACGCCGTTTTACACCATACCGTTTTACACCATACCGTTTTACACCACGCCGCTTTACACCACGCCGTTTTACACCACGCCGTTCTACACCACGCCACACCATTTTACACCACGCCACACTGTTTTACACCACACCATTTTACACCACGCCACACTGTTTTACACCACGCCATTTTACACCCCACCGTTTTACACCACGCCGTTTTACACCACGCCGTTTTACACCACGTTACGCCGTTTTACACCACGCCACGCCGTTTTACACCACGCCACGCCGTTTTACACCACGCCATTTTACACCACGCCATTTTACACCACGCCATTTTACACCACGCCATTTTACACCACACCGCTTTACACCACGCCGCTTTACACCACGCCGCTTTACACCACGCCGCTTTACACCATGCCGCTTTACACCATGCCGCTTTACACCACGCCACGCCGTTTTACACCACGCCGCTTTACACCACGCCGCTTTACACCACGCCGCTTTACACCACGCCGCTTTACACCACACCATTTTACACCACACCACACCGTTTTACACCACGCCACACCGTTTTACACCACGCCATTTTACACCACGCCGCTTTACACCACGCCGCTTTACACCACGCCGCTTTACACCACGCCGTTTTACACCACACCATTTTACACCACACCATTTTACACCACGCCACACCGTTTTACACCACACCATTTTACATCCCGCCGTTTTACACCACATCACGCTGTTTTACACCAAATCACGCCGTTTTACACCCCGTCACGCCGTTTTACACCACGCCACGCCGTTTTACACCACGCCACGCCGTTTTACACCACACCACACCGTTTTACACCACACCATTTTACACCACGCCGTTTTACACCACGCCACACCGTTTTACACCATACCGTTTTACACTACGCCACGCCGTTTTACACCACATCACGCCGTTTTACACCACGCCACGCCGTTTTACACCATACCGTTTTACACCATACCGTTTTACACCACACCATTTTACACCACGCCGTTTTACACCATACCGTTTTACACCACACCATTTTACACCACGCCGTTTTACACCATACCGTTTTACACCATACCGTTTTACACCACGCCGTTTTACACCACACCATTTTACATCACGCCGTTTTACACCACGCCACGCCGTTTTACACCATACCGTTTTACACCACACCGTTTTACACCACGCCGCTTTACACCACGCCGTTTTACACCACGCCGTTCTACACCACGCCACACCATTTTACACCACGCCACACCGTTTTACACCACACCATTTTACACCACGCCACACTGTTTTACACCACGCCATTTTACACCCCACCGTTTTACACCACGCCGTTTTACACCACGCCGTTTTACACCACGCCATTTTACACCACGCCGTTTTACACCACGCCGTTCTACACCACGCCACACCATTTTACACCACGCCACACCGTTTTACACCACACCATTTTACACCACGCCACACTGTTTTACACCACGCCATTTTACACCCCACCGTTTTACACCACGCCGTTTTACACCACGCCGTTTTACACCACGCCGTTTTACACCACGCCGTTTTACACCACGCCATTTTACACCACGCCGTTTTACACCACGCCGTTCTACACCACGCCACACCATTTTACACCACGCCACACCGTTTTACACCACACCATTTTACACCACGCCACACTGTTTTACACCACGCCATTTTACACCACGCCATTTTACACCACACCGCTTTACACCACGCCGCTTTACACCACGCCGCTTTACACCACGCCGCTTTACACCACGCCGCTTTACACCACGCCGCTTTACACCACACCATTTTACACCACACCATTTTACACCACACACCACCGTTTTACACCACGCCATTTTACACCACGCCGCTTTACACCACGCCGCTTTACACCACGCCGCTTTACACCACACCGTTTTACACCACACCGTTTTACACCACACCATTTTACACCACACCATTTTACACCACGCCACACCGTTTTACACCACACCATTTTACATCCCGCCGTTTTACACCACATCACGCTGTTTTACACCAAATCACGCCGTTTTACACCCCGTCACGCCGTTTTACACCACGCCACGCCGTTTTACACCACGCCACGCCGTTTTACACCACGCCACACCGTTTTACACCACACCATTTTACACCACGCCGTTTTACACCACGCCACACCGTTTTACACCATACCGTTTTACACTACGCCACGCCGTTTTACACCACATCACGCCGTTTTACACCACGCCACGCCGTTTTACACCATACCGTTTTACACCATACCGTTTTACACCACACCATTTTACACCACGCCGTTTTACACCATACCGTTTTACACCACACCATTTTACACCACGCCGTTTTACACCACACCATTTTACATCACGCCGTTTTACACCACGCCACGCCGTTTTACACCACGCCGTTGTACACCACGCCGTTTTACACCACACCGTTTTACACCACGCTATTTTACGCCACGCCATTTTACACCACGCCACTTTACACCACGCCGCTTTACACCACGCCGCTTTACACCACGCCGCTTTACACCACGCCGCTTTACACTACGCCACGCCGCTTTACACTACGCCACGCCGTTTTACACCACATGACGCCGTTTTACACCACGCCACACCATTTTACACCACACCATTTTACACCACGCCACACCGTTTTACACCACGCCATTTTACACCACACCATTTTACACCACACCACACTGTTTTACACCACGCCATTTTACACCCCACCGTTTTACACCACGCCGTTGTACATCACGCCGTTTTACACCATGCCGTTTTACACCATGCCGTTTTACACCATGCCGTTTTACACCACGCCGTTTTACACCACGCCGTTTTACACCACGTCACGCCGTTTTACACCACGCCACGCCGTTTTACACCACGCCACGCCATTTTACACCACGCCATTTTACACCACACCGCTTTACACCACGCCGCTTTACACCATGCCGCTTTACACCACACCATTTTACACCACGCCACGCCGTTTTACACCACGCCGTTTTACACCACGCCGCTTTACACCACGCCGTTTTACACCACATCACGCTGTTTTACACCACATCACGCTGTTTTACACCACGCCACGCCGTTTTACACCACGCCACGCCGTTTTACACCACGCCACGCCGTTTTACACCACACAGTTTTACACCATACCGTTTTACACCACGCCGTTTTACACCACACCATTATACATCACGCCATTTTACATCACGCCATTTTACACCACGCCACGCCGTTTTACACCATACCGTTTTACACCACGCCGTTTTACACCATACCGTTTCACACCATACCGTTTTACACCATACCGTTTTACACCATACCGTTTTACACCACACCGTTTTACACCACGCCGTTTTACACCACACCATTTCACACCACGCCGTTTTACACCATACCGTTTCACACCATACCGTTTCACACCATACCGTTTTACACCATACCGTTTTACACCACACCATTTTACACCACGCCACACCGTTTTACACCACGCCATTTTACACCACGCCGTTTTACACCACGCCGCTTTACACCACGCCGCTTTACACCACGCCGCTTTACACCACGCCGCTTTACACCACACCATTTTACACCACACCATTTTACACCACGCCACACCGTTTTACACCAAATCACGCCGTTTTACACCACACCATTTTACATCCCGCCGTTTTACACCACATCACGCTGTTTTACACCAAATCACGCCGTTTTACACCCCGTCACGCCGTTTCACACCACGCCACGCCGTTTTACACCACGCCACACCGTTTTACACCACACCATTTTACACCACGCCGTTTTACACCACGCCACACCGTTTTACACCATACCGTTTTACACTACGCCACGCCGTTTTACACCACATCACGCTGTTTTACACCACGCCACGCCGTTTTACACCATACCGTTTTACACCATACCGTTTTACACCACAGCATTTTACACCACGCCGTTTTACACCATACCGTTTTACACCACACCATTTTACACCACGCCGTTTTACACCATACCGTTTTACACCATGCCGTTTTACACCACGCCGTTCTACACCACGCCACACCATTTTACACCACGCCACACCGTTTTACACCACACCATTTTACACCACGCCACACTGTTTTACACCACGCCGTTTTACACCACGCCGTTTTACACCACGCCGTTTTACACCACGCCGTTTTACACCACGTCACGCCGTTTTACACCACGCCACGCCGTTTTACACCACGCCACGCCGTTTTACACCACGCCATTTTACACCACGCCATTTTACACCACACCGCTTTACACCACGCCGCTTTACACCATGCCGCTTTACACCACGCCACGCCGTTTTACACCACGCCGCTTTACACCACGCCGCTTTACACCACGCCGCTTTACACCACACCATTTTACACCACAACACACCGTTTTACACCACGCCACACCGTTTTACACCACGCCGCTTTACACCACGCCGCTTTACACCACGCCGCTTTACACCACGCCGCTTTACACCACACCGTTTTACACCACACCATTTTTCACCACACCATTTTACACCACGCCGCTTTACACCACGCCGCTTAACACCACACCGTTTTACACCACACCATTTTACACCACACCATTTTACACCACGCCACACCGTTTTACACCACACCATTTTACATCACGCTGTTTTACACCACGCCACGCCGTTTTACACCATACCGTTTTACACTACGCCACGCCGTTTTACACCACATCACGCCGTTTTACACCACGCCACGCCGTTTTACACCATACCGTTTTACACCATACCGTTTTACACCACAGCATTTTACACCACGCCGTTTTACACCATACCGTTTTACACCACAGCATTTTACACCACGCCGTTTTACACCATACCGTTTTACACCATGCCGTTTTACACCACGCCGTTCTACACCACGCCACACCATTTTACACCACGCCACACCGTTTTACACCACACCATTTTACACCACGCCACACTGTTTTACACCACGCCATTTTACACCCCACCGTTTTACACCACGCCGTTTTACACCACGCCGTTTTACACCACGTCACGCCGTTTTACACCACGCCACGCCGTTTTACACCACGCCACGCCGTTTTACACCACGCCATTTTACACCACGCCATTTTACACCACACCGCTTTACACCACGCCGCTTTACACCACGCCGCTTTACACCACGCCGCTTTACACCACGCCGCTTTACACCATGCCGCTTTACACCATGCCGCTTTACACCATGCCGCTTTACACCATGCCGCTTTACACCACGCCACGCCGTTTTACACCACGCCGCTTTACACCACGCCGCTTTACACCACGCCGCTTTACACCACACCATTTTACACCACACCACACCGTTTTACACCACGCCACACCGTTTTACACCACGCCATTTTACACCACGCCGCTTTACACCACGCCGCTTTACACCACACCGTTTTACACCACACCATTTTACACCACACCATTTTACACCACGCCACACCGTTTTACACCACGCCGTTTTACACCACACCATTTTACATCCCGCCGTTTTACACCACATCACGCTGTTTTACACCAAATCACGCCGTTTTACACCCCGTCACGCCGTTTTACACCACGCCACGCCGTTTTACACCACGCCACGCCGTTTTACACCACGCCACACCGTTTTACACCACACCATTTTACACCACGCCGTTTTACACCACGCCACACCGTTTTACACCATACCGTTTTACACTACGCCACGCCGTTTTACACCACATCACGCCGTTTTACACCACGCCACGCCGTTTTACACCATACCGTTTTACACCATACCGTTTTACACCACACCATTTTACACCACGCCGTTTTACACCATACCGTATTACACCACACCATTTTACACCACGCCGTTTTACACCACACCATTTTACATCACGCCGTTTTACACCACGCCACGCCGTTTTACACCACGCCGTTGTACACCACGCCGTTTTACACCACACCGTTTTACACCACGCTATTTTACGCCACGCCATTTTATACCACGCCGCTTTACACCACGCCGCTTTACACCACGCCGCTTTACACCACGCCGCTTTACACCACGCCGCTTTACACCACGCCGCTTTACACCACGCCGCTATACACTACGCCACGCCGTTTTACACCACATGACGCCGTTTTACACCACGCCACACCATTTTACACCGCACCATTTTACACCACGCCACACCGTTTTACACCACGCCATTTTACACCCCACCGTTTTACACCACGCCATTTTACACCACACCATTTTACACCACGCCACACTGTTTTACACCACGCCATTTTACACCCCACCGTTTTACACCACGCCGTTGTACATCACGCCGTTTTACACCATGCCGTTTTACACCATGCCGTTTTACACCATGCCGTTTTACACCACGCCGTTTTACACCACGCCGTTTTACACCACGTCACGCCGTTTTACACCACGCCACGCCGTTTTACACCACATCACGCTGTTTTACACCACATCACGCTGTTTTACACCACGCCACGCCGTTTTACACCACGCCACGCCGTTTTACACCACACCGTTTTACACCACACCGTTTTACACCATACCGTTTTACACCACGCCGTTTTACACCACACCATTTTACATCACGCCATTTTACACCACGCCACGCTGTTTTACACCATACCGTTTTACACCACGCCGTTTTACACCATACAGTTTCACACCATACCGTTTTACACCATACCGTTTTACACCATACCGTTTTACACCACACCATTTTACACCACGCCGTTTTACACCACACCGTTTCACACCACGCCGTTTTACACCATACCGTTTCACACCATACCGTTTTACACCATACCATTTTACACCACACCATTTTACACCACACCACACCGTTTTACACCACGCCACACCGTTTTACACCACGCCATTTTACACCACGCCGTTTTACACCACGCCGCTTTATACCACGCCGCTTTACACCACGCCGCTTTACACCACGCCGCTTTACACCACGCCGCTTTACACCACGCCGCTTTACACCACACCATTTTACACCACACCATTTTACACCACGCCGCTTTATACCACGCCGCTTTACACCACGCCGCTTTACACCACGCCGCTTTACACCACGCCGCTTTACACCACACCATTTTACACCACACCATTTTACACCACGCCACACCGTTTTACACCAAATCACGCCGTTTTACACCACACCATTTTACATCCCGCCGTTTTACACCACATCACGCTGTTTTACACCAAATCACACCGTTTTACACCCCGTCACGCCGTTTTACACCACGCCACGCCGTTTTACACCACGCCACGCCGTTTTACACCACGCCACACCATTTTACACCGCACCATTTTACACCACGCCACACCGTTTTACACCACGCCATTTTACACCCCACCGTTTTACACCACGCCATTTTACACCACACCATTTTACACCACGCCACACTGTTTTACACCACGCCATTTTACACCCCACCGTTTTACACCACGCCGTTGTACATCACGCCGTTTTACACCATGCCGTTTTACACCATGCCGTTTTACACCATGCCGTTTTACACCACGCCGTTTTACACCACGCCGTTTTACACCACGTCACGCCGTTTTACACCACGCCACGCCGTTTTACACCACATCACGCTGTTTTACACCACATCACGCTGTTTTACACCACGCCACGCCGTTTTACACCACGCCACGCCGTTTTACACCACGCCACGCCGTTTTACACCACACCGTTTTACACCACACCGTTTTACACCATACCGTTTTACACCACGCCGTTTTACACCACACCATTTTACATCACGCCATTTTACACCACGCCACGCCGTTTTACACCATACCGTTTTACACCACGCCGTTTTACACCATACAGTTTCACACCATACCGTTTTACACCATACCGTTTTACACCATACCGTTTTACACCACACCATTTTACACCACGCCGTTTTACACCACACCGTTTCACACCACGCCGTTTTACACCATACCGTTTCACACCATACCGTTTTACACCATACCATTTTACACCACACCATTTTACACCACACCACACCGTTTTACACCACGCCACACCGTTTTACACCACGCCATTTTACACCACGCCGTTTTACACCACGCCGCTTTATACCACGCCGCTTTACACCACGCCGCTTTACACCACGCCGCTTTACACCACGCCGCTTTACACCACGCCGCTTTACACCACACCATTTTACACCACACCATTTTACACCACGCCGCTTTATACCACGCCGCTTTACACCACGCCGCTTTACACCACGCCGCTTTACACCACGCCGCTTTACACCACGCCGCTTTACACCACGCCGCTTTACACCACACCATTTTACACCACACCATTTTACACCACGCCACACCGTTTTACACCAAATCACGCCGTTTTACACCACACCATTTTACATCCCGCCGTTTTACACCACATCACGCTGTTTTACACCAAATCACACCGTTTTACACCCCGTCACGCCGTTTTACACCACGCCACGCCGTTTTACACCACGCCACGCCGTTTTACACCACGCCACACCGTTTTACACCACGCCGTTTTACACCACGCCACACCGTTTTACACCATACCGTTTTACACTACGCCACGCCGTTTTACACCACATCACGCCATTTTACACCACGCCACGCCGTTTTACACCATACCGTTTTACACCACACCATTTCACACCACGCCGTTTTACACCATACCGTTTTACACCATACCGTTTTACACCACACCGTTTTACACCACGCCGTTGTACACCACGCCGTTTTACACCACACCGTTTTACACCACGCTATTTTACGCCACGCCATTTTACACCACGCCGTTGTACACCACGCCGTTTTACACCACACCGTTTTACACCACGCTATTTTACGCCACGCCATTTTACACCACGCCGCTTTACACCACGCCGCTTTACACCACGCCGCTTTACACCACACCATTTTACACCACGCCACACCGTTTTACACCACGCCACACCGTTTTACACCACACCATTTTACACCACGCCGTTTTACACCACGCCACACCGTTTTACACCATACCGTTTTACACTACGCCACGCCGTTTTACACCACATCACGCCGTTTTACACCACGCCACGCCGTTTTACACCATACCGTTTTACACCATACCGTTTTACACCACACCATTTTACACCACGCCGTTTTACACCATACCGTTTTACACCACACCATTTTACACCACGCCGTTTTACACCACATCATTTTACATCACGCCGTTTTACACCACGCCACGCCGTTTTACACCACGCCGTTGTACACCACGCCGTTTTACACCACACCGTTTTACACCACGCTATTTTACACCACGCCGCTTTACACCACGCCGCTTTACACCACGCCGCTTTACACCACGCCGCTTTACACCACGCCGCTTTACACCACGCCGCTTTACACCACGCCGCTTTACACCACGCCGCTTTACACAACGCCACGCCGTTTTACACCACATGACGCCGTTTTACACCACGCCACACCATTTTACACCACACCATTTTACACCACGCCACACCGTTTTACACCACGCCATTTTACACCCCACCGTTTTACACCACGCCATTTTACACCACGCCACACTGTTTTACACCACGCCATTTTACACCCCACCGTTTTACACCACGCCGTTGTACATCACGCCGTTTTACACCATGCCGTTTTACACCATGCCGTTTTACACCATGCCGTTTTACACCACGCCGTTTTACACCACGCCGTTTTACACCACGTCACGCCGTTTTACACCACGCCACGCCGTTTTACACCACGCCGTTTTACACCACGCCATTTTACACCACGCCATTTTACACCACGCCATTTTACACCACACCGCTTTAAAACACGCCGCTTTACACCACACCATTTTACACCACGCCACGCCGTTTTACACCACGCCGTTTTACACCACGCCGCTTTACACCACGCCGCTTTAAACCACGATGTTTTACACCACATCACGCTGTTTTACACCACATCACGCTGTTTTACACCACGCCACGCCGTTTTACACCACGCCACGCCGTTTTACACCACGCCACGCCGTTTTACACCACACCGTTTTACACCACACCGTTTTACACCATACCGTTTTACACCACGCCGTTTTACACCACACCATTTTACATCACGCCATTTTACACCACGCCACGCCGTTTTACACCATACCGTTTTACACCACGCCGTTTTACACCATACAGTTTCACACCATACCGTTTTACACCATACCGTTTTACACCATACCGTTTTACACCACACCATTTTACACCACGCCGTTTTACACCACACCGTTTCACACCACGCCGTTTTACACCATACCGTTTCACACCATACCGTTTTACACCATACCATTTTACACCACACCATTTTACACCACACCACACCGTTTTACACCACGCCACACCGTTTTACACCACGCCATTTTACACCACGCCGTTTTACACCACGCCGCTTTACACCACGCCGCTTTACACCACGCCGCTTTACACCACGCCGCTTTACACCACGCCGCTTTACACCACACCATTTTACACCACACCATTTTACACCACGCCACGCCGTTTTACACCACGCCGTTTTACACCACGCCGTTTTACACCACGCCGCTTTATACCACGCCGCTTTACACCACGCCGCTTTACACCACGCCGCTTTACACCACGCCGCTTTACACCACACCATTTTACACCACGCCACACCGTTTTACACCAAATCACGCCGTTTTACACCACACCATTTTACATCCCGCCGTTTTACACCACATCACGCTGTTTTACACCAAATCACACCGTTTTACACCCCGTCACGCCGTTTTACACCACGCCACGCCGTTTTACACCACGCCACACCGTTTTACACCCCGCCGTTTTACACCACGCCACACCGTTTTACACCATACCGTTTTACACTACGCCACGCCGTTTTACACCACATCCCGCCGTTTTACACCACGCCACGCCGTTTTACACCATACCGTTTTACACCATACCGTTTTACACCACGCCGTTTTACACCATACTGTTTCACACCATACCGTTTTACACCATACCGTTTTACACCACACCATTTTACACCACACCACACCGTTTTACACCACGCCATTTTCCACCACGCCGTTTTACACCACGCCGCTTTACACCACGCCGCTTTACACCACGCCGCTTTACACCACGCCGCTTTACACCACACCATTTTACACCACACCATTTTACACCACGCCACACCGTTTTACACCAAATCACGCCGTTTTACACCACACCATTTTACATCACGCCGTTTTACACCACATCACGCTGTTTTACACCAAATCACGCCGTTTTACACCCCGTCACGCCGTTTTACACCACGCCACGCCGTTTTACACCACGCCACGCCGTTTTACACCACGCCACACCGTTTTACACCACACCATTTTACACCACGCCACACCGTTTTACACTACGCCATTTTACACCACACCATTTTACACCACGCCACACTGTTTTACACCACGCCATTTTACACCCCACCGTTTTACACCACGCCGTTGTACATCACGACGTTTTACACCATGCCGTTTTACACCATGCCGTTTTACACCATGCCGTTTCACACCACGCCGTTTCACACCACGCCGTTTTACACCACGCCGTTTTACACCACGTCACGCCGTTTTACACCACGCCACGCCGTTTTACACCACGCCACGCCGTTTTACACCACGCCATTTTACACCACGCCATTTTACACCACACCGCTTTACACCACGCCGCTTTACACCACGCCGCTTTACACCACGCCGTTTTACACCACATCACGCTGTTTTACACCACACCACGCCGCTTTACACCACGCCGTTTTACACCACATCACGCTGTTTTACACCACATCACGCTGTTTTACACCACGCCACGCCGTTTTACACCACGCCACGCCGTTTTACACCACGCCACGCCGTTTTACACCACACCGTTTTACACCATACCGTTTTACACCACGCCGTTTTACACCACGCCATTTTACACCACGCCATTTTACATCACGCCATTTTACATCACACCATTTTACACCACGCCACACCGTTTTACACCAAATCACGCCGTTTTACACCACACCATTTTACACCACGCCACACCGTTTTACACCAAATCACGCCGTTTTACACCACACCATTTTACATCCCGCCGTTTTACACCACATCACGCTGTTTTACACCAAATCACGCCGTTTTACACCCCGTCACGCCGTTTTACACCACGCCACGCCGTTTTACACCACGCCACGCCGTTTTACACCACACCACGCCACACCGTTTTACACCACACCATTTTACACCACGCCGTTTTACACCACGCCACACCGTTTTACACCATACCGTTTTACACTACGCCACGCCGTTTTACACCACATCACGCCGTTTTACACCACGCCACGCCGTTTTACACCATACCGTTTTACACCATACCGTTTTACACCACACCATTTTACACCATACCGTTTTACACCATACCGTTTTACACCATACCGTTTTACACCACACCATTTTACACCACGCCGTTTTACACCACACCATTTCACACCACGCCGTTTTACACCATACCGTTTTACACCATACCGTTTTACACCACACCGTTTTACACCACGCCGTTGTACACCACGCCGTTTTACACCACACCGTTTTACACCACGCTATTTTACGCCACGCCATTTTACACCACGCCGCTTTACACCACGCCGCTTTGCACCACTCCGCTTTACACCACGCCGCTTTACACCACGCCGCTTTACACCACGCCGCTTTACACCACACCATTTTACACCACACCATTTTACACCACACCATTTTACACCACGCCACACCGTTTTACACCAAATCACGCCGTTTTACACCACACCATTTTACATCCCGCCGTTTTACACCACATCACGCTGTTTTACACCAAATCACACCGTTTTACACCCCGTCACGCCGTTTTACACCACGCCACGCCGTTTTACACCACGCCACGCCGTTTTACACCACGCCACACCGTTTTACACCACGCCGTTTTACACCACGCCACACCGTTTTACACCATACCGTTTTACACTACGCCACGCCGTTTTACACCACATCACGCCGTTTTACACCACGCCACGCCGTTTTACACCATACCGTTTTACACCATACCGTTTTACACCACGCCGTTTTACACCATACCGTTTCACACCATACCGTTTTACACCATACCGTTTTACACCACACCATTTTACACCACACCACACCGTTTTACACCACGCCATTTTACACCACGCCGTTTTACACCACGCCGCTTTACACCACGCCGCTTTACACCACGCCGCTTTACACCACGCCGCTTTACACCACACCATTTTACACCACACCATTTTACACCACGCCACACCGTTTTACACCAAATCACGCCGTTTTACACCACACCATTTTACATCCCGCCGTTTTACACCACATCACGCTGTTTTACACCAAATCACGCCGTTTTACACCCCGTCACGCCGTTTTACACCACGCCATGCCGTTTTACACCACGCCACGCCGTTTTACACCACACCACGCCACACCGTTTTACACCACACCATTTTACACCACGCCGTTTTACACCACGCCACACCGTTTTACACCATACCGTTTTACACTACGCCACGCCGTTTTACACCACATCACGCCGTTTTACACCACGCCACGCCGTTTTACACCATACCGTTTTACACCATACCGTTTTACACCACACCATTTTACACCATACCGTTTTACACCATACCGTTTTACACCATACCGTTTTACACCACACCATTTTACACCACGCCGTTTTACACCACACCATTTCACACCACGCCGTTTTACACCATACCGTTTTACACCATACCGTTTTACACCACACCGTTTTACACCACGCCGTTGTACACCACGCCGTTTTACACCACGCCGTTTTACACCACACCGTTTTACACCACGCTATTTTACGCCACGCCATTTTACACCACGCCGCTTTACACCACGCCGCTTTGCACCACTCCGCTTTACACCACGCCGCTTTACACCACACCATTTTACACCACGCCACACCGTTTTACACCAAATCACGCCGTTTTACACCACACCATTTTACACCACGCCACACCGTTTTACACCAAATCACGCCGTTTTACACCACACCATTTTACATCCCGCCGTTTTACACCACATCACGCTGTTTTACACCAAATCACGCCGTTTTACACCCCGTCACGCCGTTTTACACCACGCCACGCCGTTTTACACTACGCCACGCCGTTTTACACCACATCACGCCGTTTTACACCACGCCACGCCGTTTTACACCATACCGTTTTACACCATACCGTTTTACACCACACCATTTTACACCACGCCGTTTTACACCATACCGTTTTACACCATACCGTTTTACACCACACCATTTTACACCACGCCGTTTTACACCATACCGTTTTACACCATACCGTTTTACACCACGCCGCTTTATACCACGCCGCTTTACACCACGCCGCTTTACACCACGCCGCTTTACACCACGCCGCTTTACACCACACCATTTTACACCACACCATTTTACACCACGCCACACCGTTTTACACCAAATCACGCCGTTTTACACCACACCATTTTACATCCCGCCGTTTTACACCACATCACGCTGTTTTACACCAAATCACACCGTTTTACACCCCGTCACGCCGTTTTACACCATGCCACGCCGTTTTACACCACGCCACGCCGTTTTACACCACGCCACACCGTTTTACACCACGCCGTTTTACACCACGCCACACCGTTTTACACCATACCGTTTTACACTACGCCACGCCGTTTTACACCACATCACGCCGTTTTACACCACGCCACGCCGTTTTACACCATACCGTTTTACACCATACCGTTTTACACCACGCCGTTTTACACCATACCGTTTCACACCATACCGTTTTACACCATACCGTTTTACACCACACCATTTTACACCACACCACACCGTTTTACACCACGCCATTTTACACCACGCCGTTTTACACCACGCCGCTTTACACCACGCCGCTTTACACCACGCCGCTTTACACCACGCCGCTTTACACCACACCATTTTACACCACACCATTTTACACCACGCCACACCGTTTTACACCAAATCACGCCGTTTTACACCACACCATTTTACATCCCGCCGTTTTACACCACATCACGCTGTTTTACACCAAATCACGCCGTTTTACACCCCGTCACGCCGTTTTACACCACGCCACGCCGTTTTACACCACGCCACACCGTTTTACACCACACCATTTTACACCACGCCACACCGTTTTACACTACGCCATTTTACACCACACCATTTTACACCACGCCACACTGTTTTACACCACGCCATTTTACACCCCACCGTTTTACACCACGCCGTTGTACATCACGCCGTTTTACACCATGCCGTTTTACACCATGCCGTTTTACACCATGCCGTTTCACACCACGCCGTTTCACACCACGCCGTTTTACACCACGCCGTTTTACACCACGTCACGCCGTTTTCCACCACGCCACGCCGTTTTACACCACGCCACGCCGTTTTACACCACGCCATTTTACACCACGCCATTTTACACCACACCGCTTTACACCACGCCGCTTTACACCACGCCGCTTTACACCACGCCGTTTTACACCACATCACGCTGTTTTACACCACACCACGCCGCTTTACACCACGCCGTTTTACACCACATCACGCTGTTTTACACCACATCACGCTGTTTTACACCACACCACGCCGCTTTACACCACGCCGTTTTACACCACATCACGCTGTTTTACACCACGCCACGCCGTTTTACACCACGCCACGCCGTTTTACACCACGCCACGCCGTTTTACACCACACCGTTTTACACCATACCGTTTTACACCACGCCGTTTTACACCACGCCATTTTACATCACGCCATTTTACATCACGCCATTTTACATCACACCATTTTACACCACGCCACACCGTTTTACACCAAATCACGCCGTTTTACACCACACCATTTTACACCACGCCACACCGTTTTACACCAAATCACGCCGTTTTACACCACACCATTTTACATCCCGCCGTTTTACACCACATCACGCTGTTTTACACCAAATCACGCCGTTTTACACCCCGTCACGCCGTTTTACACCACGCCACGCCGTTTTACACCACGCCACGCCGTTTTACACCACACCACGCCACACCGTTTTACACCACACCATTTTACACCACGCCGTTTTACACCACGCCACACCGTTTTACACCATACCGTTTTACACTACGCCACGCCGTTTTACACCACATCACGCCGTTTTACACCACGCCACGCCGTTTTACACCATACCGTTTTACACCATACCGTTTTACACCACACCATTTTACACCATACCGTTTTACACCATACCGTTTTACACCATACCGTTTTACACCACACCATTTTACACCACGCCGTTTTACACCACACCATTTCACACCACGCCGTTTTACACCATACCGTTTTACACCATACCGTTTTACACCACACCGTTTTACACCACGCCGTTGTACACCACGCCGTTTTACACCACACCGTTTTACACCACGCTATTTTACGCCACGCCATTTTACACCACGCCGCTTTACACCACGCCGCTTTGCACCACTCCGCTTTACACCACGCCGCTTTACACCACGCCGCTTTACACCACACCATTTTACACCACGCCACACCGTTTTACACCAAATCACGCCGTTTTACACCACACCATTTTACACCACGCCACACCGTTTTACACCAAATCACGCCGTTTTACACCACACCATTTTACATCCCGCCGTTTTACACCACATCACGCTGTTTTACACCAAATCACGCCGTTTTACACCCCGTCACGCCGTTTTACACCCCGTCACGCCGTTTTACACCACGCCACGCCGTTTTACACTACGCCACGCCGTTTTACACCACATCACGCCGTTTTACACCACGCCACGCCGTTTTACACCATACCGTTTTACACCATACCGTTTTACACCACACCGTTTTACACCATACCGTTTTACACCATACCGTTTTACACCACACCATTTTACACCACGCCGTTTTACACCACACCATTTCACACCACGCCGTTTTACACCACGCCGTTTTACACCATACCGTTTTACACCATACCGTTTTACACCACACCGTTTTACACCACGCCGTTGTACACCACGCCGTTTTACACCACACCGTTTTACACCACGCTATTTTACGCCACGCCATTTTACACCACGCTGCTTTACACCACGCCGCTTTGCACCACTCCGCTTTACACCACGCCGCTTTACACCACGCCGCTTTACACCACACCATTTTACACCACGCCACACCGTTTTACACCAAATCACGCCGTTTTACACCACACCATTTTACACCACGCCACACCGTTTTACACCAAATCACGCCGTTTTACACCACACCATTTTACATCCCGCCGTTTTACACCACATCACGCTGTTTTACACCAAATCACGCCGTTTTACACCCCGTCACGCCGTTTTACACCACGCCACGCCGTTTTACACTACGCCACGCCGTTTTACACCACATCACGCCGTTTTACACCATACCGTTTTACACCATACCGTTTTACACCATACCGTTTTACACCACACCATTTTACACCACGCCGTTTTACACCATACCGTTTTACACCATACCGTTTTACACCACACCATTTTACAGCACGCCGTTTTACACCATACCGTTTTACACCATACCGTTTTACACCATACCGTTTTACACCACGC
This sequence comes from Telmatherina bonti, assembly GCF_933228915.1. Classification (NCBI taxonomy): domain Eukaryota; kingdom Metazoa; phylum Chordata; class Actinopteri; order Atheriniformes; family Telmatherinidae; genus Telmatherina; species Telmatherina bonti. Next base: position 2,866,446 of record NC_136613.1, read on the forward strand.
CGTTTTACACCACGCCGTTTTACACCACGCCGTTTTACACCACACCATTTTACATCACGCCGTTTTACACCACGCCACGCCGTTTTACACCATACCGTTTTACACCACGCCGTTTTACACCACACCATTTTACATCACGCCGTTTTACACCACGCCACGCCGTTTTACACCATACCGTTTTACACCATACCGTTTTACACCACACCGTTTTACACCACGCCGTTGTACACCACGCCGCTTTACACCACGCCGCTTTACACCACACCATTTTACACCACACCATTTTACACCACGCCACACCGTTTTACACCAAATCACGCCGTTTTACACCACGCCATGCCGTTTTACACCATACCGTTTTACACCATACCGTTTTACACCACACCATTTTACACCACGCCGTTTTACACCACACCATTTCACACCACGCCGTTTTACACCATACCGTTTTACACCACGCCGTTGTACACCACGCCGTTTTACACCACGCCGTTTTACACCACGCCGTTTTACACCACGCCGTTTTACACCACGCCGTTTTACACCACGCCATTTTACGCCACGCCATTTTACACCACGCCGCTTTACACCACGCCGCTTTACACCACGCCGCTTTACACCACGCCGCTTTACACCACGCCGCTTTACACCACGCCGCTTTACACCACGCCGTTTTACACCACATCACGCTGTTTTACACCACACCACGCCGCTTTACACCACGCCGTTTTACACCACATCACGCTGTTTTACACCACATCACGCTGTTTTACACCACACCACGCCGCTTTACACCACGCCGTTTTACACCACATCACGCCGTTTTACACCACATCACGCTGTTTTACACCACGCCACGCCGTTTTACACCACGCCACGCCGTTTTACACCACGCCACGCCGTTTTACACCACACCGTTTTACACCACACCGTTTTACACCATACCGTTTTACACCACGCCGTTTTACACCACGCCATTTTACACCACGCCATTTTACATCACGCCATTTTACACCACGACACGCCGTTTTACACCATACCATTTTACACCACACCATTTTACACAACGCCGTTTTACACCACACCATTTCACACCACGCCGTTTTACACCATACCGTTTCACACCATACCGTTTTACACCATACCGTTTTACACCATACCGTTTTACACCACACCATTTTACACCACGCCGTTTTACACCATACCGTTTTACACCATACCGTTTTACACCACACCATTTTACACCACGCCGTTTTACACCATACCGTTTTACACCATACCGTTTTACACCATACCGTTTTACACCACGCCGTTTTACACCACGCCGTTTTACACCACGCCGTTTTACACCATACCGTTTTACACCATACCGTTTTACACCATACCGTTTTACACCACGCCGTTTTACACCACGCCGTTTTACACCACGCCGTTTTACACCACACCATTTTACATCACGCCGTTTTACACCACGTCACGCCGTTTTACACCATACCGTTTTACACCACGCCGTTTTACACCACACCATTTTACATCACGCCGTTTTACACCACGCCACGCCGTTTTACACCATACCGTTTTACACCACACCGTTTTACACCACGCCGTTGTACACCACGCCGCTTTACACCACGCCGCTTTACACCACACCATTTTACACCACACCATTTTACACCACGCCACACCGTTTTACACCAAATCACGCCGTTTTACACCACGCCATGCCGTTTTACACCATACCGTTTTACACCATACCGTTTTACACCACACCATTTTACACCACGCCGTTTTACACCACACCATTTCACACCACGCCGTTTTACACCATACCGTTTTACACCACGCCGTTGTACACCACGCCGTTTTACACCACGCCGTTTTACACCACGCCGTTTTACACCACGCTATTTTACGCCACGCCATTTTACACCACGCCGCTTTACACCACGCCGCTTTACACCACGCCGCTTTACACCACGCCGCTTTACACCACGCCGTTTTACACCACATCACGCTGTTTTACACCACACCACGCCGCTTTACACCACGCCGTTTTACACCACATCACGCTGTTTTACACCACATCACGCTGTTTTACACCACACCACGCCGCTTTACACCACGCCGTTTTACACCACATCACGCCGTTTTACACCACATCACGCTGTTTTACACCACGCCACGCCGTTTTACACCACGCCACGCCGTTTTACACCACGCCACGCCGTTTTACACCACACCGTTTTACACCATACCGTTTTACACCACGCCGTTTTACACCACGCCATTTTACACCACGCCATTTTACATCACGCCATTTTACACCACGACACGCCGTTTTACACCATACCATTTTACACCACACCATTTTACACAACGCCGTTTTACACCACACCATTTCACACCACGCCGTTTTACACCATACCGTTTCACACCATACCGTTTTACACCATACCGTTTTACACCACACCATTTTACACCACACCACACCGTTTTACACCACGCCACACCGTTTTACACCACGCCATTTTACACCACGCCGTTTTACACCACGCCGCTTTACACCACGCCGCTTTACACCACGCCGCTTTACACCACGCCGTTTTACACCACGCCACACCGTTTTACACCACACCATTTTACACCACGCCACACCGTTTTACACCAAATCACGCCGTTTTACACCACACCATTTTACATCCCGCCGTTTTACACCACATCACGCTGTTTTACACCAAATCACGCCGTTTTACACCCCGTCACGCCGTTTTACACCACGCCACGCCGTTTTACACCACGCCACGCCGTTTTACACCACGCCACACCGTTTTACACCACACCATTTTACACCACGCCGTTTTACACCACGCCACACCGTTTTACACTACGCCACGCCATTTTACACCACATCACGCCGTTTTACACCACGCCACGCCGTTTTACACCATACCGTTTTACACCATACCGTTTTACACCACACCATTTTACACCACGCCGTTTTACACCACATCACGCTGTTTTACACCACACCATTTTACACCACGCCGTTTTACACCATACCGTTTTACACCATACCGTTTTACACCACGCCGTTTTACACCACGCCGTTTTACACCATACCGTTTTACACCACGCCGTTTTACACCACACCATTTTACACCACGCCACACCGTTTTACACCAAATCACGCCGTTTTACACCACACCATTTTACACCACGCCACACCGTTTTACACCAAATCACGCCGTTTTACACCACACCATTTTACATCCCGCCGTTTTACACCACATCACACTGTTTTACACCAAATCACGCCGTTTTACACCCCGTCACGCCGTTTTACACCACGCCACGCCGTTTTACACCACGCCACGCCGTTTTACACCACGCCACACCGTTTTACACCACACCATTTTACACCACGCCGTTTTACACCACGCCACACCGTTTTACACCATACCGTTTTACACTACGCCACGCCGTTTTACACCACATCACGCCGTTTTACACCACGCCACGCCGTTTTACACCATACCGTTTTACACCATACCGTTTTACACCATACCGTTTTACACCACACCATTTTACACCACGCCGTTTTACACCACGCCGTTTTACACCATACCGTTTTACACCACGCCGTTTTACACCACGCCGTTTTACACCACGCCGTTTTACACCACACCATTTTACATCACGCCGTTTTACACCACGCCACGCCGTTTTACACCATACCGTTTTACACCATACCGTTTTACACCATACCGTTTTACACCACGCCGTTTTACACCACACCATTTTACATCACGCCGTTTTACACCACGCCACGCCGTTTTACACCATACCGTTTTACACCATACCGTTTTACACCACACCGTTTTACACCACGCCGTTGTACACCACGCCGTTTTACACCACACCGTTTTACACCACGCTATTTTACGCCACGCCATTTTACACCACGCCGCTTTACACCACGCCGCTTTACACCACGCCGCTTTACACCACACCATTTTACACCACACCATTTTACACCACGCCACACCGTTTTACACCACGCCACGCCACGCCACGCCGTTTTACACCATACCGTTTTACACCATACCGTTTTACACCACACCATTTTACACCACGCCGTTTTACACCACACCATTTCACACCACGCCGTTTTACACCATACCGTTTTACACCATACCGTTTTACACCACGCCGTTGTACACCACGCCGTTTTACACCACACCGTTTTACACCACGCTATTTTACGCCACGCCATTTTACACCACGCCGCTTTACACCACGCCGCTTTACACCACGCCGCTTTACACCACGCCGCTTTACACCACGCCGTTTTACACCACATCACGCTGTTTTACACCACACCACGCCGCTTTACACCACGCCGTTTTACACCACATCACGCCGTTTTACACCACATCACGCTGTTTTACACCACGCCACGCCGTTTTACACCACGCCACGCCGTTTTACACCACGCCACGCCGTTTTACACCACACCGTTTTACACCATACCGTTTTACACCACGCCGTTTTACACCACGCCATTTTACACCACGCCATTTTACACCACGCCATTTTACATCACGCCATTTTACATCACGCCATTTTACACCACGCCACGCCGTTTTACACCATACCATTTTACACCACACCATTTTACACAACGCCGTTTTACACCACACCATTTCACACCACGCCGTTTTACACCATACCGTTTCACACCATACCGTTTTACACCATACCGTTTTACACCACGCCATTTTACACCACGCCGTTTTACACCACGCCGCTTTACACCACGCCGTTTTACACCACGCCACACCGTTTTACACCACACCATTTTACACCACGCCACACCGTTTTACACCAAATCACGCCGTTTTACACCACACCATTTTACATCCCGCCGTTTTACACCACATCACGCTGTTTTACACCAAATCACGCCGTTTTACACCCCGTCACGCCGTTTTACACCACGCCACGCCGTTTTACACCACGCCACACCGTTTTACACCACGCCGTTTTACACCACGCCACACCGTTTTACACTACGCCACGCCGTTTTACACCACATCACGCCGTTTTACACCACGCCACGCCGTTTTACACCATACCGTTTTACACCATACCGTTTTACACCACACCATTTTACACCACGCCGTTTTACACCACATCACTCTGTTTTACACCACACCATTTTACACCACGCCGTTTTACACCATACCGTTTTACACCATACTGTTTTACACCACGCCGTTTTACACCACGCCGTTTTACACCACGCCGTTTTACACCATACCGTTTTACACCACGCCGTTTTACACCACACCATTTTACATCACGCCGTTTTACACCACGCCACGCCGTTTTACACCATACCGTTTTACACCATACCGTTTTACACCACACCATTTTACACCACGCCGTTTTACACCACACCATTTCACACCACGCCGTTTTACACCATACCGTTTTACACCATACCGTTTTACACCACACCGTTTTACACCACGCCGTTGTACACCACGCCGTTTTACACCACACCGTTTTACACCACGCTATTTTACGCCACGCCATTTTACACCACGCCGCTTTACACCACGCCGCTTTACACCACGCCGCTTTACACCACACCATTTTACACCACGCCACACCGTTTTACACCAAATCACGCCGTTTTACACCACACCATTTTACACCACGCCACACCGTTTTACACCAAATCACGCCGTTTTACACCACACCATTTTACATCCCGCCGTTTTACACCACATCACGCTGTTTTACACCAAATCACGCCGTTTTACACCCCGTCAGGCCGTTTTACACCACGCCACGCCGTTTTACACCACGCCACGCCGTTTTACACCACACCATTTTACACCACGCCGTTTTACACCACGCCACACCGTTTTACACCATACCGTTTTACACTACGCCACGCCGTTTTACACCACATCACGCCGTTTTACACCACGCCACGCCGTTTTACACCATACCGTTTTACACCATACCGTTTTACACCACACCATTTTACACCATACCGTTTTACACCATACCGTTTTACACCACACCATTTTACACCACGCCGTTTTACACCACACCATTTCACACCACGCCGTTTTACACCATACCGTTTTACACCATACCGTTTTACACCACACCGTTTTACACCACGCCGTTGTACACCACGCCGTTTTACACCACGCTATTTTACGCCACGCCATTTTACACCACGCCGCTTTACACCACGCCGCTTTACACCACACCATTTTACACCACGCCACACCGTTTTACACCAAATCACGCCGTTTTACACCACACCATTTTACACCACGCCACACCGTTTTACACCAAATCACGCCGTTTTACACCACACCATTTTACATCCCGCCGTTTTACACCACATCACGCTGTTTTACACCAAATCACGCCGTTTTACACCCCGTCACGCCGTTTTACACCACGCCACGCCGTTTTACACCACGCCACGCCGTTTTACACCACGCCACGCCGTTTTACACCACACCATTTTACACCACGCCGTTTTACACCACGCCACACCGTTTTACACCATACCGTTTTACACTACGCCACGCCGTTTTACACCACATCACGCCGTTTTACACCACGCCACGCCGTTTTACACCATACCGTTTTACACCATACCGTTTTACACCACACCATTTTACACCACGCCGTTTTACACCATACCGTTTTACACCATACCGTTTTACACCACACCATTTTACACCACGCCGTTTTACACCATACCGTTTTACACCATACCGTTTTACACCACGCCGTTTTACACCACGCCGTTTTACACCACGCCGTTTTACACCACACCATTTTACATCACGCCGTTTTACACCACGCCACGCCGTTTTACACCATACCGTTTTACACCATACCGTTTTACACCATACCGTTTTACACCATACCGTTTTACACCACGCCGTTTTACACCACACCATTTTACATCACGCCGTTTTACACCACGCTATTTTACGCCACGCCATTTTACACCACGCCGCTTTACACCACGCCGCTTTACACCACGCCGCTTTACACCACGCCGCTTTACACCACACCATTTTACACCACACCATTTTACACCACGCCACACCGTTTTACACCAAATCACGCCGTTTTACACCATACCGTTTTACACCATACCGTTTTACACCACACCATTTTACACCACGCCGTTTTACACCACACCATTTCACACCACGCCGTTTTACACCATACCGTTTTACACCATACCGTTTTACACCACGCCGTTGTACACCACGCCGTTTTACACCACGCCGTTTTACACCACGCCGTTTTACACCACGCCGTTTTACACCACACCGTTTTACACCACGCTATTTTACGCCACGCCATTTTACACCACGCCGCTTTACACCACGCCGCTTTACACCACGCCGCTTTACACCACGCCGCTTTACACCACGCCGCTTTACACTACGCCGCTTTACACTACGCCACGCCGTTTTACACCACATGACGCCGTTTTACACCACGCCACACCATTTTACACCACACCATTTTACACCACGCCACACCGTTTTACACCACGCCATTTTACACCCCACCGTTTTACACCACGCCGTTTTACACCACACCATTTTACACCACGCCACACTGTTTTACACCACGCCATTTTACACCCCACCGTTTTACACCACGCCGTTGAACATCACGCCGTTTTACACCATGCCGTTTTACACCACGCCGTTTTACACCACGCCGTTTTACACCACGCCGTTTTACACCACGTCACGCCGTTTTACACCACGCCACGCCGTTTTACACCACGCCACGCCGTTTTACACCACGCCGTTTTACACCACGCCGTTTTACACCACACCGTTTTACACCACGCTATTTTACGCCACGCCATTTTACACCACGCCGCTTTACACCACGCCGCTTTACACCACGCCGCTTTACACCACGCCGCTTTACACTACGCCACGCCGCTTTACACTACGCCACGCCGTTTTACACCACATGACGCCGTTTTACACCACGCCACACCATTTTACACCACGCCATTTTACACCCCACCGTTTTACACCACGCCATTTTACACCACACCATTTTACACCACGCCACACTGTTTTACACCACGCCATTTTACACCCCACCGTTTTACACCACGCCGTTGTACATCACGCCGTTTTACATCACGCCGTTTTACACCATGCCGTTTTACACCATGCCGTTTTACACCATGCCGTTTTACACCACGCCGTTTTACACCACGCCGTTTTACACCACGCCGTTTTACACCACGTCACGCCGTTTTACACCACGCCACGCCGTTTTACACCACGCCACGCCGTTTTACACCACGCCATTTTACACCACGCCATTTTACACCACACCGCTTTACACCACGCCGCTTTACACCACGCCGTTTTACACCACATCACGCTGTTTTACACCACACCACGCCGCTTTACACCACGCCGTTTTACACCACATCACGCTGTTTTACACCACATCACGCTGTTTTACACCACGCCACGCCGTTTTACACCACGCCACGCCGTTTTACACCACACCGTTTTACACCATACCGTTTTACACCACGCCGTTTTACACCACGCCATTTTACACCACGCCATTTTACATCACGCCATTTTACATCACGCCATTTTACATCACGCCATTTTACACCACGCCACGCCGTTTTACACCATACCATTTTACACCACACCATTTTACACCACGCCGTTTTACACCACACCATTTCACACCACGCCGTTTTACACCATACCGTTTCACACCATACCGTTTTACACCATACCGTTTTACACCACACCATTTTACACCACACCACACCGTTTTACACCACGCCACACTGTTTTACACCACGCCATTTTACACCACGCCGCTTTACACCACGCCGCTTTACACCACGCCGCTTTACACCACACCATTTTACACCACACCATTTTACACCACGCCACACCGTTTTACACCAAATCACGCCGTTTTACACCACACCATTTTACATCCCGCCGTTTTACACCACATCACGCCGTTTTACACCAAATCACGCCGTTTTACACCCCGTCACGCCGTTTTACACCACGCCACGCCGTTTTACACCACGCCACGCCGTTTTACACTACGCCACGCCGTTTTACACCACATCACGCCGTTTTACACCACATCACGCCGTTTTACACCACGCCACGCCGTTTTACACCATACCGTTTTACACCATACCGTTTTACACCACACCATTTTACACCACGCCGTTTTACACCATACCGTTTTACACCACACCATTTTACACCACGCCGTTTTACACCATACCGTTTTACACCACGCCGTTTTACACCACGCCGTTTTACACCATACCGTTTTACACCACGCCGTTTTACACCACACCATTTTACATCACGCCGTTTTACACCACGCCACGCCGTTTTACACCATACCGTTTTACACCATACCGTTTTACACCACACCATTTTACACCATGCCGTTTTACACCATACCGTTTTACACCACACCATTTCACACCACGCCGTTTTACACCATACCGTTTTACACCATACCGTTTTACACCACACCGTTTTACACCACGCCGTTGTACACCACGCCGTTGTACACCACGCCGTTTTACACCACGCCACACCGTTTTACACCATACCGTTTTACACCACACCATTTTACACCACGCCGTTTTACACCATACCGTTTTACACCACACCATTTCACACCACGCCGTTTTACACCATACCGTTTTACACCATACCGTTTTACACCACACCGTTTTACACCACGCCGTTGTACACCACGCCGTTTTACACCACGCCACACCGTTTTACACTACACCACGCCGTTTTACACCACATCACGCCGTTTTACACCTCGCCACGCCGTTTTACACCATACCGTTTTACACCATACCGTTTTACACCACACCATTTTTCACCACGCCGTTTTACACCATACCGTTTTACACCATACCGTTTTACACCACGCCGTTTTACACCACGCCGTTTTACACCATACCGTTTTACACCACGCCGTTTTACACCACACCATTTTACATCACGCCGTTTTACACCACGCCACGCCGTTTTACACCATACCGTTTTACACCATACCGTTTTACACCACACCATTTTACACCACGCCGTTTTACACCACACCATTTCACACCACGCCGTTTTACACCATACCGTTTTACACCATACCGTTTTACACCACACCGTTTTACACCACGCCGTTGTACACCACGCCGTTTTACACCACGCCACGCCGTTTTACACCACGCCACACCGTTTTACACCACACCATTTTACACCACGCCGTTTTACACCACGCCACACCGTTTTACACCATACCGTTTTACACTACGCCACGCCGTTTTACACCACATCACGCCGTTTTACACCACGCCACGCCGTTTTACACCATACCGTTTTACACCACGCCGTTTTACACCACACCATTTTACACCATACCGTTTTACACCATACCGTTTTACACCATACCGTTTTACACCACACCATTTTACACCACGCCGTTTTACACCACACCATTTCACACCACGACGTTTTACACCATACCGTTTTACACCATACCGTTATCACCACACCGTTTTACACCACGCCGTTGTACACCACGCCGTTTTACACCACACCGTTTTACACCACGCTATTTTACGCCACGCCATTTTACACCACGCCGCTTTACACCACGCCGCTTTACACCACGCCGCTTTACACCACACCATTTTACACCACGCCACACCGTTTTACACCAAATCACGCCGTTTTACACCACACCATTTTACACCACGCCACACCGTTTTACACCAAATCACGCCGTTTTACACCACACCATTTTACATCCCGCCGTTTTACACCACATCACGCTGTTTTACACCAAATCACGCCGTTTTACACCCCGTCACGCCGTTTTACACCACGCCACGCCGTTTTACACCACGCCACGCCGTTTTACACCACGCCACGCCGTTTTACACCACACCATTTTACACCACGCCGTTTTACACCACGCCACACCGTTTTACACCATACCGTTTTACACTACGCCACGCCGTTTTACACCACATCACGCCGTTTTACACCACGCCACGCCGTTTTACACCATACCGTTTTACACCATACCGTTTTACACCACACCATTTTACACCACGCCGTTTTACACCATACCGTTTTACACCACACCATTTTACACCACGCCGTTTTACACCATACCGTTTTACACCATACCGTTTTACACCACGCCGTTTTACACCACGCCGTTTTACACCACGCCGTTTTACACCACGCCGTTTTACACCACACCATTTTACATCACGCCGTTTTACACCACGCCACGCCGTTTTACACCATACCGTTTTACACCATACCGTTTTACACCATACCGTTTTACACCATGCCGTTTTACACCACACCATTTCACACCACGCCGTTTTACACCATACCGTTTTACACCATACCGTTTTACACCACACCGTTTTACACCACGCCGTTGTACACCACGCCGTTTTACACCACGCCGTTTTACACCACGCCACACCGTTTTACACCATACCGTTTTACACTACGCCACGCCGTTTTACACCACATCACGCCGTTTTACACCACGCCACGCCGTTTTACACCATACCGTTTTACACCATACCGTTTTACACCACACCATTTTACACCATACCGTTTTACACCATACCGTTTTACACCATACCGTTTTACACCACACCATTTTACACCACGCCGTTTTACACCACACCATTTCACACCACGACGTTTTACACCATACCGTTTTACACCATACCGTTTTACACCACACCGTTTTACACCACGCCGTTGTACACCACGCCGTTTTACACCACACCGTTTTACACCACGCTATTTTACGCCACGCCATTTTACACCACGCCGCTTTACACCACGCCGCTTTACACCACGCCGCTTTACACCACGCCGCTTTACACCACGCCGCTTTACACCACACCATTTTACACCACGCCACACCGTTTTACACCAAATCACGCCGTTTTACACCACACCATTTTACACCACGCCACACCGTTTTACACCAAATCACGCCGTTTTACACCACACCATTTTACATCCCGCCGTTTTACACCAAATCACGCCGTTTTACACCCCGTCACGCCGTTTTACACCACGCCACGCCGTTTTACACCACGCCACGCCGTTTTACACCCCGTCACGCCGTTTTACACCACGCCACGCCGTTTTACACCACGCCACGCCGTTTTACACCACGCCACACCGTTTTACACCACACCATTTTACACCACGCCGTTTTACACCACGCCACACCGTTTTACACCATACCGTTTTACACTACGCCACGCCGTTTTACACCACGTCACGCCGTTTTACACCACGCCACGCCGTTTTACACCATACCGTTTTACACCACACCATTTTACACCACGCCGTTTTACACCATACCGTTTTACACCATACCGTTTTACACCACACCATTTTACACCACGCCGTTTTACACCAAACCGTTTTACACCATACCGTTTTACACCACGCCGTTTTACACCACGCCGTTTTACACCACGCCGTTTTACACCACACCATTTTACATCACGCCGTTTTACACCACGCCACGCCGTTTTACACCATACCGTTTTACACCACGCCGTTTTACACCATACCGTTTTACACCATGCCGTTTTACACCACGCCGTTTTACACCACGCCGTTTTACACCACACCATTTTACACCACGCCGTTTTACACCACACCATTTCACACCACGCCGTTTTACACCATACCGTTTTACACCATACCGTTTTACACCACACCGTTTTACACCACGCTATTTTACGCCACACCATTTTACATCACGCCGTTTTACACCACGCCACGCCGTTTTACACCATACCGTTTTACACCATACCGTTTTACACCACACCATTTTACACCACGCCGTTTTACACCACACCATTTCACACCACGCCGTTTTACACCATACCGTTTTACACCATACCGTTTTACACCACACCGTTTTACACCACGCTATTTTACGCCACGCCATTTTACACCACGCCGCTTTACACCACGCCGCTTTACACCACGCCGCTTTACACCACACCATTTTACACCACACCATTTTACACCACGCCACGCCGTTTTACACCACGCCACACCGTTTTACACCACACCATTTTACACCACGCCATCTTACACCACGCCACACCGTTTTACACTACACCACGCCATTTTACACCACGCCGCTTTACACCACGCCGCTTTACACCACGCCGCTTTACACCACGCCGCTTTACACCACGCCGCCTTACACCACACCATTTTACACCACACCATTTTACACCACGCCACACCGTTTTACACCAAATCACGCCGTTTTACACCACACCATTTTACATCCCGCCGTTTTACACCCCGTCACGCCGTTTTACACCACGCCACGCCGTTTTACACCACGCCACCCCGTTTTACACCACGCCACACCGTTTTACACCACACCATTTTACACCACGCCGTTTTACACCACGCCAAACCGTTTTACACCACACCATTTTACACCACGCCGTTTTACACCACATCACGCCGTTTTACACCACGCCACGCCGTTTTACACCACACCATTTTACACCACGCCGTTTTACACCACATCACGCCGTTTTACACCACGCCACGCCGTTTTACACCACACCGTTTTACGCCACGCCGTTTTACACCACACCGTTTTACGCCACGCTATTTTACGCCACGCCATTTTACACCACGCCGCTTTACACCACGCCGCTTTACACCACGCCGCTTTACACTACGCCACGCCGTTTTACACCACATGACGCCGTTTTACACCACGCCACGCCGTTTTACACCACGCCACACCGTTTTACACCACGCCACGCCGTTTTACACCACGCCGTTTTACACCACGCCGTTTTACACCACACCGTTTTACACCACATCACGCTGTTTTACACCACATCACGCTGTTTTACACCACATCACGCCGTTTTACACCACGCCACGCCGTTTTACACCATACCGTTTTACACCACACCGTTTTACACCACATCACGCTGTTTTACACCACATCACGCTGTTTTACACCACATCACGCCGTTTTACACCACGCCACGCCGTTTTACACCACGCCACGCCGTTTTACACCACGCCACGCCGTTTTACACCACGCCACACCGTTTTACACCATACCGTTTTACACCACGCCGTTTTACACCACACCATTTTACATCACGCCATTTTACATCACGCCATTTTACACCACGCCACGCCGTTTTACACCATACCGTTTTACACCACACCATTTCACACCACGCCGTTTTACACCACACCGTTTTACGCCACGCTATTTTACGCCACGCCATTTTACACCACGCCGCTTTACACCACGCCGCTTTACACCACGCCGCTTTACACTACGCCACGCCGTTTTACACCACATGACGCCGTTTTACACCACGCCACGCCGTTTTACACCACGCCACACCGTTTTACACCACGCCACGCCGTTTTACTCCACGCCGTTTTACACCACACCGTTTTACACCACATCACGCTGTTTTACACCACATCACGCCGTTTTACACCACGCCATGCCGTTTTACACCACGCCACGCCGTTTTACACCACACCGTTTTACACCACATCACGCTGTTTTACACCACATCACGCCGTTTTACACCACGCCACGCCGTTTTACACCACGCCGCACCGTTTTACACCACGCCACGCCGTTTTACACCATACCGTTTTACACCACACCGTTTTACACCACATCACGCTGTTTTACACCACATCACGCTGTTTTACACCACATCACGCCGTTTTACACCACGCCACGCCGTTTTACACCACGCCACGCCGTTTTACACCACGCCACGCCGTTTTACACCACGCCACACCGTTTTACACCATACCGTTTTACACCACGCCGTTTTACACCACACCATTTTACATCACGCCATTTTACATCACGCCATTTTACACCACGCCACGCCGTTTTACACCATACCGTTTTACACCACACCATTTCACACCACGCCGTTTTACACCACACCGTTTCACACCATACCGTTTTACACCACACCGTTTTACACCACACCATTTCACACCACGCCGTTTTACACCATACCGTTTCACACCATACCGTTTTACACCACACCATTTCACACCACGCCGTTTTACACCACACCGTTTTACGCCACGCTATTTTACGCCACGCCATTTTACACCACGCCGCTTTACACCACGCCGCTTTACACCACGCCGCTTTACACTACGCCACGCCGTTTTACACCACATGACGCCGTTTTACACCACGCCACGCCGTTTTACACCACGCCACACCGTTTTACACCACGCCACGCCGTTTTACACCACGCCGTTTTACACCACGCCGTTTTACACCACACCGTTTTACACCACATCACGCTGTTTTACACCACATCACGCCGTTTTACACCACGCCACGCCGTTTTACACCACGCCACGCCGTTTTACACCACGCCACGCCGTTTTACCCCACACCGTTTTACACCACATCACGCTGTTTTAGACCACATCACGCCGTTTTACACCACGCCACGCCGTTTTACACCACGCCGCACCGTTTTACACCACGCCACGCCGTTTTACACCATACCGTTTTACACCACACCGTTTTACACCACATCACGCTGTTTTACACCACATCACGCTGTTTTACACCACATCACGCCGTTTTACACCACGCCACGCCGTTTTACACCACGCCACGCCGTTTTACACCACGCCACGCCGTTTTACACCACGCCACACCGTTTTACACCATACCGTTTTACACCACGCCGTTTTACACCACACCATTTTACATCACGCCATTTTACATCACGCCATTTTACACCACGCCACGCCGTTTTACACCATACCGTTTTACACCACACCATTTCACACCACGCCGTTTTACACCACACCGTTTCACACCATACCGTTTTACACCACACCGTTTTACACCACACCATTTCACACAACGCCGTTTTACACCATACCGTTTCACACCATACCGTTTTACACCACACCGTTTTACACCACGCCATTTTACACCACACCATTTTACACCACACCGTTTTACACCACGCCGTTTTATACCACGCTGTTTTACGCCACGCCATTTTACACCACGCCGCTTTACACCACGCCGCTTTACACCACGCCGCTTTACACCACGCCGCTTTACACCACGCCGCTTTACACCATGCCTCTTTACACTACGCCACGCCGTTTTACACCACATGACGCCGTTTTACACCACGCCACGCCGTTTTACACCACGCCACGCCGTTTTACACCACGCCGTTTTACACCACGCCGTTTTACACCACGCCGCTTTACACCACGCCGTTTTACACCACGCCACGCCGTTTTACACCACGCCACACCGTTTTACACCACACCATTTTACACCACGCCGTTTTACACCACGCCACACCGTTTTACACCATACCGTTTTACACTACGCCACGCCGTTTTACACCACATCACGCCGTTTTACACCACGCCACGCCGTTTTACACCATACCGTTTTACACCATACCGTTTTACACCACACCATTTTACACCACACCGTTTTACACCATACCGTTTTACACCACACCATTTTACACCACGCCGTTTTACACCATACCGTTTTACACCATACCGTTTTACACCACGCCGTTTTACACCACGCCGTTTTACAGCACACCATTTTACATCACGCCGTTTTACACCACGCCACGCCGTTTTACACCATACCGTTTTACACCATACCGTTTTACACCATACCGTTTTACACCATGCCGTTTTACACCACGCCGTTTTACACCACACCATTTTACATCACGCCGTTTTACACCACGCCACGCCGTTTTACACCATACCGTTTTACACCATACCGTTTTACACCACACCATTTTACACCACGCCGTTTTACACCACACCATTTCACACCACGCCGTTTTACACCATACCGTTTTACACCATAGCGTTTTACACCACACCGTTTTACACCACGCCGTTGTACACCACGCCGTTTTACACCACACCGTTTTTCACCACGCTATTTTACGCCACGCCATTTTACACCACGCCGCTTTACACCACGCCGCTTTACACCACGCCGCTTTACACCACGCCGCTTTACACCACACCATTTTACACCACACCATTTTACACCACGCCACACCGTTTTACACCACACCGTTTTACACCACACCATTTCACACCACGCCGTTTTACACCATACCGTTTCACACCATACCGTTTTACACCACACCGTTTTACACCACGCCATTTTACACCACACCATTTTACACCACACCGTTTTACACCACGCCGTTTTATACCACGCTATTTTACGCCACGCCATTTTACACCACGCCGCTTTACACCACGCCGCTTTACACCACGCCGCTTTACACCACGCCGCTTTACACCACGCCGCTTTACACCACGCCGCTTTACACCATGCCTCTTTACACTACGCCACGCCGTTTTACACCACATGACGCCGTTTTACACCACGCCACGCCGTTTTACACCACGCCACGCCGTTTTACACCATACCGTTTTACACCATACCGTTTTACACCACACCATTTTACACCATACCGTTTTACACCATACCGTTTTACACCACACCATTTTACACCACGCCGTTTTACACCACACCATTTCACACCACGACGTTTTACACCATACCGTTTTACACCATACCGTTTTACACCACACCGTTTTACACCACGCCGTTCTACACCACGCCGTTGTACACCACGCCGTTTTACACCACGCTATTTTACGCCACGCCATTTTACACCACGCCGCTTTACACCACGCCGCTTTACACCACGCCGCTTTACACCACGCCGCTTTACACCACACCATTTTACACCACGCCACACCGTTTTACACCAAATCACGCCGTTTTACACCACACCATTTTACACCACGCCACACCGTTTTAGACCAAATCACGCCGTTTTACACCACACCATTTTACATCCCGCCGTTTTACACCACATCACGCTGTTTTACACCAAATCACGCCGTTTTACACCCCGTCACGCCGTTTTACACCACGCCACGCCGTTTTACACCACGCCACGCCGTTTTACACCACGCCACACCGTTTTACACCACACCATTTTACACCACGCCGTTTTACACCACGCCACACCGTTTTACACCATACCGTTTTACACTACGCCACGCCGTTTTACACCACATCACGCCGTTTTACACCACGCCACGCCGTTTTACACCATACCGTTTTACACCATACCGTTTTACACCACACCATTTTACACCACGCCGTTTTACACCATACCGTTTTACACCACACCATTTTACACCACGCCGTTTTACACCATACCGTTTTACACCATACCGTTTTACACCACGCCGTTTTACACCACGCCGTTTTACACCACGCCGTTTTACACCACGCCGTTTTACACCACGCCATTTTACATCACGCCGTTTTACACCACGCCACGCCGTTTTACACCATACCGTTTTACACCATACCGTTTTACACCATACCGTTTTACACCATGCCGTTTTACACCACACCATTTCACACCACGCCGTTTTACACCATACCGTTTTACACCATACCGTTTTACACCACACCGTTTTACACCACGCCGTTGTACACCACGCCGTTTTACACCACACCGTTTTACACCACGCCGTTGTACACCACGCCGTTTTACACCATACCGTTTTACACCATACCGTTTTACACCACGCCGTTTTACACCACGCCGTTTTACACCACGCCGTTTTACACCACGCCGTTTTACACCACGCCATTTTACATCACGCCGTTTTACACCACATCACGCCGTTTTACACCACGCCACGCCGTTTTACGCCACGCCATTTTACACCACGCCGCTTTACACCACGCCGCTTTACACCACGCCGCTTTACACTACGCCACGCCGTTTTACACCACATGACGCCGTTTTACACCACGCCACGCCGTTTTACACCACGCCACACCGTTTTACACCACGCCACGCCGTTTTACACCACGCCGTTTTACACCACGCCACACCGTTTTACACCATACCGTTTTACACTACGCCACGCCGTTTTACACCACATCACGCCGTTTTACACCACGCCACGCCGTTTTACACCATACCGTTTTACACCATACCGTTTTACACCACACCATTTTACACCACGCCGTTTTACACCATACCGTTTTACACCACACCATTTTACACCACGCCGTTTTACACCATACCGTTTTACACCACGCCGTTTTACACCACGCCGTTTTACACCACGCCGTTTTACACCACGCCGTTTTACACCACGCCGTTTTACACCACGCCGTTTTACACCACACCATTTTACATCACGCCGTTTTACACCACGCCACGCCGTTTTACACCATACCGTTTTACACCATACCGTTTTACACCATACCGTTTTACACCATACCGTTTTACACCATGCCGTTTTACACCACACCATTTCACACCACGCCGTTTTACACCATACCGTTTTACACCATACCGTTTTACACCACACCGTTTTACACCACGCCGTTGTACACCACGCCGTTTTACACCACACCGTTTTACACCACGCTATTTTACGCCACGCCATTTTACACCACGCCGCTTTACACCACGCCGCTTTACACCACGCCGCTTTACACCACGCCGCTTTACACCACGCCGCTTTACACCACACCATTTTACACCACACCATTTTACACCACGCCACACCGTTTTACACCAAATCACGCCGTTTTACACCACACCATTTTACATCCCGCCGTTTTACACCACATCACGCTGTTTTACACCAAATCACGCCGTTTTACACCCCGTCACGCCGTTTTACACCACGCCACGCCGTTTTACACCACGCCACGCCGTTTTACACCACGCCACCCCGTTTTACACCACGCCACACCGTTTTACACCACACCATTTTACACCACGCCGTTTTACACCACGCCAAACCGTTTTACACCACACCATTTTACACCACGCCGTTTTACACCACATCACGCCGTTTTACACCACGCCACGCCGTTTTACACCACACCATTTTACACCACGCCGTTTTACACCACATCACGCCGTTTTACACCACGCCACGCCGTTTTACACCACACCGTTTTACGCCACGCCGTTTTACACCACACCGTTTTACGCCACGCTATTTTACGCCACGCCATTTTACACCACGCCGCTTTACACCACGCCGCTTTACACCACGCCGCTTTACACTACGCCACGCCGTTTTACACCACATGACGCCGTTTTACACCACGCCACGCCGTTTTACACCACGCCACACCGTTTTACACCACGCCACGCCGTTTTACACCACGCCGTTTTACACCACGCCGTTTTACACCACACCGTTTTACACCACATCACGCTGTTTTACACCACATCACGCCGTTTTACACCACGCCACGCCGTTTTACACCACGCCACGCCGTTTTACACCACACCGTTTTACACCACACCGTTTTACACCACATCACGCTGTTTTACACCACATCACGCCGTTTTACACCACGCCACGCCGTTTTACACCACGCCGCACCGTTTTACACCACGGCACGCCGTTTTACACCATACCGTTTTACACCACACCGTTTTACACCACATCACGCTGTTTTACACCACATCACGCTGTTTTACACCACATCACGCCGTTTTACACCACGCCACGCCGTTTTACACCACGCCACGCCGTTTTACACCACGCCACGCCGTTTTACACCACGCCACACCGTTTTACACCATACCGTTTTACACCACGCCGTTTTACACCACACCATTTTACATCACGCCATTTTACATCACGCCATTTTACACCACGCCACGCCGTTTTACACCATACCGTTTTACACCACACCATTTCACACCACGCCGTTTTACACCACACCGTTTCACACCATACCGTTTTACACCACACCGTTTTACACCACACCATTTCACACCACGCCGTTTTACACCATACCGTTTTACACCACACCGTTTTACACCACGCCATTTTACACCACACCATTTTACACCACACCGTTTTACACCACGCCGTTTTATACCACGCTATTTTACGCCACGCCATTTTACACCACGCCGCTTTACACCACGCCGCTTTACACCACGCCGCTTTACACCACGCCGCTTTACACCACGCCGCTTTACACCACGCCGCTTTACACCATGCCTCTTTACACCACGCCACGCCGTTTTACACCACATGACGCCGTTTTACACCACGCCACGCCGTTTTACACCACGCCACGCCGTTTTACACCACGCCGTTTTACACCACGCCGCTTTACACCACGCCGCTTTACACCACGCCGTTTTACACCACGCCACGCCGTTTTACACCACGCCACACCGTTTTACACCACACCATTTTACACCACGCCGTTTTACACCACGCCACACCGTTTTACACCATACCGTTTTACACTACGCCACGCCGTTTTACACCACATCACGCCGTTTTACACCACGCCACGCCGTTTTACACCATACCGTTTTACACCATACCGTTTTACACCACACCATTTTACACCACGCCGTTTTACACCATACCGTTTTACACCACACCATTTTACACCACGCCGTTTTACACCATACCGTTTTACACCATACCGTTTTACACCATACCGTTTTACACCATACCGTTTTACACCATACCGTTTTACACCATACCGTTTTACACCACGCCGTTTTACACCATACCGTTTTACACCATACCGTTTTACACCACACCATTTTACACCACGCCGTTTTACACCATACCGTTTTACACCATACCGTTTTACACCACGCCGTTTTACACCACGCCGTTTTACACCACGCCGTTTTACACCACGCCGTTTTACACCACACCATTTTACATCACGCCGTTTTACACCACGCCACGCCGTTTTACACCATACCGTTTTACACCATACCGTTTTACACCATACCGTTTTACACCATACCGTTTTACACCATGCCGTTTTACACCACACCATTTCACACCACGCCGCTTTACACCATACCGTTTTACACCATACCGTTTTACACCACACCGTTTTACACCACGCCGTTGTACACCACGCCGTTTTACACCACACCGTTTTACACCACGCTATTTTACGCCACGCCATTTTACACCACGCCGCTTTACACCACGCCGCTTTACACCACGCCGCTTTACACCACGCCGCTTTACACCACGCCGCTTTACACCACACCATTTTACACCACACCATTTTACACCACGCCACACCGTTTTACACCAAATCACGCCGTTTTACACCACACCATTTTACATCCCGCCGTTTTACACCACATCACGCTGTTTTACACCAAATCACGCCGTTTTACACCCCGTCACGCCGTTTTACACCACGCCACGCCGTTTTACACCACGCCACGCCGTTTTACACCACGCCACCCCGTTTTACACCACGCCACACCGTTTTACACCACACCATTTTACACCACGCCGTTTTACACCACGCCAAACCGTTTTACACCACACCATTTTACACCACGCCGTTTTACACCACATCACGCCGTTTTACACCACGCCACGCCGTTTTACACCACACCATTTTACACCACGCCGTTTTACACCACATCACGCCGTTTTACACCACGCCACGCCGTTTTACACCACACCGTTTTACGCCACGCCGTTTTACACCACACCGTTTTACGCCACGCTATTTTACGCCACGCCATTTTACACCACGCCGCTTTACACCACGCCGCTTTACACCACGCCGCTTTACACTACGCCACGCCGTTTTACACCACATGACGCCGTTTTACACCACGCCACGCCGTTTTACACCACGCCACACCGTTTTACACCACGCCACGCCGTTTTACACCACGCCGTTTTACACCACGCCGTTTTACACCACACCGTTTTACACCACATCACGCTGTTTTACACCACATCACGCCGTTTTACACCACGCCACGCCGTTTTACACCACGCCACGCCGTTTTACACCACACCGTTTTACACCACACCGTTTTACACCACATCACGCTGTTTTACACCACATCACGCTGTTTTACACCACATCACGCCGTTTTACACCACGCCACGCCGTTTTACACCACGCCACGCCGTTTTACACCACGCCACGCCGTTTTACACCACGCCACACCGTTTTACACCATACCGTTTTACACCACGCCGTTTTACACCACACCATTTTACATCACGCCATTTTACATCACGCCATTTTACACCACGCCACGCCGTTTTACACCATACCGTTTTACACCACACCATTTCACACCACGCCGTTTTACACCACACCGTTTCACACCATACCGTTTTACACCACACCGTTTTACACCACACCATTTCACACCACGCCGTTTTACACCATACCGTTTCACACCACACCGTTTTACACCACGCCATTTTACACCACACCATTTTACACCACACCGTTTTACACCACGCCGTTTTATACCACGCTATTTTACGCCACGCCATTTTACACCACGCCGCTTTACACCACGCCGCTTTACACCACGCCGCTTTACACCACGCCGCTTTACACCACGCCGCTTTACACCACGCCGCTTTACACCATGCCTCTTTACACCACGCCACGCCGTTTTACACCACATGACGCCGTTTTACACCACGCCACGCCGTTTTACACCACGCCACGCCGTTTTACACCACGCCGTTTTACACCACGCCGCTTTACACCACGCCGCTTTACACCACGCCGTTTTACACCACGCCACGCCGTTTTACACCACGCCACACCGTTTTACACCACACCATTTTACACCACGCCGTTTTACACCACGCCACACCGTTTTACACCATACCGTTTTACACTACGCCACGCCGTTTTACACCACATCACGCCGTTTTACACCACGCCACGCCGTTTTACACCATACCGTTTTACACCATACCGTTTTACACCACACCATTTTACACCACGCCGTTTTACACCATACCGTTTTACACCATACCGTTTTACACCACGCCGTTTTACACCACGCCGTTTTACATCACACCATTTTACACCACACCGTTTTACACCATACCGTTTTACACCACACCATTTTACACCACGCCGTTTTACACCATACCGTTTTACACCACACCATTTTACATCACGCCGTTTTACACCACGCCACGCGGTTTTACACCATACCGTTTTACACCATACCGTTTTACACCATGCCGTTTTACACCACGCCGTTTTACACCACACCATTTTACATCACGCCGTTTTACACCACGCCACGCCGTTTTACACCATACCGTTTTACACCATACCGTTTTACACCACACCATTTTACACCACGCCGTTTTACACCACACCATTTCACACCACGCCGTTTTACACCATACCGTTTTACACCATAGCGTTTTACACCACACCGTTTTACACCACGCCGTTGTACACCACGCCGTTTTACACCACGCCGTTTTACACCACACCGTTTTTCACCACGCTATTTTACGCCACGCCATTTTACACCACGCCGCTTTACACCACGCCGCTTTACACCACGCCGCTTTACACCACACCATTTTACACCACACCATTTTACACCACGCCACACCGTTTTACACCAAATCACGCCGTTTTACACCACACCATTTTACATCCCGCCGTTTTACACCACATCACGCTGTTTTACACCAAATCACGCCGTTTTACACCCCGTCACGCCGTTTTACACCACGCCACGCCGTTTTACACCACGCCACCCCGTTTTACACCACGCCACACCGTTTTACACCACACCATTTTACACCACGCCGTTTTACACCACGCCAAACCGTTTTACACCACACCATTTTACACCACGCCGTTTTACACCACATCACGCCGTTTTACACCACGCCACGCCGTTTTACACCACACCATTTTACACCACGCCGTTTTACACCACATCACGCCGTTTTACACCACGCCACGCCGTTTTACACCACACCGTTTTACGCCACGCCGTTTTACACCACACCGTTTTACGCCACGCTATTTTACGCCACGCCATTTTACACCACGCCGCTTTACACCACGCCGCTTTACACTACGCCACGCCGTTTTACACCACATGACGCCGTTTTACACCACGCCACGCCGTTTTACACCACGCCACACCGTTTTACACCACGCCACGCCGTTTTACACCACGCCGTTTTACACCACGCCGTTTTACACCACACCGTTTTACACCACATCACGCTGTTTTACACCACATCACGCCGTTTTACACCACGCCACGCCGTTTTACACCACGCCACGCCGTTTTACACCACACCGTTTTACACCACATCACGCTGTTTTACACCACATCACGCCGTTTTACACCACGCCACGCCGTTTTACACCATACCGTTTTACACCACACCGTTTTACACCACATCACGCTGTTTTACACCACATCACGCCGTTTTACACCACGCCACGCCGTTTTACACCACGCCACGCCGTTTTACACCACGCCACACCGTTTTACACCATACCGTTTTACACCACGCCGTTTTACACCACACCATTTTACATCACGCCATTTTACATCACGCCATTTTACACCACGCCACGCCGTTTTACACCATACCGTTTTACACCACACCATTTCACACCACGCCGTTTTACACCACACCGTTTCACACCATACCGTTTTACACCACACCGTTTTACACCACACCATTTCACACCACGCCGTTTTACACCATACCGTTTTACACCACACCGTTTTACACCACGCCATTTTACACCACACCATTTTACACCACACCGTTTTACACCACGCCGTTTTATACCACGCTATTTTACGCCACGCCATTTTACACCACGCCGCTTTACACCACGCCGCTTTACACCACGCCGCTTTACACCACGCCGCTTTACACCACGCCGCTTTACACCACGCCGCTTTACACCACGCCGCTTTACACCACGCCGCTTTACACCACGCCGCTTTACACCACACCGTTTTACACCATACCGTTTTACACCACACCGTTTTACACCACGCCATTTTACACCACACCATTTTACACCACACCGTTTTACACCACGCCGTTTTATACCACGCTATTTTACGCCACGCCGCTTTACACCACGCCGCTTTACACCACGCCGCTTTACACCACGCCGCTTTACACCATGCCTCTTTACACTACGCCACGCCGTTTTACACCACATGACGCCGTTTTACACCACGCCACGCCGTTTTACACCACGCCACGCCGTTTTACACCACGCCGTTTTACACCACGCCGCTTTACACCACGCCGCTTTACACCACGCCGCTTTACACCACGCCGCTTTACACCACGCCGTTTTACACCACACCGTTTTACACCACATCACGCTGTTTTACACCACACCGTTTTACACCACGCCGTTTTACACCAAGCCGTTTTACACCAAGCCGTTTTACACCACGCCACACCATTCTTTGTCTTCTTCTCAGGACGCCATCGAAGCAGAAGAGTCCGCAGGAGGAGAAGGACATCGACATAGTTGAGTTGCTTAGAAACGTGGACCCCAAAGAGTACGAGAAGTATGCCCGTCTGTACGGCATCACAGACTACCGAGGCCTGCTGCAGGCCATCGAGCAGCTCAAGAAGGAACGAGCAGAAGAAATTGGAAGACTGGTGAGACTCGGTGGTTCGATCCCATTGGTCTGGTTCTTGATGTCCAGCGTGTTGAGTAAACGCTGTTGTTCTTACAGGAAGTGGAACGTGGAGACAGAGAGTCTGACGAGGACTTGGCCCGACTGGTAGCCGACCTGCAGAAGAGGATGGAGAGGACAGAGGTGAGGACACCTTCAGACCAGATAGCAACCAGAACCCATTCAGAACCAGACCTGATGAAGGTTCTGTAGGACCGCATGTCTGTGTGCAACGTCGTCCTATTCAGCTTTATTTACACAGCAATAATCTGAAGTCGCTTTTACAGTTCAGTTAAAATCCAGTTTGAATAAATCCATCATGTGATCCACATCAGTCCAGTTTCTGTTCCCATAACGAAATTACGAGGGAACCTTTAAGTTTTCCAGTCTGTCAACACGCGATAAGAAAACCTGGAGACGACTGAAACCCTCCTTCTCTCAGATAAAACACCTTACCTTACAAACCTCCAGGTGTTCCTCTGCATGTTGACGCCAAAGCACTGAAACGCAACTATTCCAGCTGCTCATAAATAATCCGCTCATCCTGCTTCTGTTTCTATCATGAACTTCTGTCCATCGTGTCATGAGTCGGGTCCAGTAAACTAACCTGCCGGTTCTGGTCTGGTTCTTCTACATCAGAGGGTTTATTCTCATGTCACTCTGCAGCCCGTCACCGTCCTGAAGGACATCTCCAACCAGTCTGTCTTCACCAGCGAGGAGGCACAGTTCGAGTGCGACATCAAGATCAACTATCCAGAGATCGCGCTGTCCTGGTACAAAGGCACGCTGAAGCTGGACAGCGGAGACAAGTACGACATCAGCATCAGCGGCAACCGCCATCTGCTGCGAATCAAGAGGTGTCAGCTGTCCGACCAGGGAAACTACCGGGTGGTGTGTGGGCCGCACATCTCCAGCGCCAAGCTCACCGTCACGGGTCAGTATGACAACACAACACTGGGGTGTCCAAGTCATCGTGACTCAGGGTCCAGTCTGGTGTCTGGCTGAACAGGACCAGTAAAACAGAACTGGCAGTACTTGTTCATACATGCGTCGTAATCCTGACCACCAGTGAAACTGCAAATACTTTTATTCCAATATTTAATTATTAAATTCCTGCTGCGGGCCATATTGGACCCTCTGTTGGGCCCTTTCAGTCCCTAGGCCGTATGTTGGACACCCCTCCTGCTGCAGGCTGTACACCTCCAGGTTAGACTTGTCCTGAACTGGTTTCCTGTCTGTTTCAGAAGTGGAGGTGGAGAAGCACCTGCAGGACACGTCGGGTAAGCAAGGCCAGTCCTGCTGTCTGTCTTGTCAGTTGTCCGTCCCCAATGTCCAGGCTCAGTGGTTTAGAAACAACCAGCAGTTAGAGATGAAGGACAGGTACTCGTCCCAGGTCAAACACAAGGTCCAGAAGCTCCTGATCCGAGACCTGCGGTCGGAAGACAAGGGCAGATACACCTGCAGATACCAGCACCTGGAGTCCTCTGCAGACCTCTGGGTGGAAGGTTTGTACTGGGAACCTTTCAGATCCAGTTCACCTACTAACCTCTTCGGACTCATGGTGTCCTCTTACACGCTTTCCTCCTCTTGGATTCATCTTCATCTTCTTCTTTATCTTACACAAACACATCCATCCATCCATCAGTTTGTCTTTTTCCATCAACTCAAACCCTGATCTTCGTCATCCTCAGCCTGCGACTCATGTCTAGCCAGGTGTCCTCATCTTCATCTTACATCCTCAGCTTGTAGGCTACGTTAATGCCGGTGGGCATTGCTGCTGTGACACGTCCCGTCTGTATTTTCTAGCTGAGCAAATTCATTTCACCAAACGCATCCACAACGTCCAAGTCAACGAGCTGCAGTCCGCCACCTTCGAGTGCGAGGTGTCTTTCGACAACGCTGTCGTGTCCTGGTACAAGGACACCTGGGAACTGAAGGAGAGCCCTAAGTACTACTTCAGAAGCGAGGGCCGAAGACATTTCATGGTCATCCGAAATGTGACCATCGAGGACGAAGGTTCGTAGAGCGCCACGGAGCCGCTGACAGATTCCCTTCCAGTGTTTGTGTGACCTGAGTGTCCATTACTAATCCCCGTAGGCGTGTACTCAGTCATTGTGAGGTTGGAGCCCAGAGGAGAGGCTAAGAGCACAGCTGAGCTTTATTTGTCTGGCAAAGGTACAGTTTTCAGTTGGGTGACATCTTGTCTGCTGCGCTCAGCTCGTCTGCAGCTAACGCCGTCCGCCTTCTTCTCTCCACAGAGATCCAGCTCGCCATGGTGCCGCTCGGTGAGTTCCACAGCAGGAAAATTCTCATGCTGTCCATCCGCTCCGATCACCCTGGAAATATTTCCATCAATCAGGCCCGATCAACTTGTTGTTTCTATCAGTGCCAGGATGCTTCAGTGGAAAGTCTTCCACTTCCTTTAGTATTTAGTCAAAATAGTTATAGGTTTGTTTTTTTTTTACCTTTTTTATTTAAAAATGTGAAAATAGTTTAAGTTTCTTTTCATTTATACGTGTTCCAACCAGTTCCCGATGTCTGCAGCCAGACTCCGGATCAGTTCCCAATGTCTGCAACCAGATTCCGGACCGGTTCCCAATGTCTGCAACCAGATTCCGGACCATTCTGCAACCGAATTTTGGACAGGTTCCCATTATCTGCAACTGGATTCTATACCGGTTCCCGATGTCTGCAACCAGATTCCAGACTGGTTCCCGAAGTTCGCAACCAGATTCCGGACCTCTTCATCTTCTGCTGCTTATCCGGGGTCGGGTCGCGGTTGCAGCAGCCTAAGCAGGGAAGCCCAGACTTCCCTCTCCCCAGCCACAGTTGCCAACTCTGCGGGGGGGATCCCGAGGCGTTCCCAGGCCAGCCGAGAGATATAATCCCTCCAGCGTGTCCTGGGTCTTCCCCGGGGTCTCCTCCCAGAGGGACGTGCCTGGAACACCTCACCAGGGAGGTCCAGGAGGCATCCTGACCAGATGCCCGAGCCACCTCAACTAGTTCCTCTCGATGCGGAGCAGCGGCTCTACTCTGAATCCGACGTACTACCGGCCATGCGGACCAAGTTCTGACACCTGTCGTACAGGGACCGGACAGCTCGCACAAGGGGGTCCGGTAAAGACAACAGTCAGGACCAGTCCCCCCACCCGGAGGCGGAGGGAAACTACCCTTTCATCAACCGGGGTAAACCCCAACATCCAGGCACCAAGCTGGGGGCTGATGAGAATGCCCACACCTGCTCGACGCCTCTCACCATGAGCAACTCCAGAGTGGAAGAAGGTCCAGCCCCTCTCGAGGGTTCTGGTTCCAGAGCCCAAGCCATGCGTCGAAGTGAGTCCAACTATATCTGGTCGGAACCGCTCAACCTTGCGCACAAGCTCAGGCTCCTTCCCCACCAGAGAGGTGACGTTCCACGTCCCTAGAGCCAGCTTCTGCAGCCGGGGATCGGACCGCCAGGGTCCCCGCCTCTTGCTGCCGCCCAGCTCACATTGCACCCGACCCCTACGGCTCCTCCCGCAGATGGTGAGCCCACGGGAGGTGGGGCCCATGTAACCCTTTCGGGCTGAGCCCGACCGGGCCCCATGGGTAAAGGCCCGGCCACCAGACGCTCGCTCTCGTACCCCACCTCCAGGCCTGGCTCCAGAGGGGGGTCCCGGTAACCCGCGTCCGGGCTAGGGAACATTTCTGCCAGAGTTTGTGTTCATCATAGGGGTCTTGTGAGCCATACTTGGTCTGGTCCCTCCCCTAAACACCTGTTTGCCATGGGTGACCCTACCAGGGGCATAAAGCCCCAGACAACATAGCTGCTAGGATCTTTGGGACACACAAACCCCTCCACCACAATAGGGTGATTCCGGACTGGTTCCCAAAATCTGCAACCAGATTCCGGACCATTCTGCAACCAAATTTTGGACAGGTTCCCATTATCTGCAACTGGTTTTATACCGGTTCCCGATGTCTGCAACCAAATTCCAGACTGGTTCCCGAAGTTCGCAACCAGTATCCTGACCGGTTCCCAAAATCTGCAACCAGATTCCGGACCATTCTGCAACCGAATTTTGGACA
The DNA here is from genome assembly GCF_933228915.1 of Telmatherina bonti. Classification (NCBI taxonomy): domain Eukaryota; kingdom Metazoa; phylum Chordata; class Actinopteri; order Atheriniformes; family Telmatherinidae; genus Telmatherina; species Telmatherina bonti. Next base: position 2,897,275 of record NC_136613.1, read on the forward strand.
GGTTCCCATTATCTGCAACTGAATTCTATACCGGTTCCTGATGTCTCCAACCAGATTCCAGACTGGTTCCCGAAGTTCGCAACCAGATTCCGGACTAGTTCCTAACGTCTGCAACTGGATTCCAGACCAGTTCCTGATGTCTGCAACTAGATTCCAGACCGGTTACTGATGTCTGCAACTAGATTCCAGACCGGTTCCTGATGTCTGCAACTAGATTCCAGACTGGTTCCTGATGTCTGCAACTAGATTCCAGACCTGTTCCCGATGTCTGCAACCAGATTCCAGACCGGTTCCCGATGTCTGCAACTAGATTCCAGACCTGTTCCCGATGTCTGCAACCAGATTCCAGACCAGTTCCCAATGTCTGCAACCAGATTCAGGACCGGTTCTCAAAAATCTGCAACTGGATTCCAGACCAGTTCCTGATGTCTGCAACTAGATTCCAGACCGGTTCCCGATGTCTGCAACCAGATTCCAGACCAGTTCCCAATGTCTGCAACCAGATTCAGGAACGGTTCCCAAAATCTGCAACTGGATTCCAGACCGGTTCCCGATGTCTGCAACCAGATTCCAGACCAGTTCCCAATGTCTGCAACCAGATACCGGACCATTCTGCAACCAAATTTTGGATTGGTTCCCATTATCTGCAACTGGATTCCGGACCAGTTCCAGATGTTTGCAACCAGATTCCGGACAAGTTACCATTGTGTGCAACCGGATTCCAGACCGGTTCCTAATGTCTGCAACTAATTTCCAGACCGGTTCCCAAAATCTGCAACTGGATTCCGGACCATTCTGCAATCGAATTTTGGACAGGTTCCCATTACCTGCAACCAGATTCCAGACCGGTTCCCGATGTCTGCAACCAGATTCCGGACCAGTTCCAGATGTTTGCAACCAGATTCCGGTCCGGTTACCATGGTCTGCAACTGGATTCCAGACCGGTTCCTAATGTCTGCAACTAGATTCCAGACCGGTTCCCAAAATCTGCAACCGGATTCCGGACCATTCTGCAACCGAATTTTGGACAGGTTCCCATTATCTGGAACCGGATTTCAGACTGGTTCCCAAAATCTGCAACTGGATTCCGGACCATTCTGCAACCAAATTTTGGACCGGTTCCTATTATCTGTAACTGGATTCCAGACCGGTTCCACCTGCAGATGGAAACACCACAACGTGGTTAGGATTCAGATCCATATTGTTTCTTCCCCAAGCACAACGACCAAGGCTGTTTTGTTAGCGATGTTGCTATGGCAACCGACTGTTTTACTTGATCATGGTCGAGACCAGGGGTCCCCGACTCCGGTCCCCATGCGCTACTGCCCAGCAGGATTTAGTATTTCCCTGCTACAACACACTTGATTCAAATGAAAAGGAGGTGGACAACAACAAGATTTTCTGTCCGGTAGCAGCTGGCACCATGTTTGGTTGTCATGGTGATGTCCCTCCAGAGTTTCTGGACTAAAAGTCATGAAGTTTAAGTTATTATTATTATTATCATTGTTGTTGTAATAGTTAATCTTATTATTGTTGAAATGAAGGAAGCAGCAGAAGAATATAAAACAAGATTTACTCTACAAACTAAATGAAAAAAAGTTCTGATTCACACACTTGTCATTAAAAGATGGATTATTTGGTTTTTTAGATTAAAGAAAAAAATTAAATATTGAAAGCAGCAGCTTTTATTCGGTTTAAAATCCATTTCAGAAAGTCTGGATGGACCCACATTATCTGAGATGCAGTATAAATAAAGTTTGGTTTGAACTAGACTTCATGTTCTGTAGATGTCCCAGACTCGTCGGTCCAGCAGCCGGAGGTCCCGTCATCTCTATCCATCGGAGGTAAGACCGGATCCTCCGGCAGGATTCAGACCGAGTCTTGACCTCCTCTAACGTGTTTTTTCTTTTAACGAATCGGCAGAGTTCTCTCAGTACGAGGAGACGGTTGCGCAGACAGGTACTTAAACACATTATCGTGCTGAACCTGAACTAATCACAGCAGATCCTGAAGTCACACTAACTCTGTTACCATGACAACACGCCTGATCTGTTTAACACCAAACCTCCTGTTCAGAATCGGCCAAATATTCGTATCAATACGAAGAGGAGATGGAGCGTAGAGGTATGGGATCTTCATCTTCCTCAGTCCATCCCAGCAGGTCTGGGAAAGACAGGAAGTCGGAGCGTTTTAAATCAGTAATCTGATTACTGATCAAAGAGCCGAGCTGGTGTTCAGCCAGCTCAGTTCTGCTCCTTCATCTTCCTCATCTTCTTCATCCTGCTCTGAGATGTGATGAAACACCTTGTTGTCCACACTGTGTGTCTGTGTGTGTGTGTGTGTGAACACTGGTGGTTTCCATAGAAACGGATAATGAACTGTTTGTCTCACATTTGTTTTGTTGTCTCCTGTTTCTTGTTGACGTCTCAGCTTCAGTGGAGGTTGAGAGTCGGACGGAGGAGACGGTGACGCAGCAGGTTTCCATGATGACAGGTATCCACGCGTGTGCGTGATGACTTTATTAACCTCTTGGTCAGATAACAGTCTCAGGTCGCCCAATTTCTCCAGAGAAAGTCGGATGTTTCCGATCTTCACTTCCACACAACTTCTTGGAAGTTGTGTGGAAGTATTTTACAGAAAACTGGTTTGATCAGGTAAGACTGGTTTTCTGTCTGCTCCCCTGAAACCAACATATCAACAGTTCAACAGTTCTAGGCAGCTGTAGCTCAGGCGGAAAAGCCGTCGTCTTTCATCTGGAAAGTATGGAATTCGATTCCAGGCTTCCCCTGACTACATACCAAAGTGTTCTTGGGAAAGACACTGATCCCCAAGTTCAGTTCTAAAAGCGGCGTAAACCCCTCCCCCGTCCAGAAGAACTCTCTAGAAGCAGCGTAAGCCCCTCCCCCGTCCAGAAGAACTCTCTAGAAGCGGCGTAAGCCCCTCCCCCGTCCAGAAGAACTCTCCGGAAATGGCGTAAGCCCCTCCCCCGTCCAGAAGAACTCTCTAGAAGCGGCGTAAGCCCCTCCCCCGTCCAGAAGAACTCTCTGGAAATGGCGTAAGCCCCTCCCCCGTCCAGAAGAACTCTCTGGAAGCGGCGTAAGCCCCTCCCCTACATTGATATAACGATGACAATGATAACGACAATGATGATGTTGACGATGATGATGTTGACGATGATGATGTTGACGATGATGATAATGACGATGATAACGATGATGATGATGATGAAGATGGTTTTTCCCTCCAGCTACCAGAGTTGCCGTTGAGGAGAAGATGGAGAGTAGGAGAGTGGAACTGAGGGAGGAATTCCCACTGACAGGTAAACCTGATCTGTTTAACTTCCTGTCTGTTCTGATTGGACGGACTGGCCTCTGGTCCTTTCCGTCCTCTGCTTCCTGCCTCTTCTTACGTTGATGACTTTGGTTTGTTTCTGACTTCTGAAGCTGAGAAGAAGCTTGAGGTGGAGCCGACGATGAAAGAGTCTTCATCACAGGAAGGTACGAACACACTCACATGTCTCGTCTTCATCACTTCCTTTCATGCTTCACCTGTAAAATCTCACCTGAACTTTTAACCACAGCGTCCAGGAAGCCGGTGGAGGAGAAGGTTCCTGGAACTTCTGTTCCTGCTTCTAAAGGTATCATCATCTTTAGTCATGGCTCACGCTCTTCCTTCGCCTTTTTCCCTCTGACTTTTTCTGTCTGGATGTTTGTGTGAAAGCAGCAGAAGAGGTGAAGAAGCCCGCGACCACGCCAGCCACCACGCCGGCCGCCAAGCCCGGACTTCCACAGAAAGGTTAGTTTTCCTGTGTGTGGTGTGGTCTGGTCTCTGCAGCTGCTTGTTCCCGTTGGGAATGTTGGTTTTCTACGTCAGGCCGCTTCATGTCTCCAAGCTCTTCATCACGTCTTCAGCTCCTTCCAGAAGCCTCGCAGCTTCCCGCTAACGTTCATGTTTATGTCGCACTAAGATGAGCCTCAGGTTCCAGCAGAGACCAAAGTCGTGCCTGCAGCCAAGCCAGAACCAGAACCGAAGCCTAAACCTGCAGCGGCTCCCAAAGCAGAACCTGCAGCCGAGCCGGCGCCAGTAAAGACGCCCACACTGCCGTCCAAAGGTACTTCTTGTTCTGTTTGTGTGTCCGTGTTCTCTCTTTGGTTCTGAAACAGCTTCCAGCTCGGAGGCGGATCTTTCTGTTGGTTCTGAAAAAGTCTAAATGTCCCTTTAAGTCCCTGAAGAGGCTGCGAAGGTCAAACCAAAGCCCGAAGCCCCCAAATCGAGGCCAGAACCGGAAAAACCAAAACCAGAAGTCTGTAAACCAGAAGCTGCAGCTCCAAAATCAGAACATGCAGCCCAGAAAGCTGAATCAGAGCCTGCGGCTGCAAAACCAGAACCCCCCAAGACCCGAGCAGAACCAGCAGCGGTTCTGAAGGAGCCTGAGAAGAAAGGTACCGGAGCTCTTTTTGCTGCCGTTCGGCTTACGGACTCATCTATAGCAGGAACAGAACCTGCTGTGTTGTTCTAACATTACTCATCTTGTTCTTTTGAAGTGCAAGAAGCACCGGCTCTGAAGGAACCAGAACCGGCCTATAGGAGGCCAGGTAAAGGTAACTGAAGCCCCGCCCACTTAGCCATCTTCAGCTTTGCACCGTGGTGCGACAGTTCCTGTATCTAACTACATTTAACTTCTTCTCATTCTTAATGCTCCTAAAGTTTCCCAACCTCCAAAAGCCATCGTGGTTCCTCCCAAAGAAGAACCGGCACACAAAGGTACCAGAACACCATCTTCCTGGTCTCTTTCAGGTTCTGTTTGTTTATACAGATTCTCCAGAACCGACCCAGATCCATCCGATCCTTCAGGTTTCAGTCAGATCTGGTCGAAAATGGAGAATCTCCGTAAACTACAGCTTGTTGTGTCCTCATGTTCTCCTGGTCTTCATAGTCCTCCGCATGTGTCTGTCAAACCCTCTTAAAGATCTGAAACCCAAACCAGAACCTGAGAAACCACCTGAGCAGGTGCGTGACAAGGTGGTCAAGTTGGACTCCAAACCCGAAACCGTCCTTGAGCGGCGGCCCGAAGTGGACAAGACGATCTCTGAGACAAAAGACATCCCCGACAAAGTTCCAGTGAAAGTTCTGGAGGAACGGGCAGGGAAAGCTCCTCCAGAGAGGAAGCCACCCGAGGAGGTTTCAGTCCAGTCTGAGAAGAAACTGGATCTGGATTGGATCTCTGCCGGCGAACAAGTTCTTGCTGAAGGTAGAACCGAGGCAGACCTCACCTCTTTGTGTCCCCTTTGTTTCTTCATAAACCATCAGCAACAGTCCAGGAGACCCGCACACTGCACGGGGTCTGGACCTGAGCAGCACTGGGTCTGGACCTGAGCGACACTGGGTCTGGACCTGAGCGACACTGGGTCTGGACCTGAGCAGCACTGGGTCTGGACCTGAGCGACACTGGGTCTGGACCTGAGCAGCACTGGGTCTGGACCTGAGCGACACTGGGTCTGGACCTGAGCAGCACTGGGTCTGGACCTGAGCGACACTGGGTCTGGACCTGAGCAGCACTGGGTCTGGACCTGAGCAGCACTGGGTCTGGACCTGAGCGACACTGGGTCTGGACCTGAGCAGCACTGGGTCTGGACCTGAGCAGCACTGGGTCTGGACCTGAGCGACACTGGGTCTGGACCTGAGCAGCACTGGGTCTGGACCTGAGCGACACTGGGTCTGGACCTGAGCGACACTGGGTCTGGACCTGAGCAGCACTGGGTCTGGACCTGAGCGACACTGGGTCTGGACCTGAGCAGCACTGGGTCTGGACCTGAGCGACACTGGGTCTGGACCTGAGCAGCACTGGGTCTGGACCTGAGCGACACTGGGTCTGGACCTGAGCAGCACTGGGTCTGGACCTGAGCAGCACTGGGTCTGGACCTGAGCAGCACTGGGTCTGGACCTGAGCGACACTGGGTCTGGACCTGAGCAGCACTGGGTCTGGACCTGAGCAGCACTGGGTCTGGACCTGAGCGACACTGGGTCTGGACCTGAGCGACACTGGGTCTGGACCTGAGCAGCACTGGGTCTGGACCTGAGCAGCACTGGGTCTGGACCTGAGCAGCACTGGGTCTGGACCTGAGCGACACTGGGTCTGGACCTGAGCAGCACTGGGTCTGGACCTGAGCAGCACTGGGTCTGGACCTGAGCAGCACTGGGTCTGGACCTGAGCGACACTGGGTCTGGACCTGAGCGACACTGGGTCTGGACCTGAGCAGCACTGGGTCTGGACCTGAGCAGCACTGGGTCTGGACCTGAGCAGCACTGGGTCTGGATCGGTGCAGTAGAAAATGAAACGTCCTCAAGGAATCCTCTTACCGGGACACGTGTAGACCACATGTAGACCACGTGTAGACCACGTGATGACCACATGTAGACCACGTGATGACCACATGTAGACCACGTGATGACCACGTGATGACCACCTGTAGACCACGTGATGACCACATGTAGACCACGTGATGACCACGTGATGACCACATGTAGACCACGTGATGACCACGTGATGACCACATGTAGACCACGTGATGACCACCTGTAGACCACGTGATGACCACCTGTAGACCACGTGATGACCACGTGATGACCACATGTAGACCACGTGATGACCACGTGATGACCACCTGTAGACCACGTGTAGACCACGTGATGACCACCTGTAGACCACGTGATGACCACGTGATGACCACATGTAGACCACGTGATGACCACCTGTAGACCACGTGATGACCACATGTAGACCACGTGATGACCACGTGATGACCACCTGTAGACCACGTGTAGACCACGTGTAGACCACGTGATGACCACATGTAGACCACGTGATGACCACATGTAGACCACGTGTAGACCACGTGATGACCACGTGATGACCACATGTAGACCACGTGATGACCACATGTAGACCACGTGTAGACCACGTGATGACCACGTGATGACCACCTGTAGACCACGTGTAGACCACGTGTAGACCACGTGATGACCACGTGTAGACCACGTGATGACCACATGTAGACCACGTGATGACCACATGTAGACCACGTGATGACCACGTGATGACCACCTGTAGACCACGTGTAGACCACGTGATGACAACGTGATGACGTGTAGACCACGTGTAGACCACATGTAGACCACGTGATGACCACGTGTAGACCACGTGTAGACCACATGTAGACCACGTGATGACCACCTGTAGACCACGTGATGACCACGTGATGACCACATGTAGACCACATGTAGACCACGTGATGACCACATGTAGACCACATGTAGACCACGTGATGACCACATGTAGACCACGTGTAGACCACGTGTAGACCACATGTAGACCACGTGATGACCACCTGTAGACCACGTGATGACCACCTGTAGACCACATGTAGATCACGTGATGACCACATGTAGACCACATGTAGACCACATGTGATGACCACATGTAGACCACGTGATGACCACGTGATGACCACATGTAGACCACATGTAGACCACGTGATGACCACCTGTAGACCACGTGTAGACCACGTGATGACCACCTGTAGACCACGTGTAGACCACGTGTAGACCACGTGATGACCACATGTAGACCACGTGATGACCACGTGATGACCACATGTAGACCACGTGATGACCACATGTAGACCACGTGATGACCACCTGTAGACCACGTGATGACCACCTGTAGACCACGTGATGACCACATGTAGACCACGTGATGACCACGTGATGACCACCTGTAGACCACGTGTAGACCACGTGATGACAACGTGATGACGTGTAGACCACGTGTAGACCACGTGATGACCACCTGTAGACCACGTGATGACCACATGTAGACCACATGTAGACCACGTGATGACCACATGTAGACCACGTGTAGACCACATGTAGACCACGTGATGACCACGTGTAGACCACGTGTAGACCACGTGATGACCACCTGTAGACCACGTGATGACCACATGTAGACCACATGTAGACCACGTGATGACCACATGTAGACCACGTGTAGACCACGTGTAGACCACATGTAGACCACGTGATGACCACCTGTAGACCACGTGATGACCACCTGTAGACCACATGTAGACCACGTGATGACCACATGTAGACCACGTGATGACCACATGTAGACCACGTGATGACCACGTGATGACCACATGTAGACCACATGTAGACCACGTGATGACCACCTGTAGACCACGTGTAGACCACGTGATGACCACATGTAGACCACGTGATGACCACATGTAGACCACGTGATGACCACGTGATGACCACCTGTAGACCACGTGATGACCACGTGATGACAACGTGATGACCACGTGATGACAACGTGTAGACCACATGTAGACCACATGTAGACCACATGTAGACCACGTGTAGACCACATGTAGACCACGTGATGACCACCTGTAGACCACGTGATGACCACATGTAGACCACATGTAGACCACATGTGATGACCACATGTAGACCACGTGATGACCACATGTAGACCACGTGATGACCACCTGTAGACCACGTGTAGACCACGTGATGACCACGTGATGACCACATGTAGACCACGTGATGACCACATGTAGACCACGTGATGACCACGTGATGACAACGTGATGACCACGTGATGACAACGTGTAGACCACATGTAGACCACATGTAGACCACGTGATGACCACATGTAGACCACGTGTAGACCACATGTAGACCACGTGATGACCACATGTAGACCACGTGTAGACCACATGTAGACCACGTGATGACCACCTGTAGACCACGTGATGACCACGTGATGACCACATGTAGACCACGTGTAGACCACGTGTAGACCACATGTAGACCACGTGATGACCACGTGTAGACCACGTGATGACCACATGTAGACCACGTGATGACCACATGTAGACCACGTGTAGACCACATGTAGACCACGTGATGACCACGTGATGACAACGTGTAGACCACGTGATGACCACCTGTAGACCACGTGATGACCACCTGTAGACCATGTGATGACAACGTGTAGACCACGTGATGACAACGTGTAGACCACATGTAGACCACGTGATGACAACGTGTAGACCACATGTAGACCACGTGATGACCACATGTAGACCACGTGATGACCACGTGTAGACCACATGTAGACCACATGTAGACCACGTGATGACCACATGTAGACCACGTGATGACAACGTGTAGACCACATGTAGACCACGTGATGACCACATGTAGACCACGTGATGACCACATGTAGACCACGTGATGACCACATGTAGACCACGTGTAGACCACATGTAGACCACGTGATGACCACATGTAGACCACGTGATGACCACGTGATGACCACCTGTAGACCACGTGATGACCACGTGATGACCACATGTAGACCACGTGATGACAACGTGTAGACCACATGTAGACCACGTGATGACCACATGTAGACCACGTGATGACCACGTGTAGACCACATGTAGACCACATGTAGACCACGTGATGACCACATGTAGACCACGTGATGACAACGTGTAGACCACATGTAGACCACGTGATGACCACATGTAGACCACGTGATGACCACGTGTAGACCACATGTAGACCACATGTAGACCACGTGATGACCACATGTAGACCACGTGATGACCACGTGTAGACCACATGTAGACCACGTGATGACCACATGTAGACCACGTGATGACCACGTGATGACCACCTGTAGACCACGTGATGACAACGTGTAGACCACGTGATGACAACGTGTAGACCACATGTAGACCACGTGATGACAACGTGTAGACCACATGTAGACCACGTGATGACCACATGTAGACCACGTGATGACCACGTGATGACCACCTGTAGACCACATGTAGACCACGTGATGACCACATGTAGACCACGTGATGACCACCTGTAGACCACGTGTAGACCACGCGATGACCCGATCTGCAGCCTCATCATGTGACCACGGCACCCTCTGGTGGCTGAAACAAGCAAACTTTTGATTTAAAACTTACCGGGATAAAAACCGAGGCAGCAGAAAGTTTTTCCTGAACATTCAGGCGGAAGGATGAGCAGGACGTTTCATTGTGCTGTTGCCATGGTGACTGGACTGTTGCTGCTCTTTAAACGGTTTTTCTTCTTTGAGGTCTGACTTCTTCTTCTCCTGTTTGTATGTTTACTAACTGTCTGGGTCTTCATCTCGCGCCCCATTTTGGATGGAAAGACATAAAATCTTTGAAAGAACCCAAATCTGAGAAGATAGAGACGCTTCGTTCCAAAGACGAGGACAGAAAAGTTTGTCCTCCTCAAAAAGGTATCTGTCCAAGACAGGAAGTCAGATGTGTTCTCTTTCTAACACTCGTGTTTGTCTGTTTTTCACCTCTTGCGTCGCTTCATGACGCCATCTTCTTCTTCTTGTTCTTCTGAAAAGAAGCCGCAAGGCTTTCTGAGCCTGAGCAAAGAGGTGGAGTTCAGATGAAAGACGTAACCCCCCACAGCGAGACGGGCGAATCCCCAAAAGAAGATTTCAGTTTGGTAAAAAAGGCAAAGAGGAGCGACGTGAAGCAGAACACACCTGATGAGAAGAGATCCAGCAGATCAGTCATGTCAGAAAAGAGCAGCTTTAAAACCCAGACAGAAAACATCTTGTCTGTCTCCAGTAAACCTAAACCTACAGCTGGCAGCAGCTCAGATGCAGGAAAACCTCCCAACAAGGTGGAGGAGGAGGGAATAGCCTTAACATCAGGTGTTCCAGATGTTCAGATGACAGAAATAATCATGCAGAAGGACGAGAGCAGAGGAGCAGAGGAAGCTGAGACAGGTCCACGTAAGAAAGACGAAGCAGTTGAACTAAAACAAGAGGAAAAGATTGAGATATTTAGCGCAGAAAAGCAGAAAGTGTCTGAAAAGGTGAGACAGATAACAAATGAGGAGAGGAAGCAGGAAGACATGCCACAGCAGGCTGTACATCAACCTGAAGCTCAACTCAGAAAATCCAAGAAAACTCCTCCTGAGAGAGTCCAGACGGATCAGACTAAACCTTCAGTTCCTCTGAAGACGTCCACACAACCTGCTGCCAGAGGTACCAAGAGAAAATCTTACATAAATGTCATCTTCATCTTTAACACTTTCATCAGTAATGCTCTGACTGACCACCAGGGGTCAGAATTTCACTGCATCTTCAGATAATTTTGCTGTTTTTTCTCGTTGTTCAGTCTTTTTTCCTCTTCTCTCTGAAATATCACTTCTCTGAACAAAACCTGATTCTTTTAAGAAACTGAAGCCAAATCTGAAGAGATTCCCACCACATCTGGTGCTGCTGATTCACGAGCAGCAACAGAAGGAAGGAGACCAGACAAAGGTACAACACCAGCACTTCCTCCCTGATGCTCTTATTTCTTCTTATCTCTGTGTTTAACACCTGGTTTGTTCTGTGTGTTCTTTCGTCTTAATCTCTTGGCACCGCCTCATGGTGCTCTCTCTTGAACCGTCTTACATTTTCCAACCTTATGCAGCCGCCACGTCTCTTTCAACGGATGAGGAAACAACATCCTGTGCTGAGAAGAACATGGAAAGACAAAGGATAGTTCTTGTTTTCCAAAAAGATGAAGAATCTGTGCCAGAAGATGAGGTTTTAAGGACCATCCAAGAAACAACAGAGGTGCATGAAGCAAGCGAACTATCTGTTACTGATGGTTTAAAGACACTGGGCACTGGAGCTAAAGGGTTTCCTGCTGCAAAAACAGTAAAAGACACTGAATCTGACACTAAAAAACAACATAAAACTTCTCAGAGTAACAGAGGAAAATCTGACATCTATGTTAAACCTGATCAGAAGCAGACTGAAGCAACAGAAGGAGGTTTGATGGTTCGGGAAGTCAGTAAAACAGATCTGGTCATCAGTCAGCTTTCAGATGCTAAGCACGTTAAAGTAAAGGAATCTGATGAAAATATTCAAACAGTTTCAAAAAGAGAAAAATGGTTTGTTAACAAGTGTGAACTTTTTTCTGAACCCGAGAATGAAGACGTGACTATGCATATGATGCATCAAATAGTGACTAAAGATGATGAGCAGATGGAGGCAAGACACCAAAGTCCATCTGAATTGGTAAAAGACATATCTAAGCCTCGGATGAAAGAGGCTAAACCTCAGACAGACCAAGCTAAAACTCAGATAGCTGAAGCTGACTCTTGGAATGCAGGAGCTAAACAATGGAAGGAAGAAGCTGAACCTCAGATAGAGGAAGCTGAACCTCAGATAGAAGAAGCTAAACCTCAGATAGAGGAAGCTAAACTTCAGATGGAAGAAGCTAAACCTCAGATAGAGGAAGCTAAACCTCAGATAGAGGAAGCTAAACCTCAGATAGAGGAAGCTAAACCTCAGATAGATGTAGCTAAACCTCAGATATACAAGGCCAAACCTCAGATAGAGGAAGCTAAACCTCAGAGAGAAAAAAATAAACCTCGGATAGAAGAAACTAAACCACAAATGGCGGAAGCTAAACCTCAGATAGATGAAGCTAAACTTAAGATAAACAAAGCTAAACCTCAGATAGAAGAAACTAAACTTCAGATGGCGGAAGCTAAACCTCAGATGGATGACGCTAAACCTCAGGTAGACAAAGCTAAACCTCAGATGGATAAAGCTAAACCTCAGATGGATGACGCTAAACCTCAGGTAGACAAAGCTAAACCTCAGATGGATAAAGCTAAACCTCAGATGGATGACGCTAAACCTCAGGTAGACAAAGCTAAACCTCAGATGGATAAAGCTAAACCTCAGATGGATGACGCTAAACCTCAGGTAGACAAAGCTAAACCTCAGATAAATGAAGTTAAACCTCAGATAGATGAAGCTAAAACTCAGATAGATGAAGCTAAATCTCAGATAGATGAAGCTAAATCTCAGATATATGAAGCTAAATCTCAGATAGATCAAGCTAAAGCTCAGATAGATGTAGCTAAGGCTCAGACAGATGAAGCTAAACCTCAGATAGATGAAGCTAAAAGTCAGATAGATGAAGCCAAAACTCAGATATATGAAGCTAAAACTCAGATATATGAAGCTAAATCTCAGATAGATCAAGCTAAAGCTCAGATAGATGAAGCTGAACCTCAGATAGATGAAGCTGAACCTCAGATAGATGAAGCTAAACTTCAGATAGATGAAGCTAAACCTCAGACAGGACATACTAAACCTCATATGGAGATAGCTAAATTTCCAATGAAAAAAGCTAAATCTCAGATTGACGAGGCTGAACCTTGGCTGAACAAAGCTAAACCTCGGACAGGAGATGCTAAACCTCAGATGGACGAAGCTAAATCTCAGATAAACAAAGCTGAACCTCGGATGGATGAAGATAAACTTCAGCTAGATGAAGCTAAACCTCAGATAGACAAAGTTGAACCTTGGATGGACAAAACAAAATCTCAGATAGAGAAAGCTGAACCTCGGATGGATGAAGCTAAACCTCAGCTAGATGAAGCTAAACCTCATATATACAAAGCTAAACCTCGGATGGATGAAGCTAAACCTCAGACAGATGAAGTTAAACCTCAGATAAATGAAGCTAAACCTCAGATATATGAAGCTAAATCTCAGATAGGTGTAGCTAAGGCTCAGACAGATGAAGCTAAACCTCAGATAAATGAAGCTAAACCTCAGATAGGTGTAGCTAAGGCTCAGACAGATGAAGCTAGTCCTCAGATAAATGAAGCTAAACCTCAGATAGATGAAGCTAAAGCTCAGATATATGAAGCTAAACCTCAGATAGACAAAGCTAAAACTCAGACAGACGAAGCTAAATCTCAGACAGACGAAGCTAAATCTCAGACAGACGAAGCTAAATCTCAGACAGACGAAGCTAAATCTCAGACAGATGAAGCTAAATCTCAGATAGATGAAGCTAAACCTCAGATATATGTAGCTAAACCTCAGATAAACAAAGATAAACCTCAGATGGATGAAGCTAAATCTCAGATAGATGAAGCTAAACCTCAGATAGATGTAGCTAAATCTCAGATAGATGTAGCTAAACCTCAGATAAATGAAGCTAAACCTCAGATAGGTGTAGCTAAGGCTCAGACAGATGAAGCTAGTCCTCAGATAAATGAAGCTAAACCTCAGATAGATGAAGCTAAAGCTCAGATATATGAAGCTAAACCTCAGATAGACAAAGCTAAATCTCAGACAGACGAAGCTAAATCTCAGACAGACGAAGCTAAATCTCAGATAGATGAAGCTAAACCTCAGATAGATGAAGCTAAACCTCAGATAGATGTAGCTAAACCTCAGATAAACAAAGATAAACCTCAGATGGATGAAGCTAAATCTCAGATAGATGAAGCTAAACCTCAGATAGATGAAGCTAAACCTCAGATAGATGTAGCTAAACCTCAGATAAACAAAGATAAACCTCAGATGGATGAAGCTAAACCTCAGATAGATGTAGCTAAATCTCAGATAGATGTAGCTAAACCTCAGATAGATGTAGCTAAACCTCAGATAGATGAAGCTAAACCTCAGATAGATGAAGCTAAATCTCAGATAGATGTAGCTAAATCTCAGATAGATGAAGCTAAACCTCAGATAGATGTAGCTAAACCTCAGATAGATGTAGCTAAATCTCAGATAGATGTAGCTAAACCTCAGATAGATGTAGCTAAACCTCAGATAGATGAAGCTAAACCTCAGATAGATGAAGCTAAACCTCAGATAGATGAAGCTAAACCTCAGATAGATGAAGCTAAACCTCAGATAGATGAAGCTAAACCTCAGAAGGATGTAGCTAAACCTCAGAAGGATGTAGCTAAACCTCAGATAGATGAAGCTAAACCTCAGACAGGACATACTAAACCTCATATGGAGATAGCTAAATTTCCAATGAAAAAAGCTAAATCTCAGATTGACGAGGCTGAACCTTGGCTGAACAAAGCTAAACCTCGGACAGGAGATGCTAAACCTCAGATGGACGAAGCTAAATCTCAGATAAACAAAGCTAAACCTCAGATAGATGTAGCTAAACCTCAGATAAACAAAGATAAACCTCAGATGGATGAAGCTAAATCTCAGATAGATGAAGCTAAACCTCAGATAGATGAAGCTAAACCTCAGATAGATGTAGCTAAACCTCAGATAAACAAAGATAAACCTCAGATGGATGAAGCTAAACCTCAGATAGATGTAGCTAAATCTCAGATAGATGTAGCTAAACCTCAGATAGATGTAGCTAAACCTCAGATAGATGAAGCTAAACCTCAGATAGATGAAGCTAAATCTCAGATAGATGTAGCTAAATCTCAGATAGATGAAGCTAAACCTCAGATAGATGTAGCTAAACCTCAGATAGATGTAGCTAAATCTCAGATAGATGTAGCTAAACCTCAGATAGATGTAGCTAAACCTCAGATAGATGAAGCTAAACCTCAGATAGATGAAGCTAAACCTCAGATAGATGAAGCTAAACCTCAGATAGATGAAGCTAAACCTCAGATAGATGAAGCTAAACCTCAGAAGGATGTAGCTAAACCTCAGAAGGATGTAGCTAAACCTCAGATAGATGAAGCTAAACCTCAGACAGGACATACTAAACCTCATATGGAGATAGCTAAATTTCCAATGAAAAAAGCTAAATCTCAGATTGACGAGGCTGAACCTTGGCTGAACAAAGCTAAACCTCGGACAGGAGATGCTAAACCTCAGATGGACGAAGCTAAATCTCAGATAAACAAAGCTGAACCTCGGATGGATGAAGATAAACTTCAGCTAGATGAAGCTAAACCTCAGATAGACAAAGTTGAACCTTGGATGGACAAAACAAAATCTCAGATAGAGAAAGCTGAACCTCGGATGGATGAAGCTAAACCTCAGCTAGATGAAGCTAAACCTCATATATACAAAGCTAAACCTCGGATGGATGAAGCTAAACCTCAGACAGATGAAGTTAAACCTCAGATAAATGAAGCTAAACCTCAGATATATGAAGCTAAATCTCAGATAGGTGTAGCTAAGGCTCAGACAGATGAAGCTAAACCTCAGATAAATGAAGCTAAACCTCAGATAGGTGTAGCTAAGGCTCAGACAGATGAAGCTAGTCCTCAGATAAATGAAGCTAAACCTCAGATAGATGAAGCTAAAGCTCAGATATATGAAGCTAAACCTCAGATAGACAAAGCTAAAACTCAGACAGACGAAGCTAAATCTCAGACAGACGAAGCTAAATCTCAGACAGACGAAGCTAAATCTCAGACAGACGAAGCTAAATCTCAGACAGACGAAGCTAAATCTCAGACAGATGAAGCTAAATCTCAGATAGATGAAGCTAAACCTCAGATATATGTAGCTAAACCTCAGATAAACAAAGATAAACCTCAGATGGATGAAGCTAAATCTCAGATAGATGAAGCTAAACCTCAGATAGATGTAGCTAAATCTCAGATAGATGTAGCTAAACCTCAGATAAATGAAGCTAAACCTCAGATAGGTGTAGCTAAGGCTCAGACAGATGAAGCTAGTCCTCAGATAAATGAAGCTAAACCTCAGATAGATGAAGCTAAAGCTCAGATATATGAAGCTAAACCTCAGATAGACAAAGCTAAATCTCAGACAGACGAAGCTAAATCTCAGACAGACGAAGCTAAATCTCAGATAGATGAAGCTAAACCTCAGATAGATGAAGCTAAACCTCAGATAGATGTAGCTAAACCTCAGATAAACAAAGATAAACCTCAGATGGATGAAGCTAAATCTCAGATAGATGAAGCTAAACCTCAGATAGATGAAGCTAAACCTCAGATAGATGTAGCTAAACCTCAGATAAACAAAGATAAACCTCAGATGGATGAAGCTAAACCTCAGATAGATGTAGCTAAATCTCAGATAGATGTAGCTAAACCTCAGATAGATGTAGCTAAACCTCAGATAGATGAAGCTAAACCTCAGATAGATGAAGCTAAATCTCAGATAGATGTAGCTAAATCTCAGATAGATGAAGCTAAACCTCAGATAGATGTAGCTAAACCTCAGATAGATGAAGCTAAACCTCAGATAGATGAAGCTAAACCTCAGATAGATGAAGCTAAACCTCAGATAGATGAAGCTAAACCTCAGAAGGATGTAGCTAAACCTCAGAAGGATGTAGCTAAACCTCAGATAGATGAAGATAAACCTCAGATTGATGAAGCTAAACCTCAGATAAACAAAGATAAACCTCAGATAGATGTAGCTAAACCTCAGATAGATGTAGCTAAACCTCAGATCGATGAAGCTAAACCTCAGATCGATGAAGCTAAACCTCAGATAAACAAAGATAAACAAACAGCTGCGATAGAGAATCTAGACTCTACCGCATGTATCAGAGCTGGTGTACGGACAGAGAGAGGTCCAGAGTCTGTCCAGGAAAGGACAGCTTATACGAGACAAGTTAAAGCCAACTCTGTGGGAGAGAGACTTCAGTCTGAATCTGAGACTTCTCATGGTGTTTGTCCAGCTGGAGACAGGTTGCTAACAGATGTGAAGGTAGATCCACCAGCGACACTTATGTCCTCCCATCCATCCAGAGGACAGAGACTTTCCCCGCCAATGGAAACAGCTGGTGGACATGAATCTGATGTTCAAGCAGGACCTCAGCTGGAGTCCAGGGTCACAGAGCCCTCAGTAACAGATAGAACCAACTTCAACACCTTGGGCCCAAGAACTGAACCCTCAGAGGTTCTGGCGGGTCCTCCAGAAGGCCAGGATTGGAGCCTTGTTCTTCAGGAAGCTTCCAGAGGTACACGGAGGAGCCGTCACCGTGCACGCTGCTCTCCATGCTCATCATCACTATGGAGATGTCATCTCTTGTCACTCACGATGTGTGTGAGCACACTGCTTCACCTGACGGAGACATCCGCTCACTCACAGCGCTTTAACCCCCCGTTTGTTTGTTAGTCTGTTTATCTGAGCGCCGAGGCGACAGCCTCTTTCTCCTGTCGTCTGTTTCCTGTCTGACTCATGTCTTCTGCATTTCTAAGTTCCTGTGAAGGAGAAGGATGCTCCGCAGGTCCCAGATGCAAAGCCACAAGGTAGATGTTCAAGTTGCAGCACTGGTTAGAGTGAATCTTTGTCGAGTCAGCAAGCTTCATGTTTACTTTGTACTTGAAGAGGCAAAAACTGCTGCAGAAGCTCCAGATGAACTCCGGCTGGTGGAGAAACCGTCTCCAGCAGGAGGAACCGGACCAGGTAGACCCAGATCTGAGACCAACACTGTTTTACTGACCCTCCAGAACCTCAGCTGATCTCTTCCTATCTTAGTCGCTAAGGTGACGGCGAAGCCTGAGGAGCTGAAGCCAGGTGTGATCCAACAGCTTCCTCCTGAGACAGGTAGAGGTGTAAACCTGGAGGTTGTGTCTGTTAGTCTGGTTCTGGACCCACTGGGTCCGTTTGGACTCCTCATCCTGGTAGATCTGCCTTTGTGACTGAACATCTCTGATCTGTTTCTGTTAGATCAAACCAAAGGACCCGTCCAGGCACCAGGAGGAGTCAAAAAAGGTAGGAGCACCATCACCTCCTTTTCACCTCCTTCACACGACTCCCTCTGCTTCTCTCCAGACGTCGTAGCTTTCTGTCACGTTGGAGCAGAGACACGTTTACATCCTGTTAGATGGTTGGCGCTTCTGCCTGCTCTCTCCTTCATTCTGATTTACAGATAAAATGACTCATTGGGTTTAACTTCTGATCTGTGTGTTATTACCTGTAAGGTGTGTGTGTGTGCAGCGTGATGTCTGTTATGTGTCTGTAAACGATGTCACACCTCTGCTGCTTCAGAACCGGGTCTGCACAGAAAAGGTAAAATTCATTTGGAAGAAGATGGGAGGTTTGAGATTCCCAGGTTGAAGAAAGCCAGCCGGGTGGTGAAGGAGGTGGAGGAGGAGCAGGAGACCGTCACTCTGAAGAAGATACCGTCAGTTCCACCTAAAGAACCCCAACTGGAGGAGAAGCCCGAGAAGGTCACCAAGACCGTGGTGGTCCATGCTGAGGAGACTGTGCATACAGAAGCTGTGGAGATGTCCGTCGTCTCCAGGAGGTCCGCAGAGGAGAGGAGGCCTCTGGAGAAGCCAGACGTGGTGAAAAAACCAGACGTCGTTCAGTCAGGACAGGAGGAAGAGAAGGAGGCAGCTAAAGATGCATGGACCCGCCAGAAACTGGTTCCTAAAGCTGAAAAACCAGAAGAAAAGCTTTCGCTGAAGAAAACTCCAAAACCTCCAAAGGAAGAGGAACCTTCTCCCTCCACCACCTCCTTGAAGAAGGTGAAGAAACTGCCTGTAGACGAGGTGCAACCAGAAGTGGTGAAGCTGAAACCCTTTGAGAAGCCTCGTAAGCCATCTGAGGAACCAGAAGAGACAGAGGGGCCGGACAGGGACACCGTCCCATCCCAGAAGGGAGACAGAATCCGTAGAGAGGTGGAACCCAAAGAAACTGCAAAGAAACCTCAGGAGCCGCTTGCTGTGGAGCCGAAGGAGCCTCCTGGCAAGGTCCCAAAACCTCTAGATGAAGAGAAGCCTCCAGAGAAGGAGCCCGAGGAGGTCAAAGCGCTTCCCAAGGCAAAGAAAATCCCCACAGCTGACAAGGAGATGGAGAGCGTGAAGCTGAAGCCCATCTCCAAACCTTCCAAAGAGACTGCAGAGCCAGACAAGAAGCCTGCCGAAGACAAGGACAGGAAGCCGGCTGATGGCCTGCAGCGGCGTCCCACAGAGAAACCGGAAATACCGGAAACCACGCCCAAGACCATGCCCAAGAAACGCCAAGTCCCAGAAGCTCCAGAGGAGCAGAAGACTCCTGCTCCTGAGGAGCCCAAAGCTCTGCAGCCGAGCAAGGCAGTCACACCGAAGACCAAGGAGGAGGAGGCGGGCCTGAAGCCGGTGGAGCAGCCCAAGAAGGCGGAGCTTAGGAAGACGCCGACAGAAGAAGCGGCGGCGCCAGTCGATAGGAGGCGGAGCTTCGAGAAGATGAAAAAACCCTCACCGGAGGAGGCTAGGAGGCTCCCTGTGGCGAAGGAGGTGTCTCCTGGAGCTGTGCAGATGAGGAAGGTTGCCACTCAGCCAGAGGAGGAGGTGTTTGAGGAGGAGTTTGAAGCGGAGCTGGAGGAGGAGGAGGAGGAGGAGGAGGAGGAGGAGGCCTGGGGATGGGAGCTGGTTCCCCGGGACAGTTACGGCTCCGAGGACTGGGAAGGAGAAGGAGAGGAAGGAGTTCTGGAGGTCCCAGGGGTGACCCGGAGAGGTGAGATGGTGGTCGCCCCGACATGTCGGGGGGAGACCTAACCCCCCCCCTCCCCGTGTGCTGTCAATCATCCTGCCATGTAAAGCGCCATATTCTTCACATCATCTTCTTCTGTCATTCCTGTCATCCACACGTCTGGTCACCGCTTCCTCACACGTGTCATCTGTCTGTCTGTCTGTCTGTCTGTCTGTCTGTCTGTCTGTCTGTCTGTCTGTCTGTCTGTGTGTGTGTGTGTGTGTGTGTGTGTGTGTGTGTGTGTGTGTGTGTGTATGTGTGTGTGTGTGTGTGTGTGTGTGTGTGTGTGTCATCTCTGTGTGTAATGACATCATCTCATGTGTCCAACATAGTCTTCATGACGTAAAAACGGTGTCCTCCTCCATCCTTCATGTCGTTGTCATCATGGGAAGCGATCATGTCAGAGCTTGTGGTGTGTGTGTGGTGTGTGTGATGTGTGGTGTGTGTGACATGTTTCTGAACATGTGATGACGTGGAAAGCAGGAAACTGACTGACTGTTTCTGAACAGAGGGTCAGCCGGCGGAGGAGGCGGGGCCGGGCCGAGGCCGAGGACTGAAACGTACGTTTCTCTTTTTATTTGATTTTTAAGGAAATAATCATAAAAAAAACAGGAGAAACAGCTTCATTTGAATACTTTCATTATTTTTCTGTTTTTTTTTATAGTATAAAAAATAAATATCCTTTAAAAAATCTCTTTATTTATTTAAATTGCTATCTAAAATTATTTTTCAATTTTTTTTAAAATGTTTAATTGTTTTTTTCTATATTTTACTTTTTTATTTAATTTTCCAATGAATAATTAAAATGATAAAAAACCTTTTTTACTGTAAATATTTTTAGGCTGGTAAGTAAACAAATCAATGTTAAAAGATTTATTATGTATTTACTTATCATATTAGATTATTATTGGATTAAAATATTAAAACCATTTCTGATAAAAGAGGATCTTATTGATCCTTCTCTTTGATGTCAGAGTCAGCTGACTGTCTCACGCTTGTTTCCAGCCAAACAGACTCCGTCCCCTGGAGAAGGTCGGGGCCGCGGGCTGAGGCCCGGTAAGGGCGCACCTCCACCAGAAGAACCAGGGTTTGGAGGATTCAAGCTGAAAGCTGTCCCTCTGAAGTTCATCAAGAAGCTTCAGGACATCGTTCTGAAGGAGGCCGAGTCCATCGGCTCGTCCGCTGTGTTCGAGTGCGAGGTGTCGCCCTCTACCGCCGTCACCTCCTGGATGAAAGATGGCGGTAATCTGCGTGAGAGTCCCAAACACAAGTTCACCTCTGATGGCAAAGACCGCAAGCTGAGCATCATCGACGTCCAGCTGTCGGACACCGGTGAATACACCTGCATCGCCAAGAACGCCGGCAAGGAGATCACGTGCACCGCCAAGCTCATCGTGGAAGGTAGGATGTGTTTCTGCTGTCAGGATGAAGTTCGGGGTGTGTGCGGTGACTCATTGTCCCTGCGCTGCAGAGCTGCCGGTGAAATGGATCAAAGAGCTGGACGCCGAGGCGTCCTCCATGAAGGGCCAGCCCATCTACATGACCTGTGAGCTGAGCAAAGAGAAGGATGTGATCTGGAAGAAGGACGACCAGGTCCTGAAGAAGAAGGAGGGCAAGGTTCAGATCAACGTTATCGGTATGCAGCACTCTGTCACCATCCAGAACTCCACGGAGGACGACGCCGGCACCTACAGCTGTGAGGTGGACGGCCAGGAGGACGTGAAGACCACCACCAATATGAAAGTGATCGGTGAGATTTAAACTTCATAACGATTTGGAAGACAGTTTGGTGAGTGGTGATGCTGCTGCAACCTGATGAGATGCGTATGTGATGGAAGGAGTAGGAGGGGGCGGGGCTATCTTTCAATCTGAAGGCTGACGGCAAAAAACACATCAGATGTTTCAGGCGCTACAAAGGCAGCCATGTTGGAATATTCCACTAAGAATCAGGACCAGCTGAGTTTATATAGAAGCAGGAGGAACATGTGGGACGAGGTTCATTACCTTCTCATGTACTGATATCAAGCTGTGTGAGAACTGAGCATGATCGTTCACGTTGCCATGACGACGGTGTCTTCCCGCTAGAGACACACAGAACTAAACATGATAGTTAATGTTGCCATGACGACAGTGTCTTCTCTAGAGACGCACAGAACTGAGTTTGATCATTCATGTTGCCATGACGACTGTGTCTTGGCACAGAGCGGCTCAGATGTCCGGCTTGTCGCACTTCTTAAACAATTACTGTTAGAAAACATGAAGTTATTTAAAAAACATTGTTCAGCCAGCAGGTCTGCAGGACACATCATGATTTTATGATACTTCTGTGTAGTTTTTATGGCATCATGAAGCTGCCCCACAACTCCTGAATGAAGAGGAAGACCTGCATTTTGAGGCAAACTGAGAGAAAACTGTGAGGCCTATTGCAATGACAGTCTTCGTTTGGACGTATGGAATGAAGTTATAAAGTTTCTGAATAATTTTTAGGGGTGAATTTTTAATGTGCCATCATCACCCTAGAGTGGCATCTCTGAGGGTAATTTTGTAAATTTCCCCAAATGTAAGTGAAGAAAGGTATAGAAATACCAGTTTAGATGCAAAATATCGTATGTTTTCTGACGTGTTCAAACTTTGAAAGGACTTTCCTACATGTATGTACGCCTGAATCATGAGGCAAAGGGGGCTGGGATATTTCCTCACTTTGGGAAAACCCTGTAAAAGACTGTGTGATGACTTGCGTCTTAAAGTCATAACACATACCGTACCTCCTGATCGGTTCCTGTACATTCACCTCAGCTAAAGATCAATCATCACGTGATGTTTAACTCCAACAGAAATCATCAAAGACTGGATAGTGAAACCACTGAAGGACCAGCATGTGAAACCAAAGGCTACAGCGACATTTAAATGTGAGCTCTTCAAGGAAACTCCCAACTGGAAGTGGATGAAGGGGGAGAATGAGATCACACCGTCTGACAAGGTGGAGATCAAGAAGGATGGAAAAGAGCTGACTCTGACCATCAAGAACTGTCAGCCAGATGACGTGGCAGAGTACGCCATGGAGGTGGAAGGACGTACCTACACTGCCAAGCTAACACTAGGAGGTTGAACCGTTTACTTGCTTTTTCTCATTTTAACTTCCGTCCTTCAGGTTAAACAGGTTCGTTTTAACAGGGTTCAAATTTTGAGCGCTGATGTTTTCAGAGCGGGAAGCTGACGTTCTGAGACCGCTAACCAGCATGGAGGTGGTCGAGAAGGAGGATGCCGTGTTTGAGACGGAGATTTCTGAGGATGATGTTCCAGGGGAATGGAAACTCAAAGGAGAGGTTCTGACCAGATCCCCGGTATGAGCTCCAGAACCTCCTTTAAAGTTTCACAGAGAGTTCTGTTTTCAAAGCAAAGTGCTGATCCAGCGTCATGTCTTTCTGTTATACAGAAAACAGTTAATTTATTACATATAGTATCTAAGTTAGAACCAGAGCCGGTCCAGTTCTGAGGATCTTAGAGAAACTTCCCATCATTCCTTTGAGTTATCTTCAGGATTAGTTCTCCAGACTTCCTGAAGGACTTTCCAAAGCTCTTCTTTGGAAAGAGGGACCACAGAACCTAACGATCCAGTTTAAACTGGTTCTTGCCTGTTATGTGTCGACATAACTCTGGTTAATCCTGCAAGTTTGGAAACTTTTATCATGAAGAACTCAGAGTTAAGTGGTTTAAAAAGATAAAACACATGTGGCTCATATTACCTCACTGTGATCCTGCTAGCTGCTATGTTAGCACTAACAGGATCATTTCAGAACCTGTCTTTGCCTAAATAAGCTTTATATAGATAACATGAGCGGCAGTGTTAGCTTAAACAAGATCAATCTGTTCTTGTTTTGTCATAAAAAGAAAACTACTGTTTGGATTTTAGACTAATATATCAGTGCTAGTCCAAACATACTATTAGCCTGAATAGTTGCTATGTTAGCCACAACACAATAATGTTAGCACTAGTAAAATGCATACTGCTTAATTTCATTAATTTTATTTATTAAGTGCTGCTTAATTACAAAGTGCTTCTTTATTTATTTTACAAAAATTTTGGGAACATTTTTGTAAAAGAATTTTTACATTTTTTTTAATTGGTAAAAAAAACAAAACAAAACTATTCTCAATGGCTAAATGAGTTTAGGAAGAGAACATTTCGTTAAACAATCTGATATGAGATGATACATTCATGGAAATGTTAGCTACGACATTAGCCTACACAGTTTCACCGTATTTTAGCTGTATCATTAGCATAAACAAGCTAGCAAGCTTCTACTTTAGCATTAGCTGCTAAGTTAAAATAGAATAAAGTTGGTACCTTTATTAGACTTCTCAGTGATGTCAGTGTTTGTTCAGATAACTTTAAGCTCAACAAGATAACAGTAGCTACCATGTTAGCTTAGCAGCTACTGGTCCTAAACCAGAACAGGACTGAAACTGTAGAGAAAAGTAGAAAAGCCTTCAGAAAGCTGGAGAACTACTGATGAAGACCACTTCAGGTCCAAGTGAGAGATGAAGACATGAGGACTGGATGAGGGCTGTAAAACTTACAGTACTATATGTAGTTATATAATACTCACCTCTATGATATATTCATCACGTTCAGACATGTGACATCCAGATGGAGGGTGCAGTTCGTAGACTCACATTGAAAAGCTGCCGGTTGGATCAGGCTGGAGAAGTGTCCTACCAGGCTCTGAATGCCGTAACAACCGCAATGCTGACTGTCAAAGGTAAGCATCCCGGTGTCCATCTCTGGGTATCAGCTGTTTGAATACGCTGCAAGGTCGGTGCATGGTTGAATAAAGGCTGCAGGGCGGATCTTAGATCTTTACTCAAAAGGCCGGTGATTCTTTTTGGTTCTTGGTTCCACTTCATGAAGCCCAACAAGACGAGAAACAAAGATAGAGGCTGTTTTCACTTTGTTTATCTGTTTGTCCATCAAAGTGTCTGTTGTTCTGTCTCATGTGACTTTACCCTACACCAGCAGATGAACTTATCAGGTTCAGCCGCTTCGTCATCCATCGTCTTACTTTCTGCAAAAACAGGAAATGAAAAACGAAGAAGGTTTGACGTTAGATGAGCGGAGGAAGGAAGAGTCCTGGAGCTGAAACTCTCATAGATCAAGACATGAGAAGCAGTTCCTTCATCACCAGGCGTCCTTGAACGTTTTCCTTCCAGAGAGCACCTAAAGGCGTCTTTGTCTTGGTTCCACGGGAACCCGTGTCTCTGTTTGTGGCTATCGTTGTTTACTGTTGTGTTGTTTATGTGCTGTCCCTGTGTCCCCCCCCTCCTAAACCAGAGCTGGAAATGGACTTTGTTGTCCTGCTGAAGGACGTTTGTGTGCCGGAAAAGAAACAGGCCAAGTTTGAATGCACAATCAACAAGGATGTGGCTAAGGTCATGTGGTACAAAGGTGCTGACATCATCACAGCAGACAAGAAGTATGACATTATCGACGATGGGAAGAAGCACATGCTGGTCATTAACTGCTGTGAGTTTGATGATGAGGATGACTATACCATGGAGGTTGCAGGTAAAACCTCCACAGCGAGGCTGACGGTGGAGGGTAAGTGCTGGAGCAGCTGTTGGGGACCCAGCGGGACAACTTTGTTTTCTCTGCAGGTTGACTGACGGTTGTGTCTCCTTGACACACCTGTAGGTATCAGGCTCAGATTTATCTCACCTCTAAAGGACCAAACTGTAAAGGAAGGTAAAACGGCTCACTTCGAGCTGGAGCTGTCTCACGAGAACATCCCTGTCACCTGGTACAAGAACGACATTAAAATCCACCCCAGCAGAACCGTCCTGATCCATGTGGATGGGAAGAAACACCTGCTGGAAATAAAGGAGGTGACTCTAGACGATACCTGTCAGATTAAGGCTGAGGCCAGAGGAGTTCCCTCCATGGCCAACCTGACAGTCATAGGTAAACGGACCACTTCAAGCTTCTTTCTTCCTGTCTCCTAAGTGTGTTCCTGTCCAGGTCCTGAGTGGCCGGATTGTGTCTCTCTCAGTAGCGTATTCGTACTGTTGTATGTTATATGTTGTATGTTGTGTGTGAGAGTCACCAGCATGTCCACGTTCCAGAGGGAGATCCATACTTCACGGTGAAGCTGCAGGACTTTTCCGCAGTGGAAAAAGACGACGTGGTTCTAGACTGTGAGCTCAGTAAAGACGTGGATGTGATATGGTACCACAATGAGGCCGAGGTCAAGGCGTCGAAGTCAGTGTCTGTCAAAGCAGAGGGCAAACGCAGAACCCTCGTCATCAAGAAAGTGGGAGACAAAGAGAGAGGACAATATGTTTGTGACTGTGGGACAGACAAGACGACGGCGGCGCTCCACATCGAAGGTAAAGATTGGGTTTGTTCCACCTCCACCCAGCTGGAAGCTCCTGCACCGCCTCCTAACTCCACTTCCCACCCACCCCCCTCCACAGTTCTGTATGGCAGGAAGACCGCTACAGATCTGATCTGTAGCGGTCTTCCTCCATAACTCTGTTGTTCCTGTAGCGAAACCTCGTCACTGACCTTCTGGCCCCATCTAGATGCAAATGGGTGACCTACCCGCTGTATGGTAGATGGTCCTTCCAGAGGTGGTCTCCTATCTGACTGTCTGAGGTTTCTGTGGACTTTTGTGTGTCTGTGGATCCTCCATAACTCCGAGCCTTCGTTTGTTTGTCTGTTTGCTGGTTTTATTTGATGCTTTAAACCCTGAATGAGCTCAATAAGAACTCTACCTCTTCTCTTGAACATCAGCCCGACACATTAAGGTGGTCCGTCCCATGTACGGCACCGAGGTGTTGGATGGAGAGACAGCTCAGTTTGAGGTCGAGCTGAGCGAGGACGACATCCACGGCCAGTGGAAGCTGAACGGAGAAGTCCTCAGTCCGTCCGCTGTACGTCCCGATCAAATGTCTCAGTTCTGGTTCAGTCCACTTTTGTGTGGATGTCTCAGGCGAAGACTCGCCAACATCTGGCCTCCGCTGAGCAGATGAAAGTGAACTGGGCCAGACTTTGACCTGGTGTCTTTGTTCTCTGAGTGTTTTTGGTGAAATGCTGAAGTTTGTCGACCGTCTACAGGATGTTGAGATCGTGGAGGATGGCACCAAACACACACTGGTGTTGTACAACTGCAAAGTGCCTCAGACGGGCGAGATGGTCTTCACGGCCGCTAACGCCAGGTGTTCAGCTAACCTGAAAGTGAAGGGTGAGCGTTCACCTCCTCCTGACCTCCTCAGCTCGAATGCTTTCGTTTCCATTGAAACGAACAGCTGGAGCTTCGGTTTTTATCCGCAAACATGTAATAGTCATTTACAACTTATGTAGATAAATGCTATTACACTGTCATTTCTTTTTGGACCCCTGGACTGCCTGACAACCTCCCGAGCACCAGATGTTAACTGTGTCTGTCTGAACCAACAGAGATCCCCGTCTCGTTCATTACACCGCTCTCTGACGTACACGTGTACGAACAGGACGAGGCAAAGTTTGAGCTGGAAGTTTCCAGAGAGCCTAAAAGTTTCCGTTGGCTGAAGGGAACTCAGGAGTTATCAAACGACGAGAAGTTTGAGCTCCAAGTAGAAGGAAAGCGACACATTCTGGTCGTAAAATCTGCGCGATATGATGACGAAGCCAAATATATGTTTGAGGCTGAAGACAAGAGGACTTCTGGGAAGTTGATTATCAAAGGTAAAGAGGATCATGTTTCCATGAAGGGTTGAAATGTTTCCCTAAAGCTTTATTCCTTAAAACTCCACTAGCCAGTTTCAGCTATTTTTGGTCTTTTTAGTCTAAATGATCCTGTAAAAGCTGAACCTTTAGTCCCAGTCAGCATGCAGAGCAGCATGAAGAACAACCAGAAGAACGTACATAACGTCCGACTTCTACATCCAAACGTCTAAAAAACACCTCATGAGAAAACCTTTTAGCGTTATTTAAGTTTTTTCAAAATGCAGGTGTTTCCATTAGCAATTTTTTTATTGAGAAATTTAGATTTTGCGCGACTCTAGATGTTTCGGAAACGCAGCTGTAGTGATGAAGATGTGATAAATAATCCATCTAGAGTCTGAATAAACACTACATCTGGATTGTAGACCTCCTGGACGGATAGAAACGCTGGAAAACCTCCGTAGACCAGCTGGAGGGTCACATGACCGTCACAGTCCCTCGTTGCTGGTCCTGCTGGTTTAGTGATAGACCGCAGGTGGAGTTTTAAGGGTTAAGTTACGCAGTCAAAGGAAAATCTTCTAACTCTGGCTTGGACCTGCTCCTCTGTTGGAAATGTTGCCTCTACCTCCCGAACCGTCTGCAGGCTTTAGGGAAACATCATCAGCTGTGGTTTTCCCGCCTGCTGTTGCTTTCCATTCACTCCCATATGAATGTAATTTCTTATCAGGTATTCGCCTTGAATTTATCAAGCCGATTAAATATGTGACCGTAAAGGAACGTGAGACTGCAGAGTTCAGCGTGGAACTCTCTCACGACAAAATCCCTGTGGTGTGGTACAAAAACGACGTCCGGCTGCATCCCAGCAAGGTGGTGCACATGTCGGGTGGAGGCAAGGTCCACACGCTGGCCTTCAAGGAGGTCTCGATTGACGACACCTCCATGATCAAAGTGGAAGCCATGGGAAAGACATCAGAGGCCATGCTCACGGTTCTCGGTCAGTATTGTCCTGCAGAAGGACGTCCACCCAGTATCCTCCGTGTCTTCTTCGCTTGTCTTGTGTGTCAGTAAATCCCAGTTCGGTCCGGTTCCGGCTGAATCTAATGGCTGTGTGCTTGCAGAGGGTGACCTGTACTTCACAGTCAAACTCCAGAACTATGCTGCTGTGGAGAAGGACCAGGTGGTTCTGTCCTGCGAGCTGAGCAAGGCCGCAGCCGAGGTCAAATGGTTCAAAGATGGAAAAGAAGTCTTTCAGTCCAAGAACGTTCTCGTCCAGTCCGACGGAAAGAAGCGAACGTTGGTCATCAAGAAGGTGGCGAAGAGCGATATGGGAACGTACGTCTGCGACTGCGGAACCGACAAAACCGCCGCAGACTTGAACATCGAAGGTAAATCCAGCAAAGACATGGCTCCTCCCTCATCAGGACTGCAAGCCACGCCCACAACATCCTCACAAACCCCACCGGCTGGACTCCTCCTCTTCCTCCACCCTTCATTTTTATGTTCAACATCCATCATTGTTGGATCATTAATGTTTCCCGTGTTGATCCGCTCTGAATGAGACCGACTCTCATCTTCCTGTCTCCACGTGTCCATGTGTCATCTCGTGTCTTCATACGTGTCCGTGTGTCATCTCGTGTCTTCATGCGTGTCCATGTGTCATCTCGTGTCTTCATACGTGTCCGTGTGTCATCTCGTGTCTTCATGCGTGTCCGTGTGTCATCTCGTGTCTTCATGCGTGTCCGTGTGTCATCTCGTGTCTTCATACGTGTCCGTGTGTCATCTCGTGTCTTCATGCGTGTCCATGTGTCATCTCGTGTCTTCATACGTGTCCGTGTGTCATCT
Organism: Telmatherina bonti; assembly: GCF_933228915.1. Lineage (NCBI taxonomy): Eukaryota > Metazoa > Chordata > Actinopteri > Atheriniformes > Telmatherinidae > Telmatherina > Telmatherina bonti. The sequence goes on from NC_136613.1 coordinate 2,927,133, forward strand.
CGTGTCTTCATGCGTGTCCATGTGTCATCTCGTGTCTTCATGCGTGTCCGTGTGTCATCTCGTGTCTTCATGCGTGTCCATGTGTCATCTCGTGTCTTCATGCGTGTCCATGTGTCATCTCGTGTCTTCATGCGTGTCCATGTGTCATCTCGTGTCTTCATGCGTGTCCGTGTGTCATCTCGTGTCTTCATGCGTGTCCGTGTGTCATCTCGTGTCTTCATGCGTGTCCGTGTGTCATCTCGTGTCTTCATGCGTGTCCGTGTGTCATCTCGTGTCTTCATGCGTGTCCGTGTGTCATCTCGTGTCTTCATGCGTGTCATTGTGTCATCCCGTGTCTTCATACGTGTCCATGTGTCATCTCGTGTCTTCATGCGTGTCCATGTCTCATCTCGTGTCTTCATGCGTGTCCGTGTGTCATCTCGTGTCTTCATGCGTGTCCATGTGTCATCTCGTGTCTTCATGCGTGTCCGTGTCTCATCTCGTGTCTTCATGCGTGTCGTTGTGTCATCCCGTGTCTTCATACGTGTCCGTGTGTCATCTCGTGTCTTCATGCGTGTCCGTGTGTCATCTCGTGTCTTCATACGTGTCCATGTGTCATCTCGTGTCTTCATACGTGTCCGTGTGTCATCTCGTGTCTTCATACGTGTCCGTGTGTCATCTCGTGTCTTCATGCGTGTCCGTGTGTCATCTCGTGTCTTCATGCGTGTCCGTGTGTCATCTCGTGTCTTCATGCGTGTCCGTGTGTCATCTCGTGTCTTCATACGTGTCCGTGTGTCATCTCGTGTCTTCATACGTGTCGTTGTGTCATCTCGTGTCTTCATGCGTGTCGTTGTGTCATCCTGTGTCTTCATACGTGTCCGTGTGTCATCTCGTGTCTTCATGCGTGTCCGTGTGTCATCTCGTGTCTTCATACGTGTCCGTGTGTCATCTCGTGTCTTCATACGTGTCCGTGTGTCATCTCGTGTCTTCATACGTGTCCGTGTGTCATCTCGTGTCTTCATACGTGTCCGTGTGTCATCTCGTGTCTTCATGCGTGTCCGTGTGTCATCTCGTGTCTTCATGCGTGTCCGTGTGTCATCTCGTGTCTTCATACGTGTCCGTGTGTCATCCCGTGTCTTCATACGTGTCCGTGTGTCATCTCGTGTCTTCATGCGTGTCCGTGTGTCATCTCGTGTCTTCATACGTGTCCGTGTGTCATCTCGTGTCTTCATGCGTGTCCGTGTGTCATCTCGTGTCTTCATACGTGTCCGTGTGTCATCCCGTGTCTTCATACGTGTCCGTGTGTCATCCCGTGTCTTCATACGTGTCCGTGTGTCATCTCGTGTCTTCATGCGTGTCCGTGTGTCATCTCGTGTCTTCATGCGTGTCCGTGTGTCATCTCGTGTCTTCATACGTGTCCGTGTGTCATCTCGTGTCTTCATACGTGTCCGTGTGTCATCTCGTGTCTTCATGCGTGTCGTTGTGTCATCTCGTGTCTTCATGCGTGTCGTTGTGTCATCCTGTGTCTTCATGCGTGTCGTTGTGTCCACCGTCTGTCGTCGTCATGCACACCTGTCTCTTTGCGTACCTGTCAGCTATGTTGTGGGTTCCTCTAATGTTTGTTTGACCGTCCACAGAGCGCGACATTAAGTTTGTCCGGCCGCTGTACAGTGTGGAGGTTACAGAGACCGAGTCGGCCACGTTTGAGACGGAGCTTTCTGCGGACGACTTGCACGCCACTTGGAAGCTGCAGGGAGAGACGCTCCACCCGTCTGCTGTAAGAGGACACACTTCCAGTCTCCCTCAGGATCTTTGACCGGTTTTCTGCTCCGTGTTTCTTTGGAAATGTTTTTTTCACTTCCACGTCTCCTGTCTCTGGTCGCGGCCTCAACTCTGGATGTTTGTTGTCAGGATGTAGAGATCAAGGAGGAAGGAGCTCGCCACATGTTGATCCTCTTCAACTGCAGAATGGCCATGGCGGGAAGTGTCGACTTCTCGGCGGCGAACGCCAAATCCACGGCTCAGCTCAGAGTCAAAGGTGACATCATCGATTACAGAAGCTAGCATCCCTTCATCCTGATTGGTTGCTGTCACATCCCGATAATCCCTTCATCCTGATTGGTTGCTGTCACATCCCGATAATCCCTTCATCCTGATTGGTTGCTGTCACATCCCGATAATCCCTTCATCCTGATTGGTTGCTCACATCCCGATAATCCCTTCATCCTGATTGGTTGCTCACATCCCGATAATCCCTTCATCCTGATTGGTTGCTGTCACATCCCGATAATCCCTTCATCCTGATTGGTTGCTGTCACATCCCGATAATCCCTTCATCCTGATTGGTTGCTGTCACATCCCGATAATCCCTTCATCCTGATTGGTTGCTCACATCCCGATAATCCCTTCATCCTGATTGGTTGCTGTCACATCCCGATAATCCCTTCATCCTGATTGGTTGCTGTCACATCCCGATAATCCCTTCATCCTGATTGGTCGCTGTCACATCCCGATAATCCCTTCATCCTGATTGGTTGCTGTCACATCCCGATAATCCCTTCATCCTGATTGGTCGCTGTCACATCCGATAATCCCTTCATCCTGATTGGTCGCTGTCACATCCGATAATCCCTTCATCCTGATTGGTCGCTGTCACATCCCGATAATCCCTTCATCCTGATTGGTCGCTGTCACATCCCGATAATCCCTTCATCCTGATTGGTCGCTGTCACATCCGATAATCCCTTCATCCTGATTGGTCGCTGTCACATCCGATAATCCCTTCATCCTGATTGGTCGCTGTCACATCCGATAATCCCTTCATCCTGATTGGTTGCTGTCACATCCCGATAATCCCTTCATCCTGATTGGTTGCTGTCACATCCCGATAATCCCTTCATCCTGATTGGTCGCTGTCACATCCGATAATCCCTTCATCCTGATTGGTCGCTGTCACATCCGATAATCCCTTCATCCTGATTGGTCGCTGTCACATCCCGATAATCCCTTCATCCTGATTGGTCGCTGTCACATCCCGATAATCCCTTCATCCTGATTGGTCGCTGTCACATCCCGATAATCCCTTCATCCTGATTGGTCGCTGTCACATCCGATAATCCCTTCATCCTGATTGGTCGCTGTCACATCCGATAATCCCTTCATCCTGATTGGTGGCTGTCACATCCGATAATCCCTTCATCCTGATTGGTGGCTGTCACATCCGATAATCCCTTCATCCTGATTGGTCGCTGTCACATCCCGATAATCCCTTCATCCTGATTGGTTGCTGTCACATCCCGATAAGGGATGAAGGCCATCCCAGGTTGATTCCTGGAGCTTCACCATGCAGATGGATGAGAATGATCCCAGAAGGCGTAACGAAGTGTTAATGAAGCTAACGTACATGTTTCTGGGGGGGCGAAGAGGGGGGGGTCTCCGTCCCTGCTGGTCATGTGACTGTAATGATTTTAGAAAGTTGTCATGGTTTTCTCTCAGCTCTTCTCTAATGAATCTCACCCTGAACACGCCGACGTTCTGATCTCTGGTTTAACTTCTTAATCCGATAACCAGACCTGGTCGTGGTTACACAGCTTTTCATTAACACTGAGAGTAATCTTAGTCTGTGTTGATGGAAGACGTGGTAGGACTAGTTAGGATGATAGGACTGGTTTGGGTACTGGACTGGTTTGGGTACTGGACTGGTTTGGGTACTGGGATTTGTGCTGCAGGGAGAATTTTGGTCCTTTCTGCTTTCCGTAGTAACTTAATGAAAGAAGCAGATAATGTTTCTGCTTAACTGACTTTATATATTTGCAACTGTTTAATCAGGGTGAAACATTTTAACGTTGTTTCTAACCTCCTGTCCCGACATTGTTCCTCCTGCATGTTCATCAGGTGTTCATAGTTTCAGTAAAGCTGTCAGACTGACATCCCGCTATGTGAAGCAGTAGACTGTAGATACTCTGAGTCTGAGGGCTGAAAACAGCCTGATTCCCAGCAGAACCAACAGAATCCTCTCCTACCAGAACTCTGCTGGAGCATTAGGAAACTCGGGACACATTCTCCTTTTCCAGGGAATTTGGCTGCATTTGATTGACAGGAGCAGATTCCCGGCCTGCTGATTTCGGCAGACGTGGCTTGTTGGCCAATCAGACTCTTCAGTTATTTTAGAATCCGCATGCCTTTTCCAGAGCAGGTCTTCTGTGATTGGCAGCCGGGGGGGGCATGACCCCGGGTCTGACTGGTTCCTGCCGGCCGTGTCGGAGCGACCGCAGGACGTATGCTAATGAGCGTAGCTCCACTGCGGAGCAGGAGTGCGGTGGGCCGTAGTCTTCCTCAGGGCTTCCAGCAGCCTCACCATGAGGACTGACCACTGAGGACCAGACCACTCTCTTTGGGGATTTTTTGGATCAGTTGACCTGTTTTCGGGGGGGGGACTAACAATGTCTTCTCCTCAATCCAAAGCCCGAGAGATCAGCCTGACGAGGCCTCTGAAGAATGTCACCGTCACCGCAGGGGAGACCGCCACCTTTGAGTGCGAGCTGTCATACGAAGACATCCCTGTTGAGTGGTTCCTGGGGGGTACGAAGCTGGGACCAAGCGACAGAGTAAGTCCCAACACACCTGACTCAACAGGAGTCCACTTCCTGAAACACATCATCCTCCCATCAGTCCAGGCCGGGTACTGGTTCTGGTCCAGGCCTTTGTTCCACTCCCCCATTGGTTCAGTATTTTCTTCATATAAGGTCCTGCTGCCGGAGGTAGAGGATTCCAGTTGAGCATTCGATCCTGCTTTAGAAGCTTTGTGCCCCGCCAGCGTTTCTCTGTGGTTATTTTTAACCGCTGCGGGGGCCAGACTCGCAGGCAGGTGGCAACAGGAGGTCTTCATCAGCTCCAGCTTCAGAAGCACAGGAACCGTCAGAAATGTTCAGTCGTCTTGTTTTCAGGGTGAAATCAGCGTCGGCCTGAAAGCAGTTCAAACGTAACACACTGAATAGTTCCTTTATGTGAGGCGACCTGAGAGCGCGTGAAAATAAAAGCTGCACTTTAAACAACACATCAATATCTTTCACATCTTTTCCTGCCGTCTGATTAAACTAATCCTCGTCACACCGCTTGTTGTGGTCGCCACACAGGAACCATGTTCTGCTCATTGATCAGCTGATCCTGGTGTGTTTTCCTATAAACACCTGGTGATGAAGATCTGCTTTACTTCCCTTCGGCGAGTTACTCCAACATGCAGGAGATGTGCTGTCAGCTCATCTGTGGGGGGTCAGGGGGCTTTTGATTTAGATTTGGGAGGGAAACAGCTGCCTGAGTTTGTTTCAGCTGTCAGATCTCAGCTGACAGGACAGCGTCTTGCAGAACATCCTTTCAATGCCTGGGACACCTTACAGGCAGCACCCAGGGCACAGTTTAAATCTTTGTGTGAGCATCTCCGTTTGCAGTAACCATAAAGTAGTTAAATATAAGCTGGAATAGCTCTGACCTGTTAGACAAAAATCAGGGATTCACTTAAAACCTCAGCTTAAACCCTCAGGCTGTGCTGAGGGAAAAGAGGTTGATGGATAAAATGGTGGATAGAAAGATGGATGGAAAGAAGATGATTAGAATCATGTAATTTATTGATCCCAAGCAGGGACATTAACTCATTGGCTGCCAGCTATTTTTATGGCAGAGAGCCCCATGCTGCCAGCATTTTGGCTCGTCTGTAAGAATCCTCAGAACATGGAGCTCCAGAACTACAGACTACATTCACAGAAGATGTCTTTGGACGTCTTTGGTAGTGAACGTTCGGATTAGAAAAGATGTCAAAAGCCCAGGGGTTCAGGGTTTAACCTGCCAGGCATAGCTGAGGGAAAGATAATCTGTAGACCAGACCACAAAGAAGCTGAACTGAGCCCTCTAAAACTGAGCCCTGGATAGGTTAGATAGGTTTAACGCATGCAGTAACCTGCCAGACGAAGCTGAGGGAGTCAGAAAGCTGGGCTGATGGGCTGTGGTTAACGTGCAGGTGGTGCTGAAGATTGACGGTACAGTCCACAGCGTCACGGTGAGAAACGTCCAGATGAGCGAAGCTGGCCAAGTCAAGCTCACCGCCAAGAACTTCCAAACCGAGGCCAACCTCATCGTCAAAGGTGAGACCAGTTCAACCATTTCAACCAGTTCTCCCCGCCCCTGCCGTGACCGGCTTCACTCCGGCTGAGTTAGAACATCATTTCTGTTTTTATGGACCCATAATAAGTTTCCCTAAACAGAACCACTGTCCTTGTGTGATCAGAACCAGCGGTGGAGTTCACGAAACCCCTGGAGGACCAAACGGTGGAGGAGGAATCCACTGCCACCCTCGAGTGCGAAGTTTCCAGGGAGAACGCCGAGGTGCAATGGTTAAGGGACGGACAGGAGATCCGTAAAAACAAGAAGTACGAAATTATTGTGGATGGCCGCAAGAGAACTCTGCTGATCCACGAATGCACCCTGGACGACTCAAAGATGTACACGTGTGACGCCAAAGATTTCAAAACCTCCTGCTTCCTTAACGTTGAACGTGAGTGCATCTGAGAGCACTTCTGATAAGTACCTGAACCAGAGATGCATCCTGAACTTCATGTTTCTGTTGACAGCTCCACGTGTCGAGTTTTCTAAGCCACTCCGTGATGTCGAGGTTAGAGAGAAGGAAACTGCCAGGTTTGAATGTGAAGTCTCCAGAGAGGACGTCAAAGTAAGCCCACATCCTTTCCAAGAGTCTGTCCTTCCTCTTCGGCCTTTCTGAGACCTTCTCTTCCTGTTCACCTCGCAGGTCCGCTGGTTCAAGGATGGAACTGAAATCAGAAAGGGGAAGAAATATGAAATTGTCGCCCAAGGCCGCCAACACATCCTCATCATCAACAAGTCCGCGTTTGATGATGAAGCTGAATATGAATGTGATGCCAGGACCTCCAAGTCCTCCGGCATGCTCACAGTTGTCGGTAAGAACATAAGCGCAATGAAGTCAGTCTACTTCAGTGTGTCTGAATCTGAAAAAAACTTTACTAATCAGAAAATAGACGTTACAGATCAGATAATAAACTTTACAATCAGAAAATAAACTTTACAAATTAGAAAATGAAGTGACCTCTATCAATCATAACAAACCATTATATAAACTTTACAAATGAGAAGATTAAAAAAACTTTACAAAAGAACCATTACAAATTAAACAATAATGTGAACTTTACAATGTATAAAATGACCTTTATTGTTCAAATATAAAGTAAACTTTACAAGTAAAAAATAAACTTTACAAATCTGAAAATAAACTTTACAATCAGAAAATAAGCTTTGCAAATCAGAAAATCAACTTTAGTAATCAGTAAATAGCCGTTACAGATCAGACAATAAACTTTACAATCAGAAAATAAACTTCACGAATCAAAATATAAACTTTGCAATCAGTAAATAAACTTTACGAATCAGGAAAAAACTTTACAAATCAGAAAATGAATTGATCTCTATCAATCATAACAAATCTTTATATAAGCTTTGCAAATTAGAAGATTAAGTAAACTTTACAAGTGACAAAAGAACCTTTACAAATTAAACAATAACATAAACTTTACAATGTATAAAATGACCTTTATTGTTGAAATATAAATTGAACTTTACAAATAAAAAAATAAACTTTATAAATCTGAAAATAATGTAAGCTTCACATAATATGAAATGAACTTTACAAGTTAGGAAAAAGGTAAACATTTGTAGTAGTGGTATTTCCAACTACAGCTGAACAAAATGCAGGTGCTGTGTTCTGGTGCTGTTAACAGGAAATCTCCACCCCAACCTGCTGCGGAGTCAGCCAACCCAAACAGCCTAGACCCTGAAGAACCGGCATGAAGTAAACTTTACAAGTCAGACAATGAAGTAAACTTTACAACTTGGAAAATGTAGTAAACTTTACAAATAATAACGTAAACTTTACAATTACAAGTTTGAAAATAATGTAACTTTACAAATGAGAAATGAAACTTTACTAATTCAAACATAATGTAAACTTCAAAATCAGAACTTTATGTCAAAACATACTGTGTACTTCACAAAATATCAAATAAACTTTAGTATAAGTACTCTAAAGTACTAATAAGTACTAAGTATTAAAACAGAGTACACATTGCAAAGCAGATGATGAAGAAACTAATCAGAAAAAAAAGCACAAATCAGATATTAAACTATTCAAATCAGAATATAAAGTAAAGTTTACATTTTGATTTGTAAAGTTTAAAATCTGATTTAAAATAAACTTCACATGTAAGAAAATAAACTTTACAAGTTGTAAAATGACCTGTTAAAGTCATAAAGTAAACTTTACAGGTTTAGAAATAATGTAAGCTTTACAGATCAGAAAATAATTTAAACTTCTAAAAAATACAAGATATTACAAGTTATTTGTAAAAACATTTGTGCCACGTTTTACATGCCTACTTTAGAATGAATCACAGAGAGAGGAAAGCTAAGATTGTCCAGACTTTATGTTGTATATAGAAGTACTGCTGCTCCAGCTGCCTGAAGCAGAGGTGCTTCATCGACACTCAAAGGTTTCGTACTGGAGATTAAACTGTTTTTCTGCTATCTGCTGATGCTGCTAAATATTTATCCATAAAGGAACTTCCTTTTAGGAATCTGTGGTGATTTTTCAGCGTAGAACAAATATTCAATACATATTTAATAAATTTACGGTTTTTTAGATTTTCAATCTTTATTTGTAGATTTAATTTGTTCCTACTTGTTCTGGTTTCAGAAATGCAGATAGAAGTTATAAAATCTGTGTCCTTATCCCTGTTTCCTAGCATGCTCTGTGTCTTTTCCCCTGAGCTCGTCTTCTCAGGCAGCATGTCCTTCATCACTCTGTTCATTTAACATTCTGTCTGTCAGAAAGTGAAAGAGAAAGTATCTGGGTTCCTGATGAGGATGTAGCTTGTTCCCGCTGGCTCTGACCACGTTGTTCTCCTGATCCATCTGACCTCACATGTTTCTCTGTCTGCAGAGGAAGAGGCCAGGTTCACTAAGAACCTGTCCAACGTGGAGGGGACGGAAACAGACAGCGTCAGGCTGGTCTGCGAGGTCTCCAAACCCACTGCTGATGTCACCTGGTACAAAGGAGACGAGGAGCTGCCGGAGGGCGGCCGCTACGAGCAAACTGTGGACGGGAAGAGGAGGATCCTCCTTATCCAGGACCTGAAGATGAGTGACCCCGGAGAGTACAGCTGCAGGCTGAGTCCCACCGTTAAAACCTCTGGAAACCTCAAGATTAACGGTATGGATCCCATCTCTCTTGATGGTGATGATGACGAGGCCCATCATCACCATCATGTGTATATTATATGTAAAAATCTGTAAAACTGTTGGACCCGAACAAGAACCCCTCTCTGTGCTGCAGAACTGGCTGCTGAGTTCATCTCCAGACCTCAGAACCAGGAGGTGGTGGAGGGCCAGAAGGCCGAGTTTACCTGCTCCGTTTCCAAGGAAACCTTCGATGTCAAATGGATGAAGGGCGACAAGGAGCTGGAGGCGGGAGACAAGTACCAGATGGTGACTGATGGGAAGAGGCGAGCGCTGGTCATCAAGGACTGTGAGCTCAAAGATGAGGGTGGGTACGTGGTCCAGATAGGAGCGACCAGAGCCAGCGCCGACCTCACTGTGCTCGGTAAGCTCCGCCCACTAACGCTGCAATGGTAAAGCTGTGTCTTTATATGTGTAAACTCATCAACGTCTGCTGCTTCCTGCAGAGAGACTGAAGATCATCACTCCTCTAAAGGACACGGAGGGTAAAGAAGGTCAGGAGGTGGTCCTGAACTGCGAGGTGAACATAGATGGAGCCAAAGCCAAGTGGCTGAAGAACGAAGAGACGCTGTTCGAGAGCAGCAAGTACACCATGGTCCAGAGAGACAACGTCTTCTCTCTGAGGATCAGAGACGCCCAGAAGGGAGACGAAGCCAACTACAGCATCACTCTGACCAATCAGAGAGGAGAACACGCCAAGAGCTCCTGCAACTTCACGGTCAAAGGTAAATCCGTCATCAGCCTTCAGCCAATCAGACGAGCAGAGAACGGTTTCTAATCTGATGTAACTCTGTATCGCTCAGAGGAGAGTCTGAGGATCGTGGTGCCTCTGGAGGACATCGACACTCAGGAAAAGAAGACCATCAGCTTCTCCTGCAAGGTCAACAGACCCAACGCCACCCTGAAGTGGATGAAGGCGGGTCAGGAGGTCACATTCAACAAACGCATCGTCTACAGAGTCGACAAAGACAAGCACACGTTGACCATCAAAGACTGCACGCTGGCAGATGAGGGCGAGTACACTGCCGTGGCCGGAGACAACAAGTCCACCGCTGAGCTGATCATCAGCGAGGCGCCCACAGACTTCAACGTGCATCTGAAGGACCAGACCATCACTGAGTTCGAGGATGCAGAGTTCACCTGCGAGCTGACCAAAGAGAAGGCTGAAGTGAAGTGGTACAGGAACGGCAGGGAGATCAGAGAAGGGCCCAGGTGTGTTACCATGGAGAAGGGGGAGGCGGTTTCCATGGATACAACATGGACTGTGCTCGACTCTAGATGTTGTGGATATGTAGACTAACATCAGCCCGATCCCATAAAAACTCAGTTTCGTCTGCTTTCTTTGACCAGATATTCGTTCCTGAGGGAAGGAAAAAGCTGCACGCTGCGCATCAAAGAGTGCAGACCCGACGACGAGTGTGAATATGCCTGCGGGGTGGACGAAAAGAGGTCCAGAGCCAGGCTGTTTGTTGAAGGTACGGGTCATTGGTTCGACCGGGATCCTGTTCTGCTCTGTCTTCACCGCTGTCGATCTGTCTGTCTGTCCTGCAGAGACACCGGTGGAGATTGTACGGCCGCCGCAGGATGTATTTGAACCCCCGGGCTCTGACGTTGTGTTTGAGGTGGAGCTCAACAAGGACCGGGTGGAGGTGAAGTGGCTGAGAAACAACATGACGGTGGTCCAGGGAGACAAGTACCAGATGATGAGTGAAGGGAAACTCCACCGGCTGCAGGTCTGTGAGATCAGACCACGAGACCAGGGAGAGTACAGGGTCATCGCTAAAGACAAAGATGCCAAGGCCAAGCTGGAGCTGGCAGGTGAGAAACCGTCCATCAGGGAGGCTACTTCCCTGGAAACCTCACAGAGATCCAGTTTTTCTACAACTTTATTCTGACTGGTCTGAAATGATCGAGCAATTAGTTTTTGTTTGTGTGTAAAATCTTCACTTCCCTGCAGGTTGTGATGAAGCCTGGCAGCAAAACTGAGGGCAGAATCCATTTTTCTGTCTCACCATGTCTCCTCTCTCCTCCGTTGTCCTCCAGCTGCTCCTCAGATGAAGACCACCGACCAGAGCTACATCACAGACGCCGGGAAGCCCATCATCATGGCTGTCCCCTACAGCGCCTACCCGAAGGCCGAGGCAGACTGGCTATACAACAGCCTGAGCCTGCCCAAAGACAACATCCACACCTCAGCTGATCGTACAGAGTACCGGCTGAAGGACCCCAAGAAGTCTGATGAGGGCCGATACAGAATCATCATCAAGAACAAACACGGTGAAGGCGAAGCTTTCATCAGCCTGGACGTCATCGGTGAGCTTCCCGACGGTTTGTCGACTACAGCTAACCTCGTCCGGTCATTCATCTTAAATCTCATGAATATATTTTCCCAGATGTCCCAGGGCCGGTGAAGAACCTGCAAGTGGTCGACACAGCCGATGGCGAGGTCAGCCTGGCATGGGACGAGCCTGAGAGCGACGGTGGCAGCAAGGTGATCGCCTATGTGGTGGAGAGACGTGACGTGAAGAGGAAGACGTGGACTCTGGCCACTGATCACGCCGAGAGCCCTGAATACACAGTGACCGGGCTGCAGAAGGACTCCTTCTACCTGTTCAGGGTTTGCGCCCGAAACCGGGTCGGCAGCGGGCCCCTCGTGGAAACTGACAAGGCGGTGCAAGCCAAGAACAAGTTTGGTAAGATTTCCTCTGACACGAGACGTCTGATAGAAGGAACTGAAATCGGCACCTGTAATAAACCGACTTCTTGCAAATTTATTTCATTATTCTGATAAAAAAAAGGAAACAGGGGTGGTCCGAGAGGAGACTCCGACGGAACGCCGCTACGTTCTGTTCAGATATCTGTCATGTTGGAACTTCTCAGCTACAGAATCCTCTTCCTTTTAGATGTTCCTGATGCTCCTCTGAACATCATTGTGGGAAATGTCACCAAGTTCGGCTGCACCGTCTCCTGGGAGCCTCCCGTATCCGACGGAGGTTCCCCCATCACCTCCTACATCATCGAGCTGCGTGACAGGACGTCGGTGAAGTGGACACCCGTCCAGGTGACCAAAGCTGACGAGCTGAGCGCCATTGTCAACGACGTCATTGAGAACAAAGAGTACATTTTCAGAGTTAAAGCTGAAAACAAAGCCGGCGTCGGGAAGCCCAGTGCTGCCTCGCAGCCTGTCAAGATCATGGACCCGATCGGTGAGCGGTGCCGCCGTCAAACACATCTCATATGGTCGGAACGCTCATGGCATTAACATTAATCATGTTCCTGTTTCAGAGCGCCCCAGCCCCCCCCTGAACCTGACCCATCATGACCAGAACAAGAACTCTGTGAATCTAAACTGGGAGACTCCTCTGAAGAATGGCGGCAGCATGATCACCGGGTATATCGTTGAGCGCTGCGAGGATGGTACTGATAAGTGGCTGCGCTGCAATGCCCGTCTCTGCCAGGACCTTTTCTACAAGGTGAGGATCCTGCTCAGAATCGATCCAGTCCGCTTTGTCTCTTCATTCTGCTCGAGTCTTCAAAGTTTCTTCTTCTTCTGCAGGTTTCTGGTCTGAAATATGGAACCAAATACAACTATAGGGTGTTTGCTGAAAATGCTGCTGGGATCTCTGACCCATCCAACACTATCGGACCTCTGCTGGCCGACGACCCGCACGGTGAGATGCTGAGATCCGGGCAGTTTCTTCATAAGACGGGATAGTTTCAGTCCGTTTTGAATCTCATGGTGTCTGTTTCCTCTGCAGTCGGTCCGACCTTTGACCTGAGTGCTTTCAAAGACGGACTTGAGGTGATCGTCCCTCAGTCTCTCACCATCAGAGTCCCCATCACTGGATACCCAACCCCCGTCGCCAAGTGGACTTTTGGAGAGAAGGAACTGACCACTGCAGACGAGCGGGTCTCTATGATGACCAAGTCCACGTTCACAGAGCTGGTGGTCACACCCAGCGTCCGCCCCGACAAAGGAACCTACACCCTGCAGCTGGAGAACGATGTCACTACTGTTTCTGGAGACATCGAAGTCAACGTCATCGGTACACCAGAAAACCGAATTCTCACTCATACATCATTTTCTGCTTCAGCATTCACAAATAAACTGAAATTTATTATGTTTCTGTTTGTGTCGGCAGCGGCGCCAAGTGCTCCGAAGGACTTCAAGGTTCTGGAAGTGACCCGACAGCACGTCCACCTGAGCTGGGAGGCTCCAGACCATGACGGAGGAAGTCCTCTGACGGGCTATCAGGTGGAGAAACGGGACGTGTCCCGGAAGACCTGGGTCAAGGTAGGGAATCAGTATCTGCTTCTCAGAGAGAGTCAGCAAGACTGTGGCCTGTTGATGGTGATGAAGGTGTCAAAATGTCTCTCAGGTGGTCACAGGAATCTTGGATCTGGAGTTCACCGTCACCGATGTGGTTGAAGGGAAGGAATACCTGTTCAGAGTCACCGCCTGCAACAAGTGTGGACCAGGAGAGCCGGCATACATCGATGAACCCGTCAACGTCTCCTCTCCAGCCAGTGAGTCGCAGCTGCCATTACAAGACTTCTGACCAATCCCTATTTGACTGTCATTTCACCTGCCATCCAATAACAGTGGAGTTTTAACAGTCATGTCTTTGTGTTCATCTAAGTTGTAGTCAGACATTCTGCTTAAGTCTGAACTTCTAACTTCTGCCCACCAACAGCCGTCCCAGACCCCCCAGAGAACCTGAAGTGGAGAGACAAGTCCGCTAGCGGCATCTTTCTGACTTGGGAGCCACCCAAGTACGACGGTGGCACCGGAATTCGAGGTTATAATGTGGACCGTTGCCAGAGAGGAACAGATAAGTGGGAGCCCTGTGGAGACATGGTGCCGGAGCTGAAGTGTCAGGTGACAGGTCTAATCGAGGGCCAGTGGTACGCCTACAGAGTCCGAGCTCTGAACCGACTTGGTGCCAGCCGACCTTGCAAGGCCACTGATGAGATCCAGGCCGTTGATCCCAAAGGTACCTGCAAATTTTTCCAAACTCATCACTGACCTTTAGTCAAAAAACAAGAACATCCTCATCCTTGTTGCTCCCACAGAACCTCCAGAGATCCAGCTGGATGCCAAGCTGTTGGCCGGTCTGACTGCCAACGCCGGCAGCAAGATCGAACTTCCTGCTGAGGTGAAAGGTAAGCCAGAGCCCCGTGTAAAATGGACCAAGGCCGACCTGGTCCTCAAACCCGACGACAGGGTGTCCATCGACACCAAGCCAGGACACTCCACTGTCACCATCACAAAGACCAAGAGAGATGACAGCTCCACCTACATCATCGAGGCCACCAACAGCAGTGGGCGTGCCACCGCCACCGTGGACGTCAATATTCTGGGTAAGACCGGAGACCATTAAAGGAAACGTAGACTCAATTAGTGTCTGCTGGATTAAATATTACATTTGTGCCTAAAACCAGACAAACCTGGTCCTCCTGCTGCCTTTGACATCTCTGAGATCACCAATGAGACTTGCTTCCTGGCCTGGAATCCTCCACGTGACGATGGCGGTTCTAGGGTCACCAACTACATTGTGGAGCGGCGGGCCACCGACAGCGAGATCTGGCACCGGCTGTCCTCCACCATCAAACAGACCACATACAAAGCCGTGGGCCTGGTCAAGTTCAAGGAGTATATCTTCAGAGTGTTTGCCGAGAACCAGTTTGGTGTCGGTCCGCCGGCTGAACATGCGCCCATCATTGCCAGATACCCCTTCGGTAAGTCACCAACCATCAGGCTGTTTGTTAAGGGAAACATCTGACTTCCTGGAAACAGAATGAAACATAACCTTGGCTATCTTGTCCTCAGACACTCCTGGAGCTCCTTACAAGCTGGAAGGTTCGGACATCGCCAAGGACTCTCTGACTCTGACCTGGTACGAGCCGGACGAGGATGGAGGAAGTCCCATCACAGGATACTGGGTGGAGCGATATGAGCCCGATCACGACAAGTGGATACGCTGCAACAAGCTTCCCATTAAAGACACCAACTACAGGTCTGTCCCGGGACAGGGAACCTTCAAATATATGCTTCGTATGAACATGTTCAATCCCTTCATCAGCCACGCTAGGGGTGAGCAATATCGTATCGCTTGCAGCAATACTGAGTCACGTGTAATAATTAAACATTTCTAGTCCAATGGCATAATTTATCTGCATCTTAACCATAAGGGAACATGGCCAAGTAGATTACAGTGTGGCTGTATAATACAGAATGTTGATTTTGCTTCAAACAATGAAAAATAGTGATTGACTTGTTTCTAAAGACACTCAGGCAGCATCCGGAGGTGAGCCTGGACAAATACCAAAGTAGATCTGCAAGCCATTGCACCTCACTGCTGCCATTTAAGCTACTCTGTTGCTGTATTTACGGAGTATTCCTGGACCAACATAGTGGCTGGTTTTCAAACCAGTAAAGCTGAAAGTGACTGCTGTGTACAAGTTTACACAACTGTATCAGGATGCTGAGATTGATTTATAAATAAACGGAGAGTCCATCATTATCTGGCTGTTGGTACAGCAGCAATGTGCGGTGATGAAGGAAACTGAGGAAGCAACAGTGGAATCAAACTGTTGAGTCGAATGATGTCAGTCCGAAGCGTCGGTCTGGGACAGCGTCGGCCCGAGGCGTCGGCCCGAGGCGTCGGCCTGAGGCGTCGGTCTGGGACGGTGTCGACCCCCGTGGTGTCGAGGGGAAAAAGGGGATTGCAACACAAAAGAAATAAATGGCCGTCCAAAGTTCCAGTAAAAGGTGGGATTTTATTTCCGAAGCAATTCAAACCGAAGGAACAATGAGGCACAACTTCAAACATCCTGTGACAGGAGAAAAATCCACCATTTTAAATTAAACTATAACCTGGCGTTGGCAGCGGGGATCGCTGCTTGGAGTTCGTAGTTCTTGCTGCTTGCAGCTCAAGTTGTTTTTTCCTTGCAGAGTCAAAGGACTTCCTACCAGAAAGAAGTACAAGTTCCGAGTCCTTGCTGAGAATCTGGCTGGAACTGGAAAACCCAGCAAGGAGACCGATCCCATCCTTGTGAAAGACCCCATCGGTACGCAGTGTTTTTCTTCCCACTGTGGCTGTGTTTGAAATCCTTTCAGAGAACTAAACCGGTGTGGTCACTCCTGTTCCAGATCCTCCATGGCCCCCCGGGAAGCCCTCTGTGAAGGATGTGGCTAAGACGTCCTGCTTCCTGATGTGGACCAAACCCGAGCACGACGGCGGAGCAAAGATCGACAGCTATGTGATTGAGATGCTGAAAAGTGGAACCATGGACTGGATCCGCGTGGCGGAGAACATCAACCTCGTGGAGCACTTCCTGAAAGGCCTGATGGAGAAGCAGGAGTATTCGTTCAGGGTGCGAGCCATCAACGTGGCTGGCGAGAGTGAACCCAGCGAGCCCAGCGACCCGGTACTCTGCAAGGAGAGACTGAGTAAGAACAACTCATCCTGGGTTAGAGTCTAGCTTAGACCTGGTCCAACATGTTGGAACTGAACTGTGGTGGTTCTTCAGGTTTACGCATCAGGAAACTGTCTTCAGTGTAAATATACCACCTGCATGATGATAAGTAGAACCTCATGAAGAATGTCTCTGTCCTCCTCAGATCCTCCTTCAGCTCCTCGCTGGTTGGCGGTCATCAGCATCAGCAGGAACAGCGCCGAGCTGAAGTGGACTGTTCCTGAGCGTGATGGGGGATCCAGGATCACTAACTACGTCGTGGAGAAGCGCGACGTCCGGCGTAAAGGCTGGCAGGCCGTGGACACAACCGTCAAGGAACTCAAGTACACCGTGTCACCGCTCAACGAAGGATCGCTCTACGTGTTCCGAGTTGCCGCCGAGAACGCCGTGGGCGTGGGACCGTTCTGTGAGCTGGAGGACTCGGTTCTGGCCAAGGACACCTTCAGTAAGATGGAGACCAGATGAGTGGTTTCAAACCCTATATCTGATGAAGATGCGGATGATGATGATGATACTTTGTTGCAGCTACACCCGGACCGCCGTACGCCCTGGAAGTCAATGCCGTGACCAAAAGATACGTGGACTTGCTGTGGGAAGCACCAAAGAATGATGGCGGCAGACCAATCCTCAGGTTTGTCTTTACCCCGATAACCGAGTCTCCTGAAGCAGCTGATCCAGAACAAACTGGTCTCCAGTGGACCAGACCAGTAAGAGGAGAGCATGATTACCAGTAAAATGTATTTAGTGATTGTGGGGATATATTGTCCAGTTTTCAGACGCCTCTAAGTTTCTATTAAGCAACAAGTGACTAGTCTTCTTCTGGTGTTATTGGAAACCCCAAACACACACGCGCACACACCGTCCCAGTCCCAGTCCCAGTCCTAGTACCAGTCCCAGTCCCAGTATCAGATTCAGTCCCAGTCCCAGTCCCAGTCCTAGTACCAGTCCCAGTCCCAGTATCAGATTCAGTCCCAGTCCCAGTCCTAGTACCAGTCCCAGTCCCAGTCCCAGTCCCAGTCCCAGTCCTAGTACCAGTCCCAGTCCCAGTATCAGATTCAGTCCCAGTCCCAGTCCTAGTACCAGTCCCAGTCCCAGTATCAGATTCAGTCCCAGTCCCAGTCCCAGTATCAGACCCGGTATCAGTCCCAGTCCCAGTATCAGACCCAGTATCAGTCCCAGTCCCAGTATCAGACCCAGTATCAGTCCCAGTCCCAGTATCAGACCCACCCTGGGTCCAGATCTGAAGGGACCTCCCGTCTCCTTGCTGCAGGTATTCCATAGAGAAGAAGGAGAAACTGGGAACCCGTTGGGTGAAATGTGGGAAGACTTCGGGTCCAGACTGTAAGTACCGCGTGACGGACGTCATCGAGGGAACAGAGGTGCAGTTCCAGGCTCGCGCTGAGAACGAGGCCGGTGTCGGACACCCCAGCGAACCCACCGAGATCGTCACCATCGAGGATCCAACAGGTTTGTCCCATAAAGCCTCCGTCTCAGATCACCGAGCGCCCAGAGTCTGATGCGTCTGTCCGTCCCCATCCAGGCGTGCCGTCGCCACCCGTGGAGCTGCACGTCACCGGAGCCAGCCGGGACTTCCTCTCCATCGCCTGGAAGCCCCCGCAGCAGGACGGCGGCTCCCCCGTTCGCGGATACCACATCGAGATGTGCGAGGCCGGGACGGAGAAGTGGATGAGGGTCAACTCTCGTCCAGTAAAGGAGCTGCAGTACCGCGTGGAAGAAGGCGTGGTCCCCGAGAAGGAGTACATCCTGAGAGTCAGGGCCATCAACGCCGTCGGCGTCAGCGAGCCCTCCGACATGTCCGAGAACGTCTTCGCCAAAGACTCGGACTGTAAGGCGATGGACGGCGTCCATCTTGGTCCTCCGGAAGCCGTGTCCGCCCAGCTCAGATGTGTGTCCTTGTGCTTGCAGGCAACCCGACGCTGGAGTTCCAGACTCTGGACCTGGTCGTTGTGGAGACGGAGAAGCTCCACATCCCGGTCCCGTTCAGAGCCGTCCCCTCGCCCAGGATCACCTGGCACAAAGACGGCAAGGAGCTGAAGGCCGACGACCGCATCGGGTTCAGGTGAGAAGCGGTCTGGAGCGGAGGCGTCGGCTCCGGGTGCAGCGGCTAACGGGACTGTTTCCCCACAGGTCGGAGTACACGTCCTGCCACCTGGAGGTGGACAGCAGCGTCCATCCGGACGCCGGCGTCTACAAAGTAACGCTGGAGAACAAGCTGGGAAGCGCCAGTGCCACCATCAACGTCAAAGTCATCGGTAAGCAATCACACGCCTCTGACTCCTCCTCCTCCCTGCTCGCTCCCTAACGCCGGTCCTCCTCCTGCAGGTCTTCCTGGTCCCTGTAAGGAGATCATCGCCTCTGAGATCACAAAGAGCTCCTGCAAGGTGTCCTGGGATCCTCCAGACTACGATGGCGGCAGCCCGATTCTCCACTACGTCCTGCAGGTCTGACACGCCCCCCGGCTCATGTCCGGCTGTAGATCTGGACTCTGATGTTTGTCCTGTTTGCAGCGGCGCGAGGCCGGGAGGAGGACGTACGTCAACATGATGTCCGGAGAGAAGAAGGTGAGCTGGACGATCAAAGACCTGATCCCCAACGGAGAGTACTACTTCAGAGTCCAGGCCGTCAACAAGATCGGAGGAGGAGAGTTCCTCGAGCTGCGGAGCCCGGTGATCGCAGAGGACCAGAAACGTACGGACCTTCTGTTTACTTTGCAGGGAATCCACTTCCATTCACCTCCATCAGAAATCAACGCAACCTGTTTGATGCAGAGAAAAATACGTTAAAAAGTTCCATAAAAACATTCAGATCCGAACAGAACCACGCTTTGATTCATTATTATATACTTTACATTTTTATGGCATTTTGGTCTGAAAATCAGCCTCAATTAAAGAAAAAATAACAAAAACATAAAATATGAATATTGATATTTTATTTTTCACTTCCTTTTATCTGGTTTCATTCAAGATAAAATGTTTATTTATTTATTTGTTTGTTTGTTGAATTGTCCATCCCTTTTTTTCCCCAAAATTTTTCAAATTGAATTAAATTAAATTAAATTAAATTTCATTTTTCACACTTTATTCACACACCTATAGGAAGACAAATGAGATTAGGAAAAATTAGGAAACATATAAATCATCAAAAAAATTAATATTTTTTTCTCCTTTTAAATCCTAAATTTTCAAACCAGCTTCAGTCAAAACCGCAACTTTTTATAAATGTTTTCAGCTTCAATCCAAAAAGCACCGGGACCAACATATATTATTATTATTATTATCATTATTATTGTTGTTGTTGTTGTTGTTACACTTCTGGAGTTTAAAAATTTCCTGACTCAGATATTTAAGAAATTGTTTTGTGAGCTGACATCCTTCTGTTTCCAGATGCTCCGGACCCACCAGTGGACGTGGAGACCCACAACCCCACCTCCAGCACCATCACCCTGACCTGGAAGCCTCCCATGTACGACGGCGGCGCTAAGATCATGGGCTACATCCTGGAGAAGCAGCAGAAGGGCGAGGACAAGTGGGAGCGGTGCAACGACTTCCTGGTTCCGGTCCTGTCCTACACCGTCAGAGGACTGACGGAGGGGAAGAGCTACTCCTTCCGGGTCAAAGCTGAAAACGCCGCCGGCATCAGCGAGCCATCACGTGGCTCGCTGTTCGTTAAGGCGTCGGACGCTGTCGGTAAGGACACCAACGGTTTGTTTCCTCCTGCATGGCGCCGCCGCCGCCGCCGCTCACAAAATGTTTGTTTCCTTTTCCGTATCTCAGACCCTCCGAAGGTGTTCCTGAGCGGCAGCCTGCAGTCCGGTCTCAGCGTGAAGCGGGGCGAGGAGATCCGCCTGGACGCCAACGTCTCCGGCTCGCCGTACCCTCAGATCACCTGGTACTGGAACAATCAGGTGATCCGGCCTGAGCCGCTCCGCAAGAGGCCAGAAAAACCACTGAAGAAGAAGATAGAGAAGAAGGAGGGGGAGAAGAAGGAGGAGGAGGAGAAGAAAGAGGAGGTGAAGGAGGGGGAGAAGAAGGAGGAGGTGAAGGAGGGGGAGAAGAAGGAGGGAGAAGCCGAGAAGAAGGAAGAGAAAAAGGAGGGAGAGGAGAAGAAAGAAGAGGAGAAGAAGACAGAAGAGGCGGCTGCAGAGCTGGAAACGGAGGAACCTGACTATCCCTCCATCAACGAGCGCCTGACCATCGATAACAAACACCGGGGGGTGTCCTCCATCATCATCAGGGACTCGGTGCGCCCCGACCACGGCGTCTACATGGTGAAGGTGGAGAACGACCACGGTATCGCCTCTGCGACCTGTGAGGTCAACGTGCTCGGTAAGAACCCGGGGAAAGCTGTAAGGTTGGTGGGATACTGGAGCAGAGCAATGACGGTGTCTGTCTGCAGATACTCCCGGCCCTCCCGTCAACTTCACGTTCGAAGAGGTGAGGAAGAACTCCATCGTCTGCAAGTGGGACCCTCCTCTGGACGATGGCGGCAGCGAGATCCTGAACTACACCCTGGAGAAGAAGGACAACTCCAAGATGGAGTTTGGCTGGAGCAGCGTCACCTCCACGCTGAGAGGATGCCGCTACCTGGTGCCCAAACTCATCGAGAAGAAGGAGTACATCTTCAGGGTGGTGGCAGAGAACAAGTTCGGTCCCGGCCAGCCCTGCGTCTCCAAACCCGTCATCGCCAAGAATCCTTTCGGTAGGTTTACAGATGAAGTAGCTCCTGTTTCTGCTTTTACTACTTCTAGCCGTCAAAGATCCACCCGGGGGTCTTTTCTTCTCCCATCAGGAACGGCAGTGGGTTACTGTGACGGACATCGTTTTAATCTGTGTCCTTATCTGTAAACAGTGTTACGTCAAAAGCAAACAGCTACAAAACAAAACCAACACAACTAAAGTGTGAAACAGAGTATAGATCTCAGTTTAGGTCCTTCTGGAGCCCGTCCAGTTGTCCGGCATGCCGTCCGGCCGTCTGGCATGTCGTCCGGCAGCGACCAGGAGAAACACGAAGGGAAACGCTCAGAATTAGACCAAAAGTCCTTCAAATGCAGCAATCTGGAAAAGTGTCACTTTGGGATGTTAAATGTTTTAACCAACAAGTCCAAAAGAATAAAGGTCTTCCACAAACTGGTCATACTGGGAATGTATCCTGCTCCCATCCCAGAGATCCAATCTATCTAGAGGTGATAAATGAAACAGGTGCTTTAAATGTTAAGTCAGCCTTCACTGATCCCATATCTTCAGTGTGTGAACAACAACTGGATCAGAAGGATATCACGTCTCCATGGAAACATCACGTCTGCATGGAAACATCACGTTTCCATGGAAACATCATGTCTGCGTGGAAACATCACGTTTCCATGGAAACATCACGTCTGCGTGGAAACATCACGTCTGTATGGAAACATCACGTTTCCATGGAAACATCACGTCTGCAGGCTGACTGGGATTAAATGAATTCAGTTTCTACAGGATGGATTATATTAATGAAAAACGGGCAGACCAGTTTTTAAGGTTAAGTAGTTTTAGTCCGTCGCGTCCAGCTGCTGTAACTTCATTCATAAGGTTCAGTTAAACAGAACGACACCGGGAAACCTTCCACACTCAATAGTTTCCTGTTGTTCCACCTCGCTGTCTGCAGAACCTCCTGAAGCTCCTGAGAAGCCTCAGATTGAGGACGTCACAGCCAGCAGCATGCTGGTCACCTGGAACGAACCGAATGACAATGGGAACCCCATCCTGGGGTACTGGGTGGAGCGCCGCGAGATCAACAGCTCTCACTGGGCGCGGGTCAACAGGTCAGCAACATTCAACACGCCGTATCTGGGCTGGGTTTTGGTCGTTGACCTTCTGTCCCGGTCTGCAGGAACCTGGTCCCAGACACCGAGCTGAATGCGGAGGGCCTGCTGGAAGGACTGACTTACATCTTCAGGGTGGCGGCTGAAAACCAGGCCGGGCCCGGAAAGTTCAGCATCCCCTCAGAGCCCACAACGGCTCAGGCTCCAATCCGTACGTAAACCGCAATAAGTCCTCGAATCATTGTCAGGTTTCTGCAACATCTGCTCTCCCAAACATTTACAAGTGTTTTAACGGTCACCTTTTAGTGCCTCCTGGACCTCCGACTGCCCGAGTGGTGGACACCACCGACCACTCTATTGACGTGGAGTGGGATCCACCTGCTGACAACGGTGGTGGGGAGATTCTAGGATACCATGTGGATAAGGTCTGAGCAGCTTTGTATCTGCAGGCATCATGTTAAACTATCTTAATTTCAGTCCTATCTGATGTTTTCTAAATGTTCTGGTGGTTCTTCAGGCCATTGCTGGGACCAAGGACTGGTCCAGGTCAACAGAACGTCCCTGGAAGACCCGGGCCTTCACGGTCTACGGTGTCCGTGAAGGAGCAAAGTACCTGGTCAGAGTCATCGCCTGCAATGCCGCAGGAGAGGGAACGCCTGGATTCACTGAGTCTGTGTTCGTCAGGAATCCTGCAGGTCAGCTGGAAAAACCTGAACCTCCACTCCAAACCCAACCCAAGACCATGTCTGCTATGGTCAGACGTTGGTAATTTCACTGCTCACATATTGTTGTATTTTCTGTCTTCCTCTGATGGCTGGTTGCCGTACACAGAAGTGCCGGTGATTGAACTGGGCCTATCGGTGAAGAATGGCGTCATCATCAGAGCTGGAGAAAACCTGCGCGTACCTGCTACAGTCACAGGTAAACCCTACCCATCCATCACCTGGACTAAGGATGATGGTAAACCTGACAAGGACCGCGTGGAGATCCTCAGTGAGGGCAATGACAGCATCGTTGCTATCAAGAGCATACAGAGGCAGGACTGTGGCAAATACCAGATCTCAGCTTGCAACCCCAGCGGCACCAAGGCTGCTTGGACCAGAGTGGAAGTAATGGGTGAGCGACTCCCAGTTAGGATTAAC
Organism: Telmatherina bonti; assembly: GCF_933228915.1. NCBI lineage: Eukaryota > Metazoa > Chordata > Actinopteri > Atheriniformes > Telmatherinidae > Telmatherina > Telmatherina bonti. Next base: position 2,950,866 of record NC_136613.1, read on the forward strand.
TGGTACCACACAAAGAGGAACAGTCTTATACTTTGACTTGTTTTGTCGTCAGATGTACCTGGACCCATCACCGACCTCAAACCAGTTGTTGTTACCCGTAAGATGATTTTCCTGAACTGGGATGACCCTGAAGACGATGGTGGCAGTGACCTGACCGGCTTCATCGTTGAACGTAGAGATGCCAAGATGCACACGTGGAGGCAGCCGATTGAAACCGCCTCATCCAAGTGTGAGTGCGTGGGCATCATGGAGGGACAGGAGTACTTCTTCCGTGTCATCGCCAAGAACAAGTACGGCATGGGCCCGCCCATAGAGCTGGGACCCATCAAGGCGGTGGACCCACAGGGTGAGTCAGGACTGCTTTTACTTTCAGGAGGCTCAAACATCTGATCTGATTCAGAAACTAACAGTTTGGTGGTTCTGTAGGCCCACCATCATATCCCGAGAAGTTCCACTACACAGAGCGCACCAAGAGCTCCATCACTCTGGCCTGGAGGCCACCTCGCAACGATGGCGGCAGCCCTGTCATCGGATACTTTGTTGAGAAGAAGAGACAAGACCAGCAGGCCTTCGAGCCCTGCAACACAGAGATCTGCCCCAACATGACCATGACGGTGGAAGGACTGGACGAGGCCTGGATGTACGAGTTCAGAATCAAGTGTGCCAATCTTATCGGAGAGAGTGAGCCATCCATTCCAATGACCGTGGTCATCCAGGACGATGAAGGTGAGGCCAAATACTGGGATTCCCAATGGAACTGCTGCCTGTTCAAATACTTCATCTGATAGACAGTCCTGAAAATTCTGAAACTCATTTTAAGAAAACAAACAGGAAGAAGAGAGCAAAGGAACTCTGCTGTTGTAAGACTACTTATTAAAAACACCCTCACAAATATTGCCATCTCACAGCCAACTGACTGTTAGCTGTGGGAACAGAAGCTTCCCAGGGCTAACTTTCAGATGTTTAAATCGATTCATAATTTTGTTTTAATTTTAGGTCTTCCTAATTCTTCTCCTTTTTGTAAATTTTGTGCACAATGAACATGCACAGTCTCGTCTGCTTGGTGGTTTTTGCGTCAGTACCATAAACAATTCAATTAAAACTCAAGCATTTTCAGAGTGTCTCGCCTTGTAATGAGTGTTTTTTCCACCGTTCCTATCAGTGGGCCCTGAGATTCACATGCTGAAGCAGTTCAAGGGTGACTGCATTACGGTGAGGAAGGGTGAGCCCGTCGATATCCCCGCTGACGTCATTGGACTCCCCATTCCAAAGATCGAGTGGTCCAAGGATGACGTGGTGATTGAGAAGCCCACCGAGACCCTGCTGATGGAAACGGAGGTAACTGGGAGGCTGAATGCTAGGACCAAGCTGTCCATCCCAGCTGTCAACAGGCGTGACCGTGGTAGCTACACCGTCTCTGCGTCCAACAACATGGGTTCAGCCAAACACACCGTCTTCATTATGGTGCTGGGTAAGTTGAAAGATCCATGGTCGAGATGAAACTGGACAAGATGCGTTGCATTTATACTCTGACCAAACTCTTGTTTTCCCGTTAGACCGACCAACTCCACCAAGAAATTTAACCGTATCCAACATCAGGGCCGAATCTTGCTACCTGAACTGGGACCCGCCCATCGATGATGGCGGCAGTGAGCTGACCAATTATATTGTAGAGAAGAAAGAAGTGATCACAGACCGTCCTGAGCTGGAGGAGGGAGAGGAGGCGCCTCCTGAGCCACAGTGGGAGGAGGTTACCAACAGCATCGTAGAGAGGAAATATGGCGTATGTTTCTGTAACAGTAAATAAAATCTCTATGATTCCAGGAATTCCAGGAATAATTCTTTCATCTTCCTTTTTGCAGATTTGGAACTTGGACACCAATAAGACCTACCTGTTCCAGGTCAAAGCCGAGAACCGCTATGGTAAATCTGACCCCTGCGCAACAGAGGAAATCCAGATCACAGATCCCTTCAGCCTCCCTGGACCACCAGAGAAACCCACAATTACAGAATATTCAAAGACCTCAATGACTCTGACTTGGGAACCCCCCAGGGACACAGGAGGCTCCATGATCATTGGCTACTGGCTGGAAAAAAGAGAGAAAGGCACTAGCTACTGGGCTAAAGTTAACAAGATGCCAGTCACCAAGCGTGGCATGAAAGGATGGGAGTATCAGGTGAGCTGCTGGAGCTTCAATTCCCCCTGGTACAAGGAAAGTCCTGACTTGGTGTGTTAAGCTACTCTCTGCTATTGGAGATTACCAAAGTTAACCTCCAGATGAGGGGAAAAAAAATTCCAAGCAAACCGTTAGCTCTGCGAGCTGGGGCTTCCTAAAGCTAACTGTTAGCTCTCTGAACTTGAGATTCCTAAAGCTAACTGTTAGCTCTCTGAACTTGAGATTCCTAAAGCTAACCGTTAGCTCTAGAAGCCAGACATTTATGAAACTAGTCATTAGCTCTTGAAGCAAGAGATTCCTAAGGCTAACCATTAGCTCTGTGAGCTGGAAATTCCTAAAGCTAACGTTAGCTCTAGGAGCTACAGATTCCTAAAGTTAACCGTTAGCTCTGGGAGCTACAGATTCCTAAAGTTAACCGTTAGCTCTGGGAGCTACAGATTCCTAAAGCTAACCGTTAGCTCTGTAAGCTGGAAATTCCTAAAGCTAACGTTAGCTCTAGGAGCTACAGATTCCTAAAGTTAACCGTTAGCTCTGGGAGCTACAGATTCCTAAAGTTAACCGTTAGCTCTGGGAGCTACAGATTCCTAAAGCTAACCGTTAGCTCTGTAAGCTGGAAATTCCTAAAGCTAACGTTAGCTCTAGGAGCTACAGATTCCTAAAGTTAAACGTTAGCTCTGTGAGCTACAGATTCCTAAAGCTAACTGTTAGTTCTGCGAGCTAGACATTCCTAATTTTAACCGTTAGTTGACATAATCGTACAGTTTTTATCATTTTACAATCAGAAAAACATCTTCATATGAACTCAGCTTCTGACAACCTTTTAAGTAAAATCCAACTTTAGGACGTTACAACTGGTCAGAAAAGCTTCAAACAAAGGCTCAAAAGTAATAATGTCTTTGTCCTCTGCGTCCAGGTGACTCGTCTGTTTGAAGGAACGGAATATGAGTTCAGGGTTGCTGCCTACAACTCAGCAGGAACCGGACCGTTCAGTTCCCCGTCTGACTCTGCTTTTGCTGTCGATCCCATCAGTGAGTGAATCTTTACAAAGGTTTCTGCTTGTGGGGTGGTGGCGGACATCTCCTAACATGTCTCGCTACCGTTTCCTCCAGCTCCTCCCAGCATGCCTGCTGCTCCCGAGATCGCTGACAAGACGAAGCACAGTGTCACGCTGTCCTGGAAACCCCCTGAGAGCGACGGAGGAAGTCCCATCAAGGGCTACATCATCCAGATCCAGGACGAGGGCTCGTCAGACTGGGTCAAGATCAACGACATTGACAGCTTGCACCCCACCACAGAGTTCACCGTGCCCAGCCTCCGCGAGCTGAAGCGCTACCGCTTCAGGGTCATCGCCGTCAACGACATTGGCGAGTCCGACCCCAGCCCTCGCACCAGCGAAGTCCTGGTTGAGGACGTCCAGCGTATGTCTAACTGCAACAAACGGACAGCGTGGCACCGACAGCTCCCTTCACCTGCGTTTCTGTTTTCTTGACAGTTCCCCCTTTCCTCATGCTCGATGTGATGGCCGACGACCTGGTGGGTATCCATGCCGGAGATCCGGTCAGAATCCCCGTCACCATTAAGGGCCGGCCAGTTCCCAAGGTGACCTGGGACTTTGAGGGCAAAGCCAAGACTCACAAGAAGAACAAACTGCACACGCTTCCTGTGGACTCCGAGGTGATGTCGTCACAGCTGCCCTCCAAACACGCCAAACTTTTCAGACATCCTCACCTTTACTGTGTTTACCTGTTCAGGTGGAGTCTACAGACACCACTTCTGTTGTGACCATCCCTGTCAGCCTGAGGACTCACTCTGGACGTTACACCGTCACTGCCAAGAACAAGTCCGGACAGAAACACATCAACATCAGGGTCATCGTTCTGGGTAGGTGTTGAACCGGCTCCGTGTTGGCACCGTTTTGTTGTCCTGGGATGTCTGACCACATTCTGCCGCTTCCAGATGTTCCTGGACCTCCGAAGGACCTGAGGGTCACCGACGTCACTCGGACAACCATGAGGCTGATCTGGAAATTGCCCAACACAGACGGAGGAGAGAGAATTAAAAGCTACTTCATTGAGAAGAAGGCGGTGACGGACAAGGCGTGGACCAAGGTGAGCGTTTATGTCCGCTTCATACTCGACATTTAGAGACTTCAGGGGAACATATTCGTATAAATACGCCTGTTCCTCAGAAAAGGTCTGGACTGTTTTAAGGACATTTAAAGGCACTTTGCACATTTTCTGAGTTTTTTTGGAGCTATTTTATGAATTATTTTAATGCTTTTCTTTATAAAAGTGTGATGAGACGTCTGTAACAGGTTTAGAGACTTTTTCTAGCTTATTTTTCATTAAATGAAATGTTAAATGTTAAAACCCATTTTGGAGACATTACTCCCTACCTGTAACCATATACCATATGCAATTTTAATTATTCTAAAACATCAACAAGATACTGGAGTCAGATTTACTGACAGTTTGGGTCACTGGGGGACTAAAAAGTAAATAATCTGCGATTAAAAACATAACAGATTGTCATCCTCCTGCCGAATCAAAAGACCAGATGTGTAAATATTCAAATTATTTTAACCCTTTAAATGCATCTGATTACTCAAATTACTTTTATTTTAGAAAATATGCACAAAATGAGTTGTTTTTATACATTATACATCCTGCGGAGCAGAGATCCTAAATGTTTTTATTTTCCTTTTTACACTTTTTATATCTGAAACGGCAAACACATCTAAACATGCCTGAAAACCATTGTTTTCTCTAAGTTTTAAATAAAAAACAGGTATCATGCAGAAAATAATTCATTCCATGTGTCGACAACATGACTAGAATCATCGCAGTTTTGGCCATTTTGATCAGGAAGTTGAATGAAAGAAAAGTGGAAAACGTTTCATCTGCGATGTTTTACAGCAGTTTGGACATTTTGTCCAATGAGCTTAAATGGTTGGAAGTGAAGCGACCAATGAGAGTTAAGGATGCTGAGCAGTGGGAAGTCGTTCTGCACGTTGCAGGAATAATGTGGGTCTCAGGACGTAGAATTTATCTGCGGTCCTGCAGTAATGAACATGTTCATGTGAAACTCTTACTGACTGATGATTGGTCCGTTCCGTCCAGGTGAACGCCGCCTGTGCCAGCCAGGCTTACGTGGTCCCAGGCCTCCTGGAAGGTCAGGACTACCTGTTCAGGGTCCGAGCAGAGAACCGGCTGGGATTCGGTCCGTTCACCGTGACCACCGAACCCGTCCGAGCCAGAGACCCGATCTGTGAGGACGCACCTGCTAACCGTTAACACACAAGCACTGCAAACCTTCATGCAACATTAACCCTCCTCTTCCTCTTCCTCAGACCCGCCCGATCCCCCCACCAAGCTGAAGGTCAACCTTGTGACGAAGACCACCGTCACCCTGAGCTGGGAACCTCCGAAAAACAACGGCGGCTCTCCAGTGAAGCATTACATCATCGAGCGTCTGAGCTGGGACACCAGCGGCAAAGAGAAGGAGACGTGGAAGCAGTGCAACAAGAGAGACGTGGAGGAGCTCAGCTTCGTGGTGGAGGACCTGAAGGAGGTCGGTTTTGTCCTCAGACCTGAGGAACACTTACACATGTCCAGTCAGTTGTGACCCGATTCAGCTGATAGGGATTCTAGTGAAGCATACGGTCCCACCTGAGGCTCTTTAGACCCGTTTCCACCAGCAGGTCCGGTTCCGTGTGGTTCGGCTCAGTACAGGACAGGTTGGTACACAGTTTTGGTGTTCCCACGGATAAACCTGGGACAGGATCCAGAATATTTGGTACAAACTGTCCCATTTTTCTGAGAACCCATACCAATCCAACTCTAAAGGGTGGAGCTAAAATGCTGCAGTCCTCTGATTGGTGGAAAGAATCGTGACTTGTTATTCAGCAATGGGTAAAGAAAGGAACTTTTAAATAAACGGAGGATTAAACGTTGTTACTGCTGGCCGTCACCACCCCGATTTTGGTTCTGGGTCACTGTCTTCTTCCTCAGAACGCCGCTACGACATCAATCTGTCATACGGGTGACACATCTATCACTACGTCTTTGAGGTGAGGATACAGTTGCCCCGGAAACGCAACAGAGATCAGGATTAACTGCAGGAAACCATCCCATACCGACCCGGACCTGCTGGTTTAAACGAGGACCAATAAGCCCTCTAGAACCCAGAAAGAGGATCTTTCTTACAAAGACTGAGTTTAATGGTTGCAGTGGCTGAATGTGGTCGTGTTAACAGCTGAAACGTTCCAGAAGATTCTTCCATTTTTTGGAGTAAAATAAATTTTAGGCTTTAATGTAAAAACGGACGTGAAACTGATGGTTTTCTCCAAAGTCAGTGGAATTAAACCTAAAAACAGTCTGAACATTTATTAATCAGACATTTCTTCAGCCTGTACCGCTGGTAGAGTACGTCAGGGTTTACTTCAGATAGACTCATCATCATCATCATCATCATCATGTAGGAACTGAAATGCAAGTGGACCCAAACGGATCCCTGTGGAGCACCACACGCAGGGTTCTGACTGATGGACATTGAGACGTTTAGCTTGGTTTTCTTCATGAGGCGTAACTGATGATGGTTTGTTCATCTGCAGGGAGGAGAGTATGAGTTCAGGGTGAAGGCTGTGAACGCCGCCGGGCCCAGCCGTCCCTCCGCCACCGTCGGACCCATGGTCATCAAAGATCAGACATGTGAGTGACTTTCAGAGTGGTTCCATCTCTTCCACCTGGGAATCTACTTGTGGCTGAACTGGTTTGTTTGCGCAGGCGCCCCCACCATCGAGCTGCGCGAGGCCATGGAGGGCGAGGAGGGCTGCGATATCAGCATGGTGGCCAAGGTGAGCGGCTGTCCGTTCCCCACGCTCACCTGGAGCAAAGCCAGCCTGGCCAAACCCGAGGAGAAGGCCGCCGTCCAGTACGACCAGCACATCAACAAACTGGTGACGCAGGACAAATGCACGCTGCTGCTGCAGCAGGCCAGCCGGCTCGACAGCGCCCTCTACAGCCTGACGGCCAGCAACAGTCTGGGAACCGTCACCAAGGACATCAAGCTCATGGTTCTGGGTGAGAAACAAACTCCACAGAATCCCTGCATGACGCTCTGAAGGTCCAGACTGACCCTTTTCCTCCTTCTGCAGGACCACCGGGACCACCCATTGGACCAGTCAAGTTCACCGAGGTGTTCGCAGAGCGGATCGGGCTGGCGTGGACCCCTCCTACGGATGACGGTGGATCTAAGATCACCAACTACGTGGTGGAGAAGCGTGAGGACAACCGGAAGTCCTGGGTCCATGTCTCCAATGATCCTAAAGAATGCGCCTATGTGGTGACCCGGCTCACGGAGAACCACGAGTACGAGTTCAGAATCATGGCTCAGAACAAGTTTGGAGTTGGGCCTCCGCTGGTCAGCGAACCGGAGAAGGCCAGAAACCTGTTCAGTAAGTCCGGATCGGACCAGTCAGCACCAAACCTGATCCACCTCTCTGGTTCTGGTTCTGGTTCCTGATGAACCTTCTCTTGCAGCTGTTCCAGGTCAGTGTGAAAAGCCGACCGTGACCGACGTCTGCCTGGAGTCCATGACCGTCAACTGGGACGAGCCCAAGTACGACGGCGGCTCCTCCATCACCGGGTACTTCCTGGAGAAGAAGGAGACGACCTCCAAGCGCTGGACCCGGGTGACCCGCAACCCGATCCGGGCGCTACCGCTGGGCAACAACTGGGATGTCACCGGCCTGCTGGAGGGCGCCATGTACCAGTTCAGAATCATCGCCATGAACGCGGCTGGTTGCGGTCTACCCAGCATGCCCTCGGACCCCGTCCTCTGCAGAGACCCCATCAGTAAGTCCATCACAGCAGCCAATCAGAGAGCTGCATCTTCATCATCCTCTTCATCCTGATGCATGCAAACGTTTCTGTCTGCGTGTAGAGCCTCCAGGCCCCCCCACCCCAAAGGTGACGGACTGGACCAAGTCCACCGTGGAGCTGGAGTGGATCCCTCCCACCGCAGACGGAGGCTCCAAGGTGACGGGCTACATCGTGGAGTTCAAGGAGGTAAACAAGGAGGAGGAGGAGAAGAAGGCTCAGAGGAAGCTACTGTTGCTAAGCGACACCGAGGAGAAGGAGCCCGAGACCGATGAAGGCTGGGAGAAGGTAGGCGCGACCAATTACTGACCAGCTTCTCAGCAACCATCGGCTTCCAGGTCTGAGACGGTCGTGTCTCCGCAGGCAAAGGACACTGAGGTCAGAGGAACCAAGTTTGTGGTGAGCGAACTGAAGGAAGGAGGTCTGTACCGGTTCCGAGTGCGAGCCGTGAACGCTGCCGGAGTGGGAGACCCCGGACTGGTTTCTGAGATGATCGAGTGCAAAGACAGAACCAGTGAGATCAGATTGCCTTCCGGTTCATGTCCCGTTCTGCAGCGTCGGCCTCTTTGTGCTTAAAAACTGTTTGCGCCTCCAGTTCCTCCTGAGATGGACCTGGATGCGTCGGTGAAGGAGAAGATTGTGGTCCACGCCGGCGCCACCATCCGCATCATCGCCTACGTGTCCGGTAAACCCGCGCCGCAGATCACCTGGTGCCGCGACGACGCCGAGGTGCCCAAAGAGGCTGCTGTGGAGCAGACCGGCATCTCCAACTCTCTGGTCATTAAGAACTGCCGACGCCAACACCAGGGCATCTACACGCTGAGCGCCAAGAACGAGGGGGGGGAGAGGAGGAAGGCGGTCATTGTGGAGGTCCTGGGTGAGTCCTGGACGAAGCCAACAGAAAGGAAATATGAACCAGAACAACAGGTCTGACCTTCTGCTTCCCTGCAGACGTCCCCGGACCCGTCGGTCTTCCCTTTGCTGGCGAGAATCTGACCACCGACTCCTGCAAGCTGACCTGGTACTCCCCCGAGGACGACGGCGGCTCCGCCATCACCAACTATATCATTGAGAAGCGGGAGTCCGACCGAATGGGCTGGACCTCCGTGTCCTACACGGTGACAAGGAACAACGCCGTGGTTCAGGGACTCATTGACGGAAAGGGTTACTTCTTCAGGATCGCAGCCGAGAACATCATCGGTATGGGACCGTTCATCGAGACGGACAAGATGGTCCTCATCAAAGACCCCATCTGTGAGTCTGCCACATGGTGCAGCACCCGATGCACGCTCAAGAACCGGCTCAGGAACGGCTTTAGGATCCGGATCGGAACCGGCTAAGGATCCGGCTCGGGATCCGGCTCGGGATCCGGCTGAGGATCCGGCTCGGAACCAGCTGAGGATCCGGCTCGGGATCCGGCTCGGAACCAGCTGAGGATCCGGCTGAGGATCCGGCTCGGAACCAGCTGAGGATCCGGCTGAGGATCCGGCTCGGAACCAGCTGAGGATCCGGCTCGGAACAGGCTCAGGATCCGGCTCAGAACCGGCTCGGGATCCGGCTCGGAACCGGCTCGGGAACCGGCTCGGAACCGGCTTTAGGAACCGGCTCAGGAACCGGCTCGGAACCGGCTTTAGGAACCGGCTTTAGGAACCGGCTTAGGAACCGGCTCGGAACCGGCTTTAGGAACCGGCTCGGGAACCGGCTTTAGGAACCGGCTTTAGGAACCGGCTCGGGAACTGGCTTTAGGAACCGGCTTTAGGAACCGGCTCGGGAACCGGCTTTAGGAACCGGCTTTAGGAACCGGCTTTAGGAACCGGCTTTAGGAACCGGCTCGGGAACCGGCTCAGGAACCGGCTTTAGGAACCGGCTCGGGAACCGGCTTTAGGAACCGGCTTTAGGAACCGGCTTTAGGAACCGGCTCGGGAACCGGCTTTAGGAACCGGCTTTAGGATCCGGCTCAGAACCGGCTTTAGGAACCGGCTTTAGGAACCGGCTCGGGAACCGGCTTTAGGAACCGGCTCGGGAACCGGCTTTAGGAACCGGCTTTAGGAACCGGCTTTAGGAACCGGCTTGGGAACCGGCTTTAGGAACCGGCTTTAGGAACCGGCTTTAGGAACCGGCTCAGGAACCGGCTTTAGGAACCGGCTTTAGGAACCGGCTTGGGAACCGGCTTTAGGAACCGGCTTTAGGAACCGGCTTTAGGAACCGGCTTAGGAACCGGCTTTAGGAACCGGCTCGGGAACCGGCTTTAGGAACCGGCTTTAGGAACCGGCTTTAGGAACCGGCTCAGGAACTGGCTTTAGGAACCGGCTTTAGGAACCGGCTCAGGAACCGGCTCAGGAACCGGCTTTAGGAACCGGCTCAGGAACCGGCTCAGGAACCGGCTTTAGGAACCGGCTCAGGAACCGGCTCAGGAACCGGCTTTAGGAACCGGCTTTAGGAACCGGCTCAGGAACCGGCTTTAGGAACCGGCTTTAGGAACCGGCTTTAGGAACCGGCTCGGGAACCGGCTCGGGAACCGGCTCGGGAACCGGCTTTAGGAACCGGCTTTAGGAACCGGCTCAGGAACCGGCTTTAGGAACCGGCTTTAGGAACCGGCTTTAGGAACCGGCTTTAGGAACCGGCTCGGGAACCGGCTCGGGAACCGGCTCGGGAACCGGCTTTGGGAACCGGCTTTAGGAACCGGCTTTAGGAACCGGCTCAGGAACCGGCTTTAGGAACCGGCTTTAGGAACCGGCTTTAGGAACCGGCTTTAGGAACCGGCTCGGGAACCGGCTCGGGAACCGGCTCGGGAACCGGCTTTAGGAACCGGCTTTAGGAACCGGCTTTAGGAACCGGCTCGGGAACCGGCTTTAGGAACCGGCTTTAGGAACCGGCTTTAGGAACCGGCTCGGGAACCGGCTTTAGGAACCGGCTCGGGAACCGGCTTTAGGAACCGGCTTTAGGAACCGGCTTTAGGAACCGGCTTTAGGAACCGGCTCAGGAACCGGCTCAGGAACCGGCTTTAGGAACCGGCTTTAGGAACCGGCTTTAGGAACCGGCTCAGGAACCGGCTTTAGGAACCGGCTTAGGAACCGGCTTTAGGAACCGGCTTTAGGAACCGGCTCAGGAACCGGCTTTAGGAACCGGCTTTAGGAACCGGCTTTAGGAACCGGCTTTAGGAACCGGCTTTAGGAACCGGCTTTAGGAACCGGCTTTAGGAACCGGCTCAGGAACCGGCTTTAGGAACCGGCTTTAGGAACCGGCTTTAGGAACCGGCTTTAGGAACCGGCTTTAGGAACCGGCTTAGGAACCGGCTTTAGGAACCGGCTTTAGGAACCGGCTCAGGAACCGGCTTTAGGAACCGGCTCGGGAACCGGCTCGGGAACCGGCTTTAGGAACCGGCTCAGGAACCGGCTTTAGGAACCGGCTTTAGGAACCGGCTTTAGGAACCGGCTCAGGAACCGGCTCAGGAACCGGCTTTAGGAACCGGCTTTAGGAACCGGCTTTAGGAACCGGCTTTAGGAACCGGCTTAGGAACCGGCTTTAGGAACCGGCTTTAGGAACCGGCTCAGGAACCGGCTTTAGGAACCGGCTCAGGAACCGGCTTTAGGAACCGGCTCAGGAACCGGCTTTAGGAACCGGCTCGGTCCGGATCCTAAACCTTCTGGACTTCAGTAAAACTGTGGAATAATTTTCCAAATTTAAAATGTCGAAACAACTTTAAAAGCCGATCAGTCGGTTCATGAATCCGTGTTTCATCCCACTTTCGTCTCCTTCAGCCGTCCCGGAGCGACCGGAGGACCTCATCATCACCGCCGTTACCAAGGACTCCATCTCCGTTGCCTGGAGACCGCCAAAGTACGACGGCGGCTCCGAGGTGACAGGATACGTCCTGGAGTCACGAATGATCGGGCGGGACAGCTTCACGCGGGTCGGTGGAGACGACAAACTGATGGACAGACAGTTCAGGCTGACGGGGCTGAAGGACGGCTCGAGTCACGAGTTTAAGGTGTACGCCGTCAACCAGGTGGGGCAGGGCAAGGCGTCCATTATCACCAAACCGGTGCAGTGCAGAGACGAACTGGGTGAGAGACGAGCATCACCGGTCAGCAGCTCCACCTGCAGGAGTTCCTCCTCTAACATTCCCTCTGCCTTTCAGAACCACCCGTCCTGGACCTGGACTTCAGGGACAAGATGATGGTGAAGGTGGGAGACTCCTGCACGCTGTCAGGACGTTACAGCGGCAAGCCGCTCCCGGCCATCACCTGGACTAGGAACGAGGAGGAGCTGAAGGCAGACGAGGAGATCGGCCTCCTCAGCACCGCCCATCACCTCAGCCTCAACATCAGCAAGGCCAAGAGGGAGCACAGCGGACGCTACTGCGTCAGCGTGGAGAACGCCGCCGGAGCGCGCACGGGACTCTGCACCATCACCGTGGTCGGTGAGTCGGATCAGGGAACGATGCAAACACCCAAAACACTAAAAGCAAAACGCGGATTTAAAGTCATCAGCAGCTGGAGCAGAATTATCCCGATTAGCTTTCTGTCGGGCTGAACCGGGCCGGGACCAGCAGCTTCTGCTGGGTAGACCGGTCTGACAAGAACCGCCTTCAACACTGAATCTCGTTTAATCCAGAAGAGAATTTTTAGTGATTTTTAAGGCAGGATGCAGCTGAAGCGTAGAATAAAGGCTGACCTGCGTAAACGTTTCCTCCTGACAGACCGTCCTCAGCCGCCAGAAGGCCCCGTCGTCTTCAACGAGGTCTACAGGAACTACATGGTGATCTCCTGGAACCCCCCTCTGGATGACGGAGGCTGCGCCATCTCCAACTACATCATCGAGAAGAGAGACACCAACAGAGACCTGTGGATGCCCGTCACCTCGTCCTGCACCAGGACCACCTGCAAGGTCAGAAACGATCACCGCATTATCAGCTGCCATCGCCGCAGTCTGCAGCCAGACGGAAATCCTCCCTCCTGTCGGTTTCCAGGTGCCGAAGCTGATCGAGGGTCGCGAGTACATCATCAGGATCATGGCTCAGAACATCCACGGCATCAGCGACCCCCTGCTGTCAGCAGAAACTAAAGCCAGAGACGTCTTCAGTAAGCTCACGCAGAGTCCATCCTGGAGGCTTCCTCAGGGTTAGCGTCAGTCTGATGGTGTCTGTTTGCTCTCGTCACATCATCACAGAGGTACCCGACGCTCCCAAACAGCCCACGGTGAAGGAGGTGTACCACGACTCCGCCCTGATCAGCTGGGAGCCCCCGGCGGATGGAGGCAAGCCAATCACAGCCTACATCGTGGAGAGGAAGGAGACCATGGCCAACAGGTGGGCAGGACATCGCAGAGGTGGAGAAGAAGTCCTCCTCTCACTCTGTTCACACTTTCTGGAGCGCTCTGCAACACGAGAAGGACAAACAGCAGAATCAAACATAGAGAAACCCAAAGTCAGGGCCGTCGTATGTCTAGAATAAAGAGGTAGATCAGGGCCGTCGTATGTCTAGAATAAAAAGGTAGATCAGGGCCGTCGTATGTCTAGAATAAAGAGGTAGATCAGGGCCGTCGTATGTCTAGAATAAAGAGGCAGATCAGGGCCGTCGTATGTCTAGAATAAAGCCAGAGGCAGATCAGGGCCGTCGTATGTCTAGAATAAAGAGGCAGATCAGGGCCGTCGTATGTCTAGAATAAAGCCAGAGGCAGATCAGGGCCGTCGTATGTCTAGAATAAAGCCAGAGGTAGATCAGGGCCGTCGTATGTCTAGAATAAAGAGGCAGATCAGGGCCGTCGTATGTCTAGAATAAAGAGGCAGATCAGGGCCGTCGTATGTCTAGAATAAAGCTAGAGGTAGATCAGGGCCGTCGTATGTCTAGAATAAAGCCAGAGGCAGATCAGGGCCGTCGTATGTCTAGAATAAAGAGGTAGATCAGGGCCGTCGTATGTCTAGAATAAAGAGGCAGATCAGGGCCGTCGTATGTCTAGAATAAAGCCAGAGGCAGATCAGGGCCGTCGTATGTCTAGAATAAAGCCAGAGGCAGATCAGGGCCGTCGTATGTCTAGAATAAAGCTAGAGGTAGATCAGGGCCGTCGTATGTCTAGAATAAAGAGGCAGATCAGGGCCGTCGTATGTCTAGAATAAAGCCAGAGGCAGATCAGGGCCGTCGTATGTCTAGAATAAAGAGGCAGATCAGGGCCGTCGTATGTCTAGAATAAAGCCAGAGGCAGATCAGGGCCGTCGTATGTCTAGAATAAAGCTAGAGGTAGATCAGGGCCGTCGTATGTCTAGAATAAAGAGGCAGATCAGGGCCGTCGTATGTCTAGAATAAAGCCAGAGGCAGATCAGGGCCGTCGTATGTCTAGAATAAAGAGGTAGATCAGGGCCGTCGTATGTCTAGAATAAAGAGGCAGATCAGGGCCGTCGTATGTCTAGAATAAAGCCAGAGGTAGATCAGGGCCGTCGTATGTCTAGAATAAAGAGGTAGATCAGGGCCGTCGTATGTCTAGAATAAAGAGGCAGATCAGGGCCGTCGTATGTCTAGAATAAAGCCAGAGGTAGATCAGGGCCGTCGTATGTCTAGAATAAAGCCAGAGGCAGATCAGGGCCGTCGTATGTCTAGAATAAAGCCAGAGGCAGATCAGGGCCGTCGTATGTCTAGAATAAAGCCAGAGGCAGATCAGGGCCGTCGTATGTCTAGAATAAAGCCAGAGGCAGATCAGGGCCGTCGTATGTCTAGAATAAAGCCAGAGGTAGATCAGGGCCGTCGTATGTCTAGAATAAAGAGGCAGATCAGGGCCGTCGTATGTCTAGAATAAAGCTAGAGGTAGATCAGGGCCGTCGTATGTCTAGAATAAAGCCAGAGGCAGATCAGGGCCGTCGTATGTCTAGAATAAAGCCAGAGGTAGATCAGGGCCGTCGTATGTCTAGAATAAAGCCAGAGGTAGATCAGGGCCGTCGTATGTCTAGAATAAAGCCAGAGGCAGATCAGGGCCGTCGTATGTCTAGAATAAAGCCAGAGGCAGATCAGGGCCGTCGTATGTCTAGAATAAAGCCAGAGGTAGATCAGGGCCGTCGTATGTCTAGAATAAAGCCAGAGGTAGATCAGGGCCGTCGTATGTCTAGAATAAAGCTAGAGGTAGATCAGGGCCGTCGTATGTCTAGAATAAAGAGGCAGATCAGGGCCGTCGTATGTCTAGAATAAAGCCAGAGGCAGATCAGGGCCGTCGTATGTCTAGAATAAAGCCAGAGGCAGATCAGGGCCGTCGTATGTCTAGAATAAAGAGGCAGATCAGGGCCGTCGTATGTCTAGAATAAAGCCAGAGGTAGATCCGGGCCGTCGTATGTCTAGAATAAAGAGGCAGATCAGGGCCGTCGTATGTCTAGAATAAAGAGGCAGATCAGGGCCGTCGTATGTCTAGAATAAAGCCAGAGGCAGATCAGGGCCGTCGTATGTCTAGAATAAAGAGGCAGATCAGGGCCGTCGTATGTCTAGAATAAAGAGGCAGATCAGGGCCGTCGTATGTCTAGAATAAAGCCAGAGGTAGATCAGGGCCGTCGTATGTCTAGAATAAAGCCAGAGGCAGATCAGGGCCGTCGTATGTCTAGAATAAAGCCAGAGGTAGATCAGGGCCGTCGTATGTCTAGAATAAAGCCAGAGGCAGATCAGGGCCGTCGTATGTCTAGAATAAAGCCAGAGGCAGATCAGGGCCGTCGTATGTCTAGAATAAAGAGGCAGATCAGGGCCGTCGTATGTCTAGAATAAAGCCAGAGGTAGATCAGGGCCGTCGTATGTCTAGAATAAAGCCAGAGGCAGATCAGGGCCGTCGTATGTCTAGAATAAAGCTAGAGGCAGATCAGGGCCGTCGTATGTCTAGAATAAAGCTAGAGGCAGATCAGGGCCGTCGTATGTCTAGAATAAAGCCAGAGGTAGATCAGGGCCGTCGTATGTCTAGAATAAAGCCAGAGGCAGATCAGGGCCGTCGTATGTCTAGAATAAAGAGGCAGATCAGGGCCGTCGTATGTCTAGAATAAAGCCAGAGGTAGATCAGGGCCGTCGTATGTCTAGAATAAAGCCAGAGGCAGATCAGGGCCGTCGTATGTCTAGAATAAAGCCAGAGGTAGATCAGGGCCGTCGTATGTCTAGAATAAAGAGGCAGATCAGGGCCGTCGTATGTCTAGAATAAAGCCAGAGGTAGATCAGGGCCGTCGTATGTCTAGAATAAAGCCAGAGGCAGATCAGGGCCGTCGTATGTCTAGAATAAAGCCAGAGGCAGATCAGGGCCGTCGTATGTCTAGAATAAAGCCAGAGGCAGATCAGGGCCGTCGTATGTCTAGAATAAAGAGGCAGATCAGGGCCGTCGTATGTCTAGAATAAAGAGGTAGATCAGGGCCGTCGTATGTCTAGAATAAAGAGGCAGATCAGGGCCGTCGTATGTCTAGAATAAAGCCAGAGGCAGATCAGGGCCGTCGTATGTCTAGAATAAAGAGGTAGATCTCGGCCGTCGTATGTCTAGAATAAAGAGGTAGATCAGGGCCGTCGTATGTCTAGAATAAAGAGGCAGATCAGGGCCGTCGTATGTCTAGAATAAAGCCAGAGGCAGATCAGGGCCGTCGTATGTCTAGAATAAAGAGGCAGATCAGGGCCGTCGTATGTCTAGAATAAAGCCAGAGGTAGATCAGGGCCGTCGTATGTCTAGAATAAAGCTAGAGGCAGATCAGGGCCGTCGTATGTCTAGAATAAAGCTAGAGGTAGATCAGGGCCGTCGTATGTCTAGAATAAAGCTAGAGGCAGATCAGGGCCGTCGTATGTCTAGAATAAAGCTAGAGGTAGATCAGGGCCGTCGTATGTCTAGAATAAAGCCAGAGGCAGATCAGGGCCGTCGTATGTCTAGAATAAAGCTAGAGGCAGATCAGGGCCGTCGTATGTCTAGAATAAAGCTAGAGGCAGATCAGGGCCGTCGTATGTCTAGAATAAAGCTAGAGGTAGATCAGGGCCGTCGTATGTCTAGAATAAAGCCAGAGGCAGATCAGGGCCGTCGTATGTCTAGAATAAAGAGGCAGATCAGGGCCGTCGTATGTCTAGAATAAAGTCAGAGGCAGATCAGGGCCGTCGTATGTCTAGAATAAAGCCAGAGGCAGATCAGGGCCGTCGTATGTCTAGAATAAAGCCAGAGGTAGATCAGGGCCGTCGTATGTCTAGAATAAAGCCAGAGGTAGATCAGGGCCGTCGTATGTCTAGAATAAAGCCAGAGGCAGATCAGGGCCGTCGTATGTCTAGAATAAAGCCAGAGGTAGATCAGGGCCGTCGTATGTCTAGAATAAAGCCAGAGGTAGATCAGGGCCGTCGTATGTCTAGAATAAAGCCAGAGGCAGATCAGGGCCGTCGTATGTCTAGAATAAAGCCAGAGGCAGATCAGGGCCGTCGTATGTCTAGAATAAAGCTAGAGGTAGATCAGGGCCGTCGTATGTCTAGAATAAAGAGGCAGATCAGGGCCGTCGTATGTCTAGAATAAAGCCAGAGGCAGATCAGGGCCGTCGTATGTCTAGAATAAAGCCAGAGGCAGATCAGGGCCGTCGTATGTCTAGAATAAAGAGGCAGATCAGGGCCGTCGTATGTCTAGAATAAAGCCAGAGGTAGATCCGGGCCGTCGTATGTCTAGAATAAAGAGGCAGATCAGGGCCGTCGTATGTCTAGAATAAAGAGGCAGATCAGGGCCGTCGTATGTCTAGAATAAAGCCAGAGGCAGATCAGGGCCGTCGTATGTCTAGAATAAAGAGGCAGATCAGGGCCGTCGTATGTCTAGAATAAAGAGGCAGATCAGGGCCGTCGTATGTCTAGAATAAAGCCAGAGGTAGATCAGGGCCGTCGTATGTCTAGAATAAAGCCAGAGGCAGATCAGGGCCGTCGTATGTCTAGAATAAAGCCAGAGGTAGATCAGGGCCGTCGTATGTCTAGAATAAAGCCAGAGGCAGATCAGGGCCGTCGTATGTCTAGAATAAAGCCAGAGGCAGATCAGGGCCGTCGTATGTCTAGAATAAAGAGGCAGATCAGGGCCGTCGTATGTCTAGAATAAAGCCAGAGGTAGATCAGGGCCGTCGTATGTCTAGAATAAAGCCAGAGGCAGATCAGGGCCGTCGTATGTCTAGAATAAAGCTAGAGGCAGATCAGGGCCGTCGTATGTCTAGAATAAAGCTAGAGGCAGATCAGGGCCGTCGTATGTCTAGAATAAAGCCAGAGGTAGATCAGGGCCGTCGTATGTCTAGAATAAAGCCAGAGGCAGATCAGGGCCGTCGTATGTCTAGAATAAAGAGGCAGATCAGGGCCGTCGTATGTCTAGAATAAAGCCAGAGGTAGATCAGGGCCGTCGTATGTCTAGAATAAAGCCAGAGGCAGATCAGGGCCGTCGTATGTCTAGAATAAAGCCAGAGGTAGATCAGGGCCGTCGTATGTCTAGAATAAAGAGGCAGATCAGGGCCGTCGTATGTCTAGAATAAAGCCAGAGGTAGATCAGGGCCGTCGTATGTCTAGAATAAAGCCAGAGGCAGATCAGGGCCGTCGTATGTCTAGAATAAAGCCAGAGGCAGATCAGGGCCGTCGTATGTCTAGAATAAAGCCAGAGGCAGATCAGGGCCGTCGTATGTCTAGAATAAAGAGGCAGATCAGGGCCGTCGTATATCTAGAATAAAGAGGTAGATCAGGGCCGTCGTATGTCTAGAATAAAGAGGCAGATCAGGGCCGTCGTATGTCTAGAATAAAGCCAGAGGCAGATCAGGGCCGTCGTATGTCTAGAATAAAGAGGTAGATCTCGGCCGTCGTATGTCTAGAATAAAGAGGTAGATCAGGGCCGTCGTATGTCTAGAATAAAGAGGCAGATCAGGGCCGTCGTATGTCTAGAATAAAGCCAGAGGCAGATCAGGGCCGTCGTATGTCTAGAATAAAGAGGCAGATCAGGGCCGTCGTATGTCTAGAATAAAGCCAGAGGTAGATCAGGGCCGTCGTATGTCTAGAATAAAGCTAGAGGCAGATCAGGGCCGTCGTATGTCTAGAATAAAGCTAGAGGTAGATCAGGGCCGTCGTATGTCTAGAATAAAGCTAGAGGCAGATCAGGGCCGTCGTATGTCTAGAATAAAGCTAGAGGTAGATCAGGGCCGTCGTATGTCTAGAATAAAGCCAGAGGCAGATCAGGGCCGTCGTATGTCTAGAATAAAGCTAGAGGCAGATCAGGGCCGTCGTATGTCTAGAATAAAGCTAGAGGCAGATCAGGGCCGTCGTATGTCTAGAATAAAGCTAGAGGTAGATCAGGGCCGTCGTATGTCTAGAATAAAGCCAGAGGCAGATCAGGGCCGTCGTATGTCTAGAATAAAGAGGCAGATCAGGGCCGTCGTATGTCTAGAATAAAGTCAGAGGCAGATCAGGGCCGTCGTATGTCTAGAATAAAGCCAGAGGCAGATCAGGGCCGTCGTATGTCTAGAATAAAGCCAGAGGTAGATCAGGGCCGTCGTATGTCTAGAATAAAGCCAGAGGTAGATCAGGGCCGTCGTATGTCTAGAATAAAGCCAGAGGCAGATCAGGGCCGTCGTATGTCTAGAATAAAGCCAGAGGTAGATCAGGGCCGTCGTATGTCTAGAATAAAGCCAGAGGTAGATCAGGGCCGTCGTATGTCTAGAATAAAGCCAGAGGCAGATCAGGGCCGTCGTATGTCTAGAATAAAGCCAGAGGCAGATCAGGGCCGTCGTATGTCTAGAATAAAGCCAGAGGCAGATCAGGGCCGTCGTATGTCTAGAATAAAGCTAGAGGTAGATCAGGGCCGTCGTATGTCTAGAATAAAGCCAGAGGCAGATCAGGGCCGTCGTATGTCTAGAATAAAGCCAGAGGCAGATCAGGGCCGTCGTATGTCTAGAATAAAGCCAGAGGTAGATCAGGGCCGTCGTATGTCTAGAATAAAGAGGCAGATCAGGGCCGTCGTATGTCTAGAATAAAGAGGCAGATCAGGGCCGTCGTATGTCTAGAATAAAGAGGCAGATCAGGGCCGTCGTATGTCTAGAATAAAGCCAGAGGTAGATCAGGGCCGTCGTATGTCTAGAATAAAGCCAGAGGCAGATCAGGGCCGTCGTATGTCTAGAATAAAGCCAGAGGCAGATCAGGGCCGTCGTATGTCTAGAATAAAGCCAGAGGTAGATCAGGGCCGTCGTATGTCTAGAATAAAGCCAGAGGTAGATCAGGGCCGTCGTATGTCTAGAATAAAGCCAGAGGCAGATCAGGGCCGTCGTATGTCTAGAATAAAGCTAGAGTCAGATCAGGGCCGTCGTATGTCTAGAATAAAGAGGCAGATCAGGGCCGTCGTATGTCTAGAATAAAGCCAGAGGCAGATCAGGGCCGTCGTATGTCTAGAATAAAGCCAGAGGCAGATCAGGGCCGTCGTATGTCTAGAATAAAGCCAGAGGTAGATCAGGGCCGTCGTATGTCTAGAATAAAGAGGCAGATCAGGGCCGTCGTATGTCTAGAATAAAGAGGCAGATCAGGGCCGTCGTATGTCTAGAATAAAGAGGCAGATCAGGGCCGTCGTATGTCTAGAATAAAGCCAGAGGTAGATCAGGGCCGTCGTATGTCTAGAATAAAGCCAGAGGCAGATCAGGGCCGTCGTATGTCTAGAATAAAGCCAGAGGCAGATCAGGGCCGTCGTATGTCTAGAATAAAGCCAGAGGTAGATCAGGGCCGTCGTATGTCTAGAATAAAGCCAGAGGCAGATCAGGGCCGTCGTATGTCTAGAATAAAGAGGCAGATCAGGGCCGTCGTATGTCTAGAATAAAGCCAGAGGCAGATCAGGGCCGTCGTATGTCTAGAATAAAGAGGTAGATCTCGGCCGTCGTATGTCTAGAATAAAGAGGTAGATCAGGGCCGTCGTATGTCTAGAATAAAGAGGCAGATCAGGGCCGTCGTATGTCTAGAATAAAGCCAGAGGCAGATCAGGGCCGTCGTATGTCTAGAATAAAGCCAGAGGCAGATCAGGGCCGTCGTATGTCTAGAATAAAGCCAGAGGCAGATCAGGGCCGTCGTATGTCTAGAATAAAGCCAGAGGTAGATCAGGGCCGTCGTATGTCTAGAATAAAGAGGCAGATCAGGGCCGTCGTATGTCTAGAATAAAGAGGCAGATCAGGGCCGTCGTATGTCTAGAATAAAGCTAGAGGTAGATCAGGGCCGTCGTATGTCTAGAATAAAGCCAGAGGCAGATCAGGGCCGTCGTATGTCTAGAATAAAGCCAGAGGCAGATCAGGGCCGTCGTATGTCTAGAATAAAGCCAGAGGCAGATCAGGGCCGTCGTATGTCTAGAATAAAGAGGTAGATCAGGGCCGTCGTATGTCTAGAATAAAGAGGCAGATCAGGGCCGTCGTATGTCTAGAATAAAGAGGCAGATCAGGGCCGTCGTATGTCTAGAATAAAGCCAGAGGCAGATCAGGGCCGTCGTATGTCTAGAATAAAGCCAGAGGCAGATCAGGGCCGTCGTATGTCTAGAATAAAGCCAGAGGCAGATCAGGGCCGTCGTATGTCTAGAATAAAGCCAGAGGCAGATCAGGGCCGTCGTATGTCTAGAATAAAGCCAGAGGCAGATCAGGGCCGTCGTATGTCTAGAATAAAGCCAGAGGTAGATCAGGGCCGTCGTATGTCTAGAATAAAGCCAGAGGTAGATCAGGGCCGTCGTATGTCTAGAATAAAGAGGCAGATCAGGGCCGTCGTATGTCTAGAATAAAGCCAGAGGCAGATCAGGGCCGTCGTATGTCTAGAATAAAGAGGCAGATCAGGGCCGTCGTATGTCTAGAATAAAGCCAGAGGCAGATCAGGGCCGTCGTATGTCTAGAATAAAGCCAGAGGCAGATCAGGGCCGTCGTATGTCTAGAATAAAGCCAGAGGTAGATCAGGGCCGTCGTATGTCTAGAATAAAGAGGCAGATCAGGGCCGTCGTATGTCTAGAATAAAGCTAGAGGTAGATCAGGGCCGTCGTATGTCTAGAATAAAGCCAGAGGCAGATCAGGGCCGTCGTATGTCTAGAATAAAGAGGCAGATCAGGGCCGTCGTATGTCTAGAATAAAGAGGCAGATCAGGGCCGTCGTATGTCTAGAATAAAGCCAGAGGTAGATCAGGGCCGTCGTATGTCTAGAATAAAGAGGCAGATCAGGGCCGTCGTATGTCTAGAATAAAGCCAGAGGCAGATCAGGGCCGTCGTATGTCTAGAATAAAGCCAGAGGCAGATCAGGGCCGTCGTATGTCTAGAATAAAGAGGCAGATCAGGGCCGTCGTATGTCTAGAATAAAGAGGCAGATCAGGGCCGTCGTATGTCTAGAATAAAGCCAGAGGCAGATCAGGGCCGTCGTATGTCTAGAATAAAGAGGCAGATCAGGGCCGTCGTATGTCTAGAATAAAGCCAGAGGCAGATCAGGGCCGTCGTATGTCTAGAATAAAGCCAGAGGCAGATCAGGGCCGTCGTATGTCTAGAATAAAGCCAGAGGCAGATCAGGGCCGTCGTATGTCTAGAATAAAGCCAGAGGTAGATCAGGGCCGTCGTATGTCTAGAATAAAGCCAGAGGTAGATCAGGGCCGTCGTATGTCTAGAATAAAGAGGCAGATCAGGGCCGTCGTATGTCTAGAATAACGCCAGAGGTAGATCAGGGCCGTCGTATGTCTAGAATAAAGCTAGAGGCAGATCAGGGCCGTCGTATGTCTAGAATAAAGCTAGAGGTAGATCAGGGCCGTCGTATGTCTAGAATAAAGAGGTAGATCAGGGCCGTCGTATGTCTAGAATAAAGCTAGAGGTAGATCAGGGCCGTCGTATGTCTAGAATAACGCCAGAGGTAGATCAGGGCCGTCGTATGTCTAGAATAAAGCTAGAGGCAGATCAGGGCCGTCGTATGTCTAGAATAAAGCTAGAGGTAGATCAGGGCCGTCGTATGTCTAGAATAAAGAGGTAGATCAGGGCCGTCGTATGTCTAGAATAAAGCCAGAGGTAGATCAGGGCCGTCGTATGTCTAGAATAAAGAGGCAGATCAGGGCCGTCGTATGTCTAGAATAAAGCCAGAGGCAGATCAGGGCCGTCGTATGTCTAGAATAAAGAGGTAGATCAGGGCCGTCGTATGTCTAGAATAAAGCCAGAGGCAGATCAGGGCCGTCGTATGTCTAGAATAAAGCCAGAGGTAGATCAGGGCCGTCGTATGTCTAGAATAAAGAGGTAGATCAGGGCCGTCGTATGTCTAGAATAAAGAGGAAGATCAGGGCCGTCGTATGTCTAGAATAAAGCCAGAGGCAGATCAGGGCCGTCGTATGTCTAGAATAAAGCCAGAGGCAGATCAGGGCCGTCGTATGTCTAGAATAAAGCTAGAGGCAGATCAGGGCCGTCGTATGTCTAGAATAAAGCTAGAGGCAGATCAGGGCCGTCGTATGTCTAGAATAAAGAGGCAGATCAGGGCCGTCGTATGTCTAGAATAAAGCCAGAGGTAGATCAGGGCCGTCGTATGTCTAGAATAAAGAGGCAGATCAGGGCCGTCGTATGTCTAGAATAAAGAGGCAGATCAGGGCTGTCGTATGTCTAGAATAAAGAGGTAGATCAGGGCCGTCGTATGTCTAGAATAAAGCCAGAGGCAGATCAGGGCCGTCGTATGTCTAGAATAAAGCCAGAGGTAGATCAGGGCCGTCGTATGTCTAGAATAAAGCCAGAGGTAGATCAGGGCCGTCGTATGTCTAGAATAAAGAGGCAGATCAGGGCCGTCGTATGTCTAGAATAAAGCCAGAGGTAGATCAGGGCCGTCGTATGTCTAGAATAAAGCTAGAGGCAGATCAGGGCCGTCGTATGTCTAGAATAAAGCTAGAGGTAGATCAGGGCCGTCGTATGTCTAGAATAAAGAGGTAGATCAGGGCCGTCGTATGTCTAGAATAAAGCCAGAGGTAGATCAGGGCCGTCGTATGTCTAGAATAAAGCCAGAGGCAGATCAGGGCCGTCGTATGTCTAGAATAAAGAGGTAGATCAGGGCCGTCGTATGTCTAGAATAAAGCCAGAGGCAGATCAGGGCCGTCGTATGTCTAGAATAAAGCCAGAGGTAGATCAGGGCCGTCGTATGTCTAGAATAAAGAGGTAGATCAGGGCCGTCGTATGTCTAGAATAAAGAGGAAGATCAGGGCCGTCGTATGTCTAGAATAAAGCCAGAGGCAGATCAGGGCCGTCGTATGTCTAGAATAAAGCCAGAGGCAGATCAGGGCCGTCGTATGTCTAGAATAAAGCTAGAGGCAGATCAGGGCCGTCGTATGTCTAGAATAAAGCCAGAGGCAGATCAGGGCCGTCGTATGTCTAGAATAAAGAGGCAGATCAGGGCCGTCGTATGTCTAGAATAAAGAGGCAGATCAGGGCCGTCGTATGTCTAGAATAAAGCCAGAGGTAGATCAGGGCCGTCGTATGTCTAGAATAAAGCCAGAGGCAGATCAGGGCCGTCGTATGTCTAGAATAAAGCCAGAGGTAGATCAGGGCCGTCGTATGTCTAGAATAAAGCCAGAGGCAGATCAGGGCCGTCGTATGTCTAGAATAAAGCCAGAGGTAGATCAGGGCCGTCGTATGTCTAGAATAAAGCCAGAGGTAGATCAGGGCCGTCGTATGTCTAGAATAAAGCCAGAGGTAGATCAGGGCCGTCGTATGTCTAGAATAAAGCTAGAGGCAGATCAGGGCCGTCGTATGTCTAGAATAAAGCCAGAGGCAGATCAGGGCCGTCGTATGTCTAGAATAAAGCCAGAGGTAGATCAGGGCCGTCGTATGTCTAGAATAAAGCCAGAGGCAGATCAGGGCCGTCGTATGTCTAGAATAAAGCCAGAGGTAGATCAGGGCCGTCGTATGTCTAGAATAAAGCCAGAGGTAGATCAGGGCCGTCGTATGTCTAGAATAAAGCCAGAGGTAGATCAGGGCCGTCGTATGTCTAGAATAAAGAGGCAGATCAGGGCCGTCGTATGTCTAGAATAAAGAGGCAGATCAGGGCCGTCGTATGTCTAGAATAAAGCCAGAGGCAGATCAGGGCCGTCGTATGTCTAGAATAAAGAGGCAGATCAGGGCCGTCGTATGTCTAGAATAAAGAGGCAGATCAGGGCTGTCGTATGTCTAGAATAAAGAGGTAGATCAGGGCCGTCGTATGTCTAGAATAAAGCCAGAGGCAGATCAGGGCCGTCGTATGTCTAGAATAAAGAGGCAGATCAGGGCTGTCGTATGTCTAGAATAAAGAGGTAGATCAGGGCCGTCGTATGTCTAGAATAAAGCCAGAGGCAGATCAGGGCCGTCGTATGTCTAGAATAAAGCCAGAGGTAGATCAGGGCCGTCGTATGTCTAGAATAAAGCCAGAGGCAGATCAGGGCCGTCGTATGTCTAGAATAAAGCCAGAGGCAGATCAGGGCCGTCGTATGTCTAGAATAAAGCCAGAGGCAGATCAGGGCCGTCGTATGTCTAGAATAAAGAGGCAGATCAGGGCCGTCGTATGTCTAGAATAAAGAGGCAGATCAGGGCCGTCGTATGTCTAGAATAAAGCCAGAGGCAGATCAGGGCCGTCGTATGTCTAGAATAAAGAGGCAGATCAGGGCCGTCGTATGTCTAGAATAAAGCCAGAGGCAGATCAGGGCCGTCGTATGTCTAGAATAAAGCCAGAGGTAGATCAGGGCCGTCGTATGTCTAGAATAAAGCTAGAGGTAGATCAGGGCCGTCGTATGTCTAGAATAAAGAGGTAGATCAGGGCCGTCGTATGTCTAGAATAAAGCCAGAGGTAGATCAGGGCCGTCGTATGTCTAGAATAAAGCCAGAGGTAGATCAGGGCCGTCGTATGTCTAGAATAAAGAGGTAGATCAGGGCCGTCGTATGTCTAGAATAAAGCCAGAGGTAGATCAGGGCCGTCGTATGTCTAGAATAAAGCCAGAGGTAGATCAGGGCCGTCGTATGTCTAGAATAAAGAGGAAGATCAGGGCCGTCGTATGTCTAGAATAAAGCCAGAGGCAGATCAGGGCCGTCGTATGTCTAGAATAAAGCCAGAGGCAGATCAGGGCCGTCGTATGTCTAGAATAAAGCCAGAGGTAGATCAGGGCCGTCGTATGTCTAGAATAAAGCTAGAGGCAGATCAGGGCCGTCGTATGTCTAGAATAAAGCCAGAGGCAGATCAGGGCCGTCGTATGTCTAGAATAAAGAGGCAGATCAGGGCCGTCGTATGTCTAGAATAAAGAGGCAGATCAGGGCCGTCGTATGTCTAGAATAAAGCCAGAGGTAGATCAGGGCCGTCGTATGTCTAGAATAAAGCCAGAGGCAGATCAGGGCCGTCGTATGTCTAGAATAAAGCCAGAGGTAGATCAGGGCCGTCGTATGTCTAGAATAAAGCCAGAGGTAGATCAGGGCCGTCGTATGTCTAGAATAAAGCTAGAGGCAGATCAGGGCCGTCGTATGTCTAGAATAAAGCCAGAGGCAGATCAGGGCCGTCGTATGTCTAGAATAAAGCCAGAGGTAGATCAGGGCCGTCGTATGTCTAGAATAAAGCTAGAGGCAGATCAGGGCCGTCGTATGTCTAGAATAAAGCCAGAGGCAGATCAGGGCCGTCGTATGTCTAGAATAAAGCCAGAGGTAGATCAGGGCCGTCGTATGTCTAGAATAAAGAGGCAGATCAGGGCCGTCGTATGTCTAGAATAAAGAGGCAGATCAGGGCCGTCGTATGTCTAGAATAAAGCTAGAGGCAGATCAGGGCCGTCGTATGTCTAGAATAAAGCCAGAGGCAGATCAGGGCCGTCGTATGTCTAGAATAAAGAGGCAGATCAGGGCCGTCGTATGTCTAGAATAAAGCCAGAGGCAGATCAGGGCCGTCGTATGTCTAGAATAAAGCCAGAGGTAGATCAGGGCCGTCGTATGTCTAGAATAAAGCCAGAGGCAGATCAGGGCCGTCGTATGTCTAGAATAAAGCCAGAGGTAGATCAGGGCCGTCGTATGTCTAGAATAAAGCCAGAGGTAGATCAGGGCCGTCGTATGTCTAGAATAAAGAGGCAGATCAGGGCCGTCGTATGTCTAGAATAAAGCCAGAGGTAGATCAGGGCCGTCGTATGTCTAGTATAAAGCCAGAGGTAGATCAGGGCCGTCGTATGTCTAGAATAAAGAGGCAGATCAGGGCCGTCGTATGTCTAGAATAAAGAGGCAGATCAGGGCTGTCGTATGTCTAGAATAAAGAGGTAGATCAGGGCCGTCGTATGTCTAGAATAAAGCCAGAGGCAGATCAGGGCCGTCGTATGTCTAGAATAAAGCCAGAGGTAGATCAGGGCCGTCGTATGTCTAGAATAAAGCCAGAGGTAGATCAGGGCCGTCGTATGTCTAGAATAAAGAGGAAGATCAGGGCCGTCGTATGTCTAGAATAAAGCCAGAGGCAGATCAGGGCCGTCGTATGTCTAGAATAAAGCCAGAGGCAGATCAGGGCCGTCGTATGTCTAGAATAAAGCTAGAGGCAGATCAGGGCCGTCGTATGTCTAGAATAAAGCCAGAGGCAGATCAGGGCCGTCGTATGTCTAGAATAAAGAGGCAGATCAGGGCCGTCGTATGTCTAGAATAAAGAGGCAGATCAGGGCCGTCGTATGTCTAGAATAAAGCCAGAGGTAGATCAGGGCCGTCGTATGTCTAGAATAAAGCCAGAGGCAGATCAGGGCCGTCGTATGTCTAGAATAAAGCCAGAGGTAGATCAGGGCCGTCGTATGTCTAGAATAAAGCCAGAGGCAGATCAGGGCCGTCGTATGTCTAGAATAAAGCCAGAGGTAGATCAGGGCCGTCGTATGTCTAGAATAAAGCCAGAGGTAGATCAGGGCCGTCGTATGTCTAGAATAAAGCCAGAGGTAGATCAGGGCCGTCGTATGTCTAGAATAAAGCCAGAGGTAGATCAGGGCCGTCGTATGTCTAGAATAAAGCTAGAGGCAGATCAGGGCCGTCGTATGTCTAGAATAAAGCCAGAGGCAGATCAGGGCCGTCGTATGTCTAGAATAAAGCCAGAGGTAGATCAGGGCCGTCGTATGTCTAGAATAAAGCCAGAGGCAGATCAGGGCCGTCGTATGTCTAGAATAAAGCCGGAGGTAGATCAGGGCCGTCGTATGTCTAGAATAAAGCCAGAGGTAGATCAGGGCCGTCGTATGTCTAGAATAAAGCCAGAGGTAGATCAGGGCCGTCGTATGTCTAGAATAAAGAGGCAGATCAGGGCCGTCGTATGTCTAGAATAAAGAGGCAGATCAGGGCCGTCGTATGTCTAGAATAAAGCCAGAGGCAGATCAGGGCCGTCGTATGTCTAGAATAAAGAGGCAGATCAGGGCCGTCGTATGTCTAGAATAAAGCCAGAGGTAGATCAGGGCCGTCGTATGTCTAGAATAAAGAGGCAGATCAGGGCCGTCGTATGTCTAGAATAAAGAGGTAGATCAGGGCCGTCGTATGTCTAGAATAAAGCCAGAGGCAGATCAGGGCCGTCGTATGTCTAGAATAAAGCCAGAGGTAGATCAGGGCCGTCGTATGTCTAGAATAAAGCTAGAGGCAGATCAGGGCCGTCGTATGTCTAGAATAAAGCCAGAGGTAGATCAGGGCCGTCGTATGTCTAGAATAAAGCCAGAGGCAGATCAGGGCCGTCGTATGTCTAGAATAAAGCCAGAGGCAGATCAGGGCCGTCGTATGTCTAGAATAAAGCTAGAGGCAGATCAGGGCCGTCGTATGTCTAGAATAAAGCCAGAGGCAGATCAGGGCCGTCGTATGTCTAGAATAAAGCCAGAGGTAGATCAGGGCCGTCGTATGTCTAGAATAAAGAGGCAGATCAGGGCCGTCGTATGTCTAGAATAAAGCCAGAGGCAGATCAGGGCCGTCGTATGTCTAGAATAAAGAGGCAGATCAGGGCCGTCGTATGTCTAGAATAAAGAGGCAGATCAGGGCTGTCGTATGTCTAGAATAAAGAGGTAGATCAGGGCCGTCGTATGTCTAGAATAAAGCCAGAGGCAGATCAGGGCCGTCGTATGTCTAGAATAAAGAGGCAGATCAGGGCTGTCGTATGTCTAGAATAAAGAGGTAGATCAGGGCCGTCGTATGTCTAGAATAAAGCCAGAGGCAGATCAGGGCCGTCGTATGTCTAGAATAAAGCCAGAGGTAGATCAGGGCCGTCGTATGTCTAGAATAAAGCCAGAGGCAGATCAGGGCCGTCGTATGTCTAGAATAAAGCCAGAGGCAGATCAGGGCCGTCGTATGTCTAGAATAAAGCCAGAGGCAGATCAGGGCCGTCGTATGTCTAGAATAAAGAGGCAGATCAGGGCCGTCGTATGTCTAGAATAAAGAGGCAGATCAGGGCCGTCGTATGTCTAGAATAAAGCCAGAGGCAGATCAGGGCCGTCGTATGTCTAGAATAAAGAGGCAGATCAGGGCCGTCGTATGTCTAGAATAAAGCCAGAGGCAGATCAGGGCCGTCGTATGTCTAGAATAAAGCCAGAGGTAGATCAGGGCCGTCGTATGTCTAGAATAAAGCCAGAGGTAGATCAGGGCCGTCGTATGTCTAGAATAAAGAGGCAGATCAGGGCCGTCGTATGTCTAGAATAAAGCCAGAGGTAGATCAGGGCCGTCGTATGTCTAGAATAAAGCTAGAGGCAGATCAGGGCCGTCGTATGTCTAGAATAAAGCTAGAGGTAGATCAGGGCCGTCGTATGTCTAGAATAAAGAGGTAGATCAGGGCCGTCGTATGTCTAGAATAAAGCCAGAGGTAGATCAGGGCCGTCGTATGTCTAGAATAAAGCCAGAGGTAGATCAGGGCCGTCGTATGTCTAGAATAAAGAGGTAGATCAGGGCCGTCGTATGTCTAGAATAAAGCCAGAGGTAGATCAGGGCCGTCGTATGTCTAGAATAAAGCCAGAGGTAGATCAGGGCCGTCGTATGTCTAGAATAAAGAGGAAGATCAGGGCCGTCGTATGTCTAGAATAAAGCCAGAGGCAGATCAGGGCCGTCGTATGTCTAGAATAAAGCCAGAGGCAGATCAGGGCCGTCGTATGTCTAGAATAAAGCCAGAGGTAGATCAGGGCCGTCGTATGTCTAGAATAAAGCTAGAGGCAGATCAGGGCCGTCGTATGTCTAGAATAAAGCCAGAGGCAGATCAGGGCCGTCGTATGTCTAGAATAAAGAGGCAGATCAGGGCCGTCGTATGTCTAGAATAAAGAGGCAGATCAGGGCCGTCGTATGTCTAGAATAAAGCCAGAGGTAGATCAGGGCCGTCGTATGTCTAGAATAAAGCCAGAGGCAGATCAGGGCCGTCGTATGTCTAGAATAAAGCCAGAGGTAGATCAGGGCCGTCGTATGTCTAGAATAAAGCCAGAGGTAGATCAGGGCCGTCGTATGTCTAGAATAAAGCTAGAGGCAGATCAGGGCCGTCGTATGTCTAGAATAAAGCCAGAGGCAGATCAGGGCCGTCGTATGTCTAGAATAAAGCCAGAGGTAGATCAGGGCCGTCGTATGTCTAGAATAAAGCTAGAGGCAGATCAGGGCCGTCGTATGTCTAGAATAAAGCCAGAGGCAGATCAGGGCCGTCGTATGTCTAGAATAAAGCCAGAGGTAGATCAGGGCCGTCGTATGTCTAGAATAAAGAGGCAGATCAGGGCCGTCGTATGTCTAGAATAAAGAGGCAGATCAGGGCCGTCGTATGTCTAGAATAAAGCTAGAGGCAGATCAGGGCCGTCGTATGTCTAGAATAAAGCCAGAGGCAGATCAGGGCCGTCGTATGTCTAGAATAAAGCCAGAGGCAGATCAGGGCCGTCGTATGTCTAGAATAAAGCCAGAGGTAGATCAGGGCCGTCGTATGTCTAGAATAAAGCCAGAGGCAGATCAGGGCCGTCGTATGTCTAGAATAAAGCCAGAGGTAGATCAGGGCCGTCGTATGTCTAGAATAAAGCCAGAGGTAGATCAGGGCCGTCGTATGTCTAGAATAAAGAGGCAGATCAGGGCCGTCGTATGTCTAGAATAAAGAGGTAGATCAGGGCCGTCGTATGTCTAGTATAAAGCCAGAGGTAGATCAGGGCCGTCGTATGTCTAGAATAAAGCCAGAGGTAGATCAGGGCCGTCGTATGTCTAGAATAAAGAGGCAGATCAGGGCCGTCGTATGTCTAGAATAAAGAGGCAGATCAGGGCTGTCGTATGTCTAGAATAAAGAGGTAGATCAGGGCCGTCGTATGTCTAGAATAAAGCCAGAGGCAGATCAGGGCCGTCGTATGTCTAGAATAAAGCCAGAGGTAGATCAGGGCCGTCGTATGTCTAGAATAAAGCCAGAGGTAGATCAGGGCCGTCGTATGTCTAGAATAAAGCTAGAGGCAGATCAGGGCCGTCGTATGTCTAGAATAAAGCCAGAGGCAGATCAGGGCCGTCGTATGTCTAGAATAAAGCCAGAGGTAGATCAGGGCCGTCGTATGTCTAGAATAAAGAGGCAGATCAGGGCCGTCGTATGTCTAGAATAAAGAGGCAGATCAGGGCCGTCGTATGTCTAGAATAAAGCCAGAGGCAGATCAGGGCCGTCGTATGTCTAGAATAAAGAAGCAGATCAGGGCCGTCGTATGTCTAGAATAAAGCCAGAGGCAGATCAGGGCCGTCGTATGTCTAGAATAAAGCCAGAGGCAGATCAGGGCCGTCGTATGTCTAGAATAAAGAGGCAGATCAGGGCCGTCGTATGTCTAGAATAAAGCCAGAGGCAGATCAGGGCCGTCGTATGTCTAGAATAAAGAGGCAGATCAGGGCCGTCGTATGTCTAGAATAAAGAGGCAGATCAGGGCCGTCGTATGTCTAGAATAAAGCCAGAGGTAGATCAGGGCCGTCGTATGTCTAGAATAAAGCCAGAGGCAGATCAGGGCCGTCGTATGTCTAGAATAAAGCCAGAGGTAGATCAGGGCCGTCGTATGTGTAGAATAAAGCCAGAGGCAGATCAGGGCCGTCGTATGTCTAGAATAAAGAGGTAGATCAGGGCCGTCGTATGTCTAGAATAAAGCCAGAGGCAGATCAGGGCCGTCGTATGTCTAGAATAAAGCCAGAGGTAGATCAGGGCCGTCGTATGTCTAGAATAAAGCCAGAGGTAGATCAGGGCCGTCGTATGTCTAGAATAAAGCCAGTGGCAGATCAGGGCCGTCGTATGTCTAGAATAAAGCCAGAGGTAGATCAGGGCCGTCGTATGTCTAGAATAAAGCCAGAGGCAGATCAGGGCCGTCGTATGTCTAGAATAAAGCCAGAGGCAGATCAGGGCCGTCGTATGTCTAGAATAAAGAAGCAGATCAGGGCCGTCGTATGTCTAGAATAAAGCCAGAGGCAGATCAGGGCCGTCGTATGTCTAGAATAAAGCCAGTGGCAGATCAGGGCCGTCGTATGTCTAGAATAAAGCCAGAGGCAGATCAGGGCCGTCGTATGTCTAGAATAAAGCCAGAGGCAGATCAGGGCCGTCGTATGTCTAGAATAAAGCTAGAGGCAGATCAGGGCCGTCGTATGTCTAGAATAAAGCCAGAGGTAGATCAGGGCCGTCGTATGTCTAGAATAAAGCCAGAGGTAGATCAGGGCCGTCGTATGTCTAGAATAAAGCCAGAGGCAGATCAGGGCCGTCGTATGTCTAGAATAAAGAGGTAGATCAGGGCCGTCGTATGTCTAGAATAAAGAGGTAGATCAGGGCCGTCGTATGTCTAGAATAAAGAGGCAGATCAGGGCCGTCGTATGTCTAGAATAAAGAGGTAGATCAGGGCCGTCGTATGTCTAGAATAAAGAGGCAGATCAGGGCCGTCGTATGTCTAGAATAAAGCCAGAGGCAGATCAGGGCCGTCGTATGTCTAGAATAAAGCTAGAGGCAGATCAGGGCCGTCGTATGTCTAGAATAAAGCTAGAGACAGATCAGGGCCGTCGTATGTCTAGAATAAAGCCAGAGGCAGATCAGGGCCGTCGTATGTCTAGAATAAAGAGGCAGATCAGGGCCGTCGTATGTCTAGAATAAAGCCAGAGGTAGATCAGGGCCGTCGTATGTCTAGAATAAAGCCAGAGGTAGATCAGGGCCGTCGTATGTCTAGAATAAAGCCAGAGGCAGATCAGGGCCGTCGTATGTCTAGAATAAAGAGGCAGATCAGGGCCGTCGTATGTCTAGAATGAAGAGGCAGATCAGGGCCGTCGTATGTCTAGAATAAAGAGGTAGATCAGGGCCGTCGTATGTCTAGAATAAAGAAGCCGATCAGGGCCGTCGTATGTCTAGAATAAAGCCAGAGGTAGATCAGGGCCGTCGTATGTCTAGAATAAAGCTAGAGGCAGATCAGGGCCGTCGTATGTCTAGAATAAAGCCAGAGGTAGATCAGGGCCGTCGTATGTCTAGAATAAAGAGGTAGATCAGGGCCGTCGTATGTCTAGAATAAAGAGGAAGATCAGGGCCGTCGTATGTCTAGAATAAAGCCAGAGGCAGATCAGGGCCGTCGTATGTCTAGAATAAAGCCAGTGGCAGATCAGGGCCGTCGTATGTCTAGAATAAAGCCAGAGGTAGATCAGGGCCGTCGTATGTCTAGAATAAAGCCAGAGGCAGATCAGGGCCGTCGTATGTCTAGAATAAAGAGGCAGATCAGGGCCGTCGTATGTCTAGAATAAAGCCAGAGGCAGATCAGGGCCGTCGTATGTCTAGAATAAAGCCAGAGGCAGATCAGGGCCGTCGTATGTCTAGAATAAAGAGGCAGATCAGGGCCGTCGTATGTCTAGAATAAAGCTAGAGGCAGATCAGGGCCGTCGTATGTCTAGAATAAAGCCAGAGGCAGATCAGGGCCGTCGTATGTCTAGAATAAAGCCAGTGGCAGATCAGGGCCGTCGTATGTCTAGAATAAAGAGGAAGATCAGGGCCGTCGTATGTCTAGAATAAAGCTAGAGGCAGATCAGGGCCGTCGTATGTCTAGAATAAAGCCAGAGGCAGATCAGGGCCGTCGTATGTCTAGAATAAAGCCAGTGGCAGATCAGGGCCGTCGTATGTCTAGAATAAAGCTAGAGGCAGATCAGGGCCGTCGTATGTCTAGAATAAAGCCCGAGGCAGATCAGGGCCGTCGTATGTCTAGAATAAAGCCAGTGGCAGATCAGGGCCGTCGTATGTCTAGAATAAAGAGGAAGATCAGGGCCGTCGTATGTCTAGAATAAAGCCAGAGGTAGATCAGGGCCGTCGTATGTCTAGAATAAAGCCAGAGGCAGATCAGGGCCGTCGTATGTCTAGAATAAAGCCAGAGGCAGATCAGGGCCGTCGTATGTCTAGAATAAAGAGGCAGATCAGGGCCGTCGTATGTCTAGAATAAAGCCAGAGGCAGATCAGGGCCGTCGTATGTCTAGAATAAAGAGGCAGATCAGGGCCGTCGTATGTCTAGAATAAAGCCAGAGGCAGATCAGGGCCGTCGTATGTCTAGAATAAAGCCAGAGGCAGATCAGGGCCGTCGTATGTCTAGAATAAAGCTAGAGGCAGATCAGGGCCGTCGTATGTCTAGAATAAAGCCAGAGGCAGATCAGGGCCGTCGTATGTCTAGAATAAAGAGGCAGATCAGGGCCGTCGTATGTCTAGAATAAAGCCAGAGGTAGATCAGGGCCGTCGTATGTCTAGAATAAAGCCAGAGGCAGATCAGGGCCGTCGTATGTCTAGAATAAAGCCAGAGGTAGATCAGGGCCGTCGTATGTCTAGAATAAAGCCAGAGGTAGATCAGGGCCGTCGTATGTCTAGAATAAAGCCAGAGGCAGATCAGGGCCGTCGTATGTCTAGAATAAAGCCAGAGGCAGATCAGGGCCGTCGTATGTCTAGAATAAAGCCAGAGGCAGATCAGGGCCGTCGTATGTCTAGAATAAAGCCAGAGGCAGATCAGGGCCGTCGTATGTCTAGAATAAAGCCAGAGGCAGATCAGGGCCGTCGTATGTCTAGAATAAAGCTAGAGGCAGATCAGGGCCGTCGTATGTCTAGAATAAAGAGGCAGATCAGGGCCGTCGTATGTCTAGAATAAAGAGGCAGATCAGGTCCGTCGTATGTCTAGAATAAAGCTAGAGGCAGATCAGGGCCGTCGTATGTCTAGAATAAAGCCAGAGGCAGATCAGGGCCGTCGTATGTCTAGAATAAAGCCAGAGGCAGATCAGGGCCGTCGTATGTCTAGAATAAAGCCAGAGGTAGATCAGGGCCGTCGTATGTCTAGAATAAAGAGGCAGATCAGGGCCGTCGTATGTCTAGAATAAAGCCAGAGGTAGATCAGGGCCGTCGTATGTCTAGAATAAAGCTAGAGGCAGATCAGGGCCGTCGTATGTCTAGAATAAAGCTAGAGGTAGATCAGGGCCGTCGTATGTCTAGAATAAAGCCAGAGGTAGATCAGGGCCGTCGTATGTCTAGAATAAAGCCAGAGGTAGATCAGGGCCGTCGTATGTCTAGAATAAAGCCAGAGGTAGATCAGGGCCGTCGTATGTCTAGAATAAAGCCAGAGGCAGATCAGGGCCGTCGTATGTCTAGAATAAAGAGGCAGATCAGGGCCGTCGTATGTCTAGAATAAAGAGGCAGATCAGGGCCGTCGTATGTCTAGAATAAAGAGGCAGATCAGGGCCGTCGTATGTCTAGAATAAAGCCAGAGGCAGATCAGGGCCGTCGTATGTCTAGAATAAAGCCAGAGGCAGATCAGGGCCGTCGTATGTCTAGAATAAAGCCAGAGGTAGATCAGGGCCGTCGTATGTCTAGAATAAAGCCAGAGGTAGATCAGGGCCGTCGTATGTCTAGAATAAAGAGGCAGATCAGGGCCGTCGTATGTCTAGAATAAAGCCAGAGGCAGATCAGGGCCGTCGTATGTCTAGAATAAAGCCAGAGGTAGATCAGGGCCGTCGTATGTCTAGAATAAAGCCAGAGGTAGATCAGGGCCGTCGTATGTCTAGAATAAAGAGGTAGATCAGGGCCGTCGTATGTCTAGAATAAAGAGGCAGATCAGGGCCGTCGTATGTCTAGAATAAAGCCAGAGGCAGATCAGGGCCGTCGTATGTCTAGAATAAAGAGGCAGATCAGGGCCGTCGTATGTCTAGAATAAAGAGGCAGATCAGGGCCGTCGTATGTCTAGAATAAAGCCAGAGGCAGATCAGGGCCGTCGTATGTCTAGAATAAAGAGGCAGATCAGGGCCGTCGTATGTCTAGAATAAAGCTAGAGGTAGATCAGGGCCGTCGTATGTCTAGAATAAAGCCAGAGGTAGATCAGGGCCGTCGTATGTCTAGAATAAAGCTAGAGGCAGATCAGGGCCGTCGTATGTCTAGAATAAAGCTAGAGGTAGATCAGGGCCGTCGTATGTCTAGAATAAAGCCAGAGGTAGATCAGGGCCGTCGTATGTCTAGAATAAAGCCAGAGGTAGATCAGGGCCGTCGTATGTCTAGAATAAAGCTAGAGGCAGATCAGGGCTGTCGTATGTCTAGAATAAAGCTAGAGGCAGATCAGGGCCGTCGTATGTCTAGAATAAAGCTAGAGGTAGATCAGGGCCGTCGTATGTCTAGAATAAAGCCAGAGGCAGATCAGGGCCGTCGTATGTCTAGAATAAAGCCAGAGGCAGATCAGGGCCGTCGTATGTCTAGAATAAAGCTAGAGGCAGATCAGGGCCGTCGTATGTCTAGAATAAAGCTAGAGGCAGATCAGGGCCGTCGTATGTCTAGAATAAAGCCAGAGGCAGATCAGGGCCGTCGTATGTCTAGAATAAAGCCAGAGGTAGATCAGGGCCGTCGTATGTCTAGAATAAAGCCAGAGGCAGATCAGGGCCGTCGTATGTCTAGAATAAAGCCAGAGGCAGATCAGGGCCGTCGTATGTCTAGAATAAAGCCAGAGGTAGATCAGGGCCGTCGTATGTCTAGAATAAAGAGGCAGATCAGGGCCGTCGTATGTCTAGAATAAAGCCAGAGGTAGATCAGGGCCGTCGTATGTCTAGAATAAAGCCAGAGGTAGATCAGGGCCGTCGTATGTCTAGAATAAAGAGGCAGATCAGGGCCGTCGTATGTCTAGAATAAAGCTAGAGGCAGATCAGGGCCGTCGTATGTCTAGAATAAAGAGGCAGATCAGGGCCGTCGTATGTCTAGAATAAAGCCAGAGGCAGATCAGGGCCGTCGTATGTGTAGAATAAAGCCAGAGGCAGATCAGGGCCGTCGTATGTCTAGAATAAAGCCAGAGGCAGATCAGGGCCGTCGTATGTCTAGAATAAAGAGGCAGATCAGGGCCGTCGTATGTCTAGAATAAAGCTAGAGGCAGATCAGGGCCGTCGTATGTCTAGAATAAAGCCAGAGGTAGATCAGGGCCGTCGTATGTCTAGAATAAAGCCAGAGGTAGATCAGGGCCGTCGTATGTCTAGAATAAAGCCAGAGGTAGATCAGGGCCGTCGTATGTCTAGAATAAAGCTAGAGGCAGATCAGGGCTGTCGTATGTCTAGAATAAAGCTAGAGGCAGATCAGGGCCGTCGTATGTCTAGAATAAAGCCAGAGGCAGATCAGGGCTGTCGTATGTCTAGAATAAAGCTAGAGGCAGATCAGGGCCGTCGTATGTCTAGAATAAAGCCAGAGGCAGATCAGGGCCGTCGTATGTCTAGAATAAAGCCAGAGGCAGATCAGGGCCGTCGTATGTCTAGAATAAAGCCAGAGGCAGATCAGGGCCGTCGTATGTCTAGAATAAAGCTAGAGGCAGATCAGGGCCGTCGTATGTCTAGAATAAAGCCAGAGGCAGATCAGGGCCGTCGTATGTCTAGAATAAAGAGGCAGATCAGGGCCGTCGTATGTCTAGAATAAAGAGGCAGATCAGGGCCGTCGTATGTCTAGAATAAAGAGGCAGATCAGGGCCGTCGTATGTCTAGAATAAAGCCAGAGGCAGATCAGGGCCGTCGTATGTCTAGAATAAAGAGGCAGATCAGGGCCGTCGTATGTCTAGAATAAAGAGGCAGATCAGGGCCGTCGTATGTCTAGAATAAAGCCAGAGGCAGATCAGGGCCGTCGTATGTCTAGAATAAAGAGGCAGATCAGGGCCGTCGTATGTCTAGAATAAAGCCAGAGGCAGATCAGGGCCGTCGTATGTCTAGAATAAAGCCAGAGGCAGATCAGGGCCGTCGTATGTCTAGAATAAAGCCAGAGGCAGATCAGGGCCGTCGTATGTCTAGAATAAAGCCAGAGGTAGATCAGGGCCGTCGTATGTCTAGAATAAAGAGGCAGATCAGGGCCGTCGTATGTCTAGAATAAAGCCAGAGGTAGATCAGGGCCGTCGTATGTCTAGAATAAAGCCAGAGGTAGATCAGGGCCGTCGTATGTCTAGAATAAAGAGGCAGATCAGGGCCGTCGTATGTCTAGAATAAAGCTAGAGGCAGATCAGGGCCGTCGTATGTCTAGAATAAAGAGGCAGATCAGGGCCGTCGTATGTGTAGAATAAAGCCAGAGGCAGATCAGGGCCGTCGTATGTCTAGAATAAAGAGGCAGATCAGGGCCGTCGTATGTGTAGAATAAAGCCAGAGGCAGATCAGGGCCGTCGTATGTCTAGAATAAAGCCAGAGGCAGATCAGGGCCGTCGTATGTCTAGAATAAAGAGGCAGATCAGGGCCGTCGTATGTCTAGAATAAAGCTAGAGGCAGATCAGGGCCGTCGTATGTCTAGAATAAAGCCAGAGGTAGATCAGGGCCGTCGTATGTCTAGAATAAAGCCAGAGGCAGATCAGGGCCGTCGTATGTCTAGAATAAAGCTAGAGGCAGATCAGGGCCGTCGTATGTCTAGAATAAAGCCAGAGGCAGATCAGGGCCGTCGTATGTCTAGAATAAAGCCAGAGGCAGATCAGGGCCGTCGTATGTCTAGAATAAAGCCAGAGGTAGATCAGGGCCGTCGTATGTCTAGAATAAAGCCAGAGGCAGATCAGGGCCGTCGTATGTCTAGAATAAAGAGGCAGATCAGGGCCGTCGTATGTCTAGAATAAAGCCAGAGGTAGATCAGGGCCGTCGTATGTCTAGAATAAAGAGGCAGATCAGGGCCGTCGTATGTCTAGAATAAAGCTAGAGGCAGATCAGGGCCGTCGTATGTCTAGAATAAAGCCAGAGGCAGATCAGGGCCGTCGTATGTCTAGAATAAAGCCAGAGGTAGATCAGGGCCGTCGTATGTCTAGAATAAAGCCAGAGGCAGATCAGGGCCGTCGTATGTCTAGAATAAAGAGGCAGATCAGGGCCGTCGTATGTCTAGAATAAAGCCAGAGGTAGATCAGGGCCGTCGTATGTCTAGAATAAAGAGGCAGATCAGGGCCGTCGTATGTCTAGAATAAAGCTAGAGGCAGATCAGGGCCGTCGTATGTCTAGAATAAAGCTAGAGGCAGATCAGGGCCGTCGTATGTCTAGAATAAAGAGGCAGATCAGGGCCGTCGTATGTCTAGAATAAAGCTAGAGGCAGATCAGGGCCGTCGTATGTCTAGAATAAAGAGGCAGATCAGGGCCGTCGTATGTCTAGAATAAAGCCAGAGGCAGATCAGGGCCGTCGTATGTCTAGAATAAAGCCAGAGGTAGATCAGGGCCGTCGTATGTCTAGAATAAAGAGGCAGATCAGGGCCGTCGTATGTCTAGAATAAAGCTAGAGGCAGATCAGGGCCGTCGTATGTCTAGAATAAAGAGGCAGATCAGGGCCGTCGTATGTCTAGAATAAAGAGGCAGATCAGGGCCGTCGTATGTCTAGAATAAAGAGGCAGATCAGGGCCGTCGTATGTCTAGAATAAAGAGGCAGATCAGGGCCGTCGTATGTCTAGAATAAAGCCAGAGGCAGATCAGGGCCGTCGTATGTCTAGAATAAAGCTAGAGGCAGATCAGGGCCGTCGTATGTCTAGAATAAAGAGGCAGATCAGGGCCGTCGTATGTCTAGAATAAAGAGGCAGATCAGGGCCGTCGTATGTCTAGAATAAAGCCAGAGGTAGATCAGGGCCGTCGTATGTCTAGAATAAAGAGGCAGATCAGGGCCGTCGTATGTCTAGAATAAAGCCAGAGGTAGATCAGGGCCGTCGTATGTCTAGAATAAAGAGGCAGATCAGGGCCGTCGTATGTCTAGAATAAAGCTAGAGGCAGATCAGGGCCGTCGTATGTCTAGAATAAAGAGGCAGATCAGGGCCGTCGTATGTCTAGAATAAAGCTAGAGGCAGATCAGGGCCGTCGTATGTCTAGAATAAAGCCAGAGGTAGATCAGGGCCGTCGTATGTCTAGAATAGACAGGAAGTCTGGTTTCTACCAGAGGGAACATCCTCAGGATCAACTCGGTAGGAAAGGTTTCCACCAGTAGCGTGTCGACGGTAACAACCACGGCGGTTTGATCCCCACATGACACGGCAGGAGAGCTGTCCTCCTGGCTGTGGTCTGCAGGAAACGTGTCTGATTGGTCTTTACCTGCTGCTGCAGGTGGGTTCGCTGCAACACGGAGAGAATCTATCCCAAGGTGGAGTACTGGGTGACGGAGCTGCTGAAGGGCTGCGAGTACGAGTTCCGAGTCAGTGCTGAGAATGTGGTGGGAGCTGGCGATCCAAGCCCGCCATCCAAACCCGTCTTTGCCAAAGATCCCATCGGTAAATTCACCTGTTCAGCTTAATGTCCTGCTGCTGAGCAAACTCACCACAACGTGTCTGTCCGTCGCCACAGTGAAGCCCGGTCCGCCAGTAAAACTCCACGCCGTCGACTTCACCAAGGAGTCGGTGACGCTCTCCTGGGAGCCACCAACCGACACCGGCCGAGGAAAGATCTTCGGATACCTGCTGGAGTTCCAGAAGGCTGGAGAGGAGGACTGGCTGCAGGTGAGGCGTCTGAACACCACATGATGTCCGTTGTTCTCGGCAAAATGCTGAACTCTTCTGGTGCTCCACCAGGTCAACCAGACTCCAGACTCCTGCCAGGAGACCAAGTTTAAGGTGATCAACCTGGAAGACGGTGCTCTGTACCGCTTCAGAGTTATGGCCGTCAACGCTGCCGGAGAGTCCGACCCAGCTAACGTGAAGGAGCCAATCAGAGTTCAGGACAGACTCGGTGAGTCACTTCTGCTGTCCCAATGAAGGTCTGGTGTTAAACTTCCATAAAAGCTCAGACGTTGTGTAATTATTTACAATCTCATCAACATTTTATCTACAAAATATCAGATGCTGAAACTGAGACGTTTTATCATTTGATGGGAAATATCAGCTGATTAAGAATCTGAAGGAAGCAACACGTGTAAAAGGTTGTAACAGGAGCAAGAAAAGGCTGGCGAAGCATGTTGCAGGTTGATTATCAACATCACCGTCGCGTTACTGGCTGCAGAAAGAGTCTGTGTGGTTGGACAGGTGTTCAACAATCTGCAGAAACCTAAACACAAACAGGACCTCCTCTGTCCATCAGAACAGGAGACGGGTCCAGGTGCCGGGCTGGCTCGCTGTCGTCCAGACTTATACTGAAACATTTAGAGCATCATTAAGCACAAAATATTACAGAGAAGTTCCAGGACTGCTCAATGAGACCAAAACCGGACATTCCTCTCCTAAAACGGGTCTCAGATCGAGATGGGGGATGCGACTCAGGGTGAAACATGGTCCTGGACCGACCTCATGAGACGACATGATGCCATCAGATTAAAATGTCCCTTATTTCTGCCTGTTTTTATTGGCATTTACAAGATACAAGAACACTTTATTCATCCCCGAGGGGAAATTCAAGGTTCCAGTTCAACCCGACCAAGATCAGACAAA
Source organism: Telmatherina bonti (assembly GCF_933228915.1). Classification (NCBI taxonomy): domain Eukaryota; kingdom Metazoa; phylum Chordata; class Actinopteri; order Atheriniformes; family Telmatherinidae; genus Telmatherina; species Telmatherina bonti. The sequence goes on from NC_136613.1 coordinate 2,992,626, forward strand.
CAGGCAGTCCTGAGGCCTCGCAGCCATCTTTATCCGGCGCCGCTTTGCAACAGGACAGAAGTACATCAGGATTGAGGGTAGAGGGCAAAAACAGGTACCACCAGACTGTGCCACGTGGGGACAGAAAACACCTCATGTACACATAAGCACGAATTCAGACGATAGACAACACTGGGAAGGTCCGGTGAGGGCGGTGAAAGATAGGAAAGTGTGTCTGGAACAGTGTGTGTGTGTTCAGTGAGTCTGAACTATCCCCCAGTTCATCCCAGTCTGCCACTTGTTGATGTAAACGCAGCTTTAAGAGCTGAGTTCAGTTCCACAGGCCTGAGAAAGAAGTGGGGGCTGAGAGTCAGACAGCGTTAAGTTCCAGGAGTTCCAGTTCAGTTCGGGTTCAGTTCGAGTTCAGTTCGGTTTCAGTTCGGGTTCAGTTCAAGTTCATTTCGGGTTCAGTTCGGGTTCAGTTCAAGTTCAGTTCAAGTTCATTTCGGGTTCAGTTCGAGTTCAGTTCGGTTTCAGTTCGGGTTCAGTTCAAGTTCATTTCGGGTTCAGTTCAAGTTCAGTTCGAGTTCAGTTCGGGTTCAGTTCGGGTTCAGTTCGGGCTCAGTTCGAGTTCAGTTCGGGTTCAGTTCGAGTTCAGTTCGGGTTCAGTTCGAGCTCAGTTCGAGTTCAGTTCGAGTTCAGTTCGGGTTCAGTTCGGGTTCAGTTCAAGTTCAGTTCGGGTTCAGTTCGGGTTCAGTTCGAGTTCAGTTCGAGTTCAATTCGGGTTCAGTTCGGGTTCAGTTCGAGTTCAGTTCGAGCTCAGTTCGGGTTCAGTTCGGGCTCAGCTCGAGTTCAGTTCGAGTTCAGTTCGAGCTCAGTTCGGGCTCAGTTCGAGTTCAGTTCAAGCTCTATCGCCACATGAGTTCGAGCTCTAGTTTCTCGGCATCGTCCATGACAGATCTTCCAGACTTAGCGACACACCAGGAAACCGCACAGACCAATCAGCAGAACCCGGTTATCATATCTCCAGTTGTGTAGAAATCCTCCACAGAGGGAATCAGCAGACACATTACCTCCATCGCGTATCCAGCAGCATGCACTCCGTCGGGACATGTTGCTCCCCTTCTCCCGTTCTTCAGGTCGAAAAGATTTGATGGTTGCATGGAGAGACCAGCTGACCAGATGATTTAGAATCAGGAGATGCAGAAAGAGGCTCAGATAGACTGACGATACAAAGAAGCAGCAGGTCAGAGCGGGAACGGGAGCGAGAGGAAAAGCTTCCAACCTCTCCGAGAGCAGGAAGTGGGAAGCAAACAGGATCCCAGTATAGTTATGGAACTGGGGTTCTTTCCCTTTCCAACTCACCTGTTAATGTGTCTCATGGCAGAGCCTCCAGAGCTGATTCTGGACGCTGGAATGACCCGAGAGGTGAAGGCCATGGCGGGCACTCACATCACTCTGATGGCCGCCATCAAAGGTGTCCCCTTCCCCACCGTCACCTGGAAGAAGAACGAAGCAGAAGTTCCCACCAGGGCCGACATCGAGACCAACCAGACGGGCACCAAGCTGGAGATGAGATTCTGTAACCGTGGTGACTGTGGAGACTACACTTTGACTGTGGAGAACCCGGCGGGATCCAAGACAGTCACCTGCACTGTGCTGGTTCTGGGTATGTGCTGAGTATCCTGTTCCTCTTGTAAAAATACTGAGAACAGTGAAAACGGTCTCCGTTCTCGTCGGTAAGGTGATGTTTTCTGTGTATCTGCAGACAAGCCTGGTCCCATTCAGCACCTGAGGGTGTCTGATGTGAGGAGTGACTCCGCCTACCTCTCCTGGAAGGACCCAGAAGACAACGGCGGTGCTCGTATTACTAACTTTGTGGTGGAGAAGAAAGACACAGCGTCCACTCAGTGGGTTCCTGTCTGCTCCACCTCCAAGAAGCGCAGCATGATGCTGAAGCACCTGATGGAGGGAACATCCTACGCCTTCAGAGTTGCCGCCGAGAACCAGTTCGGTCGCAGCGAATATGTTGAGACGCCAAAAGCCATCAAAGCCATGAACCCACTCTGTAAGTAACACAGATGATTTTAAATGGCAATTAAGGATTTATTCCCCTGAAAAGATCTTTAACTTCTCCCAAAACTACAACTGGAAATGAGTCTGAGCTGCAGAGACTATATTTAAAAACCCTGAAACTGACCAGCGCAAAGTGAACATCTTTGTTTATCCATGTTTCTTTCCAGTCCCCCCGGGTCCTCCGAAAGATCTGCACCACGTCGACGTGGACAAGACTGAGGTGTGGTTGGTCTGGAACTGGCCTGATCGCAACGGAGGAAGCGACATCACAGGCTTTCTGGTGGAGTATCAGGAAGAGGGAGAGAGAGAATGGGATCAATGGAAGACTGTGAGCATCCCTGAGAGTCATGTGACTGGCCTGGAGGAGGGGAAGACCTACCGATTCCGAGTGAGGGCCGAGAACGCCATTGGCCTCAGCAGACCGGACACCACAGTGCCCATCCTCTGCCAGGAGAAACTTGGTAAGAAGAGTTCATTTACTGTTTAGTTCCAAGTGTGTCAGTTGAGATACTTCAGGGATTAGCATCGGTTCTGGTGCAGATTGGTGGAGATGTACCTCCTGATATTGTAGGGTAACCTCTTCTCTCCGTGTGCCCACAGTGCCTCCACTCGTGGAGGTGGACGCAAAGCTCATTGAAGGCATCATCGTGAAAGCCGGCACCACCATCCGGCTGCCGGCTATCATGAGAGGAATTCCTGTCCCCGAGGCCAAGTGGTCCATTGAAGGCGAGGAGATCACCAGTGAAGGAAACATCAAGATTGATACTGATAATTTCTCCACCGTGCTCAGCATCAACGAGTGCACAAGGAACCACACCGGGACATACCTGCTCACCGTGTCCAACCCAGCAGGAACAAAGACTGTTGCTCTGAGTGTCACAGTCCTGGATGTTCCCGCCGCTCCCATCGGACCTGTCAACATCCTGGAGGTCACTCCAGACTCCATGACCATTGAATGGCGCCCTCCCAAGGAAGATGGCGGAAGTCCCATCACCAGCTACATTGTAGAGAAAAGAGAGTCCAGCAAGGAGACCTGGGGAGGTGTTAGCTCTGGTAGCCTTGCAACTGAGCTCAAGATTACCCGCCTGCAGAGGGGGGCAGAGTATGTGGTTCGCATCCGTGCTGAAAATAAGATGGGAGTTGGTGCCCCACTGGAGAGCAAGCCCACCGTTGCTGAGCACACCTTTATGCCACCCAGTCCACCTGGTAAACCACAGCCCTATGACCTCTCAGAGGATGCCGTTACCATCGGCTGGACCATGCCGCTGTCTGACGGCGGCAGCCAGATCACAGGATACCTCATCGAGCGCAGACATAAGGGTGGAAAGTGGATTCGTGTCAACAGGACTCCTTGCAAAGACCTGCGGTACAGAGTTTTGGGTCTCTTTGAGGGAAGTGAATATGAGTTCAGAGTTTTTGCTGAGAATATAGCTGGCTACAGTGGCCCCTCTCCCATCTCTGACCCCTGCAAGCCCTGCAGACCCATCACAGTCCCCAGTTCCCCCATCAACCCCAAAGTTAAAGACTACAGCAAGACCACAGCTGACCTTGTCTGGATGAAACCTTCTAAAGATGGAGGAAGTCCCATCCTGGGCTACACTGTGGAGATGAAGAAAGCTGACACTGAAGAATGGAAGAAAGTGAACCTTGATGACTTCATCAAGCAGTGTGCCTACAGGGTGAAGGGACTGGAGGAGGGCGTGACCTACAGTTTCAGAGTCTGTGCGTCAAACATGATTGGAGATGGAGAGCCCAGGGAAGTCCCAGACTCCATCACTGCTCAGGACATCCTCATCCCACCAGAGATCGAGATGGACGCCACGTGTCGTGAGCGTGTCACTGTACGTGTCGGCCACAATATTAACGTCACTGGCTACATCAAGGCCCGTCCTGATGCTGAAATCATCTGGTCAAAAGAGGAGACAGCTCTGGAGAGTAGCAAGCGGATCACCATGATTCAGAACTTCCCTGTGGTCCAACTGAAGATCAAGGAAGCCACAAGAGCTGATCATGGCAAATACACACTGAAGGCTTCAAACGAGGGTGGCGAGGCTTCCTGCACCATCACAGTTAATGTGCTGGACAGACCGAGCCACTGCCAGAACCTGCATATGACATACGTCACTAAGGACTCCTGCATGATCAACTGGGACGCACCTGTGGACAACGGTGGATCTGAGATCACCAATTACATCGTAGAGTGCCGTGAGCCTAGCATTCGACTGTGGTCCATGATCTCTTCCAACTGCACCAACCGTAAGATCAAAGCCAAGCTGATGGAGGGCCATGAGTACCAGTTCCGGGTCTGTGCCGTAAATAAGATGGGACCAGGACCCACCGTTGAGACCAAGACCCCTCTGCTGGCCGTAGATCCCTTTGAGAAGCCTGGCGAGCCAGAGAACTTCAGAGCCACTGACATCGGTAAGAACCATGTCCATCTTAAGTGGAGAAAGCCAGACTATGATGGTGGCAGCCCCAACCTGTCCTACAACCTGGAATACAAAACCAAAGACGCTGAAGAGTGGGTGAAGATCAACACCAAAGACACCTTCTTCTTAGCTGACAAGTGTATGGAAAACCAGATGTACACCTTCAGGTACATTGCAGCATGTTGTTCTGCTCAGCTTGCTTGTTGTTTTACCTGTTCTAAACTCAATGATCCTTTCCTACGCAGGGTGCAGACTGTGAATGAAGGTGGTGAGAGTGCCTGGGTGAAACTTGCAGACATTGTAGTGAAGGAAGAGCTCCAGAAGCCAGTCATTGACTTGAAGGTGGCTGGAACAATGACAGTGAAGGCTGGAGAGTCTGTGAGGATGGAGGCCGCCCTGCGAGGAAAACCCCAGCCAGAGGTCGTATGGGCCAAAGACAAGGCTGTGGGAGACAACCCCAGAATGAGCTACGAAACTGGTTCTGACTACTCCAAGTTCCTGTTGACCAAGTCCAGGCGAACAGACACTGGGAAGTACATCGTCACCGCCACCAACGCTGCCGGCACTTTCACAGCATACGCCAATGTCAATGTTCTGGACGTCCCCGGACCTGTGAGGAACCTGAGGATCACCGGCATCGGAGCTGACAAGTGCAGAGTGGTGTGGGACGGTCCAGAGGATGATGGAGGCTGTGAGGTAGACAGTTACATCCTGGAGAAATGCGAGACCCGGAGGATGGTGTGGTCCACATATTCAGCCTCTGTGGTCACGCCGTACTGCAACGTCACCCGCCTGGTGGAGGGGAACGAGTACATCTTCAGAGTGAGAGCAGAGAACAAGATGGGAACTGGACCTGCCATGGAGAGCAAGCCTGTAACCGTCAAGACCCAGTTCAACAAACCTGGACCTCCTGAGCCCCCTGACGTCACTAAAGTAGGGAAGCTTAAGACATGCTCCTTATATATGTCCAGATTCAGTAGTCACTCCCTTAATATTTTTGTCTTTTAGGTGAGTAAAGACGAGATGACCGTTGTCTGGGCTCCTCCTGAGAATGATGGAGGAAAGTCCATCACTGGCTACATCTTGGAAAGGAAGGAAAAGAGGGCGGTGCGCTGGGTGCCATGTAACAAGAGCCCCATTTCTGAGAGGCGCATGAAGGTCGCCAACCTGATTCCAAACCATGAGTACCAGTTCAGGGTGAAAGCTGAGAACGAGGTTGGCCTGGGAGAGCCCAGCAAACCCTGTCGACCTGTTGCAGCCAAAGATCCAATCGGTGAGTTAGGACGTGCTCTTGACTCAGTTCGCCTTCAGTTCTTTTCCTAAAGTTCAACGCATTTTTGGACGTCTATGTCAGATAAGAAATCCACAACTTGACTTTCCAATCAACCTTTTTAACTGTCTCCATCTTTAGAGCCTCCTGGCCCCCCTGCAGGCCTGAAGGTGGGTGACAGCACCAAGACCTCCATTACTCTTTCCTGGTCAAAGCCCGTGTACGACGGCGGTGCCCCGATCATCGGCTACAGCCTAGACATGAGGCTGAAGAGCGAAGCAGATCCTGAAAAACCCACAGAGGGCTGGAAGAGAATCGATACCCGTGGACCCCTGGTGCTCACAGAGTTCACCATCGGCCAGCTGGATGAGAAGCAGGAGTACGAATTCAAGGTGTCTGCCCAGAACCAGGTGGGCTGGGGACGCCACGCGTACTTGAAGGAAGCGGTATCCCCCAAGGAAATTCTAGGTAAAAAATAATTAAACTGTTTCATCACACAGCTTTGTAAATGTTAACTCCACCCACTCAATGATATATGTTGTCATGGCAACAGAGGCTCCAGAGATCGAGCTGGACGCCAGTCTGAGGAAGGGCCTGGCTGTGAGGGCCGGCTGTCCAATCAGGCTGTTTGCTGTCATCAGAGGAAGACCCGCCCCCAAGGTTACCTGGAAGCGACTAGGTGTTGACAACGTGGTCCGCAGAGGTCATGTGGACCAGGTTGACTCTATGTCCTTCTTGGTTATTCCTGAGAGCACCAGAGAGGATTCTGGGAAATATTCACTGACCCTGTCCAACTCAGCTGGGGAGAAAGCCATCTTTGTTCGCGTTAAAGTCCTTGGTAAGAAGCAGGAAAAACAAGATCCACTGATCATCTAAAAATATCATAACTAAATGAGTCTTCATCGTCCACAGACACTCCTGGCCCCGTTGGCGGTTTGGATGCAACTGATGTGACTAAAACAACGGCTCAGCTCTCCTGGTTGCCACCAGAGAACGATGGTGGCAGCCCCATCCTTAACTACATTGTGGAGAAGCGGGAGGTGGACAGGAAGACATGGACCAAATGCACAGAAGACCTGAAGAAGCCCAGCTTCAAGGTGACCAACATGACACCTGGCATCGAATACTACTTCAGAGTCATGGCCTGCAACAAGTATGGCATTGGAGTTCCTCAGGACTCTCCCAGGTCCTACTTGGCTGTGGACCCCATCAGTAAGTGTCCCCACAGACCTACCAGTACCTACGAGTATGTCAGGCCTGGTTTTCTTCCTTCTGATCTCAACTGTCCATTGTATCCAGGCGAGCCAGACCCTCCGAAGAAGATGGACGTGTTGGAGATAACGAAGAACAGCGCCACGCTGGGCTGGCTGAAGCCACTCCGAGATGGAGGAGCCAAGATAAATGGTTACGTGGTGGATTATCAGGAAGAGGGTGCACCAGAGGATAAGTGGACCCCATACTCTGTGGTCAAAGATCTGACCATTGTGGTGGTCGGTCTGAAGGAAGGAACCAAGTACAAGTTCAGAGTGGCGGCCAGGAACTCAGTGGGAGTCAGTTTGGCCCGAGAGGCTGAAGGAGTGTTTGAAATCAAGGACCAGCTCAGTGAGTAGACGACTGTTGGAAAAACATACAGATGAAATGAACTTGAATAAACTTGATATTTCTTCTTCCTCCCAGTGGCTCCAAAGATCATCATGCCCGACGTTGTGACGGTCAGAGCAGGGTCCAAGATGGTAGTTGAAGCAATAGTGGCTGGAAAACCAGCTCCCTTCTGCAAGTGGAAGCAAGGCAACGAGGACGTGCTGACCTCTGACCGTCTGTCCGTCATAAAGACACTGACAACCGTCACGCTGATCATAAAGAACGTGACCAGGAAGGACAGCGGTTACTACAGTCTGTCAGCTGAGAACAGCACCTCCAAGGTCAACCAGATCATCAGAGTCACAGTCATGGGTCAGTTACAATGGCGTGCTGTCAGAGGAAACATGTAGGATTAATATCAGTTATCAGAGTAAATCATCAACAGTGGTTTGGACTCTGTTTTTCAGACATACCTGGACCACCGGAAGCTCCATTAGAAGTCACAGAGCTGGACATTGATGCCTGCACGCTGCTGTGGAACTCTCCACAGGAAGATGGCGGCAGCAACATCACCAACTACATTGTAGAGAAGTGTGATGTCAGCCAGGGCGACTGGGTCACCGTGTCCTCATCCTGCACAAAGACCAGCTTTAGAATGACCAAACTGACCCCTGGTAAGGAGTACGGTTTCCGGGTCCGTGCTGAAAACAGGTTCGGCATCTCCGAACCCATTTACTCTGAGAAGACCATCGCCAGATATCCATTTGGTGAGTTTTGCATTAGATATGCATTAGTCTTTCAGGTTTTACATGTTTCTCTGCTCCAACATACCTGATCCAAATTAAATGGCCTATTGTCAGACGTGTTGATCCATTAATCTGATTCAGGTGCTGGAGCAGGAAACATCCAAAACCTGCAGGACTGACTGGACGCCCTGCATGAGTGGTGCCTCACACTGACATGACATGTCGCTGGTTTTGTATTTCCCCACAGATCCTCCCAGTGAACCCAGAAACCTGCAGATCAACAAGATCAACAAGGACTTTGTCATCTTGTCATGGGAGCGTCCCAGCAGCGATGGCGGCAGCCCCATCACTGGTTATTGCATAGAAAAGAAGGAGAGGAACAGCCTTCTGTGGGTGAAAGCTAATGAGGCTACGGTCAAAGCCACCCAGTACACGTGCACAGGCCTGATCGAAGGTCTGGAGTACACCTTCAGGGTGTCTGCACACAACATGGCTGGACATGGAAAACCCTGCAAACAAACAGACTTCATCACTGCCAGGACTGCTGTCGGTAAGGAAGCATGCTCTACGGACATTTCCTCTTTTAATATTTCCCAAGCAGAATTTATCTGCAGCCTTTTATTGTTTCCATGCAGACCCACCAGGTAAACCCGAGCCCATGGATGTGACCAAGAACTCCGTCTCATTGGTCTGGAGTCGTCCTCGACATGATGGTGGCAGCAAGCTGATTGGCTATTACATGGAGTACGCCAAGCTTCCAGAGGAGAAGTGGGTCCGCTGCAATGCCAACTGTATGAACATCCAGACAGAGAGCTACGTGGTGAGCGGACTGGAGGAGGGGCAGCAGTATCAGTTCAGAGTCCTTGCCAAGACGGCCATCAACATCAGCCTGCCGTCTGAGCTGTCCGACCCGATCCCAGTCATCGCAGAAAACGGTGTGGTTCTACTCACAAGTAACAACTTCTGTTCAGTCAGGGAGCACTAACCCTGACAGCTCTTCCTTACCGCCAAACAGTTCCTCCTCGTGTGGATCTGGGCATCAACATGAAGAACCTCATCGTGGTGAAAGCCGGAGAGAACGTCTTTCTGGATGCTCAAGTTTTTGGCAAACCGTTGCCCAAGGTGAGCTGGAAGAAAGACGGAGCGCCGCTGGTCCTTGCGGAGGGAATGAAGATGACCCAGAAGAAGCATGTTCATCTGCTGGAGCTCTACTCTGTCACCAGGAAGGAGTCTGGAGACTACACCATCACAGCTGAAAACATCAATGGTAGCAAGTACGCCACCATAAAGGTGAAAGTACTCGGTAAGTTAGACTTCATCTCTTTGTTTTTTGTCTAACCCTTAAAACTCCAGGATATCCACCTGAGGTTTTCTAGCGTTTCTATCCGTCCAGGAGGTTTACAATCCAGACACAACATGTAGTGTTTATTCAGAGACTCTAGATGGTAAATCCACCATTATTTCTCACATCTTCATCACCATCACTACCATGTTGCTAAGAGACCTCTATTTTCACCTGGACATGATGATGAAGACACTTCCTGTCAGACTTTCCACCAATCAGAGAGCTTAAACTGACGGTAACGTCCAATCAGGAGCAGCCAAAGATCAACAAGTGATGAGAAAAGCAGGAAAATAATGATCCTTTATGGCTGGAATAAAGCCAGGAAGACGTTTGGGATGCAGCTGAGGTGGAGGTGCTGCAGTGAGGACAGCAGGTAGATAGTAGCAGGAAGACGTGTGGAAACATGGAAACAGTGTGTGTGTGTGTTTCAGTGCCAACAGGTTTCACGTTAGACGTTCGGAGGTGTTCCACAGGGATCTTAGCCAGATTCTTTCTCTTTAATATGAATGAATTCCTGCTTTTCTGATCCAGCAGAGTGTTTTAACATAAACCTTTCTACAAGTTTCACATTTAGCAAAAGCTGTCGGGAGTATTCTGTTAAAAAGTAAATGCGTACTTGTTCCTTGTTATTTGATTGGTAATAAATCCTGTTTTCTTCTTCTGGTTGCTCTTTTTGCTGCGATATCTGATGATGCGTTCATTTGACATCATTTTAGCCTCAGAATCTGACAGCTGAGAGTTGAAGTTTAGCTCCCAAATCCTGGCCAATAATAGTAAAAGACGTTTTTTCAGTTTTGTCGGGTTTAGAAAATACTTTCTGTACTTGGACACAAATGCAATCTTCTTTACTTTGCTTCTGCAGATAAACCTGGCCCTCCAGCCTCAGTGAAGACTGCAAAGGTGTTTGCTGACCGTGTGAAGCTGCGGTGGGAGCCCCCTCTTGCAGACGGTGGCTCTGAAATCACCAATTATATCATTGAAAAGCGCGAGACCAGCAGGGCCAATTGGGCCCTGGTCACCTCCAACATCCACGGACATATAACCGACTGCTCGGTGGAGAAACTCATTGAGGGTCATGAATACCAGTTCCGAGTCAGCGCTGAGAACCAGTATGGTGTGGGAGACGCCATCATGACTGACGCTGTCACAGTTAAGAATCCATACGGTAAGAAAATGTTGTCATCCAGGTCTGGGGAGACTCGTCCTCTCTGGTTTTATTTCATTTTACTTTAAAGACATGAGTGACAGATGACCTCGTCTCTTCATCAGATGTTCCCGGACCATGTGAGCCGCCCATCATCACCAACGTTACCAAGGACTCCATGACGGTGAGCTGGAAGGCTCCCGCCAACGATGGCAAGGCTCCCATCCTGGGCTACATGGTGGAGAAACGTGAGGCCACTGAGCTGACCTGGGCTAAGGTCAACCGCCGGCCCGTCATTGACAGAACCATCAAGGCCGTTCAGCTGACCGAAGGCTCAGAGTACGAGTTCAGGGTGATCGCCCTGAACAAGGCGGGTTTGGGCAAGCCCAGTGACGCATCCAACGCTGCTTTTGCTGTTGACCCCGTCTGTGAGTGTCCACTTTCAAAGAAACTCTCTGGAAATCAATCAACTGTTCTTTAAGCTTACATGTCTGTCTTGTAATACTTTAGATCCTCCCGGACCTCCTGCATTCCCCAAGGTGGTGGACTCTACCAAGAGCTCAATCAGCCTCAGCTGGACTAAACCGGCATATGACGGCGGCTGCGAGATCATTGGATATCTGGTGGAGAGCAACCGAGTCAATGCCGACAACTGGACCAAGTGCAACGTCCCAAAGAAACTTCAGGCCACTAAACTTGTGGTGACAGGTCTGATGGACAACACGGAGTACCAGTTCAGAGTCATCGCTGTCAACAAGATTGGAAACAGTGAACCTAGCGATGTTCCCGGGAACCACATGCCAAAAGACATCCTGAGTACGTTCAGCAGATCTTACCTCACCAATCATCTGCATGCATCAGGTCATGTGATCAGTGTGTTTTCCTGATAGACTGAATTATTACGCTGTGATAAAACCTTGTGTCCTTGTCTGGACGAACATCCCAACACGTCCACATCACATGTCTGATTTAAGACAACAAGCACAGTCTCCATTCAAGCTTCTGTCACGGGGACGACTTTAACTAGAAACCAGTTTGTAGATAAACTGGTAAAACCAGTTATAATAAAAAAAAATATATATATATATATAACATATAACATACTGTTTACCGTTACAAACATATAATTCTAATGAAAGTGCTGCAAGAAAAAAGCTAGAATCCAATCACCTCCTTTCCTATTGGTGGAAAAATGTCCCACTTTAACCAATCAGAAAGAGAAACGACAGTGTGATGTGTCTGGCTGCGGAGGAAGAAGAACGTTGTGGGAGTGGACAGGAACAAACCCTGCACGAAATCTGTACAGACAATTATAAAATCAACGGTTTATATTCATATTATAGAACTATTTATATGTAAATGATCCTGTTAATAGAGAGGGAAACAGCCACTCAGACGATGTCGCTGGATCATAACTAACAGCTGATGTTATTTAAATGTCCTTCCATCTTCCAGTCGCTCCTGATGCTGAGCTGGATGCCAGTCTGAGGAAAGCTCTGGTTCTGCGAGCCGGAGTCACCATGAGGCTCTACGTCCCCCTGAGAGGGCGTCCGGCGCCGAAGGTGACCTGGACGAAGGTGGACGCCAACCTAAAGGAACGACAGGGCCTCCTGATCAAGACGTCAGATTGGGACACCCTGCTGATGATTGAAGAAGTTAACAGATATGATGCTGGCAAATATGTCCTGACCCTGGAAAACAGCAGCGGCTCCAAGTCCTACACCATCGTAGTCAAGGTTCTCGGTAAGAAATGCAGTCATGTAACCACTCCGGCAAGCCCAGATGTCTTTTCACTCTAAGACAAACTGCATCCCCTTCCTTTAGATTCACCCGGACCCCCTGTAAACCTGCTCGTAAAAGAGACCTCCAGAACCCACGCCTGCATCACTTGGGATGCACCCCTGATCGACGGGGGCAGCCCAGTGAAGAGCTACATCGTAGAGAAACGTTTGGCTGAGAGGAAGGCTTGGACCTGCGTGTCTGCAGAGTGTCCCAAGATCTCCTTCAGGATCACCAACCTGGAACCGGGTCAGGCGTATTGCTTCAGAGTCCTGGCAGAAAACGCCTACGGCATCGGAGAAGGTTGCGAGACCGCAGGCAGCGTCCGGGCTTCAGGTACCTGCAGCCTGGATTTAGACATTTTTATGTTTATTTAAGCAGGAGAGTCCAGCTCATCTTAGTCCAGGTCCCACATCCAGAACAATCTGGTCTCCAGTGAGTCGGGTCAGTAAAATACCAGAATAATAACCTAAGAACAGCACTTTAGTACAAACAAGTCTGAGCTGGTTATTCAGATGATCATTGCATTGATATTATGAAAAACCTGAAATAAGTTTAATCTATCTGTGACCTCAGTTACACATTTATATATTTTATTTTTCTTTTAGGAATTTATTTAATTAATTTTATATTTTACATGGAAATATTATTATATTAAAATAATTTTAATAGTATTTCTTTATAGATATAGTGATCTAATATTTTTCTCTATTTTATGAATATAATTATATGATTTTTTTGTTTTAAATACAGATATTGTTAGATTATTATATTAAAATGTTTTATCATTATTTTATTTACAAATTTATTTTATTGAATATTTTTATATTGTATATTGTTTTATAAATGATTATATATATATATATATATATATATATATATATATATATATATATATATATATATTAAAAGAATATATATAGATCTAGAAAAAATACCATGGCCCTGTGCTGGACTGGCAACCTGTCCAAGCCTACCTGCCTCTCGCCTGATGAGTGCTGGTATAGACTCCAGCGTCCTCGCGACCATGGACTGAGCGATGTCCTGAAATCCCGTGACAGCTGGACTCCAAAAGCAACACTCTGCCTTTTACTACTTCTTTATTATTTCTTTCTACCATCTGTAATGCGATTAATGTTTCATGTGAAGCACTTTGAACTGCCTTGTACATGAAAGGTGCTGTACAAATGAACTCCCCTACCTCGCCTTTGCAGAGCAACCCGGTCCAGTAATGGACTTTAAAGCTTTGAAGACCACCAAAGACTCCATCACTCTGGGATGGAAGAAGCCCATCAGCGACGGTGGAAGCTACGTTTCTGCTTACATCCTTGAGCAGAATGAGGGTGAGGAGAAATGGAAGCAAATCCTGAAGGCCAAGAATATGTCACACACCATTAGCGAGCTGACGGAAGGCAAAGAGTACATCTTCCGAGTCAAGGCACTCAACGAGTCTGGAGAGGGACCGCCAACTGAGCTCACTGCTGTCGCCAAAGACCAGTTTGGTAAGAAATCCATCTCATTAGCTTAAAATCATCATATTTTTCTCTTCTGATCAGCATTTGTCTGGGTTTCAGTGCTGCCTGACTGCAACTTGAGTGCCCTGCATGACGGTTGCTGCGTGGTAAAGGAGGGCAGCACCACACGTATCAACATTCCCATCATCGGGGTGCCCTACCCCAGCGCCACCTGGAAGAAAGGTGACGTGGTGCTTGGCGATACCGGGCGAATGTGTGTCGAGGCCTCCCAGGGTGTCACCACCCTTCTGATTAGAGACTGCCAGAGAGGAGACGCTGACACCTTCACTGTCAATGTCATGAACAACGCTGGCTCAAAGGATTGCAAATTCCAGCTGAAGGTGGTGGGAAAGCCTGGCATCTGTACCGGACCCATCAAGTTTGATGAGATCACTGCTGATGGCGTCACGCTGGAGTGGGGACCACCCAAAGACAATGGAGGTGCAGAGGTGTCCAACTACATTGTGGAGAAGCGGAGGACCACTGATAACAAGTGGGCTACAGTGGCTTCAGCCATCCAGAAGACCACCATGAGGGTGATCAGACTCCATGACGGCATTGAGTACATCTTCAGAGTGTTTGCAGAGAACAAGTATGGGGTTGGAGAGTATCTGAGGTCTGACCCAGTCATTGCACAGCATCCATTCAGTGAGTACTAATGTTTTAAAAGTAGCCAAACTCTATAATTACATGGTTGAAAAGACACAGTTGTAACATGTTCCGCCCTGGTGTCATCCAGATGTGCCGGAGGCTCCCGCTCCTCCAGAGATTATCAGCATACGCCATGAGTCAGCCATCCTGACCTGGGCAGATCCAAAAGACACTGGTGGCTCCCCAATCACAGGTAAGCTGTGATGATTTCAGTGTGTAGAGCAGCATGACCAGATAAATTCAGCAGTCACTAATGGATTTTATTATTTTTCCAGGGTATCACATAGAATTTAAGGAGAGAAACAGCCTGATGTGGAAACGGGCCAGTAAGACCCCTCTCAGAGTGAAGGAGTGCAGAGTGACTGGCCTGATAGAGGGATTAGAGTACGAGTTCAGGGTGATGGCCATGAACATGGCTGGCCTTGGAAAGGCAAGCAGGGTCACTGAGGCGGTGGTTGCCCTTGATCCTATCGGTAAGTTCAGTGATTGGGATTTGTTTATTAATCCGAGGGGATAAATTCTTGCATATAATGAAAAGACCGACATGTTCTTCATCAGATCCTCCAGGCAAGCCTGAAGTGATAAATGTTACCAGGAACACAGTCACTCTGATTTGGACGGCTCCCAAATATGATGGCGGCTACAAGGTGACTGGCTACATGGTGGAGAAGCTGGAGGCTGACAGCAAAGCCTGGATGAAGGCCAACCATGTTAACGTCCAGGGATGTGCCTTCACTGTCCCTGACCTGACAGAGGGATCTCAGTATCAGTTCAGAATTAGGGCCAAGAATGCTGCTGGTGCTGTCAGTGTTCCTTCAGAGTCTACCGAGTTCCTGACCTGCAAGGATGAATATGGTAATTTAATTTACATTCAGACATATTTTCTCTTGGTTGCTTTAGTAAATCTGATTGGTAAGGACTGAATGCTCATCCATACCCTGTCCTGTTTTCAGAGCCTCCATCTATCACCATCGACCCTGACCATAAGGATGGTGTCTCAGTGAGGGCAGGAGACACAATTGTGATGTCAGCCTCTAAAATTGTCGGAAAGCCTCCACCAACTGCTGTCTGGTCTAAAGGAGGCCGCGAGTTGAAGAACTCGGACATTGTCACTGTGACCAATACTCCCACCTCCTCCACCCTGGCTATTAAATACGCAAGCCGGAAGAACACAGGAGAGTACACCATCACTGCTAGCAACCCCTTCGGTATTAAGGAAGAACATGTTAAGGTGAAGGTCCTAGATGTGCCTGGGCCTCCAGGTCCCATCGAAGCCAGTAATATTTCTGCTGAGAAGTGTACTCTGACCTGGCTTCCACCAGAGGAGGATGGAGGCTGCTCTATCAAATCCTACATTCTGGAGAAGAGAGAGACCAGCCGTCTGCAGTGGACCAAACTCGCTGAAAACGTGATGGACTGCAGATATGTAGCCAGCAAACTGATCAAGGGCAATGAATACATATTCAGGGTGTCGGCTGTGAACCAGTATGGCACTGGAGACTCAAGTCAGTCTGGTCCAGTCAAAATGGTCGACAGTTTCCGTAAGTTTACGTGTTGTTTGAAGAAATTTAATGAAGATTTATCACATTTTATCACATTTTAATTTAGAGATAGAGCAAAAATCCCTCAAGGTTTACAGATTATTGTTCATATTTTGTTTTCTGTCTTCAGGCCCACCAGGTCCACCGTCAACCCCAGAGATTGATAATATCAGTAGGAATGCTGTCACCATTTCATGGAAGAGACCAGTACAGGATGGAGGAAGTGACATTAGAGGATATTGTGTAGAGAGGAAAGAGAAGAAGGGAATGAGATGGGTGAGAGCTTGTAAGAGGACAGTCCCTGACTTGCGCTTTAAGGTGCAAGGCCTGTCTGAAGGAGTAGAGTACGAGTTTAGAGTCACCGCTGAAAATAAGGCTGGTTTTGGAGAGCCAAGTGCGCCATCATGCCCAGTGATGACCAGAGATATTGTCTGTAAGTAAAATTAAAACTGAACAGAATTTTAAAAAGATTTTTTTAAAAAGTCAGATATCACAGCAAACCCTACTAATATCTTGTTTTTTTTTTTTTTTTTTTGTTATTTATTAGATCCACCTGGTCCTCCATCCAACCCCAGAATTTTAGAGACCACAAAAACCACAGCAACTTTTGCCTGGGGCCGACCCCACTATGATGGTGGTCTTGAAGTGGAAGGTTACATCATTGAGTACAAAAAGGAAGGGCTTGATGACTGGGAGACAGAGATGCAGTACCCAGTGACAGTTACTGAGTATGTGATTGGTAAACTTCAGAAAGGAGGCAAATACCACTTCAGAGTCAGTGCTGTCAACTCGGAGGGAACCGGTGAGCCTGCAGAGGTTGAAAAAGTGACAGAACTGGTGGACCAGGAAACAGGACCAGACTTTGAGCTGGATGCTGAGCTCAGGAGGACTCTGGTTGTCAGGAGCCGTGCTTCCATCCGCATGTTTGTTCCCATTAAGGGCCGTCCTGCTCCCGAAGTAACTTGGAGCAAAGATGATACCAACCTAAAGGTTCGCGCACACATCAACACAACGGAGTCCTTCACACTACTGGTTATCCCCGACTGCACCAGATATGATGCTGGGAAATATAACCTGTGTCTGGAAAATGTTGCCGGTAAGAAGACGGGCTTCGTCAACGTGAAGGTTTTGGACACTCCAGGACCACCAGCCAACCTCAAACCAAGAGAAATCACTAAGAACAGCATTACCCTTCAGTGGGAAATCCCAGTAATTGATGGTGGTTCAAAGATTCATAACTATGTTATTGAAAAGAGGAATGCCACCAAGAAGGCCTACACAGTGCTCACCACCACATGGCAGAAGTGTTCCTTTAAATTTACAGATCTTGAGGAGGGATCTTACTACTACTTCCGTGTTTCAGCTGAAAATGACTTGGGGGTTGGCGAGCCTGCTGAAACCCCAGAGCCAATCCGTGTGTCTCAGGCCCCATCTGCACCAGAAAACTTGTATGTCACTGATGTGACAGCTGATAGTGCCAGTCTCGCATGGACCAAACCCATTCATGATGGAGGAAGTTTGATTACTGGATATGTAATTGAGGCTCAGAAAAAGGACACTGATCAGTGGGTCCATGTGATCACCATCAAGGCCCTGGATTACACTGTTCCAGATCTGATCGAGGGTGCTGAATATACCTTCCGTATAATGGCTGTCAATGCATCAGGCAGGAGTGATCCCCGTGAGAGCAGACCTGCTGTTATCAAAGAGCAAACATCTGCTCCATCGTTTGATCTGCGTGGGGTCTACCAGAAGACTGTTATTGCAAAGGCAGGAGATCGTGTCAAAGTGGAGATACCAGTGCTAGGTAAACCTCGGCCTGTGGTTTGCTGGAAGAAGGGAGATGTAATTTTGAAGGAGACACAAAGAATGAACATCGAGACCACACCCACATCAACTATCCTCAACATTGGTGAGATCAAAAGATCTGATGGAGGCCAGTATTCGATGACAGGCAAGAACCTACTGGGCACATTGACAGAGACCATCACAGTCCTGGTCCATGACATTCCAGGCCCTCCTACTGGCCCCATCAAGCTGGATGAAGTGTCCTGTGATTATGTCCTCATGTCCTGGGAAGCACCAGAGAACGATGGAGGTGTTCCAATCAACAACTATATTGTTGAGATGCGGGAGACTACTGGCACTTCGTGGGTGGAGTTGGCAGCTACGGTCATTCGCACCACATTCAAGGCAGCCAGACTTAACACTGGAACACAGTACCAGTTCCGTGTCAAAGCCCAGAACAGATATGGCATTGGACCATGTATCGTCTCTGAATCAGTGTTGGCTGCTTATCCTTTTGATGTACCAGGTCAGCCTGGCACTCCTGCGGTCACTTCTTTCAACAAGGATGCTATGACCCTCAGCTGGAACGAACCATCATCTGATGGAGGTAGCCCCATTCTGGGTTATCACGTGGACAGAAAAGAGAAAAACAGCATTCTGTGGCAGAGGATCAGCAAAGCTCTTGTTGTTGGAAATATTTTCAAATCAACAGGCCTTGTTGATGGCATTGCATATGAGCACCGTGTCATTGCTGAAAACATGGCTGGTCTTAGCAAACCAAGTAAACCCTCTGAGCCTATGTATGCTTTGGATCCAGTAGACCCACCCGGCAGACCTGTGGCACTAAATATCACAAGACATGAAGTGACAGTGTCGTGGACCAAACCCGAGGGTGATGGTGGATTCTCCATTACTGGTTACACAGTGGAGAGGAAAGAACTGCCCAATGGACGCTGGCTCAAAGCAAACTTTAACAACATTCTAGAAACCATCTACACTGTCAGTGGTCTGACTGAAGATGCAACTTATGAATTCCGTGTGTTTGCTAGAAACTCAGCTGGTGGCGTTAGCGCTCCATCTCAACCTTCAGAAGCAATCACATGCAGAGATGACATTGAGGAGCCCAGGCTAGATGTTGATGCTTCCTTTAGCAGCACTGTTGTGGTCATGGCAGGAGAGATATTCAAGCTGGAAACCAATGTGACTGGCAGGCCAATTCCATCTCTGGTTTGGACCAAGGAAGGGAAGGAGCTGGAGGATACAGCAAAGCTAGAGATAAAGTCATCTGATTTCCACACAACTCTAATCAACAAAGACTCCCTGAGGAGGGATGGTGGCGCTTTTACTCTGACTGCCAGAAATCCTGGAGGCTTTGCCAAGTTCATATTCAATGTCAAAGTGCTTGATAGACCTGGACCACCAGCTTCCCTCACTGTTACAGACGTCACTGCTGAAAAATGTGTCCTTAACTGGCTGCATCCAGCACATGATGGTGGAGCCAAGATTGAATATTTCATCATTCAGCGACGTGAGACCAG
Source organism: Telmatherina bonti (assembly GCF_933228915.1). NCBI lineage: Eukaryota > Metazoa > Chordata > Actinopteri > Atheriniformes > Telmatherinidae > Telmatherina > Telmatherina bonti. The sequence continues at coordinate 3,012,007 of NC_136613.1, forward strand.
TAGGTTGGCGTGGACAAATGTGGCTACAGATCTTCAAGCAAACAGGTTCAAGGTCACTAAGCTTCTTAAGGGCAATGAATACATTTTCAGGGTCATGGCTGTTAACAAGTACGGTGTTGGTGAACCTCTAGAGTCTGAACCCATCATATGCGCCAACCCATATGTTCCTAGTGATCCACCATCACAACCTGAGGTTACCACAATCACAAAGGACTCCATGGTGGTCTGTTGGGAGCGTCCTGAACATGATGGGGGCAGCAGAATTAACACTTACATAGTTGAGAGAAGAGATAAAACAGGTCTACGCTGGGTGAAGTGCAACAAGAGGACTGTAACTGATTTGAGATTCAAAGTTTCTGGACTCACAGTTGGACATGAGTATGAATTCAGAATTCTTGCTGAGAACAATGCTGGTCTAAGTCAGCCCAGTCCTTCCAGTCCATTCTACAAAGCCATAGATACCATCTTCCAGCCTGGACCTCCTGGAAACCCCAGAGTGCTGGACACTACCAAGTCTTCCATCTCTCTCGCCTGGAACAAACCTGTCTATGATGGGGGTTCGGAAATCACCGGTTACATTGTGGAGACATGCCTGCCCGAGGAAGATGAATGGACAATACATACTCCCAAAAAAGGATGGACATCCACTTCATTCACCATCACCAATCTGAAGGAGAACCAGGAGTATAAAATCAACATCTGTGCCACCAATTGTGAAGGAGTGGGAGAGCCCGCTGCCGTTCCTGGTACACCTAAAGCCGAAGACAGACTGCTTCCTCCAGAAATTGAACTTGGAGCAGAGCTGCGTAAAGTGGTCTGCATCAGAGCCTGCAGCACACTTAGACTTTTTGTTCCTATCAAGGGAAGGCCAGCACCTGAAGTAAAATGGTCAAGAGAGCATGGAGAATCCTTAGACAAAGCCAACATTGAAATCACTCCATCATTCACTACTGTCCAAATAGATAATGTTGACAGGTTTGATGGTGGTAAATACATGGTAACTGTAGAGAATGCGTCAGGAAGCAAGACCGCTTTTGTTAATGTCAGAGTATTAGATACTCCCGGAGCACCTCAAAATCTGTTGGTCAAGGAGGTCACTAGAGATTCAGTTTCCCTGGTTTGGGATGCACCTCTCATTGATGGGGGCTCCAGAGTCCGCAACTATATTGTTGAGAAGCGCGAATCAACCAGAAAGGCTTACTCCACTGTGTGCGCCAGTTGCCACAAGTCTAGTTGGAAAATTGGAGAACTGGAAGAAGGAAAAATGTATTTCTTTAGAATCCTTGCTGAAAATGAGTATGGTGTTGGTCTCCCAGTAGAGACTGTTGAGCCAATTAAAGTGTCTGAGAAGCCTCTACCACCAGGCAAAGTTTCCCTCCTTGAAGTGACTGGTACCAGTGTAACATTAACATGGGAAAAGCCAGACCATGATGGTGGAAGCAGAATCACAGGCTATATTGTTGAGATGCAGGGTAAAGGCAGTGAAAAGTGGACTCAGGTCATGGTGGTAAAGACTAACAGTGCTCAAGTAACTGGACTTACGCAGGGAGAGGAGTATATGTTCCGTATCTCAGCCACCAATGAAAAGGGTGTAAGTGATCCACGTCCTCTCAGTGTGCCTGTGGTGGCCAAGGATCTGGTGATCTCACCATCCTTCAAACTGCTTTTCAGCACATTTAGCGTCCTGGCCGGAGATGATCTGAAGATCGACGTGCCATATGCTGCTTGTCCCAAGGCTACAGCAACATGGCTCAAAGATGGTGCCGTTCTCAAGGAAACAACACGAGTTAATGCTGAGACCACAGATAAAAATCTTCTCCTGGTCATTAAGGAGGCTTGCAGAGATGATGTTGGCACATATACAATCAAACTGACCAATACAGCTGGAGAGGCCACAACAGATATAAGTGTTGTTGTCTTAGATAAACCTGGACCTCCAACAGGCCCAATCAAGCTGGATGAGGTCACTGCTGACAGCGTGATCTTGACTTGGGATGCACCAAAGTATGATGGTGGCTGTGGCATTAATAATTACATTGTGGAGAAGAGAGACACGTCGACCACCAACTGGCAGATTGTGTCGGCTACAGTGGCCAGAACCACAATCAAGGCAGCTCGTCTAAAGACTGGATCTGAGTACCAGTTTAGGATTGCTGCAGAAAATAGATATGGCAAGTCTTCATTCCTGCTCTCTGAGTCAATCATTGCCCAATATCCATTTGAAGTTCCAAGTTCACCACGTTCTGTTGAAGTCCAGTCAGCAACCAAGGAAAGCATGGTAGTTCTTTGGGAGAAACCCAGCAATGATGGTGGAAGCAAGATTCTGGGCTACCACTTAGAACTCAAAGAGAAGAACAGTCTACTGTGGGTCAAACAGAACAAACAAATCATCCCAGAACCCAGATATAAGGTTGTTGGTCTTGAGGAGGGAATTGAATATGAGTTCAGGGTCTATGCTGAGAACATTGTTGGTCTTAGCAAAGCCAGCAAAGTAAGTGAAATCCAGGTGGCAAGAGATCCCTGTGATAGACCAGGAAAACCAGAAGCTGTCATTGTAACCAGAAACCAAGTAACACTCAGATGGACCAAACCAGAGTATGATGGTGGCATCAAAATTACAGGATATGTTGTTGAGAAGAAGGAGGGAAGTGGCCGCTGGATGAAGGCCAGTTTCACTAACATCATTGAGACTGAATTCATCATCACAGGACTGACTGAAGATCAGACTTATGAGTTTCGTGTTATTGCTAGAAATGCAGCAGGAGTCTTTAGTCAACCGTCCGATTCCACTGGAGAGATCACCGCCAAGGATGAGGTGGACCCACCCAAAATTGACTTGGAGGCCAAGTACTCCCAGGCAGTAGTGGTAAATGCAGGCGAGACGTTCAGACTTGAAGCTGGAATCTACGGTAAGCCTGTGCCCGCCGTACACTGGCTAAAAGAAGGCCATGAGATTACCGAGGCAGCTCGCTTGGAGTTGAAAAACACAGACTTTACAGCCTGTCTGGTTGTAAAAGAGGCTATCCGTGTGGATGGAGGTCAGTATACCCTGCTGGTAAAGAATGTTGGAGGAGAGAAATCTGTTAACATCAATGTCAAAGTCTTGGACAGACCAGGTCCACCTGAGGGCCCCATTTCTATTTACGGTGTCACCAGTGAGAAATGTTCCATTTCCTGGAAACCTCCCTTGCAAGATGGTGGAAGTGATATCTCCCATTACATTATTGAGAGGAGGGAAACCAGTAGATTGGTGTGGACTGTGGTTGAACCCAAAGTTCAGACACTGAACTTGAAGATCACCAAGCTTCTACCCAATAATGAGTACGTTTTCAGAGTGATTCCAGTCAACAAGTATGGTGTGGGCGAGCCCCTGGAGTCTGAGCCAATGATCGCCAGGAATCCATTTGTCCCTCCCAGCCCACCAACAGAGGTGGAAGTCTCCACAATCAGTAAGGACTCTATGGTGGTGACCTGGGAGAGACCTGCCAGTGATGGTGGCAGCGCCATCCAAGGATATGTCGTTGAGAAACGTGACAAGGACGGCGTGAGGTGGACCAGGTGCAACAAGCGCAACGTGAGTGAGCTGCGCTTCAGAGTGACAGGGCTCCTTGAAAACCATAGCTATGAATTCAGAGTTTCTGCTGAAAATGCTGCTGGAGTGGGCACACCTAGCACAGCAACAGTGTACTACAAAGCACTGGATCCCATCTTCAAACCGGGACCACCAAACAACCCTAAGGTGGTAGACACCTCTAGATCCACTGTCTCTCTGACATGGGGCAAACCAATCTATGACGGAGGTTGTGAGATTCAGGCTTACATTGTTGAAGCATGTAATGGCGCATCTGATGAGTGGTTTATGTGCACTCCTCCCACTGGAATTACAGACACCAAGTTTACAGTGAAAAAGCTTCTTGAGAAACATGAGTACCAGTTCAGAGTGTGTGCAGTCAACAAAGTTGGTGTTGGTGAGCATGCCGATGTGCCTGGAAAGCTTCTTCTTGAGGAGAAGCTAGAAGCTCCTGATCTTGACCTGGATGCTGATATGAGAAAAATGATCAACATCAGAGCAGCAAGCACTCTCAGGTTGTTTGTTCCTGTGAGAGGTCGTCCAGCTCCTGAGGTGAGATGGGGCAAAGCTGATGGGGAGATTAAGGAGACTGCCCAAATTGACAATACAGGAAGCTACGCTTCACTTGTGATTGAGAATGTTGACAGATTCGACAGTGGAAAGTACACCTTGACTGCAGAGAATGCCAGCGGAATGAAGTCGGTCTTTATCAGTGTCAGAGTCCTGGACTCCCCGAGCCCACCTACCAACTTCACAGTGAAAGAAATTACCAAGAACTCTGTCACTCTCACATGGGAACCTCCTCTTCTTGATGGAGGATCAAAGATTAAACATTACATTGTTGAAAAGCGTGAGAGTACCAGGAAAGTTTATTCTCCTATAACCACCTGCAACAGGATGTCATGGAAAGTTGAACCACTCCCAGAGGGCGGAATCTTCTTCTTCAGAGTCCTGGCTGAAAATGAATATGGCGTGGGTCTCCCAGCTAAAACTTTAGAACCAATTAAAATATCTGAGAAGCCTCAGCCTCCAGGTAAGGTCAGCGTTGTGGATGTCACTCACAGCACCGTTACTCTGACCTGGGAGAAGCCCGAACATGACGGTGGAAGCAGAATTAGTTACTATGAAGTTGAAGTGGCTCCAAAGGACAGTGAAAATTGGTCTGTATGTGCCAGTGTGAAGGCTCTGGAAACAGTAGTGACCAACCTTCTCAAAGGAGAGGAATATCAGTTCAGGGTTGTCGCTGTAAATGACAAAGGCAAAAGTGACCCAAGACAACTGGTGCAGTCAGTTGTAGCAAAGGATCTTGTCATTGAGCCTTCTGTCCGACCCAAACTGAGTTCCTACAATGTTCAAGTGGGTTATGACCTTAAGATAGAAGTTCCAATTGCTGGCCATCCAAAGCCAACCATAACCTGGACCAAGGATGGAGCAGCCCTTAAACAGACCACCAGAGTTAATGTCACTGATTCAGCACATCACACCACTCTGACCATAAAGGATGCCACCAGAGAGGATGGAGGAATGTACACTATTAATATTGCCAATGCTCTCGGTTCCAAGGATGCCACTATTGAAGTAATAGCCCTGGACAAACCAGGCCCACCAACAGGCCCCGTAAAGATTGACGATATCAGTGCTGAGAGTATCACTCTTAGCTGGGAGCCTCCTACATACACAGGTGGCTGTCCAATCTCCAACTATGTGGTGGAAAAGAGAGACACAACAACAACAAACTGGATTGTTGTGTCTGCCACTGTGGCAAGAACAACATTAAAGGTGTCCAATCTGAAGACAGGTGCTGAATACCAGTTCAGAATCTATGCAGAGAACAGATATGGAAAGAGTTATGCAATTGATTCAGAGCCTGTCCTGGCTCAGTATCCATTCCAGGAACCTGGTAGTCCAGGAACACCATTTGTGTCCTCATACACTAAAGACTACATGGTGGTTGAGTGGCATAAACCCCCATCAGATGGAGGCAGTGCAATTTTGGGCTACCATTTGGAGAGGAAAGAGAAGAACAGTATCCTCTGGACCAAGATCAACAAAATGCTCATCCAAGACTGCAGATTCAAATCCACTCCTTTAGAGGAAGGTATTGAGTATGAGTACAGAGTGTATGCTGAGAATATTGTTGGCATTGGAAAATGCAGCAAAGTATCTGAAGTTTATGTGGCTCGTGACCCATGTGATCCTCCTGGTCGTCCCGAGGCTGTGATTGTGACCAGGCACTCGGTGAAACTGAGGTGGACTGCCCCACAGTACGATGGTGGAAGCCTTGTTACTGGGTATGTGGTAGAAAAACGTGACCTTCCTGAGGGCAAATGGATGAAGGCAAGCTTCACTAACATCACTGAACACGAGTTCACAGTTAGCGGCCTGACAGAGGACAGCAAATATGACTTCAGAGTGATAGCAAGGAATGCGGCTGGTGCTGTCAGCAAGCCCTCTGAGACTACAGGATCCATAACAGCTAAAGATGAAGTTGAGCCACCTAAGTGTGAAACAGATCCTATGTACAACCAGACCCTTGTTATTAGTGCTGGAGAGACTTTCAATCTGGAGGCCAGCGTGGAAGGAAAGCCCATTCCCACAGCTCAGTGGTTCAAAGGAAGCGTTGAAGTTGAAAACTCAGCAAGAGCTGAGATCAAAAACACAGATTTTAAGGCTTTGCTTGTTGTTAAGGATGCCATTAGAGTGGATGGAGGACAGTACACTCTGGTTCTGACAAATGTGGCTGGAACTAAGACTGTTCCATTCAGTGTGAAGGTTCTGGACAGACCCGGACCCTCAGAAGGACCCCTTACGGTCAGTAATGTTACTGAGGAGAAATGCTCACTGTCTTGGCTTCCACCAAGGCATGATGGAGGAGCTAGCATTTCTCACTACATCATTCAGAAGAGAGAAACCAGCCGCTTGGCATGGACTGTGGTTTCCAGCGATTGTGGTGCTACAATGTTCAAAGTTACCAAATTATTAAAGGGGAACGAGTACATCTTCAGAGTGATGGGAGTCAATAAATATGGTGTGGGTGAGCCTCTTGAATCAGCTCCTGTGATAATGAGAAATCCATTTGTTCCTCCTGGTTCCCCACAGGAACTTGAGATCACTAATATAACAAGGGACTCCATGACTGTCTGCTGGAACCGTCCTGAAACCACAGGTGGCAGTGATATTGTAGGCTACATTATTGAAAAGAGAGACAGAGCCGGAGTGAGGTGGACCAAGTGCAACAAACGTAGGGTAACAGACTTGCGTTTCAGAGTAACAGGACTGACAGAGGACCATGAATATGAATTCAGAGTATCTGCTGAGAACGCAGCTGGAGTGGGCCTGCCAAGCCCAGCTACACCCTATCTGAAAGCCTGTGACCCCACCTTTGAACCAGGATGTCCCACTAATACACACGTTGTTGACACAACAAAAGACTCTGTTACGGTTGCTTGGCATAGGCCAATCTATGATGGTGGATGTGAGATTCAAGGATACGCTGTTGAAATTACTAAGGCAGATGAAGAGGAATGGACCATATGTACACCACCCTTTGGAGTAAATGATACCAAGTTTACCATTAAAAAGCTGATAGAGCACCAAGAATACAAGGTGCGCATTTGCGCCATCAATAAGTTGGGTGTTGGTGAGCCCACAGAGATCCAGGGAGTTGTAAAACCAATCGATAAGATTGATCCTCCAGAGATGATTCTGGACTCAGAGCTCAGGAAGGGAATAGTTGTCAGAGCAGGTGGCTCCATGAGAATTTGCATTCCTTTCAAGGGCCGTCCCGCTCCTGAAGTAAGCTGGGCTAAGGAGGATGGCGAGATGCCCAGTAAAGTTCAGATTGAGACAGGTGAAGATTTCACACAGCTCTCCATTGACATCTGTGATAAATATGATGCAGGGAAATACATACTCAACTTGGAAAATAGTGCAGGTACCAAATCAGCATTTGTCTCTGTCAAAGTTCTGGATACTCCAGGAGCTCCTTTGAATCTAACAGTTAAAGATATTAAGAGAGAGAGTGTTACTCTGACCTGGGAGCCTCCTGTTATTGATGGCGGTGCAAGAATCAAGAACTACCTAGTTGAAAAGCGTGAGTCTACCAGAAAGGTTTACTCTAATGTTGACAACAAATGCACCAAGACAAGTTACCGCATCACTGGTCTCACAGAGGGCACTGTCTACTACTTCAGAGTCTTGGCTGAGAATGAGTTTGGTGTGGGTCAGGCTTCTGAGACAAAACAATCAGTTAAAACATCTGAGCCCCCGCTGCCTGTGGGTAAGGTCACTTTGACTGAAGTGACAAAAACCACTGCCAGTCTCTCTTGGGAAAAACCAGATCATGATGGAGGCAGCAGGATCATTGGGTACTACATTGAGATGCAGCCCGTAGGCTCAGAGGAATGGGTAGTGGCTGCTACAACCAAAACTTGTGAGGGTACTGTCACAGGCCTCAGTGCAGGGCATGAGTACCTGTTTAGAGTGTCAGCCTTTAATGAGAAAGGCAAGAGTGACTCCAGACCTCTGGCTGCACCAGTTACTGCTAAAGATGTAACCATTGAGCCCAGATTTAAGATAAGGTTCAGCACTTACAGTTTACAGACCGGTGAGGATCTGAAAATTGAGATCCCAGTATTTGGGCGGCCTGTTCCCAAAGTTGAATGGAAAAAGGAAGGACAGGCTCTCAAAGAAACAACTAGACTAAATGTGACCAGCATAGCCTCATCTACTAAACTCCTCATTAAAGATGCAAATAAAGAAGACTCTGGTAAATACACCATTACAGCCACCAGCAGCATTGGAACAGCTACAGAAGAGATCACTGTCATCATTCTGGATAAACCTGGGCCACCCACAGGCCCTGTAAAGATTGAGGAGGTGAGCTCTAACTATGTTACCCTCTCCTGGGAGCCACCAGAGTATACTGGAGGTTGTCAGATTAACAACTACATTGTAGAAAAGAGAGACACAACCACCACAGCTTGGCAGATTGTGTCTGCAACTATTGCAAGGACAACCATCAAAGTCACCAAACTGAAGACTGGTGTTGAGTACCAGTTCAGAGTGTCTGCAGAGAACAGATATGGAAAGAGTTCAGTCATCATCTCCCCTGCTGTTGTTGCTCAGTATCCATTCAGCGTGCCTGCTGCACCAGGAACACCTATTATTACAGCTGCAACCAAGGATAACATGGTTGTCGAATGGAAACCTCCCACCAACAATGGGGGCAGTCCAATCCTTGGCTATCACCTGGACAGAAAGGAGAAGAACAGTCTTTTATGGACTAAACTGAACAAACTTCTAATTCCAGAAGCACGTTTTAAGACAACAGAGCTGGAAGAAGGTATTGAATATGAATTCAGGGTTTATGCTGAGAATACTGCTGGTCTCAGCCCTGCTAGCAAGACCTCTGAAAGTACAGTAGCCAGGGACCCATGTGACCCACCAGGCACTCCTGAAGCCATTGAAATCACCAGAAACCATGTTACCCTCCAGTGGACTAGGCCCCAGTATGATGGAGGTAGTGCAATCACTGGCTATGTGATCGAGAGGAGGAAGCATCCAGACACCCGCTGGATGAAAGCCAGTTTCACAAATATCATTGAAACCCAGTTTAAAATCACTGGTCTCACTGAAGACTGTGTTTATGAGTTCAGAATTATTGCCAGAAATGCTGCAGGTATCTCCAGCAAGCCATCTGAGAGCACTGGAGAAATTACAGCCAAAGATGAGATTGAAGCTCCAGATGCCACCATGGACTCTAAATTCAAGGATCTGACTGTTGTTCATGCAGGTGAGACATTTGTCATTGATGCTGATTACACTGGCAAGCCCCTGCCTGAGGTCACTTGGCTCAAGGATGGAAAGGAAATTGACAAAGCCACACCTAGAATGGAAATCAAGACCACACTCACACGTACCATCCTGACAGTCAAAGATTGCATCAGAGTCGATGGTGGCCACTTTGTCCTAAAACTAGTTAATGTGGGCGGAGTCAAGGTGATCCCAGTTAATGTTAAAGTTTTGGACAGACCCGGTCCTCCAGATGGCCCATTAGAAATTAGGGGAGTAACAGCTGAGAAATGTTATCTGCACTGGAGCCACCCCTCACATGATGGCGGGGCAAGCATCTCTCACTACATCATTGAAAAGAGAGAGACTAGTCGTTTGTCATGGACTATGGTTGAGCCCAAGATCCAGGCAATCAGCTATAAAGTCACAAAATTGCTTCCGGGCAATGAATACATTTTCAGAGTCACCGCTGTGAATAAATATGGTGTTGGTGAACCTTTAGAGTCGGAGCCCGTCATTGCTCGCAATCCATTCACTACTCCAAGTGCCCCCTCCACCCCGGAGCCCAGTGCTATCACTAGAGACTCCATGGTGCTTACCTGGGAGAGGCCTGAAGACAACGGAGGAGCCCAAATTGAAGGATATGTCCTTGAAAAACGTGATAAGGATGGGGTCAGGTGGACCAAATGTAACAAGAAAAGACTGAATGACCTGAGATTCAGGTGCACAGGCCTAACAGAGGGCCACTCCTATGAGTTCAGGGTCTCAGCAGAAAATGCTGCCGGCGTTGGAAAGCCTAGTGCACCCACAGAGTATATCAAGGCATGTGATGCCACTTATCCACCAGGACCCCCAAATAACCCCAAAGTCACTGATCATTCCAGCAGCACAGTCTCCTTGTCCTGGTCCAGACCTATCTATGATGGAGGAGCACCAATCACAGGATATGTTGTTGAACTGAAGGAGGCTGGAGATGATGAGTGGATTGTTTGCACACCTCACACTGGGGTCCAGGCCACTCAGTACACTGTGAAGAAACTGAAAGAGAATGCAGAGTACAACTTCCGTATCTGTGCTGTAAACATTGAGGGAGTTGGGGATCATGTGGACTTACCTGGGTCTGTGATCGCTTCAGAGAAGCTTGAGGCTCCTGAAATTGAACTAGATGCTGACCTAAGGAAAATGGTGAATGTTCGTGCTACTGCCACCCTCCGTCTGTTTGTAACTATCAGAGGAAAGCCTGAGCCTGAGGTTAAGTGGTCAAAGGCTGATGGCACTCTGAATGAACGGGCTCAGATTGAAGTCACAAGCTCTTATACCATGCTGGTGATTGAGAATGTTGACAGATTTGACACAGGTAAATATGTTCTGACCCTTGAGAACCTTAGTGGTTCTAAGTCTGCATTCATCAATGTTAGAGTTCTGGATTCTCCCAGTGCTCCAACCAACCTGGAAGTCAAGGATGTGAAGAGACACTCTGTGTCTCTTTCCTGGGAACCTCCTCTAATTGATGGTGGGGCTAAGATCTCACATTATATTGTTGAGAAGAGAGAGCAGAAGAGAATGGCTTTCACCAGTGTTTGCACAAACTGTGTCAGGAATTCTTACATCGTTTCAGACCTGCAGGAGGGAGGCCGATACTATTTCCGTGTGTTGGCTGTAAATGAGCTTGGAGTAGGTTTGCCTGCAAGCACAGATCAAGTGAAGGTATCAGAAGCTCCTTTACCTCCTGGTAAAATCACAGTGGTTGATGTGACCCGCCATACAGTCACCCTGTCATGGGAAAAGCCTGATCATGATGGAGGCAGCAAAATCACAAGCTACATTGTGGAGATGCAACCCAAAGGAGATGACAAATGGACAATATGCAGTGAAGCAAAAGCTCTGGAAGCTACTATTGATGGACTCACAACTGGAGAGGAATATTCCTTCAAGGTGATTGCTGTGAATGATAAGGGTAGGAGTGATCCCAAGCCTTTAGCTGCTCCTGTGGTGGTCCAGGATATCACCACAGAACCTATCATCAACCTGCTGTTCAACACTTACAGTGTAAAAGCAGGAGATGACTTGAAGATTGATGTTCCCTTCAAAGGCAGACCCCAGCCAGAGGTATCATGGAAAAAAGACGGACATGTGCTTAAGCAGACAACAAGAGTAAATGTTGTTAATTCCAAAACTTCATCCAAGATTATCATCAAGGATACCACCAAGGATGATGTTGGAAAGTACAAGATAACTCTGACTAACAGTGTCGGCACCAAGGCAGCTGAAATCTCTGTTGTAATCCTGGACAAACCTGGTCCACCTAGCAACATTAAGGTGGATGAGGTGAGCGCTGACTTCATCTGTCTGTCCTGGGATCCTCCAACCTATGACGGTGGATGCCAAATCAACAACTATGTGGTGGAGAAGAGAGACACCACCACTACTACATGGCAGATTGTGTCAGCTACGGTAGCCAGGACATCTATAAAGGTTTCCCGTCTTACTCAAGGAACAGAGTACCAGTTCCGCATTGCTGCTGAGAACCGTTATGGTAAGAGCCCTGCCATTGACTCTGCTCCTATGATCGCTCAGTATCCATTTGAGCCCCCCGGTCCCCCAACCAATCTCCATGTTGCACATGCTACCAAGACCAGCATGTTGGTGGTGTGGGGCAGACCTGCCAGCGATGGTGGAAGCGGTGTTATTGGTTATCACATCGAATGCAAAGACCAAAGCAGCATCTTATGGACCAAAGTCAACAGAGGTCTGCTGGCTGATAACCAGTTTAAGATGACCGGCATTGAGGAAGGCCTATTGTATCAGTTTAGAGTCTACGCTGAGAATATTGCTGGCATTGGTCCATGCACTAAGCCCAGTGAGGCCATTGCAGCCAGGGACCCATGTGAATCTCCACGTCATCTCAGAGTCACAAACATTACCAGGAACTCAGTTTCCCTCTTCTGGGATGGGCCGGAGTATGATGGTGGAGTGAAAATTACTGGATACATAGTAGAACGCAAAGAACTTCCAAATGGTCGCTGGTTGAAATGCAACTTCACCAATCTGAAGGACACCTACTTTGATGTTACAGGCCTTACAGAAGATGTCCAATATGACTTCCATGTCATTGCTCGAAATTCAGCTGAGCTGTTAAGCGCTCCATCAGAAAATACTGGTCCTGTCACTGTCAAGGACGATGTAGATCCTCCAACCATCATCATGGAAGATAAATTCAGGCAGCTGGTTGTCATTAAGGCTGGCGATGTTATCAGAATTGATGCTGAAATCACTGGACGTCCACTCCCAGTTGTGTCCTGGACTAAGGATGGGAGGGAGATTGAGGTTAAAGCCAGATGTGAAATAACTTCCACCAACTTCGCAACCACTCTGATTGTCAGAGATGCTATCAGGAGGGACTCAGGACAGTATGTCTTAACTCTACACAATGTAGCAGGAACTCGGTCTGTGGCCATCAACTGTAAGGTTCTAGACAGACCTGGACCTTCCTCAGGTCCTTTAGCAGTCTCTGGCCCCACAGCAGAAAAATGCACTCTAACATGGGGACCTCCTCAAGAAAACGGTGGTGCTGAAATCATGCACTACATCGTAGAGAAGCGTGAGACGAGTCGCCTTGCTTGGACTCTTGTCTATGGAGACATGAAGGCAACTACCTGCAAAGTGACCAAGCTGCTTAAAGGAAATGAATACATCTTCCGGGTCAGGGGAGTCAACAAATATGGAGATGGAGAGGCTTTAGAGAGTGAGCCAATAAAAGCCTTAGATCCATTCACGGTGCCTGCAGCCCCCACTAACGTCCAGGTCACCTCAGTTACCAGTGAGGCAATGACCATCTGCTGGGAAAGGCCTGTTTCTGATGGGGGCAGCAGTATCGCTGGCTATGTCATTGAGAGGCGAGAGAAGACTGGTCTCCGTTGGTGTCGCGTCAACAAGAAACCTGTTTATGACTTGAGAGTGAAAGCCTCAAACCTCCGTGAGGGCTGTGAGTATGAGTACAGAGTATTTGCAGAGAATGCTGCTGGCCTCAGTGCTCCTAGCACCCCTTGCCCACTCACCAAAGCTGAAGACCCACAGTTCCTACCCTCACCTCCAACTAAGCCTAAGATCATTGACTCTACAAAGACCACTGTCACTTTGTCATGGAATAAGCCACTGTTTGATGGTGGGGCACCTGTGACTGGTTACAGAGTAGAATACAGGAAGACATCAGATGATGAATGGATTGTTGGAGTCCAGAACACAAAGAACACAGAGTTTACAGTGGTGGGACTGACACCTGGGGCTGAATATGTGTTTGTTGTCAAGTCTATTAACAAGATTGGACCCAGCGAGCCCAGTCCTGAGTCAGACAAACAGATTGCCAAAGAAAACGAGGAGGAGCCTGTCTTTGAGATCAGCAATGAGATGAGGAAGACTCTGATTGTCAAAGATGGGAGCTCATTCACCATGAAAGTGCCCTTCAGAGGAAAACCCATCCCCAGTGTGACTTGGTCTAAACCTGATGTTGACCTTAGAGTGCGTGCTGTCATTGACACCACAGACACCTTCACTTCAATCACCTTAGAAAAAGCAACTCGCAGTGATTCTGGAAAATACACCATCACGCTGTCCAGTGTGGCTGGAACCTCCTCACTGACACTCAATGTCAGAGTCCTGGACTCACCTGGACCCCCTACCAGTGTGGAGGTCAAGGAAGTGACCAAGACCTCAGCCACTGTAACCTGGGACACTCCTGAGAACGAGGGTGGTGGACCAGTCAAGAATTACCTTGTTGACTTCCGTGAGGCCAGCAAGAAAGGCTGGACCAGGCTAACTGACACATGCCACAGACTGACAAACAAGGTGTCAAACCTGAAGGAGGGGGAAGTCTACTACTTCAGAGTGACAGGCGAGAATGAATATGGTGTTGGTGTTCCTTCAGAGACCAAAGAGGGAACCAAGATCACAGGTATAGAGATGTTATGTGCCAATGTTGTTGTTTCATGTTGTACCCGTGTTAAAACACATTATGGCATTTTCTTCCAGAAAAACCCAGCCCACCACCAAAGCTGGGAGCAACTGATGTGACCAAGGAGAGTGTAACGTTGGCTTGGGCCAAGCCAGAACAGGATGGAGGCAGCAGAATTACTGGCTATCTGGTTGAAGCACTAGAAAAAGGCCAAGAGAAGTGGGTCAAGTGTGGCTTAACTAAGTCCATCCACTTCACAGTGTCTGGCTTAAGGGAGAACGCAGAGTACTTCTTCAGAGTCAGAGCTGAGAACCATGCTGGTTTCAGTGACATTAAGGAGATGCTTACCCCTGTTATGGTCAAAGACCAGATTGGTGAGTTACTGATTTTGGAAGTTCAGCTTCAACTCTGGTATTAATAAGACTAAAACTAAACACAAAAAAAGAATAAGCCAACATAGCCTTCTACATCGATGCTAAACAACTCAGTGTTCCCTTTGATTTCTATTTTGACAAGTGGATTTTGTTTTTGTTGTAGAACCTCCTGAGATCAACATGAAGGACTTCCCACACAACACTGTGTATGTGAGAGTCGGCTCCACCCTCAAGTGTGAGATCCCGCTGACCGGCAGGCCGCTGCCTAAAATCACTTTGTCTAAGGACGATGTAGTGCTCAAGTCAACCATGAGGTTCAACTCTGAAGTCACTCCAGACAGCATCAAAATCATTCTGCGTGAAAGCATCGCTGGAGACTCGGGACGCTACGATATCACTGCCTCCAACTCCAGTGGAACCACCAAATCCTACATTAATATTGTTGCTCTGGACCGTCCGAGTGCTCCAGTGGGACCTGTGGAGTTGTTTGATGTCACAGAAGATAGTGTAAGCCTGAGGTGGCTCCCACCAGTGTATGATGGTGGCAGCCCCATCACCAACTACATCATCCAGAAAAGAGAGACCACCACATCCAACTGGATGGATGTCTCTTCTGCTGTTGCCCGCTGCACCATGAAGATTATGAAGCTGACCACTGGCTTGGAGTACCAGTTCAGGATCAGGGCTGAGAACAGATATGGAATCAGTGAACACATCGACTCCCCAGCGGTCACTGTCAGCCTTCCATACAGTAAGCAGTGACTGCTTTTCTTTGTCTTTTTATTTTCATGTTACATTTTAAACCTTGTTTGTAATGAGAATGCCAGTCCCCTGACTCTGCCTGTTATTCACCAGCTATTCCAGATGCTCCATCAACTCCAGAAATTACTGGTGTAACAAGGGAAAGCATCACTGTAGCCTGGAAGGAGCCCAAGTCTGACGGAGGCAGCCATGTGTTTGGCTACCATCTGCAGATGAAAGACAAAAACAGCCTCCTGTGGCAGAGAGTTAACAAGATGGTAATTCGTGCTACACACTTAAAGGTCACAAACATAAATGCTGGACTCATTTATGAGTTCAAGGTGGCAGCAGAAAACGCTGCAGGACTGAGTTCATTCAGCAAGGCTTCTGATCCTGTGTTGGCTATCGACTCCTGCGGTGAGTGGAACTTTACACTTTCTGTAAAATATTCAGAACCTTGTATTTAATATAAAGTCATTTAATACGTTCTATCTGTTAATGCAGAGCCGCCCACCAACCTGCGCATCAGCGACATCACCAAGAACTCCATCAGCCTGGCCTGGGAGAAGCCCAACTTCGATGGCGGATCCCCGATTACTGGTTACATTGTTGAGAAGAGAGAAGGCGTCAGTCCGAAGTGGTTCAAAGCTAACATCACGAATATCACAGACACCCGCTTCACTGTGACGGGTCTAACCCAGGACGAGAGCTACGAGTTCAGAGTCATGGCCAAGAATGCAGTTGGCTCAGTGAGCAACCCGTCCATGCCTGCTGGACCGGCCACCTGCGTGGACACATACGGTATGTCTTTCAAACTTCCTCGTTGCATTCCGACACCATCTCTTACGATGTCTATTAGAGTTTGAATTGACCCAGCTGATTTCTCTTTTGTCATCCAGGTGCACCAGAAATTGAAATTCCACAGGAGTACCTCAATGAGGTCAAGCACAAGGCTGGCTCTAATGTGGAGCTCAAGTTTAATGTCACAGCCAAACCTGCCCCCACCATTGAGTGGCTAAAGGATGGCAAAGAGCTCAAGCCCACTGCCCAGCTCTCTTTCAAACACACATTTGAATCCACCAGCATATTCCTGAAGGAAACCACTCGTCTGAACTCGGGGACCTATGAGGTCAGGGTGAAGAACTCTCTGGGATCTGCCTGTGCCATTGTCAGGCTGTTGATTCTAGGTAAACTGATGCAATTTAAAAATTGTAGGATGATAAATTTTGCTTATCTTTAATTGATGTGCATTACTCTTTCCCATTCCTAATCAGATAAGCCAGGTCCTCCTGCTGGAGACATCCAGTTTAAAAAAGTGACGGCTGACAACATCACTATCATGTGGTCCCCACCTGCCGATGAGGGCGGTGCCATGGTTTCTCATTACATTGTAGAGAAGAGGGAGACCAGCAGGGTAATGTGGTCCATCGTCTCAGAGAAACTGGTCGACTGCATTGTGAACGTGCCACGACTCATCCAGGGTAATGAGTACATCTTCAGAGTTCGTGGAGTCAACAAGTACGGCATCGGAGATCCTCTGGAGTCAGAACCCATTATTGCCAAGAATGCATTCAGTAAATATAATATCAGCATCTTTCACCACACCTGCAACCTAATTAGCATATTTTCAGACACAGTTTGACAACAAAATTGTAATCTGGTCTGATTCGTTTGCTTCTAACAGTTCCTCCAAGTGAGCCATCCAAGCCTAAAGTCACCATGATCACCAAGTCCACCATGACAGTGATCTGGGAAAGACCAGCATTGGATGGAGGCAGCGACATTGATGGTTATTACCTTGAGAAAAGAGAGAAGAAGAGTTTGCAGTGGTTCAAGGTTTGTCTGCAAAATAGTCTTGTCAGGTTTTAGGTGAAACAAGCCAAACTAAATGTGAGTATCATTCTCCCTTTTTTGTCCAGGTGGTGAAGGGCACCATCAGAGACACCAGGCAGAAAGTCAGCAACCTGGTGGAAAATAATGAGTATCAGTACAGAGTCTGTGCTGTCAACAAGGCTGGAGCAGGAAACTACTCCGAGGCCTCCGACCTTTACAAGGCCTATGACCCCATTGGTATTATTTCCACCAAACATCACAAGCCTGGCTTTATGGAAATTTCTTCTTTTAAGATGTTCACACATAGCCACTGAGAACATTTCTGCCTTTTTTATTTCCTCTTCCAGATCTACCTGGAGAGCCCTCAAAGCTGCGCGTGGTGGACTCCACAAAGACCTCCATCACTCTTGGATGGGAGAAACCAGTCTATGATGGTGGTAGTGAAATCACACACTACCTGCTGGAACAGATGAACACAGAGGACAAGGAATGGGTGACCATCAACCCTCAGGTTCCAACCTGCGAGTATGTGGTTTCCCACCTCAAACCTGGCACCTATTACTTCTTCAGGGTCTCTGCTGTGAACAACAAAGGCAAAGGAGAGGACATCAAGATGTACCAGCCTGTGCAAGCCAAAGATATTTTAGGTTTGATTTATTTTATGATGAAACTGGTTAAAAATCTTAAAAGTTTACTTAAGAAACAAACCAAGCTAATCTCATACATATATATTTATGGTTTATCAGACTGTGAGACCTGACATCAATCATTTGCGTTTCTTTTCCACCCAACAGAGGAAGCTGATTTGGACTTGGATGTTCCCATGACAACCCAATACACAGCCAAGGCTGGCCGTGATGTGGAAGTGTTCATTCCTCTGAAGGGACGCCCCGCTCCCAACGTCACCTGGCGCCGTGGTGACCGCAATATGGCTGGTGATAACCGTTACACTATCAACAGCACCGAGAGGTCCACTACCCTCCTTCTCCCCAAGGTCACTCGTGATGACTGCGGGAAGTATCTGCTGGAGATTGAGAATGGAGTGGGAGAACCCAAGATAATCACGGTTTCCCTCAAGGTGCTGGACAGTCCGTCCACCTGCCAGAAACTGATAATCAAGAATGTGACAAGAGGAAAGCTGACCCTCAGCTGGGAAGCTCCTCTCATTGATGGTGGCTCTCCGGTCACTAATTACATTGTGGAGAAAAAAACCGCCACCATGAAGGCTTACCAGGTGATCACTGCAGAATGCCTCAACACAACTTACAAGGTATCAGGTCTGGAGGAGGACGTAGCTTACTTTTTCCGCGTTTCAGCTGAAAACGAGTTTGGTGTTGGAGACACCTGTGAGACCACTGAACCTGTCAGAGCAACAGAAACTCCGGGAGGCGTTAAAAACCTGGTGATGTTGGACTCCACAAAGAACTCTGTCACTCTTCAGTGGACCAGACCGGACCATGATGGTGGCAGCCACATCACAGAGTACATCATTGAAAAGAGAAGCCAGGAAGAAGTCAACTGGTCCTTAGGAGCTACATGCAAACGCTGCACCTGTGAAGTGACTGGACTTAAAGAGAATGCAATCATGGATTTCAGAGTGTTTGCCAAAAATGAGAAAGGCAGGAGTGACTTCTCTCAGATTGGTCCAATCACTGTGATAGACTTCATCATTCCCCCTGAAGCAACCCTCAGTGATTACCCCAATGGAGAGCTTGCCGTACGCGTCGGTCAGAACATCCACATCGAGCTTCCCTTCAAGGGCAAACCGAGACCTGCAATCAGCTGGCTGAAGGACAACTTACCTTTGAAGGAGAGTGAGAAGATTCGTTTCAGGACCACTGACAACAAGACTGCAGTCACAGTCAGAGGAGCCAAGAAGGAGAACGCTGGCCAGTACACATTAGTCTTAGACAACCGAACTGTCAAGAACTACTTTGATATCAATGTGATTACCTTGGGACCCCCCACAGCGCCTGTTGGCCCAGTCCGTTTCAATGAGATAAAAGCTCAGAGTATCATCATCTCCTGGGATGAGCCGAAGGAAGATGGTGGTGGTGAGGTCACATGCTACAGTGTAGAGAAACGTGAAACATCCCAGGCCAACTGGAAGATGGTCTGCTCCAGTGTTGTCAGGACCAGCTTCAAGATCCCCAACCTGGTCAAGGGAGCCGTGTACCAGTTCAGGGTCCGCGCAGAGAACAAATATGGGGTCAGTGAACCTCTCATTTCCTCAGATGTCATTGCACAGCATCAGTACAAACCTCCAGGTGCCCCAGGAAAGCCAGTGGCCTATAACGTCACCAGCGATGGCATGACCATCAAATGGGAAGCCCCAGAATTTGATGGAGGTTCCCCCATTTTGGGTTACCACGTTGAGAAGAAGGACAGGAACAGCCTGTTGTGGCAGACAGTGAACTCTACCATCATCTCCAACAGAGAGTACAGGATCATTGGTCTCATGGAGGGTCTGGAGTACTCCTTTAGAGTGTATGCTGAGAATAACGCTGGCCTCAGCACTGTTAGTGAACAGAGTAAACATGCTCTTGCCATCTCGCCCGTTGGTAAGTCCTGCATCTATCTGCTCTCAGACGTGTCTTTTCCTTCTAAGTTGGTAAGCCCTCTATAGATCTTATCATTAAAAAATTTTCTCCTTTTCACCGTGATTAGATCCACCTGGTACCCCTGTTTGTATTGATGTAACCAGAGACTCGGTCACCTTGGAATGGGATGTTCCCAAGCGAGATGGTGGCAGTAAAATAGTTGCCTACAGTGTGGAGAGGCGCCAAGGCCGAGGCAAATGGCTGCGATGCAACTTCACCGACATCAGCGAGACTCAGTTCACCGTGACCGGTCTGTCTGCCGGAGACAGGTTCGAGTTCAGAGTGATTGCCAGAAATGCTGTTGGTACAGTCAGTCCACCATCTAACTCCTCTGGATACATCATGACCAAGGATGAAAGCAGTGAGTAAATTTACAGAACACACACCTTCTCCTGAATAATCGTCATTTCAATGCACCTGATTTTTTATTCTTTTTGTCTGCAGTCGCACCTGAGATCGAGTGGTCTCCAGACCAGGTCCTGTCTCTGAAGGCCGGAGAGAACGTAAAGCTCGGCTGCAGCATCACTGGACGTCCAGTTCCGCAGGTGGTGTGGTACAAAGATGGCAGAGAGATCGACAAGAGGACAATGATTGACATTGAGATCACCACTGGTATTGGCACCAGCAGTCTGTTTATCCGGGATGCTGATAGGAACCACCGTGGAATTTACACTGTAGAGGCCAAAAACAGCTCTGGTAACAGGAAAGCTGATGTTAATGTCAGAGTGCAAGGTCAGCACAGCACTTATATTGTTTATACAGATCTGTATTACAATCAAAGAGTTATGCCTGTTTGACTTTGTCATTTCTAAAGTAACCCCTCAACCCTCTGCGTCTGTGCAGATACCCCTGGACCAGTTGAGGGTCCAATCCGCTTCACCGGCATCACAGCTGAGAAGTGCACGGTGTGGTGGAACCCGCCAGAGAACGATGGCTGTGCTGCCATTACCCACTATGTTGTGGAGAAGAGGGAGACATCCAGGATCTCCTGGGCTTTGGTCACATCCAAGTGTGAAGCTTGTTCTTTCAATGCAACCAACCTCATCAAAGGCAACGAGTACCAGTTCAGGATCTCCGCAGTCAACAAGTTTGGCGTCGGCAAACCACTGGACTCTGACCCAATCATTGCACAGATGCAATACAGTAAATAAATTTACCCCTGTGTTGGGTGACCAGATTTAAACTTCGTAGCTAAAACTATCTCCTATCTGAGGATCAATCTAATATATTGTGCTGCTCTGCTCCTCAGCTGTACCTGATGCACCTGGTACTCCTGATGCAACACATGTGACCGGAGACAGCATCACCTTGTGCTGGACAAGGCCACGGACGGATGGCGGCAACGAGATCAAACATTACATCCTGGAAAGGAGAGAGAAAAAGAGCCTCCGTTGGGTGAAAGTGTCCTCCAAGAGGCCCATCACAGAGCTGAGGCACCGTGTGACCCACCTCACCGAGGGCAACGAGTATGAGTTCCGCGTCATGGCTGAAAACGGTGCTGGAGTCGGACCGGCTAGCAGCACCTCCAGGCTCTTCAAATGTAGGGAGCCAACCAGCACTCCAAGTGCTCCCACTGTTATCAAGGTATGATTCCAAGTACAATATAAACCAACTTGGACCACAAACTAAATGTAGTAAAAAAAAAAAAACATTCTTGGAGTTTTAGGGTTAATATTTTGTCCTTTAAGCAGATCAGCTGTACAGCTTTAATCACCATTTATTTGACATTTTATTCAATTTTACTTGAAAGGATCATTCGGATCAGAACTGCAAACTTACATAATATTCTTGTTTATAGGTGGTGGACTCCACAAAGTCCTCTATCACGCTGGAATGGACCAAGCCCGTCTTTGATGGAGGACTGGAAATTATTGGCTATAATATCGACATGTGCAAAGCCAATCTGGAAGAGTGGCACAGAGTTAATAACCAGATATGTATCCATAATAGATACACTGCTAAGGGCCTGGTACCTGGAGAGCTCTACAAGTTCAGGGTCAGCGCCGTAAATGGATCTGGGGAGGGTGAATTTTCAGAAATGCCCAACGCAGTTCAGGCTCTGGACAGACTTACATCTCCAGAAATTGACATTAGTGCTGATTTCAAACAAACTCACATTGTGAAGAATGGAGGCACTGTCACCCTCAATGTCGCTTTCCGAGGAAAGCCTGCTCCGCTTGCTACCTGGTCTAAGGTGGATGCTGAGCTTCCCATCATGGCGGACATTAACACCACAGATTCATTCTCCACTTTGACTATAGAAGGCTGCACCAGGTACGAGGCTGGCAAATACACCCTCTCCCTGGAGAACAACAGCGGCCGCAAGTCCATCACATTCACCGTCAAAGTGCTGGACACTCCTGGACCTCCAGGAACCATCAGCTTCAAAGATGTTACCCGTGGTGCCTTGACAATGATGTGGGATGCTCCCTCTAATGACGGCGGATCCAGAATCCACCACTACATGGTGGACAAGCGTGAGGCAAGTCGCCTGGCCTGGCAGGAGGTTAGCAGCAAGTGCTCCCGCCAGATGATCAGAGTAACTGGTCTTGATATTGGCGTGCCATATCTGTTCAGAGTGACCGCTGTTAATCAGTACGGCAAGGGAGAACCGCATGAGATGACTGAGCCCATCATTGCCACAGAGGAACCTGCACCACCCAAGAGACTAGATGTTGTGGACACCTCCAGCTCTACAGCTTCTCTAGTGTGGCTGAAACCTGAACATGATGGAGGCAGCCGCATCAGAGGTTATATTGTCGAATTCAGAGCTAAAGGCGCTGACAGCTGGGTTGTTGCTGGAGAGACAAAGTCTTTAAAGATGCTGGTGGAGGGTCTGACTGAAAACACAGAGTATGACTTTAGGGTTAAGGCCAAGAACGATGCTGGAATCAGTGATTCTCAGGGCACCTTTGGCTCTGTGGTCATCAGGGAGCCTCGCATCGAACCGACTGCTGACCTGAGTAGCATCACTAACCAGCTCATCACTTGTAAGACTTCCAACACCTTTACAATCGACATCCCCATCAGTGGCAGACCTGCTCCCAAGGTCACATGGAAGCTGGAGGAAATGAAGCTGAAGGAAACGGACAGGATCTCCATCAAGACCACAAAGGAGAGAACCACTCTGGTGGTGAAGGACAGCAAGAGAAGTGACAGCGGCAAGTACTATCTGATCCTGGAGAACGCTGCCGGTGTGAGGACATTCACGGTGACCGTGGTCATCGTTGGCAGACCAAGTCCACCCACAGGCCCTGTGGAGATCTCTGGAGTCTCCTCAGAGTCCTGCACTCTGTCCTGGTCTGAGCCAGCAGATGACGGTGGCACCGACATCTCCAACTACATCGTGGAAAAACGGGAATCTGGCACCGCTTCATGGCAAGTGGTGAACTCAAGTGTGAAGAGGACCACCATCAAAGTGACTCATCTCACCAAATACATGGAGTACACCTTCAGAGTCTGCGCTGAGAACAAGTTTGGCGTTAGCAAGTCTATCGAATCAGCTCCTGTTGTGATCGAGCATCCATTCGGTAAGTCTCTAACCAGCAGAAAAAACTAATTCTACTCGTTTTCTTGTTTTTAATACGGTCGCTGCTCTGGCCTCTGTCTCCCACCCAGTTCCTCCAAGTCCTCCAACTCGTCCAGATGTGGTATCTGTGTCTGCCAATGTTATTTGCATCAAGTGGGATGTGCCGTATGCTGATGGTGGCAGCAAGGTGACAGGCTACTGGATTGAGAAGAAGGAGAGGAACACCATTCTGTGGGTGAGAGAGAACAAGCTTCCCTGCCTGGAGTGCCATTACAAGATTACCAACCTGATCGAGGGCCTTGAGTACCAGTTCAGAGTGTATGCCATGAACCTCGCTGGACTCAGCAAAGCCAGCGAGGCCTCCAGACCGGTGGTGGCTCTGAATCCAGTTGGTAGGGGAAACATTTACATGCTAACAAGCCGACACAATCTGAGCTGTAATTAGTTAAAGAATGGTGTGATAAACGTGCCATGTTTCCCTCCCGCCTCAGATCCTCCTGGTAAACCTGAGGTGACGGACATCAGCCGCTCCTCCGTGTCGCTGTGCTGGACCGTGCCCTTAAACGATGGCGGCAGTAAGATTGTTGGATACGTGGTGGAGAGGAAAGTTTACAGCACCGACGAGTGGGATGACAACCGCTGGCTCAAGTGCAACTACACCACCATCACGGAGAACTACTTCACCGTCACAAACCTGGGAGAAGGAGAGACCTACGAGTACCGCGTCATCGCCAGGAATGCAGCCGGGGTCCACAGTGCACCGTCCGAGTCCACCGGACCAGTCACATGCAAGGATGAATACTGTATGTTCCTGTTGGCATGTTCACTCTAATTTAAACTTTATGTTTATCAGAATAAAGAGAAAACTTTAACATTCACCCCTTCAGCTCCTCCCAAAGCTGAGCTCGACAGCAAACTGAGAGGTGAGACAATCACCGTTTCTGCCGGCTCCGACCTCGTCCTGGACGGCGCCGTGGGAGGGAAACCACAGCCTACGGTGTACTGGGCCAAGGGAGACAAGATTTTGGAGCTTGGAGAGAAATACTCGCTCACCTACACATCCACCAGAGCCATGGCCGTCATCAAGAACTGCGATAGATTTGACTCTGGCAGATACATCCTCACGGTGAAGAACGCCAGCGGTATCAAGACTGCAGCCGTCACTGTCAAAGTTCTGGGTGAGCTGCCGAGAAACTTTCAGTAAAACCGTCTCATATTTGCACCGAAGCTGTCTTCTGAATGCATGCTGGAATATTTCACATACAAACATGTGGGGAGAGGATTTTGTGTGACCTAACTCTGGGTTTGGGCCCTCAGACACTCCGGGACCTCCTGCTGATAAGATCGTGATCAGCAGAGTGACGGAAGAGAAGTGTACGGTGTCCTGGAAGATTCCTCTGGAGGACGGTGGAGACACTGTCTCCCATTACATTGTGGAGCGTCGGGAGACCAGCCGACTCAACTGGGTTGTCATGGAAACAGAGTGCAAGTCACTGTCCTGCGTCAGCTCCAGACTGATCAAGAACAATGAGTACATCTTCAGAGTCAGAGGAGTCAACAAGTTTGGACCTGGAGTTCCTCTGGAGTCTGATCCTGTGATCGCCAGGAATGCCTACAGTAAGCTGGAGCAGCTTTCCTGTCCTTGTCTATTGACTACAGATGGAATTCTTTCATTTATTGCAAGGTTTTATCCTTTGAGGTTAGAATTTTAAGACTAAACATTTAGTCAACATATCTTATTGCTGACCTTCAGATTTGAGACAGATTTCTAACAATCGTGTTGCTGCTGTAGAATCAGGTTTAGGTGTTTTGAGAGGGATCTGGCTGCAGGCCTCCACTGTGGGGACAGGGTTAACCCTAACCCTCCACCATATGGCAGGAAGAAACAAACACTTTTCAAAATAAGTTGCCTTATGGAACTGCATGGAAGATTTTTCTATATAAAATGCATCAGCAAATCAGCTGATAGCGTGTTATAATCACCGTTTCGCCATCTGGATCAATAACACACGGATCAAACAAGCGTTCGGTTTCCTATCGTTCTCATGAAACATTTTAGCTTTTTTAAGAGCAGTATCTGAATGTTTCTATCAGTCTGGTGACTTCAGTGTGGAACATATTGATAACCCGGTACGAGTGTCATGGAGCAGTAAGACTGGAGATCTTTGTGTTTATACGATACCTGATCGACTGCGCGCTGTAAGTCGGATCATTGCACGGTTTAACGCACCGTGTTAACCCAGTAATTCAGCAATCTGACTCACGTTTTACTACTGACAACCCGACACGTAGAGTTTCCTGTTTTTATTATTGTTTCTTTTGTTTGGTTTCAGTTACCATGGTGACGTTCTGCTGATTGTAGTTTCGTCTGTATTGCATTCAGCGTTACTGAAGCGTAGAGCGGTCACCCAAATAACACCGATCACGTTATCATGATGTAACGTTTAATCGTAAAAATATAAAAAACTTGACCCGTTATAATAAGGTCCATCTTTTCATTTTGGTGACGGCTTTACGCATCTCAGCTCTTTTCCTCTTCTTCTGCTGTTTTATTGGCGGTTTGTAAACCTTCATGTAGAGGCGTTGGCTGGAGTTTGTTTCCTCCGGCCTGATGGTGGAGGCGGATGGAAGCTGCAGCCGGTTGGGTCTTGGGTCTAACCTGTTCCCTCTCCCGCACCCCCAGCTGTCCCATCCCAGCCAAGCACACCTGAGGCCACGGCGGTCGGTAAGGAGCATGTCATCATCGAATGGCTGAAACCTGAAAGCGATGGAGGCAGTGAGATTAAGAACTACATTGTGGAGAAACGGGAGAAGAGTAGCACCAGGTTAGAACAAGTTCTGCAGCATTTAAACAACAGAAAATCTAGAAAATGTGTCTCAGACTAACATCATGTTCTGTGGACCAGATGGACCCGGGTCAACAGGACGTACACCATCTATGACACCCGTCTGAAGATCACAGGCCTACTGGAGGGAAGCGAGTACCAGTTCAGAGTGACGGCTGTGAACGCTGCTGGAGACAGTCAGCCGAGCGACGCCTCGCTGTACATCCTCTGCAAAGAACCCACATGTAAGATATTTTTAGTTTACACCTCAGCTGGTTTCCACCAGAGATGGAGTATTCTCATACTGATGGAGTTTTCATCCTGCAGACACCCCAGCAGCTCCATCGATGCCTCGCATCACTGACACCACTAAGCACAGCATCAGCATGACCTGGACCAGACCCATGTACGACGGCGGCTCAGACGTCTCCGGCTACATTGTGGAGATCCTAGAGGAGGACTCTGAGCAGTGGTACCGTGCCACCGCCAAGGCTCTCAAGACTAACGAGTATGTGGCCGCTGGCCTGGCAGCCAATAAGAAGTACAGATTCCGGGTGGCTGCCATCAACGGCATCGGTACTGGGGAGTTCAGTGAGCCAAGTGCCGAGGTTGAGCCACTGGAGAGAATCGGTAAGTTGGTCAATCGTGTCGAGCATGATACAGCCATCATAACCGTCATCAAGGGGGTTAAACATGGATGTTTTGTTCACCAAGAAATGCCCGACCTGGAGCTGGCTGACGACCTGAAGAAAACTGTGTGTCTGCGTGCTGGTGGTACGCTCCGCCTGTTTGTAGCCGTCAGCGGTCGGCCGACACCAGTGGTGGCCTGGAGGAAGACGGGCGTGGAGCTACAGAGCCGTGGGTACATCGAGACCACTGACAGTTACACTTCACTGATGGTGGAGAAGGTGAATCGCTACGACTCAGGAAAGTACATGGTGGAAGCAGAGAACCCATCCGGCAAGAAGACCGCCACCATCCTGGTTAAAGTCTATGGTAGGTCACACCAAGTTACCTCACATTTTAAAAAAACTTAATCTGCACACACTCACTCCTCCACTCCACCTTCAGACACTCCTGGTCCTCCAAGCTCCGTCAAGGTCAAAGACTACACCAAAGAATCTGTGGTGATCACCTGGGACGTCCCAAGCATCGACGGTGGCGCTCATGTCAGCAACTACATCGTAGAGAAGCGTGAAGCCAACATGAAGTCATATAAGACCGTTACCACAGAGTGCAGGAAGACCCTGTACAGGATCACAGGCTTAGAGGAGGGTGTACACTACTTCTTCAGAGTCCTGCCTGAGAACATCTACGGTATCGGGGAACCCTGTGAGACAGCAGAAGCTGTGCTGGTGTGCGAAGTTCCGTCAGTTCCTGTCGATCTCCAGATTGCCGACGTCACTAAGTCCTCTGTGACTCTACGCTGGGAGAAACCGCTGTACGATGGGGCTAGCAGGCTGACGGGCTACATCATCAAGGCCTGCAAAGTGGGTTCAGACAGGTGGAACACAGTGGCTACGGTCAAGGCCTCGGTGTTCCACCATACCGTCCAACCCCTGACTGAGAACGAGCAGTATCTGTTCAGGATCCGCGCTACAAACAGCAGGGGAGCGAGTGAACCCATGGACACCGTCACGCCTGTCACCATACAGGAGATAAAGGGTGAGTCATGGAAAAGCATCACACGTGCCAGTCCTCTTCCTACCGTGGCATAGTGGTTAGCACTACCGCTGGTTTGAGCCCGAGGTGGGGGGAGAGGTTTGAATGATGGCCTTTCTGTGTGCAGTTGCATGTTCTCCTGTTGTATGTGTGGGTTCTCTCCAGGTACTCCGGCCTCCTCCCGTTGTCCAAAGACATGTTAGGTTGATTGCTATGTCTGCTAAATGCCTGTAAAATAGAAAATCTCATTAAATGAAATAACAGAATAGAATAGAACTAGCATAAAAAATAAATTATATACGTGTTTCATGTGGGTTACAGTCATGCCCAAGATTGACATGACCAGCATCCCCCAGAAGATCGTTCATGTGCACCGTGGCAAACCCATCGACCTGAACATCCCCATAAAGGCCAAACCGCAGCCGGTTTGCTCCTGGTTCTTTGCTGGCGTTAAGCTGAAGGACAGTCTGGACCGCATCAAGATTGACAGCAACGGCAAATCCACCCGCCTGGTCATTCGCGAGACCACCATCAACGACACTGGCAATTACACACTGGAGGTGAAGAATGCCGTCGGCATGGCAACAGATGTTATTAAGGTCATCATCCTCGGTAAGAAGACCATCTTCACACAAACAGATTAGATGTTATCAATAATTTCAATTCATTCAAATATTCTGTTTCTTGTTTCTGTCCAGACAAACCCGGCATCCCACTCGGTCCAGTAAGGATTGAGGAGGTGGACGGCGTGTCGGTGACAATCAGCTGGGAACCTCCTGAGAAGGACGGTGGCGCCAACGTGAGTGGCTACGTGGTGGAGCAGCGTAACGCTCACCAGCCGGGCTGGACCACCGTCTCAGAGTCTGTGACCAGAACCTGCTTCAAATTCACCAGACTGTCAGAAGGAACGGAGTACGTGTTCCGCGTTGCCGCCATGAATCGTTTCGGAGTTGGCAGCTTCCTGCAGTCGGAAGTGGTGGAGTGCAAGAGCGCCAAGAGTGAGTTGAAGTCCTGCCTGAAACTTCACTCCAATATCAGGGCTGAATATTTTCTCACACAGCCAAGCTGACTTTATGAACCCTTTGCTTTTATATTTAAATCTTTGCTGCCTTCTGTCTGACAAAAAAACAGTTTTTAAACTGGAAACAAATCAAAAATCTCTAAACTATAGTTGAGCAGAAATGCACTTTTTCATCATTTCAAACTTAAAGCATATAAACCCAGTCCTTTTCCTGGTCTGAAACTAAACTTTCCAGTTTTTGGTTTATTCTGCTCAGCCATCCCTGGACCTCCGAGCAGACCTGAGGTGCTGGACGTCACCCATGAAGGCATGACGCTGACCTGGCAGCCACCTGAAGACAACGGTGGCTCCACCATTGCTGGGTACATCATTGAACGCAAAGAGGCCCGCTCTGACAGGTGGCTGAAGATCAACAAGAACCCGGTCACTATGACCAGATACCGATCCTCTGGACTGATCGAGGGCCTGGAGTACGAGTTCCGTATTACTGCTATCAACTCCAGAGGAGCTGGAAAACCCAGTGAAAGTTCCCCCATCACTGTCGCCATGGATCCTATCGGTATGTGATGTGAAACTCTACAGCTGCTCTCTCGATGTGAAATCATGTCAAATGTATGGCATCATTGTGAAATAAGGACCTCTGCTTGTTGTTTAATAGAACCTCCAGGTCCTCCAGTTCAGCCCATAGTGACAGACAGCACCAGGACTTCCGTCTCCTTGGCCTGGCTGCCACCGGAAGAGGAGGGTGGTTCTGTTGTGACTGGCTACCTGATCGAGATGCAGAAGGTGGACCAGGTAGAATGGACACTGTGCAACACCACACCCACCAAGATGTGTGAGTACACGCTCACCCACATGCCTCAGGGTGCTGAGTACAAGTTCAGAATCATCGCCTGCAACGCTGGCGGGTCCGGAGAGCCTGCAGAGATTCCTGGGGTGGTTAAAGTCCAGGAGATGCTCGGTAGGAGAACAAGTTTACATTCAAATTAATATTAAATCTTATCTGACCCATCTGAAATTAATTTTTCTTGTTGAAATATAAATTTGCTGAATGAAAGTGGAATCTGTCTCCTTCAGAGTATCCAGACTATGAGCTTGCCCGTAAATACGAGGAGGGCTATGTGGTCCGGCAGGGCGGAGTCGTCCATCTGTCTGTACCCATCAGGGGTAAACCCATCCCAACGGCCAAGTGGACAAAGGACGGTCACGACATTTCACATCGCGCCATGATTGCCACTCATGATGATGTCACTGAGCTGGTGATCAAAGAGGCACACAAAGACGACACCGGTACCTATGACTTGGTGCTGGAGAACAAGTGTGGCAGGAAGGCAGTGTACATCAAGGTGAGTCACGCCTGGAAGAGTTAAGCTGCAGCTTCACCGGATGAACATGATGCTTTAACGTAAAGGAATCCACTTCATCCTCCAACTCCAGGTGAAGGTGATCGGCCGCCCTGATATCCCAGAAGGTCCTCTAGAGTTTGATGACATTCAGGCCAGATCGGTCCGGGTCAGCTGGAGGCCGCCCTCAGATGATGGTGGTTCTGACATCCTGGGTTACATCGTGGAAAGGCGGGAGGTACCGAAGGCTGCCTGGTGTACGGTGGATGCCCGCGTAACAGAAACTTCTCTGGTGGTAAAGGGCCTGAAGGAGAATGTAGAGTACCACTTCAAGGTTTCTGCTGAAAACCAGTTTGGTGTCAGCAGATCTCTCAAGTCGGATGAGTCGGTGATACCGAAGACGCCACTCTGTGAGTAGCATCTTTTAACTTTCCTCAATGTAACTCCAAACTTCTACAGACATGATCACCAATAAACTGCTTTGCTACAGGTCCTCCCGAACCGCCCAGCAACCCACCAGAGATCATGGACGTCACCAAGTCCACAGTGTCTCTGTCCTGGGCCCGTCCCCGGGATGACGGAGGCTCACGTGTCACTGGGTACTATGTGGAAAGAAGGGAAGTGTCGACAGAGAAATGGGTCCGCCACAACAAGACCCACATCACCACCACCATGTTCAACCTCACCGGTCTCATCCCCGATGCAGAGTACATGTTCAGAGTTGTGGCTCAGAACGACATTGGACAGAGCGAACCTGGTCCTGCTTCAGAACCTGTGGTCTGCAAAGATCCATTTGGTGTGTTAATATTGTCCTTTTTATTCAGGAATAAAGTTATGAAACAAATGAAAAATTACAATTTTCATGTAGTGATTTTACATGGTAAAACTGAACTAAATTTCTCTGTGAGTGTTAAACCTCCGTTCTTGTCTGGCTCGTCCTGCAGACAAACCCAGCCAGCCGGGAGAGATCGACATAATTTCTGTCACCAAAGACTCCATTACCATCCACTGGCTCAGACCTGAGCACGATGGTGGCAAAGAGATCCTGGGCTACTGGATTGAGTTCAGGCAGGCTGGAGAGAGTGCCTGGAAGAAGTGCACCAAGGAGCGCTCCAAAGACCGTCAGTTCACCATGGGTGGCTTGATGGAGGCCACTGAGTACGAGTTCAGGATCTTTGCAGAGAATGAGACCGGATTAAGCCGACCTCGTCGCACACCTATGGGCATCAAGACCAAATTGAGTGGTGAGTTGCTGAGATTTGGATTAAACCAATAAGCTGTTTTATCTCCAGGTAATACTGGAACAAGTTCAGGATGTAAATGTTTGTCTGCAGTTGGTGAAGCTCCAGCCTTGAAGGAGGAAATCCAAGATGTAACCACCAAGCTTGGAGAGTCCGGAACATTGATCTGCGGCATCATCGGCAGACCACTGCCTGAGATCAAGTGGTATCGTTACGGCAAAGAACTGATCCAGAGCCGCAAATACAAGATGAGCTCAGACGGCCGTAACCACTCTCTGAGCATCCTGACGGATGAGCAGGAGGATGAGGGTCTGTACACCTGTAGGGCCATCAACGAGGCTGGAGAGATAGAGACCAGTGGCAAACTACGCCTGCAGGCGCCACCCCAGTTCCACCCGGGCTTCCCTCTGAAGGAGAAGTACTACGCTGGAGCCGGCACCAGCCTTCGCCTCCACGTTGTCTACATTGGTCGTCCCATCCCGCAGATCATGTGGTTCTATGGCAAGAAGCCTCTGAATCCAGCTGAGAATGTGATCATTGAAAACACAGAAAGCTACACCCACCTGGTGGTGAGAAATGTCCAGCGCAAGTCCAACGCTGGCCGTTACAAGGTGCAGCTCAGCAATAAGTTTGGAACCATTGACACTGTGCTGCGCGTTGAAATACAAGGTAAACCCAGGCTGATCATATTCTGTCATCTACCGGTAATCAATAAAGGAAGAGCTATTACTCATTATTCCTCCTTTGATTGACCAGACAAACCCTGCATCCCTGAGGGTCCCGTCATCGTTGAAGCTTTGCTGAAGAGCTCGGTTGTCATCAGCTGGAAGGCTCCCAAAGACGATGGTGGATCCATCATAACCAACTACATCGTGGAGAAACGTGAGGCCAAAGAGGGTGAACAGTGGCACCTGGTGTCCTCCTCCATCTCTGGCACCACCTGCCGTGTCCCCAACCTCACAGAAAATGCTGGCTACTACTTCAGAGTCTCTGCCCAGAACCAGTATGGTGTCAGCGAGCCTCTGGAGATCCCATCAGTGGTCATCGTCAAGAGTCCATTTGGTTAGTGCATTTACATCTTCTTCTCTGGTTTTGATCTAATTCTGGATCAATGGAATTCCAATGGAATTCCAGCACCATGCCGGAATTAGTGTGTGGCAAATAGTGATTGGATTTAAAAACATGCCAAGCACCAAATGGAAACCTCTCGCTGTCAACAAAAGAGATTCCTAAACGGTGGTCGTAACTAACGTCTCATCTCCCTCTCCATTCACACTTACTTGGAGCAGTGTTGATCTGACCAAATCCATCAGAAAAACTGCATCATGTATGCTAAACATGTTAGCTGATCCTACCAGCTTCTACTGGGAAGAATCTTTGATCACATCAAGAGGGGTGGTGTAAACCTTTTTACCATCAAATCAGCAGGAAAAAATAACCATGTAGGCTGTACACTCTGATGGTTTTTGTTGTCTCTACACATGCTTGAACCATATAAGACAGGGTGCTGCCACAATGCATGACCTGCAGCAATGCTGTTTTGTGGTGAATATGTATATCTCCATATTTTTTATAACTTTTTTCTTTCTTATTTTGTGGACACAAGTGTCCAGCGGAGGGAGCATGCAACAGTATGTCCAAACCTCGTGCTCGCAGCCAGGAATGTTCTCGCCATCCAAGAGTTCAGCGCTGCTGCTTATATATGGGCAATTTTGGAAGATACAGCCCTCTCCCAATCAAAACAGTGGATAAGTGCAATATTTTAAAAGAAAGTTAATAAGTTAAAGGACATTATAAACAGCGCGTGGGAAGCGCTATTTAATGTTATGATGGGGAAAAGATTAAATTCTGCTTATGAACTTCCACAAATTTCATCTCAAAAGCGTTGCATTGTATAAAATCTGTCGTGTACACTAAAAAAATACAGTATTTATCACATTTATGTTAAAGTTAAAACTTTTAATAATATATAGTTGTATGGTTTTAGTAATGATATATTCACTTTGGCAATAAAAGCTTGCATGTGAGGACCATAATGTAGTCACATGGAGTATTGCTATTACCATCTTTTTGTACCATAATCCCAAATCTGGCTCTGCCAGAGGACAGGTGAGCGGTTAAAAGCATTAAAAAAAGATCTTGCACTTTTAAAAGAGAGCAAGATCTTTTTTTAATATACATTTTAAGTATAGAAATTTGATAGATTCAACAGGACGTTATTGTGGAAAAAGATCAAATGTGCTCTGTGCAATAATGATGTGCCCATATTTTATATAATCATAGTGGTGTTCTGTGAGGAACGTCTCTAAAAATGTTCAGGCTCAGATTTTTTTTGTTTTTTATTTTTTTTGCCATTACTCTTAGAAATTTGAGCCCTTTAGTGACATGACCTCTTTTTCTGGCAGATAAACCCGGCATTCCTCAGCAGCCTTTCATTATCAGTTCCACCAAGGACTCATGCGTTGTCTGCTGGAAGCCTCCCAGCAGCGACGGCGGAGCGAAAATCACCAACTATTACCTCGAGAAACGTGAGAAGAAGCAGAACAAATGGATGTCAGTTACAACTAAAGACATTGTGGAGACCAGTTATGAAGTCAAGGGCTTGATCGAAGGCTTTGAGTATGAGTTCCGTGTAAAATGTAAGAACATGGGCGGTGAGAGCGACTGGAGCGAGATCTCTGCACCCATCATCCCCAAGTCCGAACAGGCTCCTCGTGCTCCTGCCTTCAGGGAGGAGATCAGAGACATGACTGTCAAGTATCATGCCAATGCGACCTTAGTCACCAAGGTACTTGTTTCCTACAAATTCTTTGTTTCATTAGTTTATTCTATTCTCGTTTTAACATGTCTATTTCTCTACAAGGTGGTGGGACATCCCAAACCTGTGGTCAAATGGTACCGCAGTGGGAAGGAAATCCTGGCAGATGGAACTAAAATCAAAGCTCAGGAGTTCAAGGGTGGCTACTACCAGCTGGTCATTACTGCTGCTGATGAGAATGATGCTACAATTTACCAGATCAGAGCCACCAACTCCTCAGGATCCATTTCTATGACAGCCAACCTGGAGGTGGAAGGTAATTTTATCACAAGAATCTAAAAATATTTTTTCATCATGATTCCTACAATTCTCTATTTCCCCAAACAAACACTTCTTTGTTTTCAATCCCAGTACCTGCAAAAATCCACTTGCCTAAAGAG
Source organism: Telmatherina bonti (assembly GCF_933228915.1). Classification (NCBI taxonomy): domain Eukaryota; kingdom Metazoa; phylum Chordata; class Actinopteri; order Atheriniformes; family Telmatherinidae; genus Telmatherina; species Telmatherina bonti. Next base: position 3,046,689 of record NC_136613.1, read on the forward strand.
CTCCAGGGTATGGGTGCCGTCCATGCTGCTCGTGGCGATCACATCAGCATCAAGATCCCCATTACTGGAAAGCCTGAGCCAGCTGTCACATGGCAGAAGGGTCAGGAGATCCTTTCTAACTCTCCGTATCACCAAGTAATCACCACCAGATCCTTCACATCCTTGGTGTTCCAGAAAGGAGTACAAAGAAGGGATACTGGATACTACATCATTACTGCCAAGAACAGGTTTGGAACAGACAAGCAAACCATCGAGGTGAATGTGGCTGACATCCCTGAAGCTCCAAAAGGACTTGTGGTGAGTGACATCGCTCGGGATTCCATCACCCTAACCTGGGAACCTCCCACGAGTGATGGTGGAAGTGACATCATTGGCTACATCGTTGAAAAGTGTCCCACCACTGCTGATAGGTGGATACGTGCTGGCCAGACAAATGACTGCAGCTTCACCATCATCAATATATTTGGAAAGACCAAATACCAGTTCCGTGTTATTGCAGAGAACGAGTTTGGCCTAAGCCCTCCATCTGCACCAACTGAGCCACTCACCACCAAAGAAGACATGTCTGTGATCAGAAACTATGATGAGGAAGTGGACGAAGACAGAGAGATCACCAAAGAGGAGGCTCTGTTCTACAAGGTGAAGGAGCTTTCTTCCAAGTATACCATCGCAGAGGAACTTGCTCGCTGCCAGTTCGGAGCAGTTCACCGGTGTGTGGAGATCGCCACAAAGAAGACCTTCATGGCCAAGTTCATCAAAGTCAAAGGAACTGACCGCGAGTTAGTTCTTAGAGAAATAGAAGCTCTGAATGTTGCAAGGCATAAGAATGTCATCTACCTACATGAATACTTTGAAAGCATGGAGGAGATAATTCTGATCTTTGAATTCATCTCTGGACTTGACATCTTTGAGCGCCTGGGCATCAACAACTTTGAGCTTACAGAGCAGGAGATTGTCCGCTACCTGAGACAAGTCTGCTCTGCTCTCAAGTTCCTGCACAGTCACAACTTTGGCCACTTTGATATTCGCCCAGATAACATTGTGTACACCACCAGGAGAAGCACCAACATAAAGATCATAGAGATGGGCCAGTCCAGACTCCTGGTGCCAGGAGAGAACATCAGGATGTTGTATTCAGCTCCAGAATACTATGCCCCGGAAGTCCACCGCCATGACCTGGTTACAACAGCTACTGATATGTGGTCTGTGGGTGTTCTGGCATACGTTCTTCTCAGTGGTCTAAATCCATTTGCTGCAGAATCCATGACAAAGATGATAGAAAACATCTCCAACTGTGAGTACATCTTTGACAGTGAGGCATTCAAGGACATCAGCCTGGAGGCTATGGACTTTGTGGACAGACTTCTAGTCAAGGACAGAAAATTACGTATGACGGCTCACGAGGCTCTGGAGCACCCATGGCTCAAGATGAAGATAGAGCATGTCAGCAACAAGGTCATCAGGACACTGAGACACAGAAGGTACTATCAGTCTCTGGTTAAGAAGACTGAGACTATTGTCTCAGCAGCTCGGGTGGCCTTCGGAGGTGCTTTCAAGAACCAGAGAGGACTGGCTGTTGGTAAAGTAAAGATTGGAACGGAGTACCACGGTCTCCGTGCTGGCCCTGTCATGCATAGTTCTGCTGAGGAAGGTGGTCACGTCAGATTTACCTGTAGCTTTGTCAACTATGACAAGAGCACTCAGGTGACATGGTACTTTGGTAACCACCAGCTGCATCCGAGCCCCAAGTATGAGATTTCTTACAGTAATGGCTTTGCAAGCATCTATGTAAAGGACATCGAAGAGAGCGACGATGGTGTCTACAGATGCAAAGTGGTGAATGACGATGGTGAGGACAGTGCCTATGGGGAGCTCTTTGTGGAGTCTGTGAGGAGCATCAGAGAATATTACATCAGCCGCTCCATCAGGAAACTGAAGAGGAGAGTTGACAAGACCAAACTCCTGCAGAGACCTCCAGAATTCACTTTGCCCCTCTACAATACCACTGCATACATCGGAGAAGATGTGCGCTTTGGTGTCACCATCACTGTGCACCCTGAACCTCATGTAACGTGGCTGAAGAATGGAGAGAGGATCAAGGCGGGCGATGGTGGCAGCAAGTATACTTTCACAAGTGATAAGGGTCTATACCAGCTCATGATCCACAACCTGGACACAAGTGATGAGGCTGAGTACACCGTCATGGCCCACAACAAATTTGGAGAAGACAGTTGCAGGGCTCGCCTGACTGTGATACCTCATCCTGTGACAGAGGAAACCATGAGGCCCATGTTCAAACGTCTGCTAGCAAACATTGACTGTGTAGAGGGCCATAGCATTTGCTTCGAGCTCAGGGTCTCAGGAGTACCCAGTCCCACTCTGAAATGGGAAAAGGATGGTAAACCGCTACAGTTTGGTCCTAAAGTTGTTGTCATACAGGAAGACGTTGACTACCATGTGCTTCATATCAGGGAGACTCTACTTGAGGATTCTGGCGTGTACAAAGTTACTGCAACCAATTCTGCAGGTTCGGCCACCTGCCAGGCCACGCTGAAGGTGGACCGTCTTACCTACACCAGGAGGGAGTACAAGAGCGAGGAGGAGAAGTACCGACACATCCAGAAACAAATTGAAAAGACCAACAAAATGGCTCAGCAGATCACTGCCACTGAGGAACTGGTGCCACTCAACCCCACGGCACAGGAGGCACTTAAATTCGCTGCAGAGGTGTACAAACCTGCAGTAAGCACCAAGAACATTGAGGGCGAGTTCGACATCACAGAGGAGAAGACAGAGACCAAGAGGCTAGAGGAGGAGAGGAGGATATTCTTGCCCTACGAGATCCCCGAGCCTGTGGTTCACGATCCCAAAGTTCTGGACGAGGACAGAGCCATCAAACAGTTTGTGCCTCTGTCTGACATGAAGTGGTACCGCAAGCTGAGGGATCAGTACGAGATTCCAGAGAAAGCAGAGAGGATCGTGCAAAAGAGGCAGAGGCGCATTCGTCTTTCCAGATGGGAGCAGTTCTACGTCATGCCGCTTCCCAGGATTACCGACCAATATAGACCAAGGTGGCGTATTCCCAAGCTCACTCTGGATGATTTGGAGACAGTCAGACCAGCAAGACGTTCACCTTCTCCCGAGTCCGAGATTTCTGTCAGAACCAGGAGGAGATCTCTAGGAGACCTCAGTGATGAGGAGCTGATGATGCCTGTGGATGATTACCTGTCCATGAGGAGAACAGAGGAGGAGAAAATGATGCAGGAGGATGAGCTGGAGCTCGGTTTCTCTGCATCTCCAGCTGGCAGTCCTGTTCGTGTTGAGCGACGTACTGGGGAACGTGAGGAGAGGAGGCAGGAAATCAGACACGAGGCGACAGAGGTCACTGAGACAAAGAAGAAACGCACCATTTCTCAGTTTATGAGGAGAAGACGATCTTTGTCTCCCACCTACATCGAACTGATGCGTCCAGTCTCAGAGCTAATCAGAACACCACGCAGGCTGGAAGCTGAGGGCGAAGTTGTAGAGAGGAGGTCTCCCACGCCCGAGAGGACCCGACCTCGTTCTCCCAGCCCCGTCAAGTCAGTTGAGAGGTCATCCCGCTCCTCATCTCGGTTTGAGCGGTCAGCCCGTTTTGACATCATGTCCCGCTACGAAGCCAGGAAGGCCGCTCTGAAGTCTGAGAGAAAGTATCAGGTTGTCAGCCAGACACCTTTCAGCTTGGATCACACCCCCCGCGTAACCGTGAGGATGCGTTCCCATCGCATCCCGATTGGCCAAGACACTAAATTTACCCTGAACATCCAGGCCAAGCCCGAGGCAGAAGTGGCATGGTTCCACAATGGTGATGCGATCTCTGAAAGCAGCGAGAAGTACGTCTTCACAAACATGAGCGGTGTTTTGTCCATCACCATTCTGGACTGTCAGGAGGAGGACAGCGGCACATATCGCTGTGTGTGCTCCAACTCCAAGGGAGAGGCATCAGACTACGCTACCCTGGAGGTGTCTGGTGGAGGCTACACCACCTTCTCTTCACGGCGCAGAGATGAAGAAGCTCCCAAAGCCCATGTACCTGAAGTCACTCACATCGACCACTATCACACCACTCACTTCAAAGCCGGCTACGCCTCCCAGACTCATTTGGAGGTGGAAGAGAGTAAGACGAAGCTGACGGAGACCCGCGAGGTCATCACACGGGAAAGGTTTGGCACTTCCTCTGAGAGGTTTTCCTCTGCTGAGAGATACGACTCTTCTATCAAGTACGCCTCCACCGAATACCTCTCATCTAGCTCGTCTTATTCTTCTGAGAAGTTCTCTCTAACAGGCAAGGACACCTTATCTGAAGCTAAACTGAAATCATCCTCTGTTGATGAGGAGATCACCCTGCACAAGGAAAAGCCTTCTCTTCCTGCCAAAATCCTCACCAAGCCCCAGTCTGTGACTGTCACACAGGGAGAAACCGTCAGGTTCTCCTCAGACATCGATGGGGAGCCGGCACCGACTGTAACCTGGATGCATGAGAACACAACCATCGTCTCATCCCAGCACATCCAGGTAACAACAACTCAGTATAAATCCAGCCTGGAGATCTCCTCTGTGACTTCTTCTGATGAGGGAAGCTACACTGTGGTGGTGGAGAACTCAGGAGCACGGCAGGTGGCTCATTTCACTTTGACCATCCGAAAGCCAGCCCCCAAGGAGGAAGTTAAAGCTTTAAAGTCCCCTGAGCCACCAATGAAGTCACCTACACCCACCGTTACATCACCTGCACCTTCAGTGACCTCACCTGTTCCCTCCATTACATCTCCTGTTCCTAGTGTGAAGTCACCAGAACCCAGCGTCAAATCCCCTGAACCCTCAGTTATGTCCCCAGTACCAAGCGTTAAATCTCCTGAACCGAGCGTAACTTCTCCTACTCCAGGTGTGAAGTCACCAACACCGAGTGTGAAGTCTCCCGAACCGAGCGTAACTTCTCCTACTCCAGGTGTGAAGTCACCAACACCGAGTGTGAAGTCTCCCGAACCGAGCGTAACTTCTCCTACTCCAGGTGTGAAGTCACCAACACCGAGTGTGAAGTCTCCCGAACCGAGCGTAACTTCTCCTACTCCAGGTGTGAAGTCACCAACACCGAGTGTGAAGTCTCCCGAACCGAGCGTAACTTCTCCTACTCCAGGTGTGAAGTCACCAACACCGAGTGTGAAGTCTCCCGAACCGAGCGTAACTTCTCCTACTCCAGGTGTGAAGTCACCAACACCGAGTGTGAAGTCTCCCGAACCGAGCGTAACTTCTCCTACTCCAGGTGTGAAGTCACCAACACCGAGTGTGAAGTCTCCCGAACCGAGCGTAACTTCTCCTACTCCAGGTGTGAAGTCACCAACACCGAGTGTGAAGTCTCCCGAACCGAGCGTAACTTCTCCTACTCCAGGTGTGAAGTCACCTGAGCCAGAGGGAATTAAATCTCCAAGGGGCGTGAAATCTCCCGAACCATCTGCCCCGTCTCCAGCACGCAGCTTAAAATCACCAACTCCAGGTGTTAAGTCCCCTGATCCGGAGGGAATCAAGTCACCACGTGGTATAAAATCTCCTGAACCGGGACTCAAGTCACCGACACCCATAAAGTCTCCTGCAGGTATGAAGTCACCGGAACCTGAGGAGGTAAAATCACCTCGAGGTTTAAAATCTCCGGAGCCTGCAGGCGTCAAAACACCACGAGGCCTGAAGTCTCCAGAACCTGCAGGGATCAAAACGCCAAGAGGCATCAAGTCTCCAGAACCTTCAGGCATCAAGTCACCAAGGGCCTTGAAGTCCCCTGAGCCCGAGGGGATCAAATCACCTCCCAGGATGAAGTCTCCTCCTCCCATCATGTCCCCGAAGAGGGTTGTGTCTCCTCCTACTGTGAAATCCCCAACCCCGAAACCTCCTAAGGTCCTGAGTCAGATAGCGGCTGAGGCCTGCGAGGGCTCGGTTCGAATGTCCTGCGTCTGCGAGAGCACCGTCAGGGAGGTGGTGTGGTACGTCAGTGGCAGGAAGCTTTCACAGAGCAGCCGCTTTGAGATGCATTACTCTGAGGGCTCCTGCAGCCTTCTGATCCACGACCTGTCAGAAAGCGATCAGGGAGAATACGTCTGTGAGATGACCTCAGATGGAGGAGTGTCCAAATCCTCCTTCTCCTTCACCGGAGGGGTGTTTGAGTCCATACACAAGAAGATTACAGCCTACCGTGAGCAGCAGATGGCTCTTAAAGGTGAACGTCTTCCTCCAGTTTCGTTCATTTTAATTCACAGAAAAGAGTTTTACTTAATTCATGTTTTATTTTCTGTCACAGGATCCATGACGAGTCAGAAGGAGTCTTCATCGATGATGAGCTCATCCACCATGATGAAGAAAGAAGTCCACATGGTGGAGGAGTCTTCCACCTTTTCTTCGTCAGCCCACCAGACAATGATGTCGTCCATGATGGAATCCAGCTCCTTCAGCAGCATGGCAGCAGAGATGAAGTTTGAGACCATGTCAATGTCAAGCATGTCCTCCATGACATCTGAGACATACGCCATGAGCTCCAGCAGCCTCACAGAGATGTCGGCCCACATGGAGGGGTCCTCTCTGAGAGCAGTCGGTAAGGCCTTGTTCTGAAACTGACTTTATACGTGAATCTGTCTACATGTAGGCGTCCAGTCAGAGGAAAATCTAGAGTAAACGGTACCAGACAATATTTATTTTTCAGTTGGTATTGTTGGTATTGATATTATAGATATTCGGATCAATCTCCCCTCCACTAACAGGAGGCGTTCGCAGGTTGTCTTGATGTGGGAACACGTGTAGTTGTCATGACAACAGTGTGAAACAACCAGAGGAAGTGAAAGTTCAGAATGAATTCTCTTTGTTCTTGGGAGGTATTCTCCATCTAACGGAAAACTTGTTCCAGGTGGCGCTCCGAGGATTGAAGCTCTGCCGGAAGACATCAGCATCGAACCGGGAAAAGTCCTGACGGTGGCCTGTGCCTTTTCCGGTGATGCCAAACACATTGAGTGGTCCCGCGCTGGTAGGACTATTGAGGTGACTGCTGGCGGACGCTTCCACATCGAGACCACCGAGGACCTGACCACCCTCATCATCACCGGGGTGAAGGAGGAAGATGCCGGAGCCTACACCCTCAAATTGTCCAACGAGCTGGGATCGGACGCAGCGACCGTCCACATCAGCATACGATCGGTATAAATCAAAACCTGACCTTCAAACCTACCCTTTCCCTTCCTCCACGCCTTTTTATTTATTAATTGAACAAAGTAATCTACCTGATAATGATCTGGATGATTCTTGTAAATATGAAGTATTTTTGTACCAACCATGACATTAATTTATGCCAAACTAAAGGCTAACGTTGTAAAATGTGCCATATTGAAATAACTATGACGTGTTTAAACCTTTTCTGTGACGTGTACATAATGTATATAGCCGAGTTTACCGGTTATGGAAATGTATGTTATTTATGACGATAATATGAACTGAAACTAATGAAACTAAATGTAGTTTAGCAGGAGAAAGTTTCACCAGGAACGAATACCCTGTTAAAGCCAGAAACTAAACTCTGTGCCTCAACAATAAGTTGAAGTCTAAAGATTGCCTCGGCAGGTAGAGAGACTCCCTGCTGATGTTTCCTCAACCAGACGATGAGCCGCTGCTGCAGAAAGGCAGCAGTGCTTTTAGCATGTGAACCGGAGCGCGAGATCCTGAGTGCTGTTTGCATCTACCCTCATGTAAGCAGGACGACTGGACCTCGTGCTCCGACTGATGACATCATACTGCCATTTATATGACACGCTCATGGTGCAAGCGGCCTGCACCACCTGAGCACCAATGTTGTTTTGTTTGTGTTTGTGCTCCACGTCTGGCAAACGACCACCAGCTCGGGTCCTCCACTCGTTTCATCAACTTGGCCAATTGCAGGAGTCCCGCTGGTGCTTGTTTGCAGGGGCGGAGCTTCCTTTCGGAGGTGCGCAGCGTGTTTGTGTGTTAGTTTGCAAAAATCCACCCGAGCGGCACTGAGCATGCACACCGCAGCCCAAACCAGCACCCGCTGCCATGACAGGAGGCGTGTCCTCATGTCACACCATGCCCTTGGGTTGGATTCAGTTAGTTTAGCATTAACTATTTTCGCCGCCTCC